>NC_070646.1:6303038-6903038 GCF_947347685.1 Pleuronectes platessa
AGCCAATGCAGATCAATACGCAGCCATACATACCACAACTGGAATAACTCCAGTCAAAGGTTACTTCTTTTTCTCTGTCTCTTCATTTTAGCAGGGTGGAGGAGGATGAGGAGATGGAGGAAGAGAGGAGACGGCTATGGAGAAGTAAGAGGAGAGCAAGAAAGATAAAACTAAAATGATCCCTTCTCTATAGTTGCGGAACTATGTGCTAATGGGTTTTGACACATCGCCAGCAGGCCAAAGAAAGAGGGGGCTGGGGGTGAGTCGATAGTGGTGCGCGACGGTGGCCAGAGGCGAGCAGCAGCGGCTAGGCCAAACTCCTGGTACTAGCATTGGCTGGGGGCCTGACCACTAATCATTAGAAAGCCAATGAGTCCTCTAGTGCTCGCAGCTACCTTAGCCTTCCCAGGGAGCCACACCACCTAGTGAGGGCCCTAGTGTGAACATTCATGAACACACACACACACATATACATATATATGAGTGTGTGTATGTGTGTGTCTGTGTGTCCAGCATACATGCCATGCCTTGATACAGATGCATATACGACCACTAGGCTATAAGTCCACAGAACTGGACACATATATGCATGTAATAGATTTGCATGAAAACACCTCAGTGGAAACTTACATAGAAATACAGAGCGCTGTCAAAAAGCTTGACACACACACAGACACACACTGTTTTATGATGTATGCCGTGTCAGCCAGCAGTAGTCTACAGCCTTTGATGCGGTGGCTCTATTATTAAGTGCGGTCCCTTGTCCTGCCCCTGCACTGGAAACGGCCTCTCTGGAGACGCCACACAAACTACTCCCAGGTCACACTGGGGCTCGGGCACCTCACCTGGACACCATGCATTTTTAAATGCCTCAAACTGATCCTGACACGCGGCTTCAGACTTGACTACCAAATGAGATGGAGCTCCTGTAATTGGCAGAGTCAAGTTTAAAGGAAAGTTTAGTGTAATAATACCCCTGGTCTTGAGCTGCTAGTGTTTTCTATGAACGCAGCCTCACAGCTAATGAAGTTGATGAAGCAGTCACCTGTTTGTATCATCCATGGATGGACTGACAGGCGGATGGAAGAGTTGTTGAAGTTAACGAGTCATAACTGATTTGTTCTGTTAAAAAAAAAGGTCTTTAAGTACCGAGTATGTGGATTTATACCTGTAGCTTAATGATGAATGCAGGTGATGGTCGATTGGTGGTTATTATTTGACTTGTTCTCATTTGATCACATGTCAACACGGGCTGCTGCTGGGATACTTTCCATGCATACTGCATTTTTAAATTGAAGGCATGTTTGGAGACCAGTTAATGTCATTTCACTGTGCTGGTGAAATGACATTTCCAAAGTAATTATATATAAGAAATTGGGAGAACAGATTGGGTTTTCTCTCATAGTTAACTATTGGTAGTGGTGCATTAAAACCGGCTTGATTCAACCATCTGAGTTTGTACCTGTTGATTGGTCATGCTGCTGTGCCCGTGTGTGTGCGTTTGTGTGTGTGTGTGTGTGTGTGCATGTGTGTTGTCTGCATGTTTACATATACGCCCACACTCCGATCAAACTTGTAGACAAAATGAAATGAGCTAAAATAGAACAAATCCAAAATAAAATCAATTGCCTTACAGCCTCTTATCCTGGCTCTGATCAATATGCATGCAATCAAACTTTTTGCCAGCATTACCTCAACCACTATACCCATCGATTGAGTCCATTGATTCTAACGTCCAGCCTCCTTTTAGGAGCAGAGGGTATGGATATTTAGCGCTAGAGACCCCATCTGGCCATCGTTGTGAACTTTGACCTTTGTGCTAATCCTAAAACAAAAGATAGAACCAATACAGTCAGACCTGGACTCGTCCCCGGGGGTTAGACACAAACAGCAGGGTGCCAGCAGACTCAGAAACTTAGGCAAAGAGGCTCGTCTATTTGGGTGATTTGGAAATTAGAGGATCCAGTTTCATATGCAACTTCGGCACAAAGTCTGTAAAGACACAGTCAACAGAAACACTGGTTTGAAATGAGAGAGATTAGATCAAGAGCAGGAGACATGAAGACAGAGCCGGACAGGGAGAAAGACAGAGTGACGCAGGGGTCAATTAGCGTGGGGCAGCCAGGACCGGGGTCTAGTGGGGGATTGGCGTTCAGTGAGGCAGCTCACTGATGTGCCGCCCGGCCCTTTGAAGGGATTATTAACACATTTTGATTACTCTGGTCCAGTTGTCACAAAAAATATAACCTCCATCAGGACTATAAAAACTGGGCGGCCCTTTTCTTCTCTAACCTCCCTCGTGTTGCTGCTCCCCTCGCTCCCCACAGTTCCTCCCATCGCCCTGGGCTGGTCTGACTCAAAGCAATCCACTAATTACAGCCTCAGACCTCTTGACGAATGGACTAACACACTATCAGTCTCATAGAGAATAGACGGACTCTTCAACACACACACAACTCTGTACTGGCAGTGTGCATGAAGTTTAAGAACATACAGTGTGAGAGATTTGAAAACCTTCATCGCCATTGCCTGGGCCAATATTTATTAACAAAACTAGCTTTACTGGTATTGACAAACCAGTTTTTACATTTTGATCCAGGTTTCAGGATCGTGGACTGTAAGAGTCCAGAGAGATGGATGGCTCAATCACCACAAAGCTGCAGTGTGAGGATGGAACTTTCTATTAATACCACTGTATCTGACATATCCACCAATTCCCATTAATTGCCAGGTTTATCAAGCTACTTGTAACAATACTGGGACACATTCTGTTTTGACTATTGATACAATATTGGATTGAGAACCAACGACAGGAAGCATGTTGTATCGATATATTGGAAATATGAGCAATTCAATACAGCAGATAAATGTTCACAGAGTTTTTGTACACACAGAAATGGTTAAAGACAAGAATTACAAACCTCATGACAGAAGTGAGAACTTAAGTCCTTTAGTGGCCGTCTGATAATTTCATACATAGACATAGAAACTGCCATAAAACAATTTTAACATGAGAAACCTGAGGGGAGTTCACAGAAGGTGAGCTCTCCCCTCACATGGTGGTCATGTAGCACAGCTTTGGTGGCTGCAGATGGCCAAAAATAAAAAGGTCGGTAAATATGTCAGTTGCATCTATATTGAGCGAGCAATGCACTTTAGCAAAACAGGTTTCAGACTTGGGGAAACACTAACTGTTTTCGAGGGCTGTAGTAATTAAGACTACAGACGGGGCCAAAGATAAGGGAGACATTATTTAAAACGTCACCACTGTCATATTTTTTTATTTATAATATAAACTATTAGTTATATAGCCCTAAAGAAAATGACATGTAAAAAATACAGGTCAAATGTCAATCAAACGGTAAAATCGAGCCAATTATGTCTTCAGCACCAAGAAATATAGAATTATCTATTTTCGGATAAGAGGTCAGGTGGCAAGTTTACACTAAAAGCCTTCACCCCAGTCCTTCAATCGAAACCAGTGTGGATGCTAAACGATAATCGCGTTCTGTTATATCTGCTCCATCAAAATTATCTGGTGTGATACTAAACTGACCGGAGAAACATGAATCCTGTTGATTTCCAGTATATTTTACCTCAGAAAAAAAAAGGAGCAGCCGACTCTGTGTCTCGTTAGCGTTTGTGCTTTTGACTTCTGAGATGCGCACGCTTACCCAGCTTCACACCCTGTCACCTCAAGACTAAATGAAAACGATGCTAGCAGACAAGCAAACACACATTTCCTCCGTGAATAAAGCTTCTTTTCCAGGAACTGAGTTGAAAGATTTGGATAGGGAAACAAAAAACATCAACAACAGAGAAATAAAAATAAACTCAGCGGCGTCTGGAAAAGAAAGGACAGAATCGAGTAAATGGAGGAGTGACTTTCATTTCGAACCTTAGCATCATTTACTGTGATAAGCACAGCTAATACATTAGAGGGAATGCTTCTCTTTGTAGACCATTAACTACATATCCTGTTTGTGAAATGTATATTCATAAACAGACTGAGGACTGAGCAAAGGGGCCATTTCCAAATACACACATGATCTGAGGAAAGGGCCAACATAGTTGACATCAAAGTGTCCAGAGTGTGAGAGGTAAAAGTAGGCCAGGCCACGGCCTGGGAGAGAAATGGAGAGGATACAGAGGGTAGGGAAAGAAAGAGAGAGGAGACCATGTACGGATGAAGAGAGGGATAGAGGGATGGATAGAGAGAGAGAGATAGATAGAGAGCTTGGTCCCAGGCTGGGAGGAGCTCAGGTGCAAGTTGTGAGGAGGCACCTTCTGTTCGTGGCTCTGAGGCCCCAGTGCGGACAGAAGAGGGGCCCAGACAGACATAGGCCCCTCTTGTTTGGCCCAAATAAATCCAGGTGGCTCAAGACGCGTGCCCTCGTCCCTCAACGCAACTTTGCCCCTTCTCACTTTCTCTCACACGCAATTTAATTTGATCAAACAATATTAAAGGATTCTACTGAGTCACAAACAGTAGATAAGTAAACAAATCTATCTCTTACCTGAGTTGTTTAACATATAAACCAGTTTAATGGACTTATTTTGTTTTTGTATATTGCACTGATGTGCTCATTTTACTGCAGTAAAGTGTTTCCTTGCTATTTTTTGCGAACAGATGTAACATCCAAGCTTATGGTGTTGCAAAGGAAAAACTATCAAAAATCAAAGACGAGCTAACACAATAACATTCATTGTACTTGAATCTCATCAACAAAAAACATTTCTCATCAGTGAAACCCAGCCCACGAAAGGTAACTTGAAGAGATTAAACAGGGAGAAGAACAAGACTCGCTTGAGAAGTGACCACTTTCCCAACAGTTTAGGATCAGAGGGCTCTTTGATTTCTGTTCTGCTGTTGACATTTATGATCATTGTACAACCAGCGGGCATAGAGAGATGCTCCTCTCCAGTTTAGGATTGCACTGTGGCCACACACGTCTGTCCCGACTGTGGGATTTGGGTTTTCTGAAGGGCTTCACTGCAGCTGACACAGAGAGGCAAAGGGAGCAGCTTCTTATGACGGACATTCAAGCACTAACAACACGGAGCAGATTATGTGAAACATGATGAAAGATAATGACTTTCTTTTTCTTTTTTTTTGCTTAGACTGTGACAGAAATGACCTGCACCCCTCTGAAGATCATCTTGACAGATGCACCAAAAATCTCAACTCCTCCATAACAAAAGATGCTCAAAGCGCTCAAATCAATAACATCAAAGCCGGAGCTCACATATCGAGACTTGTTAAGTTAACTGTAGTCATATCACAAAGGTAGGGTGCCGGAGCCATTGCTGTCACTTGACGACGCCTGCGTCTAAATTGGGAGTGAAGGCCTCCCCAGGAGAGATGGGCCAACCTGTCACCGAAGACTGAGGGAGCGCACACACACACACACACACACACACACACACACACACACACACACACACACACACACACACACACACACACACACACACACACACACACACACACACACACACACACACACACACACACACACACACACACACACACACACACACACACACTCACTCACTCACTCCATATGCTTAAGATCTTAATCATCATCACCATCATCTGTTCTGTCCTTTCAGTTTGTGTCTGCCTGTGTGTGTGTGGTTCACATGAAAGATGGACATCTGGAATACAATTATTTCAACTCATCCTCTCTCACACACACACAAACAGACACACACATATTTCCCTTTGCTCTAAATTTGCATGTATTCCATACATCTGGCCTTTAAGAGCCAATAACAATTATTCATTGAGCTGGTTGTTACAGCCCAAATGCGACCGGCCACTAGTCTAAACAGCTCATTAAAACAGCACAATACCTCACTTCAAGCACACAGGGAAATTGGCATGCAACTCCATCACTGCAATATCGTATGGTTTTGAATGTCCATGCTGGATAATATAATGAATTCAGAGCAGCTTTGTGGGTAATGTGAATGAACTTTATATTTCTTTCTCTTTTTTTTTTTTGATTCTCTGGCACTGTTTTGTTGCACTGCTTTCTTTGTCTGCTCCCTCTGCTCAGATTGTCTGAAATTTAGGTTTTACATTCTTCAGGTTAGCCCGATTCTGAAAGGGGTAAATAAGGCAAAGACGTGTTTGGCAAAAGACTTTAGCATGTGATTTCTCTTTTATATTAATGAACACAATTCTTTAAAATATTGTGTGGTATGAGGTGACAGAGAAGTTGTACTTTTAATGTTTCTTTAAATAGATATATTTAAGAAAGTTCACTATGTAGCATTTAAAAATATGTCCACAATATTAGGCATGTAATTGTCTATTTCTACTCTACAAAATTAAGGTTTTCATTTCTATTCCTGTTTGTTTACCAAAAACATGCAGCAAAAATCCTTAAAAAAAAAAAAAAAAATACATATAAGCAGATCTCTACTATCAGGTGGCCTTCACCAAACATTAAAAAAAGTCTACATCAATGCCTCAACTCTCCTCTGTGTGTAGTCCTAACTACGCACATATTCACATCAAACCTGAGATGGGTCAGACCAAGGCAAGTGTCCCTTAGGCCATCTTAGCCAGTCCTTCACAAGTGAGCTCTAAAAGATGGGCGACAGTACAGTACGCTGCAGTTGGCCTTGATTGATGATTGAGTAACCCAAGATCATAGATGTGCTCAGGGAGGACTTGCCGGTGCAGAGCTGTGCATACATCAGCCCTTCAGGACTACCACTACATACATCATGCGGTGAGACTTGACTGATGTGAGCAAGGGGACTATGTAGACCACTTAAGGGAAGCTTTCTACACGGCAGTCAACAGTCAAAGTTGACTAAAAATGATTACAGCACAGGAAAAGGGACGACTTTGTTGTTATAAATCACATTTTATCCGAGCCAACATGCACGTACTGCAAAGAGACACACACATGCAGATGCCGACAAAAGCACACATATTAACTTGTGCTGATATCCTTGACAGGCACAACTACAAAAGCGTAACTCGGTGGTAAATAAATAAGTTCACGCTGTCGATGTGCATTCTCTTTTTAGGAACTCTCGGGCTCGCATAGACCCAGCCAAAGGATTATGTGCGAGCATCCGTGTGTGTGCACAGAGGCCCCCCCTTTCAGCACCTTCTCATAGACCTTCTTACAGCGCCTCCCTCCGAAAGCAGCTCAAGGGCGCGGCCTATCTACCAAACGATAGAATGCAGAAGAGGATTTGTGCTTCCATTCAACCAGCCGGGCCAGCCTCTCTCCAGTCAGAGCCTTGGTTCATTTATATGGGAGTCAAACTGTTTGTACTGTCAAGGTTATATTATATAAAAGAGGAGAAGGGAAAGGGGACGAGTCGTAGGCAATTTAAAATTCTGACGAGGATTCCACCAATTGTTTTTCTTGCATAGGAAGTGAGCAGATGTGATATAAGACCAATCAACTTCAATCCAGTTGAGAACAATTCTTTGAAACCTACACATTTCATTCCCTTGAAATGCCTGCCATTCAAAAATGATGTGGCAAACACAGCAGCTAATTTGCCCCCGATCTGAGAGAAAGAGGGACCACATTTAAATGTTGGTCAAAATCCTCTACGTGCGCACAAGTCCCACATAAAGGACGATATCAGCATGGTGTTTGTGGCGAGCTCTCCTCAGAGCTGCGATACAGACTCTCCAGTCCCAAAGCAACCTTGCACATGTGTGCATACACAAACGCGCTTGAGCAGCACGCAGAGCACTCCTAAGGTTACCCCCCAGGACAAAAGCTTTACCATCCCACTGACTGGCAGATGGGACAACCAGCTGACATCTCGGCCCGGCTCCGTTTCATGTTCCCTGGGTGTCTTAAACGGGCGGGCACCCTGTCTGATGGGCACAGGACGGCCAAGAAGGAAGATCCTTTGACAGGGGTGGGAGGGTGTGCTCCTTGGGGCTACCACCCACAAGAGGAGCGAGGACAGACAGACAGACGTGGCTCATGTGCTTTACTGCGTTTGTACAGTGTATTTCTGTATCTTGCAGGGTGGGAGGCTTGGGAAACGTCTACATTACATGCAGATCAATAAAGAGGTAATGACTGCATTTAGTCTCGAGGCTAGAGGCAACATTTATAGTTGGAGGGATCATGAGCAGTTGTACTTCATTTAAGATTTAGATCAAGACATTTGAATCTAATCTTGCACCAGCTACGCCATCTTACACTAAAAGGAGTCCTTGTTGTGGTTTAGGTTGCTACACAGACCTTTGGATGCAGTCCCATCTGGGAGAATTACAATGATCTTCTAATAAAACTATCAAAAGCCTTAAAATGTTCTACATGACTCAAAACCTGAAATATTGTGACCTCAAACTTTTACCTACAAGTGAATTATGTTAAAGTATTGCGATAAGTACCGACTGGTTTGTTTTCAAGGACCTATTACATTGAACATTTAATTATTTCATGACAATATATAAATAATTACTCTTGAGTTGGTAGTACAAATACTTTTATAAGAATGATAGGAAAATGAGAAACACAGAGACATAGACATAAGACATGCTGCTAAAGCACAACATTTACTTTTTTGTATGATGAGGTAATTATTTGAAGTATTTGCTTTTTGGGAACTAAATAAATATATTCAAATAAATATTGTGAAAAATTAAATCTAACCTTCACAAACTGTGCACTAGATTTACTGGTAATGTAAGAACCAAAAGTAATCTATATTGTGAAAATGTAATAAACCTTTATTATTCTATGTGTTGGTGAACACAGTTAAAATATAACTTATTATTAAAAACATATTCCCACGTAATAAGTATTTTTATTTTCTTATTACAGTAAGGCAGATAACTAAAAATACATTTTACTTAACTTTTAGACCAGTGTACAGGATCATGACAGACTATTTACATTAAAATTACACCAGCAGTCACCTGGGTGGTAAAATACTATCAATGATTATGAGCCTTAAACTGTCTATTTATTACTGTTAAATCTGATATAAAATTTCCACTGCACTGTGAATGCTATTCAAATTATTAGGGGCAATATGAGGCAAAAATCCCTGATGTGAAAAAAGTTCACTTTGGTTGAAAAGTCATGGATGAATTAATCATTAACTTCTGTCTGGTTTAAAAGTTGTTATTAAAAAGCTTAATTATTTCACTCTCTCAAAATATGCTCTCTGTAATAAATGTTTTTTTTTTTTTTTTAATACAATGACTTCAATTGAAAGAAATAGCAGATGTTATAATTTAATAAATACTGTTGTAGAGGATAAATCTATCAAAACCTATGTGTGGGAAAGTTATGACTTCTGACGTCATTAAACATCACAGGTGGCTGAAACAAGCACATTTCTTATTTTTGAAACAACTAACAAAACTGTCATTGTACATGAGCACATCACTAAAAAAGGGAAAATACTGAGAAGCAGTAAAAAAAAAATACTAGTTTCCCCTTAACAATTTTCTTCCTTAAAACTCTGTATGAATCTGCATCAAGACAAGAATTGCCCATTTATGTCTGCCAGCTTGACAGAAGACTCACTGTGAAGATACGATGCTAATGGTAGTTTGACTCACTTGTCGTTACTCAAGAGCTTTGTAGTAGCGCGCCTCTTGCCTCTTTTTAAATAAGAAAGGTTGTCACTTTACTACATTGTAAATGAGATCACATCTAAGCGAGGTTACTGGTCAAATAAAAGCTATAGGATTTTTTTTTCCCATATTTCTTGAATTGGTAAACAAGGGATAAAAAAACGCATTTCAAGCAGCTGTTGTCTTCCTATGTCTCACTCGCACATACAGACGCGTATCTACACTCACTCTGATAAACGTCTCCTCTGGTTTTCCCTTTTCTCTTTACTCCTTTTTCGGGGGGGTTTTAACTGTCATCAATCCTCTTGTCATCCGCTGCGTCATTCTCATCACCGAATTAATATTTCTGATATACGTCCCCGGGTGACAAGGTGGCACAATTCTCTCTCACTGCCACTCGTTTACTTCATTTCACCATTTCATTTTTCTTTCATTCTTTTTTAGTTCTCCCTTTCCATTTTTAATATTTCCGCGCCTCAGATGTAGCGGCTCTTTAAAGCGCCCATGGGGGCTCTGAGTCCTCGCTTTTGTCTCCCATTTCCTTCTGAAACAGTTTTTCTTTAACCCTGTGTGGCTCTTCACAGTTGTTGTCTTAGCTCTCTCCTCTCTGTCGCTCTTTCTGCTGCTTTCTTTTTTCTCCATCTCCCCCCCCGCCCTCCCTCACTCAGCTCTCTGTGTGTCAGCCAGAGGTCAATGCTACACTTTTTTCTTCTGCATGCAAGAAGGAAGGGGGTGTCTTTTTAGTTATTGTAACCTAAAAATAGAAGAAAAAAAATCTGATTTAAGGTTGGGACAAAGGTGTCTTCTTAGACATGGTGGCACACCACTATCTAGCAACTGGGGGATGTTTCATATCTGGAGATAAGGATTAGATTATATCAATAAATGGTTTGGATGAGGTCTGATCGAGAATATGGACCAATTTACCAACTGTGCCTAAACGACTTAATTCAAGGTTATTACTAAGGGACACTGTCGATTATTTAAAGCTGAAGTGAACTATGTTTTTGTGATATACAAAGATGTGTCGCATTTACGGTGGATGTGTATCATCATGGTTTCTTATTGCCAAATGTTGATCAAGTTATGATACCACTTTCTCAGTACTTCAGTAAATACTATATTTTAATCTGGGATATTTGCACTGCAGCCAAGGAAGATGAAGCAGTAATTTAGATACGCACAAACTTATGTATTAAAGTGTCAAAACTGCATCTTAAAAATCGGAAACATTTGTACGAAACTCTTGTTTGTCATTTAAATCAATTTGACAAAGATCATTTAAAAATGTCCATTTCTCTATGAAATCCTGTCTCATGTTTGAACTCCCTATAATCGGATCATTATTTCCTAGAGACTCATTATGTTGAGAGCCTTGTTGAAGCTAATAAATGACTAAAGGTCTAATTATTAGATTTTCACATAATTGTATCAATGCTAGCTAACGTATTGTGCAGAGCTAATTATGGGGAAGACTCGTAGTCTTGGTGACTCATAGTTGGTGGCCGCAACCGAAGCATTGTTATTAATTGCGGACATTTTCACAGACAAGTAGCTTTGGCCTATAAGGTTAATTTAATTTTACAGAAAATCGTTTCTCACTACAAACCGTATAGCTCCACTTAACTTAAGCTAATATTTGGATGTTTGCGGAAAAACCTGTCGCTACACACCGGGACTTGCTCACACACACAGGGAAACCGTCGGGCACACACCAACACATACTCAAGTCTGTTGGTTCAGCTCTTCCATTGAGCGTCCGTATGCTAGCTGGCCATTGTGCGCGCAAGGCCTTTTGTCTGTGCAGCCTGAAGCTGGTGATTGCACCTTAGCTACCGCAGTTCAAGCGTAAACAGTGTTTTCATGCCCTACGATATTCACTGTTGCCAGTGGACCCCTAAATCCCTGGAACAGCTGAGTCCTAGGGTGTCAAAGATAATGGCGATTTATTGCAGTGCGTGGCTTTCTCATTGCCCCTCCCGCACCCCTTTCCAATCGTCCCTCCACCCCTCCTCCTCCCTCAAACAGATTAAAATTAAGCCGTAAACATGTGAGGATGGAATTAACACATTTAGCGAGTCTCCTCTTCCCACATCCCATTTTCGCTCCAGAGCGGCTGATCCCCGCTGCCGAACGTGGGTGCAATTTTAATGACTCGCAACGTTTTTGAAGTCCACATGAAAAAAGTGCCGCTCGCCGTTTGTGGCGGCGCTAGATATGGCTGGGCCATGGCCAACCATGATTGGGGGGACACGTGCCGCCGACTCGGACTCCAGGCTCTTCGATAGGATCGGTGTCATTTTCCTCTCCACGATAAGACGCCTTGCTGACAAGGTCCGATTAGGAGAGAAAAAATCATTATTGCTACGCCTTTCATCCACCGGGGGTTTACCGATAAACAGCTCACCCACGGCTAGATATTCTGAGAGCAAGATGTTAGGCATTGAAGCATATATATTTAGGAAATGTGGTTTCAGGCAGAATTCAGGGCCATTTTTTTTATAATTATTTTCCTTTAAAATAGCTATAGAAAGAAAAAAACATATTTTTCCTTTAAAACGTATTTTTAAGAAAGGCCTTCTTTCTCCAAAGCTGCAAACTCAAGCTGTGAAATATTTAAGTTCGAGATCTCGGCTCCATTAATCAAACAATTATCAAATAACGTTATATTCTTTTTGAACACAATGCAACATGCCGATTGTATCAGCCTACAAAAAAGTGATTTATTATGCTATACCTCAAGGAAATCCACTTTAGCAAACTATCCTTTAAAAGAGGGAAATAAAAAGAGATGCTTGAAATATTCAAACTACATTGTAGAACAGAGGGAATAAACTAAAAATAAAGAAGCGAGAAAAGATTCAGCCACGTTTTAATAGGAAAAGATTTACATTGCATATATACTGTATATATTTCTAAACATTGTTCATATGTGACTTAAATAAATACTTAACTTCCAACTGGTGTATTACCAGTGATACAAGACATAAAACTAATAATTTAAATCATGAGAAGAAAAACTGCTTTGTTAAAAAGTAGGAGAATTAACCAAAAAGTTCAAATTACTTTAAAATTTGTTAAATGAGTAACAAATACTGTATTTACTTTAAAAAAATTATCATTCCAAAAGAATCTTAAATATATTTTAAAGGATTTATTTCTCTTGATTATTTTATTTTATAAACGAAATTATAAGTATTATAATGTTAAAATACTTATTCGGATTATCTAAAAAAATGTAATCCATTAGAGCTATTTATAGATTCTGTTTAAAATAACTCTTGGGCTCCATCAATGTGACTGATTATGTAATTTAAGTGTTTGCGTATGGATTTAAGGAGCGAGCTCCACTTTGGTGGTCCAGCACCAAAAGAATGATGGAGTCTGATCTTTAGAGGCAACAGGGAGAAATAAAGCGAGTGGGAGAGAAACAGAGAAAGATGCAGGGGGAGAGATAGAGAGTCGGGACAATCGGTGCTGTGTTACTGGGCCACTCCAGCGCCCATGGACTCTCAGCAAGACTCAAAGCCACGCTCGGCTTCAAAAGGGAGCCATGAAGATTTTTTTTTTTGTTTACAAAAACATATTTATTTATTTCTCGTCACTCTGTCATTTATCTATTTATTTCTTGCTGTCCCAGAATCCCTTGCTCTGCCACTGGAATCATGTTCGATGACGCCGGCGTACTTGCCCTCCCTCTTCTCTCCCCCCCTTTCCCTTTTAATACCACTGCAGTTGAAAATCAAACTGCTCTAAAAACAAACTGATGTACTCTTTAATACAGTCGTCACATCATCACAGGGTCCTCACGTGTCTTCCTTGGTGACAACTGCAGGGCTGCTTAGCTTAGCCCAGCGATCGCTGCCACTTTGTTGGTCGGGGGGGGCCGTGAGAGTGGGACGGGAGTGAAAAGGGAAGAGACAGAAAGAAAAGTCCCCTGGATCATGGTTGAGTCAGCAGCACCTTTGATTGACAAGGTCTAATCAGCTTATCTCCATCCTAATAAAGTTGATAGCCTGCGGTGTAGCTCTCTACCTGGCATGGTGTGAACTTTGGGCTTGGCTGGGGCCCCCGAGGGCCCGGCTCAGACCCTCTCTGCTTATCTAAACGGGACTGAAATCAATCCCTAATGAGCTGTTTTCATTTTGCAGGATTGATTTCAGGCCCCTAAACACCAAGAACACTTGCCTAAGAAGTCGTCTCAGCCTCTCGCTGGCCACCTTTAAAATGCAGAGCAGCAAAGCTTTTGTCTGTCTCCGGCTTTGTTTCATTTTGCCATCATTGCTAAAATATTTGTGATGGCTGAACAGATATAAATGGGGATGAAATTTCAAAGTAAACTCGCTCCACATTCCCACTTAATTTAGTGAGTTGTAATATGTAAAAAAATATTACCAATGAGATGCATTTGTAGAAACTGGTGATTGTCATAGTTCTGTAAAATTAAAAGCCTTTATATTTTAGGTTTAAATGATTTAAAAATAAATGTATCAAATGTAAATTTGTCAAAACTGCAGTGGTTTCCTGCAGACATAAAGCTATTGACCTATAATTTAAGTTTAAAGTTCACAATCACAATTAAGTCCTAAAACAATTGCACATTCACAGAACCATCTGCAAACAGCTGCTCTATGCTGACACAACAAAGCAAATGTAATATAAAGCTGTTCAGTCATCAGATTTATGCTGGTAAACAACAACAACAATTAATTAGCATAACTCGAAAATTTAGCAGGAGTTTGATGGAACCATTTTTAGCCATGTTCCGTGTGAACTCGACTCAACTCTCTCTCCTTCCATGAATAATAATCAAAAAGGTGGAACAGCCAATCATTGCGACTCAGATGTCTTATCTGTCATGCATCTATTTCTAAACAAGCAATCATAAATCATTCAATATCTTTTCAACTGCGGAGGGAAGGACTCAAATCTGGCACGTCTTTGATTTAACATCAGTCAAGTCTCCACATTTGGGCATTTCAAATGCCCCTGACTCAAATGTCTTTAAATTGGCTAACTGCATGCCCTCCCTTTTTATTTAGGGCCCTCTTTAACTGGGCTAGCCCCCATGTCTGCTTGTTGCTATGTCTGGGGCTTTTAAGTCGCTGCTCCTCACTAATGAAGTTCTATACTTTATTTATGAGACAAACAGGGGACCCTGGTTCTTGAGGAGTGCATGTGGTAAATAGCTCTGCATGTCCAGAGTCTCATCAATGCCACCCTGAGGGCTTGCACAGCCTTTGGCAAGCTTTTGTTTTCACTAAAAACAATGGGATCATTGAGAATGGTAGAAAAAGAAATGCTAAATTTGATAAAAAATGCTACGATGTGAAGCTTTATCTATTCTTAGAGCTAAGAACTTGTCTTTTTCCCCTTAAGTAGGACCTAGAAGCATCCTGGCTTTTTTGTTCCTGGTCATTAAGAGATATATTGTCAGCGCTGCAGAGAAAAGGAGCAAAGCTGAGTTCCTGCGCCATTTCTTTGTTCAGAATCTATCACTTTGAAATAAAAATGTCTTTTAGTCCCACTTCCCCCATTGGTCAATTACAGTTCTTAAGGGCTGCTGTGTCATTTTGGATAAAAGATGCAACTTTGAATTACTGCAAAAATAATGATGCTAAACTGCCCTTCGTGGAAAAAGTGCAGCTTAGATGTCTGAGGAGAGTTGAGGTCTGTGGCGAGGAAAGCATTACCAGTTTTTACTATAGAGGGTCTGATTGGAGAAACACTTAACACTCTAATTATTCTTGTTTAACGGCTGTGGATGCCACACCTCTGTGTGAGGAAACTCAAAGCCTGTTCCTCGAAACTGCCGGTGCCATTTTCATAATGTGCATGAATAAAGCGCGGTGCACTTCTTAGACTTTTGTTTTCTTATTGTGCATTTGTTTGGTGTGAAAGAGAAGCGACGACAATAAATGCAGCCTTTGTTGGACGATGAAAGTAAACAATTTAGCTTCTGCAAACACACAAGTCCCAGGCCTGGCTGCGCTGCATCTGAATATTATAAGAACGACGGCAGGACGAGGATCTGAACGGTGCAGGATTTACCAACGATGTCTGAGAAAGTGTTGTGACGAGCCGCCGCGGAACCACAGCAGTAAATATATAGTTTGAGACGACTGAACAACACTAAATTAAAGAGCAAACTGAATTTGGGATTGGATGGCAAACCCCAACAAACTTTGTAAAAACCCAGTGGATAAATATGGCTACCGAATGTTTGTGCCCAGTATGTTTGTTAAATTTGAGTTTGGCGTATATAGTAATTAGTCTGGTGGAGGAGAGCATATGCGTGGCTTATCTATGCTCTTTGTGCAGACGTATTCTCGGGGTTTTAACCCAGAGACACTGCCATTTCAGGTTGTGCATCTGAGCGGAGGGTTGGTATCGACAGCAGAGTAAAGGAAGGGGTCATGGATTAAAGACGCAGGGGCGAAGCTTCCCCACCAAACCACAAACACACCCCACAGCTGGTGTGGACCAAGCCAAGTGTGTGGGACCAAGGCAGGATAAACGAGTATTGTTCTTAGCTCGCCGCACACACGGTGGATGAGACAGCTACCGGTGACACCGGGTCAAGGGGGCATGTGGCCGACTATGGCGGGAGAAACTGCCGGGCCCAGGAGGTACTGAACACTGCTAAGCCATGGCCCACATCTTAAACACCCTGCGTGCTGAGAGGAGAAACATCAAAATGCGCCCGCTCTAGTGGAAGATCCGACTGGATAGAATTAAAAATGTGTCGGCTGTCGCAGAATTTGACACAGTCGAGAAACTCGGATACCGGCAGGGATCATCTGAGACATTTGAACCAACATTTTTTAAGCAGAGAATGCAGATTGTATTTATGAATTTGTGAATGCAAGTTACAGAGAACATCAAAAGCCGGTGGTCTGCGTGCGAACCTTCCTCGACTTGAATTATTAAATCTGTCGATGTCGCACATGCCAGCCACCCCGCGATTATAGTGTAAATTGACTAACTTTTTCAAAACTACAACGGAAGCCACAGAAAGCTGGTTGATACTTCAAGAATGAGCTTTGATACATCTCTGAGGAATACACTGTGCCTCGATAATGTGGGGACTGTCAGCGAGGAAGACAGGAAGGGAAGAGAATATGCTAACTGGTTAAATCTATTTAAGATCCCAATGAGCCTTTTTTCCTATTTTGAGATAATAAAAAGAAACCGTCCTTGATAATGAAGAAAATTGAGTTTGTGTGTGTTTTATTTAGAAAGTGATATTACGGGTTTTTTCTTCCTCCTGCACCCCTGAATTAAGAACTTCAGGAGGAACGCTGACGTTTATTTTCATAGACCCCCTGTCTGTTTATCTTTAAAATATATATATAAACACCACCCACCAATAACACATGCATACACAACACACACAAACGCACACAGATATATAGCAATGCATGAATTTTCTTCGGAAGCAGAGGAAGTGGAAGCAAAGCCCGATCTGTCGCCCTACACCTATTTCTCTCTCTCTCTCTTTCCCTGGCTTGTCTTTTGATGTTCTCCCGAAAATGTCATCAGGCGTCAAGGAAAGAGGTTGCTTTTTTACACACACACACACACACACACACCCCCCCCCCCCCAAAAACACATATCAACCTACCTCGCATATGAGCAAGACAATTTGCTGTCGTTCACTCATCCTCACCACTATCTTGAACCCCTTCCCCACTCCTTCCCGACCCAATCCAAAACAGAATACGCACCAGTTTCCACTGCTATCTGGTAGCCGGCCTCCAGTCTCCGCGATGACCTTTCTATCTTCTCTGTGTTGTCCAACAGATGCGCTCTCTGCAACAAATAAGAGAAAAAAATAAATAAAGCCAGCGAAACAAACAAGGAGGGGAAAAAAAAAAATTGATTGAGAGGGCTGGGAACCATTTCAAAGAAACACATCAACACTGTCACCTAAACAGACAGACCACATCCACAGCGACAACATAATGCAGCCAGGTTGGCAATAACCTTCATGGATGACAATGTGTTATATGCTGATGGAATATCAAGCATATGCATGTTGAGGCTGACAATATCAGATGTGTTGCTGCCATATCTTGGACATGAAAACAAGAACAACTTTGAGGTTCGTTGCCTCCTTGTATTGTTTCACAACAGAGCCGTCTGCTGCGCGTGGGGGAAAGTTAAGGCAGGAGGGTGCAAATCAAGATGAAATCACATTTAAATTGCAGCTTTCGCAGCGAGAGGAAAAATCCTGTTCAGGGGAAAGCGTTCACCTGGAGAAGGGAGTTAAGACAAAATCAACCGTAACCCCCTCGACTATAGACAGTAATGCAACATATAAAGTTTAATAAATAACTAGAATGGCACTCAGTAGAGCGCATTCCTCCACCAAGGCCCAACAGTCCCATTAGATTCATTTAAGCTGCACTCAAATTCACACACTCATATATATCAGTCTTAAAGTGTTTTATCAAATCAAGACCCATGAATAATTCCCAGGTAAAATTGTAAAATATATATTAATAACTATCTTCCAATAATAAAGACAGTGAAAATAATTGACCTGTATCCACACCTAAATTTACTGGGTTCTTCTCTGACCCTTCTACCTAGTTTCGGGGGAAATCGGTTCAGGTTTTTTTGGGGTGTAATCTTGTTTACAACCAAACAAACATAGAAATCAATCAACAACAGACGGACAGGGGTGAAAACAGAACCTAGTTGGCAGAGGTGATCATTTTTGAATAACAGAAAATAATGATGAGCGTTGGCTTGAGTCGTCCTGCAGAGGCCTCGGTTTGGGTTCCGACCCGGAGCTCGCTGCGTGTATCCCCCCCCCCCTTTCTCTTCCACGCTAGTTAAACCTGAAAATATCTGAAAAATAGTAGCTTCAAAAAGTAATAATAGTAATAATAATAATGACATGTAAGCCTTTCCAAACCATTTAGTGTCCTAAAGGTTTATAAAATGATCATCATATCAGAGGTGTGAAATGTAATATTAAAATTGTTAGCCCAAACAAAACCTGTGAATCCCCTTCCCGCTTCTTGTTTATCCAGATTAGTGGACAAAAACAGTCATTCATGATGTACGAGTCTCCACATCCCCCCGTGGTTCACTCACAGCGATCAACAATTGACGAGCCTGCCCGCTGAAAGCACAGAGTTCAGAGAGCAGAGGTGTTCAAGAAAAGATGTGTTTCATAAAATATTAAATCAGCAACTTGATCATTTTTTTCAAAGTGAATGTTTGCGAGTATCAAGGTGTTGGCTCGGGCTCTAATATCAAGTGTATACATATCAAGTGATAGCGCTTCTTTGGATACCGGGGGGGGGGGGGGGTTTGGTTCTTTTTCTACAGCGAAACAATTCATGTCTGACAAGCAAGGCGAGAACAGATCTGATCTGTTGACTGACGGCCTTGGGTTCCATCTCGGGGCTCTGAAATATAGAAATCCTCCATTATGGGTTTATTTCATTGTGTTCACGTATCCAATTACTGCACCATGTATTACAAAAAACATACAGGCAGTATCTCTGGAAAATGATTTAATATTCTATTATCTTTGTAAACACTGAACGGGTCAGGTCAGTGTTCTCACACCTAAATAAAAATGTATACATAGAGAATGCCACATTTATAGAGAAGCCTAAATTCCCACAAATGTATGATGATCTATACCTGTCAATTTGTATTGTTAGATGTAATGTTTGTTTTATTATCCAGATTTCAGTGGACTACTTAATGTTGACTATACAGAGTTTTGAGGAATATGTTGAGTCTTCTTTACACATGTAGTCAGTGATTTACTGACTGTACAATGTTTTCCTGTTTGGTTTAAACATAATTCTTTCCACTGTCACCATCAGGGGACCCGGAGTTTCATCTCAACTAACAGCTACAGTTATACTCAATTTGTCACTGAGTAGTGGCAACCGTTTCACTGAGGAAACCAGCAGGGAATACTGACTTTTAAAAAAATCTCAACGTTATATTTTTCATGACACTGCACAAAGGAGGCTAACTATAATAATTTCCCACATTAAGCTTATTTAAGTTTTAGACATTTATGTTTCTTCAACAGAAAGTGTCACTCACCCATGACCTGCAACTGACGTCTCTCAAATGCCATTGATCTCAAACCAGTTATTCTGACCTCATATGTTTTTACCATAATTTCACAGATCTAACTAACTCAGCCTCTTATTACAGGATTCCTATGCAGTGTATAATAAGTGAGTTAATCATTAAGGGCCTGTTTGATCTTCTTTGATATTTCAAGTAGTGCCTGGATGTGAAACTTTACATTAAAGTCCTTTCATTACCTCCGCCGAGGACGTTGGATTTTACCCCCTGTCCATTTGTTCTTGGTTGTTTTATTTAAGGAGGACTATAGGGCCTTAAATAGGTGGCTGGTTAAAATTACCTTTCAACAAAAGACTGTGTAAACTCAATAACATCTGTTGTGAAATACAAGCATAGATTCAAACAAACCCACACAGCCCCATATTGTCCAATGTAGTGACTTCATGTGCGAGTTCAAACTGAAATCCAGCTTTTCATTAAATCCATACTGCCTTCAGAGGAGAGGATCACAAACCCTTGTGAACATGCAAGACTTAAATGTTTACTCAAATGTTGTTGGATTTGATGGCCGTTCTAATACGTTATGTTAAGAAGCCGATCAGATGTAACACATGTGACACTCAAAAAAACAACCCGATGAATGGCAGCCGCCTCTTTGACAAGGGGTTTATGCCCATCAAATGAGCGAGGGGGACAGGGGGAGAAGCGAAATCTCCAGTTTTTGTCGGGGCTGTCAAAACATGTAGCAGCTAATCACTCAGAGGAAATGAAAAATGTGGAGGAAAAAGAAGAGAAGTCAATGACACGCTTTTCAAAGTTTGACAATAAGAGGGGATGGGGAAAAGAGCAGGGAGGAGGAAAAAACTCCCTCTGAACTCCTTCCTTTCCCCCTCGCTTCCTCCTTCTTGGCGCCGCTGACAGATGTCATTTAAAATCGCAGAGATACTTTTTAATAGTTAAAGGGAGGGCAGGGGGATGATGGGAGGAATATGGGTGGTAAAAGTGGGGCTGCTCGTGAGAGAAAAAAAGATGAGGGGATGGCGAGCGGGGCCCGGGATGCAAGGTGTGGCGTGTTTTGACGGTGCCGGGGTGTGGCACAGGGCGTTCGGGGAGGGGTTAGACGGGCGTGGATGTGGAGACGGTGGCGGCGTGCACGTGGGAGAAAAATGGATACCAGGCTTGGTCTATAATGAGCCCCTATGGATCAGCTGTGATGGGGGGGGGGGGGCACGTATTGACATGCAACGCTTAAGCTAATACACCTAGACCATGGCTGCAGTGCCTGTGTGTGCCTGGGAGCATGAGGCAGCCGGGGATACTGACAGAGTAGCGCACTCCCCGGGTTCTTCAAAGAGCTCAAGTGATTAGTATGTTATCATTACCATTCGAAACGTGATTTTCCTATTCCCTCTCGGCAAAGGTGACACGTCTTGGGGAGACGGCCGGCAGACTCACTGCGATGGAAAGCCACTTCAAAGCTTTCTCCTCCTGAATTTCTCTCTCTCCCTCTCTCCCTCTCGCTCGTTCTGTCTTCTTTTAGGGCCGGGGGGAGGGAAGGGTGTGTGGGTGGGTGTGTGCGTGTGTGTGTGTGTGTGTGAGTGTAGGGCGTTCGGGGGTGGTGGCAGTGGTGGTGTATTCATATATATATATATATGTGTGTGTGTGTGTGTGTGATCATTAGAATAATGCGCCCCGAGTTTGACGGTGACAGAACCTGAAGGAAAGGGTGAGAGTTCAGCCGCTAAGGATCCAGTAATGGCCCACTGTGATGGACCCAATAATGAAACAATCCAGCCGGGAACACAGGATGACACAATGAAAAGGAACATGGTACAATTAAAACTAAACATCCCGCCATGCGTAGTCACAGTTGAGTCTGATATAGAGATTATGCCCACAAACTTAATCTAAAGTGAGGAGCCTTAACTCTCCAGGAAAAAGCAATTTTGCTCCGATATACGAATGTCACACAACGACCAAGTGAAAAAAGGTGGATGTGTAGAAATGTTGAGCTAAGAAGCTTTTTCTGCAGTTAGAAAGCAAAATGCCAGACAAATCCGTGTCAGCGGTTTTTAATCGAGGGGAATGCAAAGTGGTTTACAGCCCCGACTGTGCTACAACGTCCCATATCAAGGGTTGACCCCTGTGGTTCTGATATACGTCACCACTGGGAGACCTGCAGGATAAGACACACCAGCACCTTTTCAAGCTCAAATACAGGCTTCCCATTAAGACCTGCTATTTATCCACTGAAAAAAAAAAAAACTAAGGATGCCATTAAAACACATATCTGATTGTCTCATGGAGCCTTTTAGCAAAGGATTTAAACACAATATATAATAAATATTGTGCATCTGCAAATGCACTGGTGGATCCCCACCCCCCACAACACCACAACCACTTCTGCCTATACATGTCTGCCGTTTCATCTGACACCTACATTTTGAACAAAGATCTTCTTAGGAACCACGAAAATGGTGTTTTTTTGTTGTGCTTTTTTGCGTCAAGAAACACTCTTCAGTTGTGAGTTATTAACGGGGAGCCCCAGAACAATGCAGCTGTAGCTCAAACGAAATCTCTCCCCTCTTCTTTCGCTCTCCTGCCTTTTTTCAATATCAAACACAGACGGTTACTATCACCACTTTCCAAAGTTCAGATGATTTCCTTATTATTTCAATAAGGGTGGGGGAGAGTCAAAGTGAATAATGATGACAGCTGTGATTCAGACTGACTGTGTGATCTTCTGTGCCGTTTGTTTGGGACTTGTAAGACGAGGAATTACAAGTGTCAAACAGCTGTGAATATGGCTGCTAAATATTTAAACATGTTTTTCAGCAGAAGATAAAAAAAAAAAAAAGTATAGTTTTTTTTTAAAAGCAAGGCTTAAGTGTGTATAAGCTGTGCCAGCCTTTGATTCGAATGCAGGAAGAGCAGAAGGGTAAAAGACTGCGGTGGAGGAGTGCAATGGCGAAGAGGGAAAAAAATCCCCCTAACAATCCAGCCCGATTACACAGATCGGACCATTCGTAAAGGGGGGAGACAGGTGAGGTAACTCGTGATGTCTTCTGACCCTCAGGCTAAGAGGAAATGCCCCAAAAATAGAGGGGAAGAAAAGGGGGAAACAACGGTGCAGCTAAATAAAAGAAAAAAGCCCGATAACATGGCACCTGGGCCAGTTGGCGTTTTGAATTATGGATAGGTGTGAACGGTGAGGCTCTGATAACAATTGAATCACTCGGCTTCAGCAGCTGCTCCTTTGAACATAGAGTCACTCAGAGGCACGTTTAACAACAAGTTCAGCCAAGGACAAGAATAGAATGTGATGTGATAGAAACTGAAAAAAATCGTCCTCAATAGAGAAAAAAGAAAAAAGTCTAAAGCATAATTTGCACGAGTAATAATCAAATATATCAATATAACAACTGCTGAGTGTTCAATAATGTAACAGTTAATACGTTACATAGCAAATCAGTGTTAGCAGAAATCCACCTAACAGTTCAAGATTCATGACTTTTAATAAAGAAAAGAAGATATGCTAAACAGTTCAACAACAAATGTTTAAAACCAAAAAGTCAACATACATATTCAGAAGATTACAGATTTTAAAGTGCACTTCACATATCAGTACCGTACCTTATATTTTACCCATTTGTATTGGTGGTTTTGCACCATCAACCTTTTCATATGACTTCCAGTATTGGAATTGTGATGGCAGCGCAAAAATACAATTACTACAATGAGCTTCTTCAAATGACACAGTAAATTAATTTGTACAATCAAAGTGAAGAATACAAAAACAACTGTTGCTAATGGAGCTCAAAGCAGGACATATATATAAACTCACAGTACTTGCATACTAAAACAGTCGTTATTGCTAATCGGATTGAGGTTTTAATGTCATGATTAACTTAGCGTTATGGTAGCATTTTGAGTTTGGTTAGCTCACGTGCTAAGGAGAAAGCTAACTGCGATGCTCATTAAGCTGGGCTGTGTATGGTGGAATCAAACAGAATCAAAGATTTAGATGTAATTCAAAATAATTCACTAAAGTTTCAAAAATGTCTTTAAAAAACATGTTTCTCTACATTTTTGAATGACCTGTTTCATTAAATTGCACTTGTGTGTTACATTGCACACTGTATATTGCGACCAATTCAATATTTCAAGTTTGGCAATCGTGATGATGTTTTACGCAATGCAAGAGTGACAACACAACAGAAACAACACTACAGTCTTGCATATATCCCAAAGAATAGTTTTTCCTGGGTCCCTGCAGAGCATGTCTCTGCTACTAGTTGCAGTCCACCTTAAAAACAATTAATATTTCAAGAGAAGCTACACATTTAGCGCCATTGAAGGGTTAGTCAATGGTGCAGCAGCCATTCCCTCTTGAAACAAAGATGTTGAACTGCGTTGGGCCCAATAACCGAAGCTGCTCTAAGCCCTGCTTCGTTCCACAATATTCTTCTTCAAACAGGCGTATCGGAAATAATATCTTATCTTTACTTTCGGATATTTGAGGTAAGGGAACCTGGAGAAACTGGTCTTCAGTGAATTCATTATCTCCGGCTTGGCCTTTAAGCTGTTCAATCAGACATGTAAAATAGTGTACAAATGAGCTGATTTTCATTTACTATGGGGAGAGAGAAGGGCAAATGGAAATTTCAGTGGGAAAGCATAATTTAAATTGTTAGGAGCAGAGAAGCACTTACCTCTTCGCGTAACTTTATCAACTGCATCACGAGAGCAAAAGCAAGAAGAGAGAAGGATGGAGGGAGAGAGTGAAGAAGAGATGTTTAAAAAAAGCAGGGACGTGGCAGGAAGAAGATCAGTTTTGTGGCTGGGTACAAAATTAACCTTGACGATTTATCCGTTTGCATGTTTAGCATTTGGAAATCAAAAGACAAACACATTAAACGGAGCTAAACACGCCGCTCGCGCCGACTTTTTTGAACAAACAAAGATCAAGTCCTGGCGCTGTCACATTAAACACGGAGGGGGAATGGATCGCTCCACTCGCAATATCAACTAAGATTATCAAGGAAGTCACATCACAGAAGTTGATATAGCAGGAGAAGAGAAAGAAAAATTGAGTCAAATATAGTGTGCACGGGTACAGTGTGTTTAAAAGATTTTGTATCTGTCGTTTTTTTTTTTTTTTTGCTGAATTCTCTGGAAGGAAAGATGGAAAGAAGAACGTGCCCGGCGGAGGAGAGGTGAAGAAATGCTGAGCCACTCCATTCGTGCCACTGGTCTATCAGTGCTGATGTCAATATTTCCCTTTATGCATCTGCATGAAGGTGTTTGCTGTTCACACTGTGCGAGGGGAGTCATGTGAGGCTACCTTACATACACTGCACTTTACAGCCACAGATCATGAAAAATGGATCTTGGCACAGCTATACATTTTTCATTAAACAGAATAGCATATTTAAAGTGGAGTAAATAAGAAATGTTATTCCTATTCCCAGTCCTGGGAAAATCTTGAATATCTAATAATGAATTACACATTTGGGGGAGGGCAATAATTTGATTTGCTATTAATTATGACTGATTACAATTAAAAAGGTTGTTTCAATTGGCCTGTTATTAACTTGGGGCTGTGGAGGAGGAGGAGAACGTTTGGGCTTATTGAGGGAATTCAATACATTTGCCTGAAAAGGGGAAAGAGGAACTTTCTCAATATTCAAGCCTTTTAAAGGAAAGTTTTGTTTTTAATATACATATTTCTTGGGTAACATTAAAAGGTTAGCAGATCCAAAGGAAGGCTCGGCACTACTTTGACTTTTGCCTGTTTATTTTGAGTTTTTGGAGTCTGGAATTATTTTATAATATAATATAAGCTGAGTGGTCTGGGATCTTGAATAACAAACTTGATTTCTAACTTTGAGGTTTAAAAAAAACACTGGGAGAGCGTCCAAAAAAAAAGGTTAAAATAATTAAAAGCTCCTTCTACATGCGATAACAGGAATAAATGCAGAATTTACATTTGCATTTATTTTATACCTAAATCCTAAACAACAAAATAATAAAACAATACTGTACTGCATCGTGTCATCTATTTATATATCACAACTAGTAAACACACTAAGAGAAGCGTGTCATATAATAAACAGAGTCAGGATAAAACTACGCTGTTAAAAAAAAACACAAAAAAAGATCTACAATCTTCCACAGATTTCTCCTTTTAATTTTAGAAGCCTCTCAAAAATAGACCTGCACCATTTGTGTTTTATTTTATCCCAATTATAAAATACATCTATGACAGCTCAGTGTTGTATTGCAAATAAAAAAGTTGAATATGCCAATATCGGTAACGTGGGAAGTAAACAAGTTTATCAGTTGTTTTTCTCGAGAGCTCCTACCCTTGGAAATGTCGGCAGTAACAAGACGCACTTTGGAGTGGAATCTGTCTTTTCTAACTTAAGTAACAGCTCCCCACTAGGAATGCATTATTGAACAGGCCAAAGTTTAAAACTACACGGTGAATGTGGTTATTTGGGGCTTGAACAAACCCAGCAGATCCTGCGATCCCTCACCCCGGCTCTGCCATCAGTCAATGGATACCAAACAAAACTTGTTCTAGCTCATCTGTGCCGCCTGAGTGACTGCAAGTCCTCGAGGAGGATTTGTTAAAACTATATGAGGGGCATGTTGAGCCGTTTCTCGTTTCTTCCTGCTTAGCTTTATTTTTTCTTTGGCAGCCATTCATTCAGTGATGCTCGCGTCGTTCAAGAGACACAGAGCAGCAAATACCGAATATTGTAAATCTCGTAATTACTCCTGCACGAGCGCCTTTCCCTGTGTTTTTGTGATGCCAGCCAGTATTCAAAATTGCACTGCTGCAATTTTTCTGTTATGATAATCAGCATTTTTTCTTCTTTTTTTTCAAACAAAAGATTTTTTTTTTTATCCAATACGGAATTCGATACAAGTGGTAATCTGCTTCCTTTGTAGCCTCTAAAATCTGGTCCATGCCGGCTCAAACCGGCACAATCTCTTGTGGCCAAACCTTCTGCTGCGACTGAAATCGAAACTATTCCGTATAGTGTTCGTGTGTGAAAAATGTGTGTGCATTCCCTGCTTTGTGTGTGGCGCGGTGTGTGTGTGTGTGCCATCGAAGTGTTTGTGCGTGTACTGCATGCAGAGGGAACAGAAAGGGGGAAAAAATGTGCAATGGCAGCCTACCACATTATTAAAAAAACGAGTTGATAGTGCCAATTCAGTCTCTGTCCGTGCACAGATAACGAATAAATGCCGAACTCTATTAAATCGTCCTTTAGCCATTATCGCGGGGCCAACACGCCATTTTCAGAACTTATGACGGTTCCCTATTTACTTAGCTATAAATCCTTGCCATGTAACCAACAGATTTGTGACTGGTAATGATCTGCTCAGCCAGGGCTATATGAAATGATCCTGACCTCTTTCAGATCGTCAGGAATTAAATTGACCGATTTGCCCCGGCCCCCACCATCTTTTCCCCTCTCCTATCACCGTGGTCTCGTTAGATAAAAAAATAAACTGAAGTTCCGAGTACTCCACTCACAGCAAGACCAAGACGAGTATTATCTCCACAAGTTTTTAAATGAAAATGAGGTAAATACGGCACCTTGGGAAAAAAGGAGGGGAATATATATCATCTATTTACTTTGCTTTTGCCCCCAGCATGAACTCTTTCTGTGCCTGTGTGTGTTTATGTTTTAGACATAAAATTATAATTTTCAAGTTTCATACTCTTATTGCGGTTTTCCCATGTAGATGATTTATGGTACACGTCTTGAACATATTTAAGTATTTTGGTATGTATGTAATCATTCAGCAAAACAAACAAAAATATAATAAAATAAATGCTATTTAAGAAAATGTGTCACTCACTATAGCTTAAATTTTTTAGGTGTACCGCAGAACCTTAATTCACAAAGATAAATAAGTTTTAATGCTACTATCATTTATATCTCCTATGATGTACAATAGCATTATGTAACTATTTAATTTGGGACTTTATTATTATTATTTTACATTTCATTATTTGCATTATTATGTTGATATAAATTTAGAATCAAGAATAAAGCTGTGGCTATATTCTGAGGTGCAGATATCAAATTTAACTACCAGTAATTCCCTTTCGTGTGTAGGCATGAATTTAATAATTAGTTTTTCATGGAATACAATCATATTATAAAATATATATATATACAAAGTATATGGAATAAATTCAATAATTATTGTAAAAATAATGATTCATTTTAAAAACAATAGGTCAACAATATAACAGTGAATTCCATATTGTATAATTATGTCTTTGCAAGGTATTCATTGCACAAATATGGGTTTATTGTTCAAATAATTTCCTTTGTGATAAAAATGACTTAAATATTTTGGGGGTGATTTTTTAATGAATAAGGAAATAAGATTTGACAAGAAAATGAAAAGATTTGAAAATGTGATACTTTCTTATCCAGATTTCCCTTTGACAATATTTTGATAGAAGCCATCAGTGTCTCAGACCTGACATTTCTGACAGCAACTCTCCTTCCAACTTCTGCATGAAATGTCAGAGTCACTTTCGTGTCTCGCTAATTTGCCAGGAATATGCATATCAATTACACATCCTGGCTTGAGATACATATGTTTCTAAGATGTGCAGTTCATGGGTCGTCATTGAAATGGTAATCGTGAAACGTAAAAAAAAAAATAGCAGACAACTTTATTTAGCTTTGCTTTGCTGAAAATCATCTAAATATACTCACATAAAGCACCGTGGGACTAAATGTGCAAATATGCATTGAGTGTTTATCTTTGTCTTTTCTTTTGTGAGTGTGCACGTTTGCAGACGCAAAGTGTTTATCTGCATATGAGAGTGTGTGATTATGAGTGCCTTGAGACACAGTAACCCCTGCAAGTTGACAGCCAATTCTAAAGGCAATATATAATTAGTCAAAAGACGTTTGGTCATAGTTGAGAGTGGCTGCGTATGAGTGGCAGCTGTGTAGGTGAGGATTTGTACGTCTTAAATGTCAAAATGCTGTTTTCTGAATCCGTTGATGTACCACTGTTCTGATGCAGCTCTACATCTATTCAAAACGTCTTTGGTTTAAAAGGGACACGTGGCATATTTTGGCCAATTAAGATCACATTTCATGATTTTTAAATGTTCTTCTTCCTCGTTACCACTTAAAACTCGTAAGTGATGAGAATGAATTTTGTTTTTTTCCCAGACATTGCTGACAATGAATGGAATCTGCTAATGTGGTCTTTATCTGTGTTTGTATTCCTCGAATTCAACAGGCTGAGCCGATATTCAAACAAAATGACGCTCACCATCTTTAAACAATAAATCAATTGTGAATGTTGACAGATAATAGATTTGAATGCCTAAGATGTCAAAATACGATTTAGGATTTTAAATCAACATCTACAATTCTTTAATAAATAATATTTAGGGGCTAAATTATAATTCGAAGCAGCAACATATTTCAGTGCTTTTATGAGAACCTGTGTCCTTATTCTTTTTGAGTATCTGCATTGTGCCGGTTCACCACCCGCGGAGTTTCATGAAAGACGACAGAAAATTTCAATTCTGCGTGCATGTGTGTGTGCGTACATTTGTGGAGGATGGAGGATCTATTATAGGCCTAGGTCCACAGCCGGCTGGAAAACAGCTGTGGGGTAGTTGGAGTGGAGAGCCCGGGGTTTCTGGAATTAAATTTGTACGCGATTGAGCGTTTGTGTTTCGGTGTGTGTGTCTCGGTCACAATCTGGGCTGCCACACTGGTCCCATTCCCTGAGCCCACTCACTGGCGGTCCAGCTTTGCATTAAACAGTGTTCCTTCCGCATGACTTGGTGACAATGCTGTGGTCTCAGCCCTCGATGGCCCCTACGAGGGGCCCACCTCCTCACCCTGGGGGCCAGTCAGCCACCCACACTGGTGTCGGCTGGGGCCCCTGATTAGCACCTCACCTGGTTCTCGGAGGAGCCGGCGTCGTCCCCCAGGAGATCGTGGCGCACCTCATCACTGTAGGCAATGCGTGACCTTTTCTGCAGAGGGAGGAGGACGAGGAAGGACGAAAAGAAGAAGAGAGAGGAGAAACAGAGGAGAGAAAAAAGAGAAAAACAAGTGGGGGAAATATGGTTTAGTACGGTTGTTGATGCAAAAAACACACCAGGCATTCCTTAAGCACGAGAGCCCCCTAATGGAACTTGGTGACAAACTGAGTCATACACATGCAGTGTGGTCTGTGTGTGTGAGCTAGTGTGCCTCTGTGTGTGTGTGTGTGTGTGTGTGTGTGTGTGTGTGTGTGTGTGTGTGTGTGAACCCTTAAAATACAAGTACTGACAACAAGCACGTCTAGGTTTGTGCCCATGCCTTCGTATCTTCTTCCGAGGTGATCTACTGTACCTGATGCACTTGTGCCACAGAAGTGGTGGCAAAAAGCCCCCCCCCCTCCCCCCCGCCACCATGCCCACTTAAACAAATACAAGTCGAGGGATGAAAAACCTCATCTGGTGTGCACGGGGAGGCTGTGGAACAAGGGGGACAGGGGAGAGGGCCAGGGAGATGTATTATGAGGAAGTATCACTTGTCAGCGCTAAATCTTTTCTGGGGGCTGTCACTGCTGTCATCCCAGTGCAGTGGCAGGCTCTGTGATAACACCAATGCTGAGACTCAGACAGGGAATAATTCATCACCCATTGGCGGCCCATCGGATTTGGGGTTGCCTCTCCTCTCTTGCACACACACACACACACACACACACACACACATATATATATATATACACACAAACTCTCTCTCTCTCTCACTCTCTCGCTTTCTCTGTCTCCAGATAGGCTCGAATAAGAGGGAATGCCATGTCCAAAAAAAAAAAAACACCCAAAAAGACAAACACGCAGACACACACTTTTCATACACACTTCAGAGTGTGCCACCTCCGATTGTGGAAGAGTGGGCTGCCACTGTACCGCTTGTTTACAGGCGCCCGACCCATGGAAAAACAGCCTCTTGGCATGCCCTCTAAACTAAATACACACCAGCAGCAGACACAGAAAGTGTTTACTAAGCCTCCTTCGCTTTCTCTCCCTGCCTTGACAGGGTTTCTAGGTGGGCTGCAGGAGGTGGGCAAAAATCAAAGACAAGCACCAGCATAGGAATGAAAATATCACATTTTTCTCAACACAAAATTGTTTCTATTTTTTCATATTTACTTAGTCCTCGACTCGACTCTAAATAAATAAAACAAACACATGGAATCAGTGAAGGAACACCAATTACCTGATAGAGGACTTTTTCCCCCTTAAAATACAGTATTCTTCTCCCCCCCTATCTTTCTATTATCAGTAAAAGTTTGAAGAAGCTATTGCATGAAGGTCTTTGATGCTTCCTTCCAAACCAAACTTGAAAAAGCCAATTCTAGCCTCAAGAGCGATGATATCAAGTTCCTCGATTGAAACAACTTTGGAGCCAATCACAATTGAGCTTCTTGCTTGAGCTGTTCAAGATGTTTTTACAACTGCTGTGTGCTAGTGTCATTCAATGCTGGACTCAATTATTTAAGTTATTTGATTCTGATTTGATCGTTTGAATCAGCTTCATAATTAAAATAAAAAACCGATCTGGTGCCCTGTGAGGATATAAATGTATGTAATATATAATTTCCACCTTTTTCTGTGTTCTGACATTCATCTTTAAATAAAATGTCCAAAGAATATTATAAATCATTAAAAAAAAATAATCACATTTAGTCATTCTTAGGTTTTAATGTTTAAATTCTACTGTCAGCATTTCTCTAAAGCCCCATCCTCTGCACATGGGTAAATCAGTGGTCACTGTGCTGCTGACAGAACATTAAAAGGAATTTCATATTTGAGTAAAACCAGAAAGACAATAGGCATCAGTCTGAAGACAACATGTTCACAAGCACGAGGCGCACACACACTCATTTTTTTTTTTTGTTTGCCAAGAGAACACCCACATATTTCATTTAAGTCAAGTTGCATCTTAAAGAGCTGCAGTGCAACTTAGGGGGGGAAACGACTGGAGCAGTAATTGAAACGAGGAAGCCTGGGAGAAGCACTGATTCCAATGTTAAGGCTCACGTCACCTTCAAACCCTACGCAGGTTTTTTCTTTTTTAGGTTTTCTAAATAGCTGTTTGTTACAGATGAATGTATGAGGCGTATCTGCAATGAGAACAGAGCAGATAACAAAGAACGAATAAAGAACGGAAAATGTCACTGAAATGAAAGTGTTGCCTCTTCTTCCCCCGTACAGTACACACTCCGGTTTTTCGGATTTCCCCTCTGGAACACAAATGATTCCTGAATGATTACTGCCTTCCCACTTGATATAGAACATAAACATCTGTGACTACCTTCACTATTGACTGCTTAATACAGTGACAGCTTTTGATTGTAAGTTAGGATGTCAAGGAAAAAAATGGTTCAGTGCCAACAGGATCATTCTTGAGGTCAGGCACGCAGATGTCAGATGCTCCATATCAAATTATATATCGAAGAAAATGCACTGAATCTGCTTCATTTCTTACACCACGTGGAGATTGAGCTCTGCATCTTAACAGGGAACCAGCTAATCAGGCTTTGTAATATTAAAAAAAGAATGAGCGCTTTTAGAAGATACCTTATTTCTCAGAAGAGACAAAAAAGAGAGAGTTTTTTTTTTAATCCCTTTTGAAAGGTCTGTCTTTTGTCACTTTTCTAATCTTGGGTGAGAATTTGCTTCTATTCCCGGATGCACGCGTGAGAAGTACAAAGGTACATCTTAACTTTATGCAAAGTGGCCTGCCTTGAAAACTCAGGCGCATGCCGTCAAACGCGGCGATGGAGGAGCTGGTGTCCTGTCAAAAACACACGTTTTACCTCTGTTGACATGGACAGCAGACAGAAAAAACAAATCCTCTTTACCCATCAAAATGTAATTACATATGCATGCATAACAATTCATATCAGATATGCTAATCAGTTTGGCATAATCCTCTGAACAGCAAATTATATTTATTTAATTATAGCAGATATATGGATATGTCCTTTTGTGTGCAATTTCTCTCTGGAATGGCTATGTAAGGATATATACTTTCTAAATATACATGATATTTGTTTTCAAGTTCTTCCATTGTCCCGAATAAAAGAAAATAAAACTTAGAGCAATCCGCTTACAGAAAATGTGTAAATATTTTAAAACACAAAAAAAAAAAAAATATGTAAAGCAAAAGTTCCCTGTTTGCAAAAGAAAATGTTAAAATCAAATAAAATGAAATCCATATTGCTCTCCTCCTTTTTGCCCGGTGCAATGAGTGACACAAGGACCAAAGCAAATAATTGTGGCGCCTGGAAAGCTGAGAAATGTAAACAGTTCATTAGATGCGAAATAAAAGGCAGAAAAATACCCAGGGGCCGAGTGTAATGAGGGGCCCTGAAGTTCCTCTGCAGACACATTTTCCCTCCACTTTCCAAAGCTTTTCCCTCTCGCCCTGCGTACTCGGCTGGTGGCATCGCATGGAGAGTAATTAACTATATTCAATTTACAGCTCCACGTTCCATTACAGGCTTTTCCACCAGTAGGAGAGCAGCTGGGCACACCCAGAGTCGGACTTAATAACTCTTATGTTCAGCTCCATGTGCTTGGCTGAAACAACCTTTTATTTTTATTTTATTTTATTTCTGTTTAAAACTGTAAGCAGCCTTGTAAAAACTGTAGAAATACCAAAGCCCACGGCAGGGAAATGACAATAAAGTGGGTTAATAAAATGTCTCAGAGTTCACAAGAATGTGAGCTAAACTCAAAGGTTATCTATATCACTTCCTTTCCCCCTCCTGCTGCGATATTTTCCCAGGTGATGCGTGGACCAGTGCCAGCAGGTCCCACTCTGGTTCCCCGAGTGGGGGCAGAGGTGGACTGATGCGGCATGGCGTTAAAGGGAAGCTGAGACCTTTAAGCCGGCACAAGTATCACAACAGCATCTTAAATAATGCAGCCGTGCTTAGCAGGGGTCTAACGTGCACACGGGCGCACACACGCAGCTGACACAAAGGAAAACACACAAACTGTGGTCTGGCTCCTTCTTCTCTTTAACACAAACAAATGAGAAGAGGTTGTTCAATTAAGTAAGTGCCCTTTTTAAAAAAAATGCATTTGATATATTATCAGACAAAGGAAAGCAGCCACAATTGGGATTGTCACAGGAGGGTGTCATTTGTGCCTTTGTTTCACTCTGGTCTTTGGTGCAATCGAATCCTCCACTTCCGTCTGTTGTGTGTGGGTCTGTGTGTGTGTGTGTGTGTGTTTGTGTGAGAGCAAACGTGTGCACAAGGGTTACTGTATGTACGGCGGAGGCTGCTACGAGCCTTTGCATCCCGGGGAAGCCTCCTTTAGAGAACGTACGCGCGCGACATATGTGAACGGTAGCCTGGTGTGTGTTCTTTCCCCTAATAAAAGTGCAGCCGTGGTAGAGAAGCTGGAGCCTCAGATAACAGCATGGGGCCTCTCATTAGCTCACAGGTTGGTGCTTTGGTGGCTTCTACGCAAGCAGCATTGTGTTTTCGCTTCCATGGAAAAACCTGAAGCGGTCTCGCCGAAGCGGTTGTGAAAAAGCACAAATAGAAAGGGTAAAAGATCAACCAGGGGGAGGTAATAAATAACACCAAACAGGTATGAGGTGAGAAATGGGTGACGGCTTATCAAAAAGCATGATCAGGAACAACTGGGGGGGGGGGGGGGGGGGGGGGGGGGGGTCTTAATTCAATAGAAAACGTAAATCCTAAATCCAACTTTAACACTGAATCACTGAAGCTGTACATTTATAAATATTAGACGACAAGTAAACATATTTTTTTCTGTAGGGGGTAAAATACCTACGGTGGTTTTCCGGGAGAAGGGTAACACTGTTTCTGATAGTGGGCCTTTCATGCTGGTAGCTCTGTGATAGCGGTGGTGTATTTCCCTGTCAAAGTCATTTCTATTGCTAAGTACAGCCGAGATCAGTCAATAAGCCTAACGACTGTACCCACATCGTGAGAGGCCAAGAGACGAGAGGCAAGAAGAGGGGGGGGCGGGTTGTAAGTGAACTCCAAACAAAAGAGCAAATTCGAGGAGGGCTTTGATTGAAGAAGCACCGTATACTTTTTGAAGGCCAAGGGATCATCTCTCAGTGGTTATTTCTTTAAGGCATGAGGGCCCGATTAAACCCAATATTAAAATATGGAGGCTCTTCTAATGAAAAATCAAAGGCCCTGTATCCCCTACCACACCCCCATCCTTCTCTCATTTTCTGTCAGGTTTTCTCCCCTGGCCCACGGTTGTGCAGGAAGGGCCAGAAAGAAAGACAGAAAGGAAAGAAGGTATGAGAAAGAAAGAGAGAAGAGGGCAAGAGAGGGAAGAGGGAGAAAATGGGGAAAGAGGGAGGGTTATAGAGATGAGGGACCTAGGTGCTGGTGGTGCAAAACAGAGACAGACAGCAGTGGTTGGAGGAGTAAATCAATAGAGCAGAGCCGTCGGGGAGGCGGGCAGCCAGGGCAAGGAGAGAGTAGAGGAGAGGGGGAACCAGCACAGGGGCCCGGCTCCGATCACAACGCTGGCTTCTGGCATGCAGTGGGGAATAAAGTGGGCCTCCCCGGGTCAGCACCACAGAAAAAGGTGAGATTAGAGGAAAGTGGAGGAGGGATTTTCACAGAGGGAAGATAGGAGGGGTGGGTGTTGGAGGATGACGAGGAGTGAGTGTGTGTGGAGAGCTGGTGGTGGTAGGAAGGGGGGGGCGGCATAGCAGGATACCTGGCAAGCCAGGGACCAACCGGCCCATTAGCCTGTGGCTACCTACATATGGTTCACTGAACCCTCTGCTGAGAAGAGCTCCTCTCCTATCAGTCTTCCCATCCTTTTTTAAAGAAAGAAATACCTTCACTTTTAACCCTTTCTCTGCTTTGGAAAGAGGCTCACTCCTGACCTCGATTTATGATTCATTTCTGTTTGATGTCTATTCTTGGAGTGTTATCTAAAATTGAAAAATGTAATAAAAAATAAAAAAAACTAGACACAAAGAGAGAGAAGTCGGGCCTGCTGAGCATGTGCGTGCACGCATCCATCAGTGGACATGCACGTAGAAGACTATCTTCTTCAGTGCTTTGCCTTTTCTTGTAATGTGACCATTGTGGGTGCTGAATAGCTCGCTCATTAGCATAAGAATACAGCAGCACACACAGGGACTTAGCCAGATCATTATCTCTATATATTTATGTATACTTTGTTATTTCACTAGCCAGAACACATTCAAATGCTGATGAGGCCAGTCAGGCCCCTTTCCAAAGCCCTTCCAACATGTGCCCTCCTGAACTTCCCAATACACTCACTGGTTTCCTGGGAGTCTGCAGGTTTTGTACAGGAATTTACAACAGTCACGTAAGAATTATAAGAAATTGCAGTAATAGTTATGAGTGGTTTAAAAATGATATGAGAAATACCCAACAGAGGAGTTGCTCACACCTCTTAAGCGGTTTCAAATGACAGAAAAGAAAGTTTACACAAAAGATTAAAGTTAAACCTCAGAATAAACAGCAGAGTTTATTAGTACTCAATAATAATTTGCTGTTCATTCTTCAAAAGCTAAATCAAGCACTAGACAAATAAATTAATCTAATCACAATTTGATTTCTTAAATAGGCAACAGATTTTTCTACCAGGATTTCTTGGCCATTTGCTAGTAGAGAATGTGTCGGATGTGTTGAGTGAAACAGATCATTTCTGAGTAAAAACACACAAAGACAATGATGCACTAAAAAGCTTGACAATGCAGAACAAACAAATGCTCTGTGGTGATGAGGGGAACCAAACTAAAGACTTTAGTCTCACTGCAGGAGTAGGCTGAGGATCTAATGGTGGCCAACCTCTGGGATAATTGAAAAATTGAAAAAATCCCTAATTCATCTTCTACAATGTAATTCTGATCAAGGCCACAGCCAGATTCCACTGCAGGCTTCAAAAACGCAGAGAAAAGGCAAAATCGTCGGTCGCTGAGAGCAAAGACACTTTCCCTTTCTTTCTGGCACGCTCGCTCATTAGAAACACTTAGGATGAGAGAAAGAAACTAAGTTTAATTGTGTGTCTGCATGCGAGCGCGTGTTTGTGTGAAGGCGGTGCAAACAGGGGTTACAACATGTGTAAACACGGAGATTTAACTATTAAGCAACGCCCGTTAAGATGCAGTGTAAAGAGTTCTCCCTCTGTTCTCGGAGACTTTCTTATTAAAAAGCAAACGCTGCAGCCGAAAATACAGACGAAGAAAAACACAGACCCCATGATTCATAATATATTTCATAAATACTTCATGAATCCCCCTCACCATATTTAAGCCAGTCTGGCAAAAAAAACTAAAAAAACATTGTCACCTATTCTAGTACCCGCTTGTCAGCACATCACTGGGGAGTGGGTGTCACATGTCACTTCTGGTTTACACCACTGTGTGGGACAGGCTCGGTGTAAGGAAATCGGGGGGGTAGGACAGAAAGATGAACAGAAGGAAAAGTGATGGGGAGGTGGAAAGGGGAGTGAAAGGGAGGGAGGGTGTGGGGGGGGTGTTATCATATCATCGCCCCGTGTCTTTATATTTTCCCCCCTTATTATCTTTGGCCCCCACTCGCTCCAGTCACTCAATCACACAAGCCCCGAGGACAGCGAGGGGACCTGGGAGGGCCTTCGCTTCGTGGCAGACTCAGCCAGACGAGCGTCTGAAAGCCATACTGATCGCTGTCAGTGTGTGTGGAAGTACAGCGACTTCGGAAGGGGCCAGGAGAGATAAGCGAGAGAGGAAACGATTGCGTGGAAGGATAACGGCCAAATTTGCACACAAACCCCCCCCACACAATAAAAAAAACCTGCGCTCCAGGCATAATGCAGATACCCCATCCATACAGACAAGTGTTAACATAAAGAGATGGGGAGGGAGCAGAGGGTTGATCCGCTCACAAGTCATAGGCTACGGGATTTCTATGAGTCGACCGCTGATAGGAAGTCATCACGTTAATGACAAAGGAGGTGACGGACCTGAATGTCTGTCTGGGACTCTCATCTTAGCACTCATTATATCATGTAGGGAGATATTTAGCTTTTTTATCATTTTTCCACTAAGTGTAAATTCAGGTTTTGCAAAAGTTAGGGCCACTTCATTGACTTGCTGCCTTTACACCGTGGTTTTAGTTTCTCGGGGAATAACTTGAAATTCCTTTAAACTGTTGGGTTGAATACGCACGACTAACTTACTTACTTACTAGAAAATAAGGTTGAAAGGATTTACAGACACTCCCATCAATGCTTAACTCCCATATTATCTGATTGACACCACTGCTGTTCTGACATCATTTACAAAAACAGGCATTTTTAGCTTGAGAGACACATGGAATCAAAATGTTTACTTTAGGTGCAGTTTAATGTTTATTCTATATATGACTGATTCAATGTCAGCCCATTAAATCCATACATTTCAGCGCAGCTATTCAGTAATCGTTGTCCCCTATATCCGTTAAACATTGTCAATACATAAAAAAGGAATCAAACCATTGTACATGCGATATTCTGGTTTTTGATTATTTTCATTTGTCCTTCTTGTGAACTGTCCTTCAACCCAGATTTGACCCACCGCCGCCTTTACGCCATCAAAACCATAGAAAAATGGTTTCAGCGTTAGTGACAAAAGGCTAATCCTAGAACGAATCCCATCTTAGTGTCCATAAAGGAGACATGGAAAAGCCTCCAAGAATCCACAAAGGGCTTGAGGAAGACATACTATGCACAACAACTTTCAAATGAAAGACGCGATTCATAAGTAGCGAGGAAGATCTGTTTGTTTACATCTTAAATCTGCACTCGGCTCAGAGGAAATGTAGGAGAAAAAAAAAATCCCTGTCCGATTGAGCGACTTCTTTTATGACTTTTTATGAGAGATTAGACTTTAGTGTCATTGATGGGTTGTTAAGCAACAAACCATGAATAGAGTCAATCTGCCTTTACGCTGCTGTGTTAAATAAGAACAAGTAAGCCAAGGCAACCTAAGGCGATTTAAAGTGTCTAACATCCGACTAATGTTGGTCTATCATGTTGTTGCTTGCAGGAGTCACTGTAATGGGGACAAGGGCCAAACAACCAGAACCCTTCAAGATGGATTACAAAAAGGGAAATTCATAATCACTTCTATAGTGGGGAAGCACAGTGGTCCGAAAATCTCCCATCAAAACCTTTAACGTCAACATAATTATCAGTGTTTACTTGTTTTTTTTAATGACATTTATTAGCTTCTTAAGGCAAATAAACAACTTTCTCATATATGACTTTGCAAACTATTATCTGTCTTTTTAGATTGTTGAATGAGCCAAAAATAATGAGTATATGACCAAAAGTTGGAGAGTCCCCGCAACCTTGAATCGTCCATGACCACTAATTTAAAAAACAATGTCCAAATAAAAACTCATAACACTCATGCAGGGAACTGAAGAGCCTCATCTTCCACTGTTCAGTTTGGGTATATTTGGGTGGCACTCTGCAAAATCTTAACAAGATGGTATACTTTGAGTGAGGAGAAAAAAAAAAAAAAAAATCACAGTTCAATCACAGAACTTTGACCTGGAGCTGAAAGCGTTCACATGGAGACGATACCCTTTTCTTTATACTGCGTTTCCAAAACACCAAAAAATGTTAATTCATTGCCATGATGAACACATTACGCGTGACCCTCAGATGCGGAGGCAACAAATAGCTCCAGGGTTTGGAATCAGACAAAAGTGGCTTCAGGAAAAGTTCTTAGAATATCCGTACTGGTAACTCAAACGTGTAGCAGGAGCTGGGTATATAAAGTCAAGTGTCATCTACTGCTTATTCTACAGTTAGTCAGTGTATTCTGATAGGGGACCAAATAAAAATCTGATTTGCATTGGTCTGCTTTAGTTAATTAGTAAGAAAACAAAGAAGAATGCTCCCATTTGATAAAAATCCTATTTTATCACTATCCATGGACAGGTTTTGCTTGAAAAAGTCCAATTCATTAAATAGAGCACTCAATCTCTGCCACGATTGGAAACTACATCTCCAGAAGGTCACTTGATAAGCACTTATGAAACTGATATATCAAGGTAAAAAGAAAAAAATGAAATCGGCACCAATGGCCTTTTCATTCCTTTCACCTCAGTGTACCTGGCAAATAAATTGTTCAATATTTCAAGGCTGGCCGAGTCTTTGGAAATGCATTTATTATCTCTCTGGGCAGAGAGTAGGAAGCATGGCGTCCAAAAGGTTTTCTCTAAAAAGGAAGAGGCAGTGCTACGTGACCGTGACAGCAACTCCAAACAACACCCCGACACACAATCAGAAATTAAAAAGGGAGAGTTGTATCCCCGTGACAGTTGGCCTCGCGACTGAATATCAGAAAGCACAAGTGGGAGCATCTATAGTAATATCAATAATTAAATAAATGTAGATTGGAATGAAAGTCCATCATGATATCAATGCTAACTGAATAGGCCTATTTTGAAGTAGAGTGTACTTCAGATGAATCAAAATTTGTCGCCATTACATATTTCACATCTTGTCGTAAATTGAATAATACAACCATATATATAAATCTCATATAAAGACGGAGTAATTACGGCGTTATGTGTTTTCAAAAGGAGCAAAAAGGTGATGAATGACATCTTCATGGTCCCTTATGAAACTGTAATACAGCACATTACAACAAATTAACAAAACATTTCTTTTCAGTCAATATGAGAGTTGGTTATAGGAAATTAATCTTTCTATATAGTATCGACAACAGTGGCTTAAAAAAATCCATATAACTGCCTTGACCATTAATGGCATGCATTCCCACTTAATGACAGAAAAATGTAAAGTATTCTACGATAAAACTTGTCAGAGCTTGATATTTCAGTTCCACAAATTAACCTTAACCGGAGTCAAGGATCCTCGAACACAAAGAGCCGAACATTTCGAGCTCGAGTGCTTTATAGCTACTGAACAGACAACAAAAAGTGAACTCACCTCACAAAACAAAAGATAACAATTTCATTCATATTTTGTTTTGCTTTCTTAATTAACATTCTTTGGAAGACACCAACTAAAGAAAATACACAATTCAGGAAAGCAGAATATGAGGCACTCTGTGTGAAATGGATTTTTTACCACAAGGACATTTTGGTTAAATAATTTCCAGTCTCAATTACATAGCATAAAGGATGAGGTCAGGCAAAGCAATAAGTGGAAGGATTTATCATAGCGAGTCCACTCATACATTAGAAAGGCAAAGTAATTGGTAAATGTGCCCATATTGTCCTTGTCATGTACCTTAGGTCGAGGGAAATTCTTAGGGCAACAGCGCCCTCTGCTGCTAAAAGAGATGAACTGCCACACCAACGAACAAGCAGGAGGGATACTGACCCTCAAAAGTTAATGCAACATACTTTTAATCATCTGAGTTCAAATTAAAAGTCCAGACTTTAAAACAGGCATAGGAAAATATAGAGCAGATTTCAATTTCAGATAATTAGGACTAAAAACCACTCAAACAAAGTTGCTGTAGAGTAATTACATTGAATTCTGATATGTACCTTTTAGGCTTTCGACCAACCACAAAGTTATTTCAGCTCTGTTTTATCAATAACACAATGATACAAGGGCTGCAACTTAATGATCATTGTCATTTTCGATTATTGTCCTGATCATTCCCTTGTTAGAACTTTCCTAAAAGTTAAAAGTTCTACTTTACTGTCAGAAAGCTGAAGATGTCAGAAGGATTCCCCTGTTTTGGCCAGACAATACTTAGAATTACTATCACATGAGATGAATAGAAGCAGCAAATATTCACAAATGACCAGCTGGAACTACGAAAGGTTGACATTTGTTATTAAAAACGAAAAAAACATTCACTATCAAAATAGTTTCCAATATTTTTCTGTTGATCAGCTGAGGCATTTCCTGATGTAGTATTATAGTTCCACGTAGATCCGATTAACTGCAGGTTCACTGAAGACTGAAAACATATTCATTACCATCTACTGAACATATTCAACCAAACCATGTTAAATCAAGAAATATGACAAACTAGAATAACCCTCAATAGAGTTCATAACTCTCATTCAATCAGGCAGCACCTATTTGTACACACTCTTAGAAACGGGTCCCTTTGTTGTCATCTGGATCCATTAATTATTCCCTAAGAAATTGGTGAAAACATCCAAAAACCACCCTATCTCCCACTGTGACAGCATGTGAAAACATTTCTGGAACCAAACCCAGATTTATCAGGTCCTTCCCTGACCCATTCGTCATCCTTCCACTCGGATTCGTGATAATCTTCTCAGTTTTTGTGTGATGCTGCCAAATATCAGACAAACAAGATGAACACAAACGGATGAAAACACAACCTCTTCGATGGAGCTAAAAACACAAACTTAAGAAAACACAAACTTAAGAAAATACTTTTCATATTAAAAAATATTTACGGACAATAGAAAACCACCAGGACAAACTAAAACACCTTCATCTCTGAGCCAAGGTTGCTTTGAAAGCCCAAAGCTGACATTACATCATGGCCATGTCACCACACATCACACATTTACAACCTGCGCGGTGCAGACTTTGAGTCACATTGTCAAAATGGGATTGTATTTTGTGCGACACAGCAGACATCTGTGGACCCCCGCCTTCCCCACTGGGACAGACCGAGCGTGGCCCTTTGAAGGCGGTGGCTCTGTTTACGCGATAGATTTCATTAAATTAAGCTTACGTGCGGCCTCTTCTCTGCCTGATCAAAGGCACGGCTAAGAGCCATGCCATTCTGCTTCCCCCCCCAACTTGACCTAGCTGAGGCCATCAAATGGGATTTCCATTGTCCTTTCTAATTTTGTACACTCTGACTGAAACTTTATTTTCTGGTCAGACTGACATCCCCTTGTTTGTCATGGCCCAGCACCGTTTAGAGTCCCACTGTCCCCTCCATTAACGCAATGAAGCCCTCCGCCAATCCAGCAAAGCAACGTCTCACATGTGCACCTTCGGGATGCCTGTGTGTTAAGTTCTCTTCCTGGATGAAATGGCTGGGGTTGCCGAGGTCGACCCGGGCCCTGTCTGGAAAGGAGCAGAAATGAGGTCTCAAGCTGGCACACCGGTGGTAGGAAGACTTCAAACCACGGGTGAACGGGAGGATGAGAGAGCAGGTTAAGGGGGGAGACACCCGTGGGAGGCCAGTAGGGGGTGGGGTTGGGTAGTGAGGGAGTGGAAAGACCTTGATATCCACGGAAAGCACAACAAAGCCGGAGCTTTTTACATTAAAAAGAAAAGGAGATTGCCTTTTTTCCACTCGACGCCTTTCAGGCCGAGTGTCATGTCCTCCCTAGGCCTGCAGGAAGTGAGAGGCTGAGCTCGGCTATAGCATTTGGCACATCTGAGGCACATCTGAGGGGGCTGAAGTTCCTGCCGTCTGAACACTTGCCTCAGATTTGCAGGAGACCAGACGTACTAGATGTTACTGTGCGGAGTGGATGATCCGAGTTTAAATGTACACTGATCTGACCGTACCACACATGGAGGTGTAAAAATGGAAAATTACAGTCAAACTGAGCAGTCACAGTGTGGAGCAGGCCAATATTCTTTTATTCTTCAAGCGGTGTAAGACAATGCTGCTGCTCCTTCCCGCTGCAGCCTCTGTTTTTTTAATGCCTGTCACATACAACTTGTATTCAGTCTGTCAAGTATGCAGTGATATAGGAATGAGAATGGGGACCTAATCGTGTTTAGCTTAACGGAGCGAGCAGATGAATGCAGAGTTATTCCACGTTACAAAAACACTTTTGCCCTCAAGACGTGAATAAAAATGAAAAGTACGGAAAATTAGCGGCAGAATCAGCCACAGCAGGTGTTAAGTGCTTGATGATTACGCGCGGTAAGTGCGGGGAGAAGAAAAGTTAAAGATTAATCACCAGCCAATTAAATGCCCATGGTGAGGAAAGCAAACTGTCTTGGCACAGAGATCCCCTCTGTGATCTCAGCTAGCACATCTCAGTGGTGTGCTCGCAGATCACTAGCGCGATATCTCCATCCACACAGCTTTTTTGTGCACGTCGGCTTGTTTGTTCTGCTTTTGGAATAGTGAGGGACCGGGGGAAGGGTTGGGGGAGATGTTATATTTCAAAATTGTATTCAATACAGGTTTTCAAAAGCATATAGCGGTTAATGATATTCGATACTGATCAAATGTTTGCGATAACGATAAGGGTGAAATATGGACTACAGTAGTACGAGACTCGTGGAGCCTATTTTACATAATGTCTAGAAGAATATTCAGGTTAGATTCAAGTTGGTCTCATATTGTTGATTCCTTTATGTGTGTATGTGAATCTCACATCTTTAATTTCATTTTATAACAAAGAATTCTGATTATAATGTTTTAACTTTGAAAATGTTTGCATTTTTAATAATCACTGTTACAGTTGTTTTTTCAAATATTTAGCTATGTGAGAAAAAAGTTGCAGAGAAAAAGTTTAAATTGGAGACAGAACCTACACTTGCGATGCTTTTCAAGGTTCTTGAGTAAATTAGATCATAAGAAAACCACCAAGGTTAAATCTGCTCCTGTCCCAGGTCAGGCTTTACCAAATCTATTTAAAAGTTCTTTCAACTTCCAACTCCGTATATTTACTTCTATAACCCCGTCTGAGGTTGTGTGGAATGACTGGTCGGCTCTCGAGCTCAAGGTCAACAGCTCTCACACTGTGGATTTACTATCACATCAGCGCCAGCACAACAAAACTGACAACGTAACACAAGAGCAGATGAGAGACGAAAATAAAGACATCATTAAAGATACTTGCTTCAAGGTAAAGATCTGAAAACAGAGACAATATTTTAAAGATATTTACATCAGGGTAACGAGAAAAGACAAAAGAAATAAAAAATAAGATCCATTTGCGATGAATAATTTCTGCCTTTCAACACGTTATTGATTAAGCGGAGTACCTTGAGATGTTGGTAGCAAACATTGTGAACTATAGCAAGTGACCCAGAAGACTGTTGTGTTCATTCAGCTTTGATACGGGCTAGAGATCAAGTCAAGACATACAGCGATTTATGAATTACTAAACAAGGCCAGAGTCGGCAGCCACAACACAAACACACACACAACCTGTTCTCGATAGGCAGCGCTTTCAAGTTCAAATACAAACAGTGAATTAACCTCGGTGGGTGCGCCACTGAGCTTCAGCATCGGTCTGCTCGTGTGTGTGCTTTTGCGTGTATGTGTGTGTGTGCATGTGTTTTTGTGAGTCCAAACAATGGATGTAGATACAGACACATGACACCTTGAACCCGATGTATGTGGGTGCAGTGTGTTGTGTTAAATAAATGTATATATACACTGCAAGTCACACTTTATCCTAAATTTCATATGATAATTTAAGATTCAATGAAGTGTTGAAATACTTACAAAGTCTTTCTCCAGCTTCTCCATCTCCTGCTTGTAGCTCTTCAGTCGGCTGTTGAACATGCCTCGACTCTGGACGGGGATCTCCCGCACCTCCAGGTCCATCTGCTCCAGCTGAAACCCACAGTTTATCCACTTAATTTAACAAACATTTCAAAACATTTTTTAACTAGGGAACACTTAAGCATATGATGTACGCTACAGGGATACAAAACATGACTAAATGTACAGGGTTTGAGTTCATTCTGATGCAAATTTACATCCTGAATGTGAAAGAAACAGCAGAAAATGCATTTTTATGAGCATCATTGTCAAAGCACTCGGTGAGAAGATGCTAAAACAATCTGGGGCTCATTAGTCTCTTTCCACCCAAACAATAATGTAAATGTTGCATTGCTGTGTCCTGCAAAAAAAAGTTTCCAATCTATGATAAGAACAAGATGCTCAGGAAAACTCTAAAACAATAAACTTTTTTTAAATAAGTTTGTTCGACAGCAGTAATTTAAATTTGATCCGGTGCTGGAGGTAAAAAGGAAAAAATGCCTCCCGCTCGCGTCACTCAGCTGCGATAAGAGTTGCGACAGTGGAAGTCGGTTCTGTAAATAAATTCACAATCAAATATGAGGGCGTCTTCAATGCAGCGTCGTGTACGGGCGCAACGATGTCACAGTGAATGAAGTAAGAGTACATTTGATTCATGGCTAGACAGGTCTCTCCGTGGCGGATTTGGAGGAAACTAATCACCGTGACATAACAAGACAACTGCGACAACAATTTGTCTCTGTCAGGTGACTTTGCTCATTTTTAAACAGCAACATGAAGACTCCCACCTCAAGATAATGGCTTGAAATGTGTCATAGGGGTGTCACTTAAAAGCAGATTGCGGGAAAGCAATCGTGTGAGGAGGAAGCCTCCGTTCCGCCATGTGAAGTGTGTGTGTGTGTTTGTGTGTGTCTGTGTGTGTGTGTGCACGTGTCTGCATGTCATGTCACCACGATACAGGTGCTGTTGTCTGGTGCCAGTGAAAATTGTCTCCTCCCTCTTTCCACAAATTCATTATTTAGGAAATGGGAAGAGGAGGAAAATTACTGATCAAAGACGTACCAACTCTCTGACTTCTTCAAGCTGTTTGTCGACATTTAGAACCAGCTGCGTCTTCTCCTCTGAAAGGGAAAAAAAACAGCAACATATTGATCAGCCGACAGAGGAACAGCGATTCATGACAACAACCCAACTCCCCCACAACAGGGGAAGAGACGGGGGAGAGGGAAAGAAAGAGGCTGGGAGAAAAAAACAACACACGAGGACACATTTGAAGATATATTTACACATTCTCTCCACACGACAAGCCAACATTTGATGTCTCTTAGTTATTGGCGTCTATGAGGCCTTTGTTGGTTTCTGTTGAGGAGCGGTGAGACACCTCGTGCCAACTCAAAGGGAAGGGAGGTGTCAGCTTTGCTCACTTGCCAGAAGTATGAGTCCCACTCACAATGACTAACGCGCCGCTCTGCACCTCACCCCGTGGCTGCTCCGGCACGTTACCCATTGAAACTCATTAGGACTGGCGAGAGTTCCAAAGGAGCGTGTCGACTACCGTTCATCCCACTGTTATTTAAGGCAGCAACATCCCCGCTTCATTTCTGTACATACAAGAAGCTTTGTTCTGAAATTAGCTCTTTGCCATGAAAGTAAACCCCATGAAACGTGAAGGTTTGGTTTGGTTGTACAACAATCGAGCATCGACATACTATTAAAAAAAGGTAAAAAGGACAGAATATGTATTAAAATCTGTGAGATCCACAGGAAAACCTATAACCCTTGCTTGAACCTATAATTAAGATTTCAGTGAGGCACTAACTATATTTTCATGGACACCACTATTCCAATATCAACCCAATTAATACAATAGTAAGATGTACTAATTACCCTAACCCAAAGTTCATACTCGGAAGAAGGAATAATCAAAGTGAGACGTGCAGAGTCTTCTTAACTTTGTCACATTTTGTAGACATGTAGGCTATAGATCTTTATAACATTATTACCTCCTAGTTTTTGCATAATTTTGTAACAGTGACAGTTTACAACATGTTACCAGCTGGTTGATGTCATTATGAGACTATGCTCTGTAACATTTAAATGGGAAATTGACTGGAATATTCAGAATATTATCCTTATTCAGAATAAGGCAGATGGTAAGAATACTGCTGTCCATGTAAACATAGTCATGACAGTTGGAGTCCCCAAAATTTGAGACAATAAATAACTGTTAATACTAAATACTAACCATCATATTATCTATTTTGTTAGTTGTATACAAAACAGTGTACTATTGTATTAGGTAAAACAATACAGGTTGAAACAAACTGTGACTTTACTGCTGATTAAACTTCACAAGAGAAAATCTCTCTTTTATTTCTCTCCCGCTGTGAGAAGCTCTTCCATTTCCTGTGTTTACTGGATTGTGAGAGAACAGTATCAGCTGCACACTCAGTATAAATACTGTGTGGTTTCAGCATACTTCATTTTGTCATTTTGTAAAGTAAATACCTACCCTAAGCCTGCTTCGACAGTATGCACTATAAAATACATACAATACCTTTACAAGGTACTAAGCAGAATTTCACCATCACTCATTAAAGGGGTGTTTATTATATTTGCATGTCTGTTTATAACTTTTATTGTACGTCACGTGACACATGTAATTTTGAATATTAAATGCAAACAAAGGCTGTACCTTAAAATAGAGTAATAACGTCATGATATTGAAACCAAGGTTTACCTACTCTCAGGCCATATTAACACAGCTTAAATCGACCGGCATGAAAATCTAGCAAACATTGCTTGAAGTAAAGCGGAAAGTACAGATTTAAGAACATAATTCAGGTAGTGAAGTGACAAAGTAATGCGATATCAGAGAAAATGAAGAGGGCATGTGTTTGAACACAGGCAATGTCAGTGAACAGGTTTTGGCATCTGCAGAAAACAGGGGATCCTGTTCAGAGTAATTCAGAAAATCCAACAATGATCACTTCGACTGAACTTAAAATATCAACAGTCCTGATAGAAAACATTCAGCAACGTTAATACAAAGTCAACAAAGCTAAGCGCTTCATAGTAAATAACAAAGAAATAACAAAATCAAAGCTAAGATCATCATTTTCTCCGGGCTCACAGGCCAGCATTACCTTTGGCCAGTCCGAGGATTCATTTTTAAAAACCATGTCCAACCTCACAGCCTACACAGTAAACAGCCAGAGGCGATTCACACAAGGGTGAGATGGAGCTTTCTCGTTCAAACTCGGGCCCAGGCCAGAGGGCTGTGAAATATATATGGATTATTACCAAGACTACAACTGGCCGAAATATGGCAAATAACAATAAAGGAGTGCTTGGCAAAAAAAAAAAGATTTGCGTTGTAGTGATTGACATGCAGACTCGTGGCATGAGCTCGGGAAGGTGAAAAAAGGGACATTCGTGTTTCATGGCACAAGGCCTATTTCAGTGATTCTTATTCAAATATTCCTTGTACCTCAGTTTTTGGTGAATGGTAACGAATAAATATATAAGTACACAATCATTTGACTGTTATATGAATGAAGACGGTCATGGACATTTTTTTCCCACACGCCACGGCCATTATCAGCAATTGTGCACATGTGAAGTAAAGGCATACAACAACAGCAATGACAAAAGCCTTTTGTCTGGAGCAATATTAACGTATTAAAACGAGGGGCTGTAAAACCCCAGGCAAAATTCGGCTACTTCAGGAAGAAAAAGCCAGAGGGACTTAAGAAAGGAAGAAAAGAAAAACGTTAACGAGGAGGAAGGGAATTGAAATTCAACTATAAACTATTCTGTTGGTGGCAGAAAAACGTAGAACGGGCACTTATGGTTTCTGGCTTTGTACATATTCATACCGGCTTACTCTGACACAGTTAACAGATGGTGAGAGGAAGCAATGTGGAATTACTCGGTGGAAGGGGCTGCCATGAATCTTCAAAGATGCCAATTGCACACCAGAAATATTCAGGCAGCCGAGGTTTTTGTGAGAGCAAGTGGCCTTTGAAAAACCAATGTGCAAGTGTGAGCCTCGAGTAGAAGATTAGCATCCTCAGTAGGGGTTAGATGCAGATTTTAGCAATCAAAACTAAACTAGTAGAGTCAACTAGATGTAGACATTACAGTTGCAATCACAAGTACGGTGGCTGATGTGCAAAATATCGATGATGGATGGATATCTTATATTACACATTTCGAAAATATGCAGCTACGCATTTCTCTCTGGAAAATCCCAGGGGAATTTAGAAAAAAAAAAAGTTTGAAATGGGAATTGAAAACTGACTGAGTTTATATTTTTACATAATAAGATCAATATAAGCTTGTTGAGTATTTTACCTCCACTTCTAACTGGGATAAGTATTCAGCGCAAACTTAGAGTTATGAGGTTGTGTGTGAAGAATGACAGAAACACAAATAGGCCGATGAGCCCGGATGAATTTTGGCGTGAAGTGATGACGTCTTTTAACGGCTTTTTAAAACATCATCAGTATCTGAAAGTTCCCTGATGGCATTCTGAAACAACATTAAAAATTCAAGTTTTAGAGGATCAAGAAAACCTTTTGACAAGAATCTAAGTGCATCTGCTCAACTAGATACAATTTGTCTGAGGAAATCTATTGGAGTCTTTAGGCTGTACCAGTAATACTGTGAATAATTTTGCTTTTGGTGACGTTTACAGTTATCAGCTGCTTGTCCATAATATAATTTTTCCAATTTTAAATAAAAGTGAAATAAATAGGACATATTTCTCAGCCCTGCATCTGTGCCTTGCTTTGTGGTAGACTGAATATGCAGCAGCCCCACATGGATGTGTAATCTATCACATCCTCTTAGCCCTTTATACAGAGAGCTATGCCTGCTGCCACCCATGCTGGTGCTGGTGGCTACACCTTTTATCATCATTGATTGCTGTTATGGTGTTCCCATTGTGTAGATGTGTCACAATGTGAACGAGATCCACCCTTTTATTGATTAAAGGGATTCTGAGTGGAACTCCATAACTGTCATCTCATTAAAATCACATTGATCACACATGTTCATTGTCATCCCGATGTTCTCTCCCTGTTTTGATGTGTTTCTTCAAAGTATATTGACTCTTGGTTTATATGTGATGGACATATAAACCAAGAGTTTACATAACATAAATTTAAAATTATGTTAAGATCAATGCTTAACATATTGTTTACTAAATTCATGGCAACAAAGCGTCCACATCGAACAACCTGAAATATTTATGAATCACCTCTACATGACAACCACTATGAACTGAATTATTTACAACAGGACATGCTATGCTCTTTACATTTTTGCAATGTTCGCCAGACCCAGCTATGTGAACTCAGACACCGAATCAACAACACGATACAAACACAAATCCTTGAATTCAAATATACTCTAACCAAACAGAGCATGTGGCCACCCGGTAACTAGGCTGACATACAAAGTATCTCAACTTTCTTCTTTCCATCTATTGTTTAAACCCTCATATTAGATTTCACAGTAACTGGGGTAGAACCTGTTCAAACATTTATTGGACAGAGGGGAGTTAAAAAACAAGCTCATTCAGACCTATGGCCATTTTATCACCAATATACCAGACATGCAGTGCTAGAAGAAACAATGTCATCAGACCTTTTGCAAAGGGGATAATTTACATGCCAGGAGCAGGAAAAGCTAGCGTGTATAGAATAACATTAACAATGGCTGACCTCTGTGTATGTGTCCCTTTGAGACAGCATGCACAATACAAGAGCCCTGAGACTCCCATATAACTAAAATACAGGCACGATTAATGTTATTAATTACAGTTTTTCCTGTTATTATATAGAGTCAGTGAGGTCTGACCTCTTGTTATGAAGTGACAGTACCTTCTACTCTATGCTAGATGTGCTTCATTTCTCATTTTAACACTTCCATTATTAAAGGTAGTAGCTTTACAAAGCAGGTACACCTTAACTAAAGGGAAACACATTATGTTATGTGTCATTAAAATCAGGGTTTGTCATTGTCACACTGATTTACATCAATTTAAGACAAACCCAGACAGCAACAGGTGGTGTGGTTGTTACACACACAACTATAAGAAGACTGCAGATCAAGTAAAGCGTTTTAAACCATTAGATAAAATGCCATATTGCTGAAATGCCACAGGTAAGCTACTCCTGCTACCGTTAGCTACCTAGCTAAACAGCTAGCCAGCCGCAGCTAAGCGGTTCCAGCTCATAAGCTCAACCCGTCTTACCCCCGCTCAGTTTGGGAACTCTGCCGATTTTGTTGGTTATCTCGGCCGTGGCGGTCCCGAAGTCCTGCTCGTAAGCTTCGAAGTCTGAAGACATGTTGGCGTTCTAACAGGTTGAGGTTGACAGCTAGCTCAGGATGATAATAACAACACGGCTCGAATGGAGTCCCCTTCCTTGAGTCGCAGTGAAATGTGCCCGGAGAGGACCTGAACTTTGTTTTTATTTTTATTCCCACACTGCAAACGGTCCCAAGCAAGCGGATGGAAAAACACCGCTGGGCTCGTATGGGTTGTTTTCTCTTTCTCTTTCGTTTTTTTAATTAAATAGATTGACACTTCTGTTAATAATTAAATAGTTATAAGGAAAACAATGTGTCCGCTTCGGGGAGGAAGTTTCTGAAGCACCATATCCATCGTTCCTCCTCATACTCAGAAGAAATTGGAGAAGAACAACAAGGAAGTGAGCAGGTTAGTCTTTTAATTTCCCTTTGTCTTCCTCCATTTAAACCGTTCGCGAATTCATCAGTACACATTGGTTTTACTGTCAATATTCTGAATTAACCGTGTTTGTGTATTTTCTCCATCTTGTGGCCACAGCCCCAGCCTGATGCGTTAGTCTTGACTATCTGGTGAACAGGCTAGCGAAGTAGCTAGCTGTTAGCCCTTTTGCTAAAAATCAATAAAACACCTTTAGCCAAATGTGTCGTCACTTATTATTGTTACGCCCCACTTGTCTGGCGTGTGATGGCCACAGACTGTGCTCGAGATATAACGTGTTGCTTGCGAGGGTTCCACCTTGTTGCTGTGTTCTCTTCCGGATGTTGAATTAGCTAGCCTGGTGTCATGAGCTAATTATACCCTGAGAAGCCGGTGAGCGTTAAAAGCTGTGTATTTAAAGTGCAACACTGATGTGTAGTGTGTTTATCAGTGTGTTGTTGTATCTCCATCTATTAGGTCCTGATGGTCAAATACAGTTTTGATCAATAAGATCATGTGAAATGCAAAAAACTGAAATTACAATAGAAACAAGAGATGGTGAAATGTAAACATGCCGATGTTACGTTAACCTCATTATTAAGGGATGGGAAACGAAACAATCATTTTCAATCTATATCAATATAGAAAAACATCAGTATATATCTATATGATGCTTATGCATTGTGAAAGCACAAGGAGGAGGTAGAACATAATGTTCTAGCTCAGATTTGTGAGTGTTGTCATTCTCTGTCCATAAAGAAGGGTTTAAACCACAGCCCTCAAACAGGATCCAAAATCAGTCATAAAAAGAAACAAGAATGTGATTTGAAACTGAAACCAGATACAAAGCAAAAATGGATGAAAGGATCAATGGTTCTGACCTTTTTTTTGTTATTATTTCACTCTAGATGGGGAATCTGAGTTTGTCACAAGGATAGTGTGCTCCGACAGTTGACTGGAGAGGATGCTGCCCTTTGCCCAGGCAAAGAACAATGGGACACTGAGAGCCCCAGTGATACAAGACCAGGACAGTTGCCGGCTACTCAGAGGACGAGAAAAAATATGTGCATCGTCCCCACCGCTGTCATTGCAAGATAGCAGAGGAACAAATTAACACATTGTGGAAACTTGGTCGATACATTTCAGGACTCAACTGACCAACATATTGGTTCTAAACGTGTGGCAACAAAATGAACTTCCTGTCAACTTTGGTGACATTTGAGAACCTCCATGAGGTTCGGAGACTGTGCCACTGGGGACCAGTCATAGCCCTGTCTGTCATTGCTATATGCTCCACCATGGCAATTGTGGACTCCATTATATGGTACTGGCCCCTAGACACTACAGGAGGCAGCATTAACTTCATCATGCTCCTCAACTGGTCGGTCCTCATCCTCTACAACTACTTCAATGCTATGTTTGTTGGACCTGGAAACATCCCTCTTGGATGGATACCAGTAAGGACAATGCTCTTTACCATTTTTACTCAAAGAACAGTTCGGTACCATGTACTGCAGAGTGAAACTATTATATATTTGGAATGTTGTAATGATATTTTTGTCATTTGTTTATCCCAAAACAGGAGAATCAACTGGAAAGCCAGTACCTACAATACTGCAGAGTGTGCCATGGGTACAAGGCCCCCAGATCCCACCACTGTCGCAAGTGTAACAGGTATTTCATTTATTACCAAAGTAACAGAGGGTCGTATCTCATATATGAGATGTACTTGAGAAAAATAAGGTCACATAGATGGAGCCATGAACGCGAATAGATGCATTTTCTAGAGCAAGAAACTACAGCTGAGTCATGGTTGTACATTGTTTGTTCGTGCAGTGCTGTAACGTGTCTGTGTGATTTTTAACTGAAAACTTGAATTCTACTAATCACTGCACATTGCAAAAGACAAGAGCTGATAAACGTACACAACCCTCACAGGCCTATCAAGGTAAAACAAGCCTCTGATTTCAATCAGTTTTTGTCTTTTAATTCAATTTATTCAATGATTATTCACCTCGACAGTGAGCTGTTACACATTTGCAGTCTTATTCTGGAAAAAAAAGATGAACTTTTCGCTCTATGTTCTCCCAAACAACCAGTGGATTGCCCCAAGCATTTCTCTTCTCCTCTGCTTCCCCTCCCACAGGTGTGTGATGAAGATGGACCACCACTGCCCTTGGATCAACAACTGCTGCGGCCACCTTAACCACGGCTACTTCACCAGCTTCCTGCTGCTGGCTCCTCTGGGCTGCGCGCACGCTGCCTTCATCTTTATTATGACCATGTACACGCAGCTTTATGAGAGGGTGGGTGGTCTCCTTACCCCACTACACCGTGCTATTGATGGCTTACCATCATTACAGCTTATCTCCAGCTAAAGTTAAGCAGTTTATTTTCCCAATTGGAACAGAAATTGCCACACACATCAAGATCCGTTCTTTGTCCTCACTGCAGATTTCATTTGGCTGGAGCACTGTGAAGATTGACATGAGTGCCGTGCGGCAGTTTCAGCCCCTGATGCCCTTCAGCGTTCCTGCCTTTGCTGCCACACTCTTTGCCTTAGGCTTGGCACTGGGTACCACTATTGCGGTCGGCATGCTTTTCTTCATACAGGTAAAGTTTGCGTCTGTGTTTTTAATTTATCCACGCTGTTGGCTATTTTTGACTTATTCTAAATACCAGAGTTAATTTTAAAAGAACATATTAGTTTTCTCTGATAATCAAAACAGTCTTTCCTTTTCAGATAAAAGTCATCTTTCGAAATAAGACCTCGATCGAGTCGTGGATCGAGGAAAAGGTCAGAGTCTCTCAGTGGCTTTGCTTTATGTTGATATTTGTATAGTTTTTATCTGATGACTCTTTTTTGGTGTTTGATCTAGAAATAATACTCTAGTGCTTTTTAATCCTCACAGTATTTCAGGATTATAATCAACATAGTTTTATCTTTTGTTAAAGTTCTTTTTTCGGAATCAGCCATCAGTACAATGTAGTTCACTGATTACAGAAGCATGACACCCCCACACCCACCTGATCCTATTCACTGTATTTTTTTCCACTAGGCCAAAGACAGAATACAGCACTACCAAACAGGGGAGGAGTTCATCTTCCCCTACGACCTCGGCAGCCGCTGGCTGAACTTCAAGCAAGTGATCACATGGACAGGGATGCCCAAGGGTGACGGTATTGAATGGCCGGTCCATCCCAAGTGTCACCAGCACACCTTAACTGTAGGTTTGGGTTTATTTTTGATCTTATGTGATAGTGGAAAATATTTTGTGTAAATGAGAAGTTATCATAAATCGGTCAGACCCTTTATACATTTCATGTGAAGCAGTGAGATTAATAGTGTTCTTCCTTTCTGAACAGATTGAGCAACTGAAGCAGAAAGCTGATAAACGAGTGAGAAGTGTAAGTATCTGCCAGATCTGTATTGTGACACCGATGTGGTGTTGGTTTACACAAAGCACAGACACACAGGAGTAGGATCTAGGCTGGAATGGCAAGGCTCTGTATGACCCCATTTGTGTTGTTTGATAAGAACCTATGCCATTTCATGTAAGTATGACCAGTTTCTGGCTCATAAACACACATCCTGTGTCTATCTTGTGTGAGTTTAGTTGTTGTTCGAGCATTAGAATAACCACATATCCTGTTCGACTCGGCCAGCAGGTCCAGTACCAGGCAGTGGAACACTACAACGGAGCTTGCTGCCCTCTCAGCAAGGGTATCCAAACATTTTTCAGAACCCCCTGCACCGAGGAGCCCAGGATACCGCTCAACAAGGGGGACACCATCCTCGCCACCCGTGGCACCAAGTGAGTTCATTCATTTATTGAACAAAACTATTATTTTTGGTCAATCTTGGAATTCTCCACTTAAATATTGTTTGATTCTCTTTAGGTGGTGGATGTATGGAGACAAAGTTCTGAATGAGGATCAAATGAGAGGTAAAAATGACGGCATTACAGCTGCTTTTGCTGTGGTTTGATTCATATTTTATTTATGTTTTTAAATTCACACTAAAAATGTCCATTTCTTTCTGTTTTGACGTTCCAGTGGGGGAGCGTGTGAGGGGATGGTTCCCAAGGCGATGTGTGGAGAAGTGCCATTATGACACAGCGGCCAGCGATAGCACCAGCGAAAAGAAACAAAATTAATGTATTTCAACTGGCTTTGTGTAGAGCAGGGGAGTTCAACTGAACGGAAGGCGTCAATGTTCATTAACATGCATCCACTGAAGATGTCATGCCTCATGCTGCAGGCTCACCATCAATTGCATACTCTGATTTAAAGTTTCTCCAGACATTTCAAGCCCAACTTTAATTTGTTTTAAAGGTCCATAGTTCCCTAAATCTTACCGAGCACTTTGCTGTCAATTCACATCTTAACGAGAAGGACTCGTCCCCCCGGGTTCAGTTTGACTCCTCTGACCAAAAAGTGAAACCCAGCAAGAGTCTTAATTTTCCAATAATTGCCACCAGGCTTTAATGTGACTTCGTTGTGATGACTTTTTACTTGAATATGTTGTGTTTACTGGTTGATGTCCTTTTTTGCTATATATGCAAATGCCTCTGCCCAGCTAACCCCAGGGCTCCGTCATGCAACTCTTTCTACAGTATGGAGATAACACGGAATTTCTTTTTATTATTTTTGTAAAAACGAAATGTTGGCCTCAAAGTATAAATTAAAAAAATAAACCTTGTTCAAGAGTTGTTTTGGTTTATGTCTCCTTTAATAATAGGTACATAAGTATCTTTACGATGGGGCTTGTTACCAAATATTTGCACACAACATCAGCCATATTTATTTTAAATTAGTAATACACACACCCTAAGGATACCTAACTGGAACTTACAAGAGTTCAGAAGGAGTAGTTGTTTGTTTGGTGTGTGTATACACACGTTTCCCTTTCGCTTTTAGGTTTGAATTCAAATGTTATCTTATATAATCAGGCCTTAAAGTCATGTCTCTTCCGTATATATATATATATCTGTATTGCATTAACTTCTATCTGCATATTTATTTATATCTAACATATTTATATATTGGATATGTAACCAGTTCTTCTCCCAGTAGAACTCCACTCACCCATTATGAACCGCACTTTAACTCGGGTTTAACTCTTAACTGCAATTTTATCACACTCCAATACTTATTTTTACACTGTATATATTAGTCTTTATTCCATTCATAAGTATTATTATCCTTACACTGAAGTATTGCATGTGACATACTATTTACTGATGCCTATTTTTGACTCTTGCTGCTGTAATATAGCAGGTTTTCCCACTGTGGGACTAAAACAGGATAATCTTATCTTTTATACATAGATAGATTTTTACTGTGATATATTTGACATATGTATTGTTTTATTTACCTTTAACATTGTGTGTGTGTGTACGGGCTGTACGAAATGTATGACACGTCCACACGTCACACAGCCTTCATCCAATCGGGGGCAGGGGAGACAGCGACCACTGACCACCCAGTGTAGTTGATGTGTGGGCGACTTCCACCCAGTGTCAGTCTGGTTACTCTGACTGCGGTGGACTGGAGTAACTCGGGCCGCTCGTTGAGGACCAGCAGGAGAACCAGTCGTCCGTCGGGACCGATTCACCCGCGAGTCCCGTCGCTGTAGCTCCGCTCGAGACAGGTGAGCTCGTGCTAACGTGCAGAGAGCGCTTCCCGTCCGGACTGTCACTTCCAGAGCGAGACAACAAGCGAACTGGGACTTAGCAGGATCCAGAATAACACCATCGACCTTAGCTCCTTTCTATCGGGCCGGTCCTCGTTAGAATAGATGTTTGTGATGCTAGGTTTTTACAGGCAGGGGTGCTACATAGCTAGCTAGCTAGCCACGACTTTGCTGTCACTCTTGTAACCTAACCCTAACCCGTCACCTCGGGTCAACTTGCCAGCTGCTATTGTGAAGACATTACTCGTTGGGACATCGCGTGGACAGCTGTGTAGACTGTAAGAGGACATGTTAGCTTCCATGCTAAAGTCCTTCCTGCGAATGACATTAGTGTTGTCCAATCAGGCTGCTTGTGGGCGGGACCAGGAAAGAGGAAGTACCATTTTTTTCAATATAAGTTCAATTTAAACTTATAATAATATAATATAATATTAAATGATGCAAACAAGACATGGCAGAGCCATGTTGAACAATACGAAGAAGCAGAGAATATAAAGTACACAACTCCTCCAAAACACTGACACAATGAACTGAACTGTCACTTATTGTTTACATATTATTGTGACAACGTAAACTATGAGGAGACATTTTGAAATGTCATTGCTGATGTCGGAGGTATTGAATCATTCCCTTGTTGCAGCCCAGAGAGACACTGCAAGTCTGTTCACTATATTATCTCTAATTCCTAAAGCCCCTCAGCTTATCAGTAACTACACTATGTTTGGTAATAGCATGTGAACAGCCCTGAGTGATGCAAGAGTCACAACCTAGATTCTTATAAAGTATATATGCAAGTATATACAACATAAACCCTATAAGGCTATATAAAGGAAGTCTAAAATACAGTATATCGATGAAAATATAATGAAAAAGTTGAGTGCATCAGTGTTATCAGCAAATAATCAACCCCCAGTGACCTTCCACCTCCCGTGTGAAAAGATCAACCTGATTTAAATGTTACATTTCATATAAAGGTAAGCCATAGAGTGTACACAAAGATGGACGACACATCTTCCCTTCCTCCGACTAATCAGAAATGAAGCCAAAATATCCCCCGACACGTCGCTGCCATCTTGTGCTTTTGGAGCCTGAGTCTGCACAGTCGTGATCAGAGGATGGAGCCGCAGTATCCTGGTCCCGTCAATACACACGTCCGACCTATCACTTGAACATACATCAGTGAGATGATAACTACTTAGTTTGGTCTATGTCACCTCCACTAACATGGAGGAGACATAGTTAGTAACATATACTGTAGCTAGATACTTTGGCCTCACTTTTGTAGATGTCGTCCCTCTTCACTATTGCAAAAACCTATTACATAAGCTTAATATAACGCAATGTATATATTGTTTTACATTTTTTTTGGCTTTCTTCCTCTGACAGAAAACTGTGACGGCCCTGAGTTCCCTGTGTTATTCGCCAGTAACATGTCCATGTTCACCACGGGCATCCTCGTGCTGACGTCTCCTATCCACACTCTCCCGCTGCGCATCGCTCCAGTGCTCAGCTCAGCCGCTCAGCTCGTGGAGCGCACGCTGTACGTCCACCTCCACCCGGGGCTCAACTTGGGGAGTGGGAGTCAGCAGCGACCGGCTTTCATCCCGCCATTCGTGGACCTGTCTGCGGTCATCACCCGCCTTTACAGCAATGCGGCAGATATATGCGGGCACCTGGATATCCGGGTGTTGCTGACCAACGTCCGCGCCCAGTCGGGCAGTGTTACAAATGGCCCCTTCCCCAGCCCACAGCCTCTGTCCCACTCCCCCGACGTGGTGCTCACAGACTTTCCCCTGCAGGACCCGGGTCAGTCGCATCAGGTGACCCAGTGTCTGCAGAAGTACACTGGCCGCTGCTACGTCTGCAGCCCCAGTCTTCCCTCGGTGCTGCTTCATCCTCAGCTGATGAAGCTGCAGGAGAACGTGGAATGTGTGACAGAGCCCGAGGGGAAAGCAGAACCTTTGGAAACGTATACTGATGTGGTGGTCGGGGGGACGTTTGACCGGCTCCACGGGGCCCACAAGACGCTGCTCAACATCTCATGCCTGCTCGCCAACAGAAGGTTCCTCATCGCTGTGTGTGACCAAGCAATGCTGAAAAGTGAGTGGTTCTATGTCGGTATTCCCATTTAGGTAAACTTTCAGAGATCTTATATTTTGGATGATCTGTAAAAACAACAATCACAAGGCAGCCCCCCCCCCCCCCCCCCCCCCCCTTGTTATCCTTTTCCTCCTGTTCTCAGAAAAAGTGCTGAAGGAGCTGATTGAGCCCTACTCTCTACGGGTTCAGATACTAGAGGAGTTCCTGCAAGACATCAAACCATCGCTGGAGGTGGAGGTCGTGCCCCTCGACGACCCCTTTGGAGTGGCTGTGGTCGACCCCCTGCTGCAGTGCATTGTGGTTAGCGAGGAGACGAAAAAGGGAGGCGAGGCTGTGAACAAGAAACGCATCGAGAATGTAAGTTAACAGCACGCATGGAAAAAAGGAGATTTAAACTTCATAGTTTATTCACTGTACATGCAACATTGTGGTTCAAATCACTGGCGGAGCATTAAGGTGACCCAAGCAACTTAATGGCACATGTTTGATGTTTTATGTTCTCTAAACCAGGGTCTTCCAGCTCTGGTTCTTCACGAGATCCAGTTGCTGAAAGACGCCCACCACACCGAGACGGAGGAGGAGAAGATCAGCTCCTCTAGTCTCCGCTCTCGACTCCTGGGCACCCTCCTTACTCCGCCTAAAGTAGGTCTTGTGGAAAAACTGTTAACATCTTGACAGTGCAGGTTAATGAATACCAGTATTATATGTTCAGTGTCACACATTGAGGGAAGAAAAGCAAAGTACCAGTCTTTTTTTTATCACAACTTTTCCGTACCCTATCTGGAGATCAAGTACATGGTACTGTTTGATTTTCAATAACTCACTGAGTAAAAACGTTTTCATACAAGGGTCAAAAGGACTTTAATGTTTAACTGTTCTGAAAGGAGCTGTCTCATCCAGGTGAAAAGTAACAGCTTCTCTTTTCAGCACATGACAAAGTACAGTCTCCTTTCTTTTGACTGTGAAACAAGTGGAAACTGAAATATCATTTTGTCATGTCAGGAGATTTGTCCAATTTCTGTCCATTATTTCAAAAGTTTACTTGAAAAGGATGGTGTGTTTGAAAAAAATCGTTAAGAAAAAGGGACTATACAAATCTACAGCGTTGCCCATTCTTTGATTATTGATGGCCTTGTGTTTAGAGCTGTGGTATTTGTCGTTCTTCATATAAACATCCTAATTCTCAGCGTTTGTGTTCTGTGTCTTGCCCTCTCGTGTGTCCCCTGCTTCCCCCGTTCCAGGACACATCCCATCTCCCTCCCCTCCCGTACGTGATCGGCCTGACGGGAGGCAGCGGCAGCGGGAAGAGCTCCATCGCCAGGAGGATGGAGGCTCTGGGTGCCGTCCGGATTGACTGCGACAAAATGGGCCACGAGGTGTATCAGCCGGGCGCCGCAGCTCATCACATGGTGCTGGAAGAATTTGGCTCAGGTGAAAAAACAGGTGGTGGGACTGTGGTCCCCCCCCCCTCCCCCTCCCCCCCAGACAGTTTATTTATAAATATTTGCTTTGTTTTGGTAGATGTTGCTGTGTGAAACCTATTGCATCTCCCTACAATGATAATTTGTATTTTTCATTTGTAGATATTCTGAATGAAGACAAAACCATAAACAGACGGGCATTAGGAAAGAAAGTTTTTGGAAATCAGGTAAAGCGACAATTATAAATAATGTGTCATTATGTTTATGTTAAAACAACACGTAACACTTCATCGCCGTGCATCGACAATCTACCAAAGATTATGTTTTTCATGCAGGAGCGATTAAAAGCCCTGACAAATATTGTGTGGCCGGAGATAGCACAACTGGTGAAGAAGACAATCAGCCAAGCCAGAGAGGAAGGTAATGTAGGAACTTATATTTATTCATCTCAGTATTAAAGGACTGTCCCCTTTCTTTTCACAATCCCTTTAACTTAAAGCTAACGCACTTATCGCATTGACATATATACACAGATACAAATAAACAGTGTGTTCACTTTGTATTCATAGAGATTCACCTCAGTGTTTATGTAAACATTTGCTCTCTGCAGGTAAACAGGTGTGTGTGGTGGACGCAGCAGTTCTCCTGGAGGCCGGCTGGACGGACATGGTCCACGAGGTCTGGGTCACCGTCATCCCAGAGGACGAGGTAACGCGTTTTGTGCTTGGACAGAGATGGAGTCCCATCAGCCTGAGTGACTGTGATGAAAATGTGTTAGTGTAAAGGTGATGAATGCTTCACGTGTTCACCTCTACTGTAGATGCCTACCTGCGAAATTCAGGATTCCTCACTGAACGCAGGATGTAGAAAAATAACAGTTTGTCAATAATGGCTGGAAAAGAGGTGTTTAAACTAGTTGTTTTTTTTAATAAAAAGACCTGAGACTCCTCATGGACCTGCCTCCCTCATCGATTCCCCTCCTCCCTCAGGCGGTGTTGAGGATAACGGAGCGAGACGGTGTGACCGCAGAAGATGCCGTGCGCCGGCTGAGCAGCCAGTGGTCTAACGCCAAACAAGTGGAACACGCCAACGTGGTGCTCAGCACGCTGTGGGAACCAGAGGTCACGCAGAAACAGGTCAGACGCACATCACCCTTCAGTGTCGGGTTCCTATATTCGGATGACATTAAATGATTTGAATCTTACGTATTTGTTTGTGATTTTCTTTCACTGGCTTTTATTTTTTTTTTTAAAGGTGTTGAAAGCTTGGAAACTTCTTCAGAAGAGGATCCAACCGAGACAGTCGGAGCATGTGAGGGTCCCTCCGATGTCCTAATCCAGACCTGTGCTGTGCGAGCGGACTTCAGGCCCGGAGACACTTGCATAGATTCAACTGATCCACACGAGGAAACTTTGCCTTAGAAAGAAGCGCGAGCGGCCACGGTGCCTTTGCAGCGATCCCAGCGTGCTTCCTCACATCTCTGACCAAGACCTGCGACTTCCCACTGGTTTTTAAAGACGTTTTGCTGAATGATGGGGGGGATGAGGGGAAAGAACTGACCTTGTTGCTGCCTTTAAAGGGATACCGTTGTTTCGAAACGTCAGTCCCAACATTCAGTCCTAAGTCATTCAAGATTGAAGACCAAACTTTTCTGCAGAGCCAGTATTTTAGTCAGCTGACGACACTTTACATGCTCTGTCCTCTTTTCATGGCGTCTATAACTAACATGAATGTAGCTTAGAAAATAAACTAATCTTAAAAGGGAAAGAGGGAATTAAATGATGCATCTTTGTGGTTTCAGGGGATCGAGAAATTAAGGTTAATTTCATTTTTAGTATACAATGAATGAATAACATGTGCGATAGATTTATAATATTACAGTCTCTTCGTGTTCACGCTGAATGCAGGTTAATGAACTGGGCGGTGGAGAAGATCCAAATTTAGGTAAATCAAGCTCAGTCACGTCGATTGAATATTGAAATCCCCACGCTGCAGCAAGTCAGTGAACGTGGCCAGTAGACGAAACAGCTGTGTCTCGATCAAATCTGCAGAAAATTGGTTAATTGCAATACAAGAGAATGAACCTGGTACCATTTTGTGTTGTCTGAGAGCCAGTAGTCACATGACCAACCTTCTGCTTCCAGATCGTCTGAGTATTAGTGTCTTCGCAGCGGCCACAAAGTCGTGATGTGTTTGGCTTATGCTGCCTTTACTGTTGCAAAACATAACAGTAAAATACAGTTGTTTTTCCAAGATTACAGGCTTCTTCAAAGTGATGTGGCAGGTTGGTCTAAATAGTGCGAGATGTTTTGTTTTCTTAAATTCATTGTCTTGCATGTAACCTGCAAACTCAGAGGATTGCTTTATAAGAATTGGAACAAGCGGAATAATAAATTACACTTTTAAGACCACGAGTGAATCCTTGAGTTTTCTGATCAATTTGATCTGTTTTTAAATGTGATGTAGAAGTTTATTCCAACTGTTGTGTTCTGTTGTCAAATAACATGGACAGTTTTATGGCAGTCATTCGTCTCGCCCGCCGAGGAGCTTGTGTTTCTGCTCTGTTGTTTAGCAGGATTTTGCCAAAACATTAACTTGATCCAGCAATTTTTCCCCCGATCTCTACCTGTTTTTCTAATTTTTCATTGACTTCTCAAAGAATAATTAATGGATCTCATTCAACAAATAAAAATGTTGCCGATCCATATAGAAAACCAAATCCAGCGAATTTCTATTTGGTGTCAAAGGGAGAGGAGGATTTAAAAATAATAAGTATGCCTATCACTGGTATATTTTTTAAAAAGTCGTTTTTTATTTTTTGTATAAATCATTCCCATCTGAACAACATTTAAATGTGCAAAATGTACAATTTTCACGTGACTCGCTGTGTGAACAGAGTGAAGCTCAGCGTGATGTGACCTCAATAACTCAGAACCCTGTGCATCGGTGACTGAACATGTCAAATACACATGGAAGGAAGCAGACTCACAAAGTGCACGTGTAACTGGTGGCGTGTGAAACAAAAAGGACTCTGGGTAATGCGTGTCCGAATCTCATTAATCCCTATTGGGGAGCAACCGCGTAAAGTCTTGAGATTACGAATGCAGCCGAACATTCGAATCTCTTCAGTCACTGATGTGGATGCTGTGGTTTGCTTCTCAGTCACATCTCCACTTGGAGTTTGGCGGAGCAAATGGCCTCCCCCAGCTTGTTGCTGGCCCGGCACACGTAAACCCCGGAGTCGGACGGCTCCAGATCGGCCAGAACCAGAGAACAGAGCCCGTCTTCGTTCTGCTCCACGGTCACTCTGCTGGACTCGGACAGCGGCTTCTCATTCTGGAGCCACTTCACCTCCGGCTGTGGGTAACCTAAGAATGACACAATGTGCTGTAGAATCACAGACATAGAAACACACCACGGGACAGTGAATCTAATAAAAATATACCAACATCAAATTCCTGAAGTGGTTGTATAAAAGGCATCCGGTATTAAAACAACAAACAAGCTGCTTAGGTCTCGTTCCATTACAGTCAAAGCTTTTCAGAGGCATTGTTCTGTTTGCCGTTGGCCCTTCTATAAAGTGGCAGCACATGATTTAATGGAGTGCATCACAGCTCTGTCACTCTACCGTTGACGAGGCATCTCAGCTGAGCAGTTGCTCCTTTAGCAAGTGTGGCGTCCCTCAGGGCCTGCTGGAAGCAAGGTTCACTCTGAAGCTGCTTCTCCAGCGACTGGATGGCCTCCTCAGCCTCCTGGCTCCACACTGGCTCTGGATGAGACGGAGGATGATGAGGAGGAGGATGAATAAAACAGAAACTGATCACAAAAGGGTAAACTTGAAGTGACAATCTGAGACTGAGTCATCTGCCATATGTATGTAGCTCTAGGAAATTGGAGGGGGCAGTGTGTGTGTGTGTGAATCTATTTATCTGTCTCACCCTCAGAGGCGCTGCCAGGAGAGTCTGGCCTGTTGGAGAGGTTAGCCATCCGCTGCAGGGCCAAAACAGCCTTGCCAGTTTTCTAGAAGTTTTAAAGGACAAATTGTACTCGATGACAAACTACATTCACATCCCAGCTCCAGGCCTGTGCAGCACAATGGCTTTAAAAGGTCGTCATCGGGGAAGCTCTGATAAGAAAATTAGACATCTGACCAACGCTGGACTAAAACCACTTTCTGTCTTACCTTCCACTTGCGCTTGGCCAGGAAACGTTTCATCTTCTCCTTCCTGAGGGATTTGGTGGGTCTGCGGCTCAGAGGGGTGAACGCGACCATCCAGGGGTGGACCAGGGCCTCGGTACACGACAGCCTACATCTGCAGAGGGAGAAGCAGAGGCTGTCAAATGGCTGCCAGCAGCTTCCTCACTGTCCAGAGCTTGGTTTGTAAATGTTCCTGCAAATGCTAGGAAATGTCACGAGGAGCAAAGATGCTGAACGTCTGAAAGTAGAAAGTTTCAAACAGGATCAAACAGGAACCAGACCAACCTCCGGTCTTTCTTCAGCAGGGAGCTGATGAAGTCTTTGGCGTCGTCGGAGATGTCCTCAAAACTTTCCTGGTCAAACTCGTAGCTGGCGGCGGCCACGAGGCAAAAGGTCTCGGCATCGCTGTTCCCCTGGAAGGGAGATTCTCCACTGAGCCTACCACACAAAACAGTAATGCTCTGTAAATATTGGTTTCCTAGTCTTGGTGAAAAAACACAGACCAAGGACCCCTCGGCACAAGACACGGAGGAGACCGGCATCGAACTGCCGACATTCTGGATAGTCAACCACATATATCTTATATATGGTGAAAAAATATCTTCCTGGGAAGTGCCATGGTGTCTTCTTGTCTTTATTTCTGTTACAAACCGATACTGGAAATGTTCTCTGGTTATTAATGCAGTGTTGCTGAGACTATGTACAATAATACTATGTTTAACATTTCTATACTATGTGCAATATTACAATCTCACATTACACTAGATTTTTTCCTTTACCAATACATTTGAGTTTTATCTTTTATAAACATTTTTATTTCAAATAGGAACTGGTTCATATTTTCACTTAGATTGAATACGTTGTTTTTATTCTATTGGACTCTAGCCATTTTACTCAGGTGATGGGTCACTGTGGAAATGCCAAAAAGTCACCAGGAGATGGCACCAAATCTGCATTTGTAGAGATGCAGCGTTTGAGATGGGTTGAAAAGATTTTTAATATTTACCAGATTAAAAATGTAGGAATTCAAGTCAGTACTATATTTGTTACTTTTAACTACTTCATCATGTGACATATGAAGGGTTCAAAATGTTGAATAAAGATCAAAGTATTAAGATTTATGGTTCTTCTATTCTTTCCTTCTGAGCTGGTTTCTGTGGCTTTATGCCGAGTTATGTCAAAATAAGAGACGGTTAAAGAACCGTCCGCTGCCGTTCAGCTTACAAGATGTAGCAGATGACTCCGATGCTCCACATGTCCGTCTCCACGCCCACCGGCTCGTAGTTGATCACCTCGGGGGCGGCGAACTCGGGCGTGCCGTGCATCACCATCAGAGGTTTACCCTCCTCTAAAGAGCGGGAGGAGAGGGAACAAACATGCTCACGTATACAGACTGTTGCCCTCGATGTTTTAGCATTGGCTTGTTTGCATTAGCCTATTTACAGTTGGCCCTAGTCTTCTCTAAATAGACCACCCAGTGGGGAGCTGTTGCATCTGGAGTGTCACGTTATTTCTGCCTGAATCGGCAGCACACGCTTTGAGCTTAGCTAATAGAGAGGTAGTTGCCTGTTTAAGGAGTTGTTATGATCTAATGAAGACAAGTAGGAATTCAGAAAAACACCCCTCGATGTAATGTTTGCATTGTTTAAATACGCTCAACTCAGCAGTTGGGACAAAAAATATTATTGTAACAAATTAAACAATTATAATATTATATCATCGGTATATTGTTATTCATTCTGCACAAAGTTGATGGTTGCAGGTTTGGCTGCAAAAGGACTAACTGTTCCCAACGCACAAACAGGCCTTATCAGGATCTTTGCCATTTCCTGATCCGTTGTGTTCTTTTTCGAGATCACACAGCCATCAGATGACAAACACATCCCCAGTGAGCAACTGCAAATCCTGTTTTCCAGAGAACTACCCCCCCTCCTAAAGAAAAAGAAGTCCCGTCAAACTCACCCAGTTGACTTGCTAGGCCGAAGTCGATGATCTTGATCCGCGTGCCGCCGGTGTCCACGCACACGATGTTCTCCGGCTTGAGGTCCAGGTGCACGATGTTCTGCTTGTGGACGTACTGCATGCCCTCCAGGATCTGCTGCATGTAGCTGACGCTGGCCGGCTCCGTGTGCTCGAAGTTGTCGTCCACGATGCGTTCGAAGAGTTCGCCGCCTGCAATGCTGGGCAGAGGGCAGAGTGTCTCTATTAAAATGTGTTCTCTTATTATTGTCCCAGTAAAAACAGCTTCAATCTTTTATCAAAACCAGAAATGCCACCCGGCAGTTTGATGCCTGCCAGCCAGTAAGGTTTTGGTCTATATACTCTTATGAGGCTGATGTGACCTTTGACCTTTGAAAACCAAAATCAGTTCATATTTGAGTCCGAGTGAACATTGGCAGCAAGTTCAAAGAAATCCCCTCATGGTGCTTTTTTTTTTCAGAACTGCTGCCTTCAGAAAATCAATAGCTTAGTTTTGTGGACTCACAGCGACTTTGACCTTCAAAACAAACTCTAAGTCAGTTCTCCCTCAAGTCCGAGTGAACTTTGACACAGATTTAAGAAATTCCCATAAGACATTCCTAAGCTAAAAATAATTCCCTATCAAGTTTTATCAACTGAAAACCGTATTGCCATTAAATCGTTCTGAAAATGTAAATATGATCCTTAATCCAGATGTGAATATATAAACGGTATCCGTAGAAGATGGTTGCATCTTTCTGTGTCACAACCTTCAGTGTTACTTACTACTCCAGGACCATGACCAGCTCGGAGCGCGTGTCGTACGCAGCCAGACACTGGACCAGCTTCGGGTGGTGGAGACAGTTCATCAGCTCGATCTCCTTGCGGGCCGCCGTCCTCTCCTTGGAGGTCCGCGCTCGATAGAACTTCCCCGCGAACGTATCACCAGTCTCTTTATGGGACAACCGGAACACCTGGCCATACTTCCCACTGGAGTTTTTGGGTTTTGACATCCAAAGCAAATAAGAGGATCAGTAAGTTCATTGATTTTCAATCGGACAAGTTGAATGATTTTATCCATCTATGAAAGCCATGGATCGGTGCTTACCATCCCAGGATTTCATGCACGTTGTAGTGGTCCTTGACCTTGTGTTTTGAGTCTATGGTCACTGTGACGTAGGACTTCGGCTCCTCCTTCTTCTTCTTCTTTTCCTCTTGAGACACAGAATAGACAAAAAAGGAGACAAGCAAGTGAGCACATTGCTCATGAAGCAGTTCACAAAATGTCTGCCTCCGAAAGGTCACCACTCACCCGCCGTCGCCATCTTGATACAGTCGGACTCCTGGCTCGGTTCACTCACTCCCGCCGAGTTGTAGGCCCGGACGCGGAAGCGGTACTGCCCCAGAGGCTCCAGGCCCGAGCGGATGTGGTAGGACGTGTTCTTGCAGCGGCTCCATGCTTCGGTCCAGCTGGCGGGTTTGTCCGAGCCCTCGTCCAGGACCTCCACGATGTAACCCAGGACGGCCGTGCCCCCGTCATAGCTGGGGCCAGACCAGGAGAGGACCAGGGACTGAGTGGACAGCTTGGAGAAGACAGGGTGGGACGCCGGTGGGTCGGGTCGGTCTGAGGGAAAATGTAAGAACATGGGCACGAGATATTCGATTTTGAAGTGGTTAATTCCCAATTCATAGTTCTCCTCTCTTATTGAGGTGATTTCCTGGTCAGATCCTTTTACATAAGGGCAACAGTAAATATCAAGGAGCATCTTTCCTTCGTGTCCTACCTGAAGATGCATTTAGGGAACATTAAATCATAGAGGTGGACGTGAAAGACAACTCACCGACGACACCGAGGGAGACCGTGTGCTGTGCCGAGCCTTTTCGGTTCCGTACGATCACGGTGTACGAGCCTGAGTCGCCTGCACAGGCCTGAGAGATCTCCATACTGCTCTGGGTCTTACTGCTCCTGACAGACACCCTCGGGCCCCCGACTAGCACCTGAAGAGCAAGACGAGTGGTTTTCAGAGCAAGAAACCAAACAAACTGATGTGAAGGTGCAGCCCATGGGACTCGTATCACTCTTACTTTGTCTCTGTTGTAAATCCAGCAGCAGGCCACAGGGACCGAGCAGCTCCTGAACTCGCAGTGCAGCCGGGCCTGCTCTCCTAACCGAGCCTCCACCTGCTCGGGTGGGTCAATGAACTCCACAGGAGGTCCTGAGGGGAATCAGAAGACAGTGAACTGTTACTTGATTTTGTCTCTAACTGGAAGTGTTGTCCTCTGCTCCCCTTTGTCAGTGCAGACTTTTGTTTGAAGGGTTGAAATCAACCAGGAGACTGAAGGAGGAGTTGGACTTACAGGTGTGTGCTGTGGTAAGAGGCGGGGCTTAAGAAGGATCTAACCAATCACATGTGAGCAATCAGGTTTGGTTGCAGCGGCAAATAATGCAAAAAAACTAAAGAGTCAATTTGTCTGCCAAATAGTTGCTGCAATCAGAAAAGTTTGTGGCAAAAATTTGTTGAATTAAAAATTATATTAATAAAACCCAACAAGTGCTCATTTGTTGCTGCTTCCCTTTTTGTTTTAACAGCATATTTCCTGTTAATTAAATAATTTTCACAGCTTAACAAGGTGTGACATCCTCCGTCCTTAGACCTCAACACGAGCAGTGGCTGCATCTACTCTCTGGAGCATCTTACCAAATCATATCAGACCCACTCAGACCATAGAAACCTTTTATTCATCGCTCAAGACCAACTTCTTCTCACTTATTTTAAAGTTTGAGAAACTTGATTTCATCGGTTATCGTGCAATACTTTCATTCTTACTTATTTATGATGTTTAACATTTTATTGCTTTAATTTTCTATTTACTCTATGTTTTTAAATGTGCTTTTAGATTATTTTATTTATACTTTAGGCCTTGTCACCACATTGGTCAGCAGTGGTTGATATAAACATGCTATATAAATAAACTCTGACAGAAGTTTAAAACATTTTAAGAGGAAAAGAAGAGAGAGTGAATTTGTGGGTGTGTAACAATACAAAGATAATTCTTATCAAGCTCAACTGACTCTTGGTTTTTCTAATCTCTGTGTTTTACCTTTAGGAGCTGGGACCGACTTGGTGTCTTCACGTGACGCGACCTTGACCTTGACCTTGACCTCACTGTGCAGCTCGTGGTTGCTGCTTCTGGGGATTTCCTTTGTCGTTGGTCCTGTATCAAACAGAGTGAAACGTGTTTTACTGCACGCAGACCAATTCAAGGTGTTACATTCACGTGAACATATAACTGCACTTGATGTTGACTCCATGCTTTACCTCTGACGTGTAACACTGCGCTGCTTGACCGTTTCCCAGCAGCGTTCTCCGCCGTGCATGTATACGTTCCAGCATTTCCACGTGAACACCGATTCAGAACCAGAGCGGCGACACCGTTCCTGAAGGAAGTGCCACTTGAATGCATCTTCTCACCTGCATGACAGGGTGGACACACACATAATGTAACAGGGGTTGATTACAATCATTCATTTACGTTTAATGGCCTTTTCTGGGGTAGGATCATCAGTCACTTACCATTGTGTAGCCAGGAAACGCTCAGGGGCTGACTTCCTGTGATAACACTTTGAAATGTAGCATCACTTCCTTCACAGACTGTACAGTCCTGGAGGGGCTCTGTGAAGTGAGGGGATGACGGGGTCTGCACTCGGGTCTGTCTCGCATCTAAACAAGAGATTAGGATTCAGGGACAATGGATCAGGTTTTTAAACACTCACTTCACTTGATTACAAACTGTGTCCGCCGGTGTTTCCTCTCGACCGGTGACCAATCAGGATGGGCCACGGATGAACATCTTGAGCTGATGTTTCAATGGAGGGACACTAGGAGGTTTTCACTGATGTACGCTTGTTGCAAATGTTAATGTCGTCTGAGGTTGTTTTCCCCCGTCCCTTTGTCTGGTGGTTGGTTTGTTTGTGAACAAGATTACACAAAGATAATTGGACGGATTTCCATGGAACTTGGCAGAAGGATGCAGCCCGGGCCAGGAAAGAGCCCATTACATTTCTATACAGATCCGGATCAGGGGGCAGATCCAGGATTCTTTCACATTGGGAAACTGGGCGTTTGAATTTAAGGGAAGTGTCGGGCCTCGGTGGGGGGGAGGGGGGGGGTGCACTCTGCTGGCCAGTACAAATAGAGAACTCTCGACTGATGTGGATGATTGATATTTGTCTGTTTTACCTTCAGGTTCTCTCGGCTCATTTGGCCCCTGTGGTTGTACAGTTAGGGGCAATGTGCCATGTTTTCCCACCACATGTGTGTTTGCACAGCAGGATAAGCAATGGGTGGTCCCCCGAGTGTGTGGTGGAATGTCGTGTGTGTGTGTTTGTGTGTGTGTATGTATGTGGCCCAGTTGTTACTAATGTTGTGGGGACTTAAATCTATCTACATAGTCACATTATGAGGACTTGTCTTCCTTATAAGGTCAAAGGACAAGTCCCTATGGGAATTTAAATTGAAGACTTGTGTGTCTGTGTGAGTGTGTGTGTGTGTGTGTGTGTGGCAAGTTGCATGTCACCCCTACTACAATTACATCACTACAAAAACAGCCCATTTCACAATAACATGGTTATTTACAAATGCTGCACCCTTGGCTATTACTTTAATATGTCCTTAACTGGCCTCAGGTCAGTAAACTGTGGTTCACATGTGCAATCAAACAGATTCCAGTATTCCTGGTTTTACCCAAAGGAATTTGCACTGTCCTCATGCAACAGGTTCAAATAGAACGAGCTCCAAGCAAAAAGCCTGACACACCCACAGTGGGTTGCATTGGGACAAATGTTTAAAATACATTTCAAGTGTTTACCTGTTGCAGACGAGACTCCCAGTTTGTTGTTTCCCAGCAGCTTTTTGTGTGTGGTGTCCAGTCCGTTCTCTTCCCCTTTCTTCTCCAAGCACACAGGTCTGGCTTTGGGCTTGAGGGCCAGTCGGAAAGTGGACACATAGGTCTTTGGCTTCTGTCCGTCCTTGTCCATCCTGGAGCAGAAGTGATGAGAAGACATGTGTTTCACTCAGACCCCCCTATCTCTCTGTTGGCTGTGGTTTCCTTTCACACTGCATGTATGCGTGGGGTGAAGCAAACATGTTGCATCGCTCGCCCCGTCTCTGTTCACACATCCTCTCAGACGTGAACAGGAGGAGCCTCTGCTTTCAGCCGGCCCCTGGAATCCCTACCCACTCTTAGCCCAATAGTTTACTAGAAAAAAGACTCTTTTATCAGAAAGGCAAACGAAGAACACACATGTTCAGCCCCCACTGTTCCTCTGGACTGAGAACAGAGGGACAGACAGACGCATATGTGAAAACAAGAGAGATATTAAGCAGGAGAAGGAAATGTTTGGGAAGACAAAACATTCAAGCTGAAGACAAAAGAAACAAACACCACAGAAGAATCCAAAAAGCATGTTTTACCTGAAGCCCCTCCTCGTAGAGATTGTTTCCCCCCCTCTCAGAATGCAATCACAGTTTCCCTCTGTCAACTTCTTCTCAGCATGTTATTCCGCGTGAACAGCTCTTCCCTGTAAACACTTGGCATACTGCTGGTCCAGAGTCAGTGCTGCAGTCACCTCAGGAATCAAGACGAGCCAGTAGGGCAGCTTTTTCCCTGTGAGCGTTTACTCTGCGGTGCAACACTCAACAAGTAGATGGAGACGATAGAAGCTACTAATTTGAACCGTGGACATCCGGGGGTGGTGTTACATTGAATGCAAGTGGAGAGGTGGGACCCTGTGACCACAAACTGTGAAGCTCCACCTGTAAACAAGACACCTTTTTATTCTGTTGATATGGAAATGGATACAGCTACTGGTTGGGTGTGTCTCCAAGCCGTGCTTTCATTTGGCCTTTGTTGGATCGTTGCTGCAGACAGAGTGGTTTCTTATCTTATAAATATTTAAAGCCGATGAAGACAGTTCATTAATTGGCCTTTAGGTTTTTACTGACGACCTGTAACAATCTCATAGATTCTCTCATTTAGCTTGAAGCGCCTGAAGAAAAGATTTAGTCTCTACGAGCATTTTTCCCAAAATGTAGATCTTGTTTTTCGCATTAGCCATTACTCGACCCTAACCCCCCTACAAAAACAACAAATACCACAACGCTTCAACAACACCAATAATGATTTTGATCATATTTATTTTTCTAAATGGTTCCCCTCAAAGAAAACGAGTGCTTTCGCTGTGGTTTCAAATGGACACGTGTCAGTGCAAGAATGTGAGGAAACTATTAGGCTACAGGGGCTGGTATCAATAAGCAGGACCATGTGTGGGAGGCACTTCATTTACTCTAGACTGAAAACATGTCCCCTGGTACTAGCAGCACGTTGATTGATGGAGCAGACATGGACGAGAGGTTAACTCTTTACTGACGGACGGACTCACGCTGTCCCACATCTCATGTTATGTTATGTAATGTCACATATATTCCAATATTAACCCAGATTAAGACAAAAGTCTGACTAAGAATCTGCCATGTGAACAGAATTTGTCATTTTTCTTCAGCTTATTCAGAATAAAGTCAACTATTGGTGTCCATGTAGTCAATGTTTACATAGATGTGAGTTATTAAATTAATAAAAAGGGTTTAAAACCGATGAACGACAGTAACTACAGACAGTTTAAGTCTGTGTACAGCACTTTTAATCTACATATAGCCTATCTGTTCCGGTTTATTCAGCTTTCTGGTCTATTTAATTTGTTTAACAAAGTAATTTATCATTTCAAATACCTGAATATGGCATTTCTAAGGCTAACAGACACAAAATCTCGTAGTTCTTCCTCATTATGATATTTCCACGGCTATATTTGTGGGATATAACAAATTCTATTCCTTTATTTAGGCTAGAAAACATCACAGGATACTTGAAAAAGAGGGAAGCTAGCAGCTTTAGCTTTGGCTCGACCCCCTCGTCAGCTAGCCTAACTGGAGAGCTGACACTGCAGTTGATTTTATTTATTTTCCTGGAAAATGTTGTTGCACATTCTCGTGGCTGCATCTGGTTTCAACTCTGAGTCAGCCTGACACACTGTTTTTCCCAAATACAAAGCTAATCTTAGTTTGTGATTATGACCAGCTGAGTTTCGTTGCTTTTTTCTCTATAATGATAAAATATATGTTTGCCCCTAACCTAATCGTGTGATATAACGTTGTAACTAAGCTGTTAACGTCAAAATGGATTTATCAATTACAGGAGCCTCACCATAGCACCAACATAGCAATGACAGCAGTTGTTGCAGGTTGTTTTTCATAAAATCTTGGTCTTCATTAATTGTTTTTCGAAATATGTGGTTTGTGCGAACAGGATTTGCCTGTTTATTTTCTTTAGCTGATATTTGTAGTTCTGAAATGTGTAAAGATAAATCAAAGTACATAAAAGCCCCCATGAGACATTCCCCATGGGAGACGTTGATTGATAACCGAGATCCAGCTTTGGCACATCCTCCTGACAGAGTCATATAAGGAAAAATAATATAACTGGAAATTCTTTAGTGAATTAGTTCGCCCTACATGGAGCTTCCAATATGGATCATGCATGTTATACAACTAGGTTTCATTTTAATGGTCTTTTCGCCCCTAATCGTCCCTCAGAAATGATCCTTATCAAACTGTACAGGCCTCAAGGAATTCAAAACAGGAAAGGCAAAGAGTGGGAAGGACAATGTTCTCTGTCTGTGACATAACACGCCAACTATGGTAATCGTTTTAATTCTGGTTCACATTAAGTCTTTCAAAGCAAAGCTGTGTGTGAAGTCTCTGTTTCCTGCCTGTTCCCACAAGCCCTTTCAAACAAATCCAGACGCCATCACTTCATGAAAACGACATGGACACGGGTAAAATATTTAAAAAAGCATGGTTTTAGCTTAAAAGTGATTGTGCAGTTTTGAGAAAAGATATGTCAGACTGGACCAGCCTGCTGTTGAGCACCTCACACTGCAGAAATGATCCATCCAGAATGCCGGGCATACAGGAGGTGGTCCGATCCAGACTAGTGGAGTCCCCCAAATTCCTCTGAATTTCGTTTCAGGCAAGTATAACAAACGAATTAGAAGTGTCATCAATGAGCAGAAGAAGGACAACCCCTTACATATGTCATGTAAAAGTCTTCTCTGGTCATAGACACCTTTTGTGGGGATTCAAATCTGTTTTCTGTTTTCCCTTATTTTCCCTTTAAGTTTCTTTATCTTTCCCTTATAACTTTCCGAAGAGCCCGCTGTGATTCAGGATTTAGGGACGATAGACTGAATTAGAGAAAACAGTGTCTGAAATCGAAAAGATCGTCGGTTTCTTCTCAGCCTGGATTCTGGCTTCAGCTCCAACAGAAAACGGGGAGAAGAAAAACTCTGAGGAGATGGAAGCAGAAGCTGTGGTGCAGCTGGAGGCCTCGGCCCTTCTCCAGCCTGTGGAAGTGGCCTCAGGTTTCCTGCAGCTGATTCTGATCCATATGTTGGTGGAGAAGCTCTTTGGGGATGAGTTGGGTCTTCAAAAGGAGGAAAGAAGAAGCCCCCAAGGAAGCTCCGGTGGTGAAACAGCTACCACCCATTCTGAGACGAGGCAGAGAAGCAACTGCATTATTTTCTTTGATGAAAATTCTCTAGTTATCTTTCTTTTTGTTTATGGAGTATTTTAGAGAGACAGGCTTATGTGTGATTTAATGGTACTTCATCTGTTTGAAAAGCAGCTCAGCACCTGTAAGGATACAGTAATGGTGACTTGAATAAAGTTACTCAGAATTCATTTGATAAAGTGTTGCTACCACCCTTTTTATCGAATGCTTACAAAAGAGGAAAAGTGTAGGAGAATAAACAGAAGTCTCTCTGTTTGGAGAATAATGTGTAAAAAAAAATGACTATGCTAAAGAGACATTTTGCAAAAGGTTGGATTAATCATTATTAATGGTTTTTGATTGATATCACACTTAGGCCCCAACAAAAATGTCAAACCTAAACCTAACTCCATGTAACTCCCACGGCACAGTTTGTCAAACAACTGCTCGGAGGAAGCACAGGAAGTCTGCTGTAACTGTAATCCTTCATTTGTCTGACACCGCGACTGCGAGTGAAGAAATAAAAGCAGAGACGGAGGCAGTCAAAGGAATTTAGAGCCTAAATTGAAAGAGAATTGTTTTTTTATTTTCAAACGGTATCAAACATATTCATATGAGACGGTCTCCGGGGTCTCGGTGGTTGGGCCGAGTAATGGGAGCAGTATCGAATATGGAAGAGGATCAAGTCTGACTCTCGGCCAGAGGAAACAGCGAGGGGTCCCGGGTGGGGGAAATTAATAATTGGTCCCAATTACTAACTAGTGTGGATTTATAAAAAAAGGGTTACCCACGTGTACAGAATGAATGAATGGATAACCCAGACTTGTTTTTTAGTTTGGAGAAAACTTTTCAGAAAACTGTGTCTGGTACTGAGCGATATTTTTTTTTGCTGTATCCTCGGGAGGATGCTCAGGATGTCAGTATTTGGATTGTGGAGATTGCGTCCTAGATATCTGTAAGGGTAATATTTTGCAATTCCAATTAAACTTTTTTTAATAGATGTTCGTATAATCAATGGTAATGCAGACATTTAGAAAGAGAGTGAGAAGAGGATGACATGAATGACAATGAGGTCTGTCTCGTCCTCTCTGCCCCAGGTTGTTCAATCCAGAATTAATTAGAATTTACTCAGAGGGAAACAACCAAAGAACCTTTTGACCAGACTCCCTGCTCCTTTGCTGCCAGTAACTTACAACCTTTCCTTCCTGTCACAGGTTTCTAACGAGGTTTCCTCGAGTCTGGATGAAACTAAAACTTGAACAACCATCAGAAGTACCTAAAATAACAAAACTACATACTTAAGAATGTGTACTTTGAATTTTTAGCTTGCTTCATGTCCCATCCACTAAGTGGAGGAGGCAGGATTCATGACGTATACTGCAACCAGCCACCAGGGGTTGATCAAGATGCTTTGGCTTCACTTTTGGGGAGCTGTCATGTCGTCTGTCTTTAAGCCACATTCCATTACGCCTCTTGAGTTTGGAAATTACAGACCCAGAGTCCAAGGCTGGAACTAGAACGCCCCCTGACGTTGGAACGTTGACTTGGAAGTCGAAGGGAACCTCAGCCCCCCCCCGACTCCAAAATCAACGATACTGACTTGTTAAGATCACTGACATCTTAGCTCTTAGACTTTGAATCTGATTCATTGCACATTGAACAGTGGATGCTGCTCTTCCTGCAGCTAGTGGACTATGTTTCTCCCCCTGAGCCATTTGGACGTTGCCGAGAGAGCTCAACACACTGCAAATTAATGAATTGCGCAAAAACAACACCGGAAATGGGACCCAAACAATTTATGAACCTGGCTGTAGTTCAATACTTTGTGAATTTATTGACGTCTGTTACTCGTCAGTGGTGATGGAACGTCACAAAGCATTGAACTACAGCCAGGTGCATCACTTTTTTTGGGTCCCCAGGAAACTGTTGTCATTTCAGCAAATTGCATGACTGTGATTGTATGAGTTGTGACTTCTTTTGCAGCGCATGTGTCGTCTAACTGATGAAGTTCTTTGCTCAACTTTCACGTGTTCTTTCTATTTGCATGTGATTTCTTCATTTGTAGTCTCTCGGCCTGAAAATTAAATTGATCATCTATTTTACATTTTAGAAAAACAAAATACAGATACTAAGGAACAACTGCAGAGATTTTGTATTAAAATGAGTCATACTCACACTGGATAAAGTTCTTAACACGTCCCTTATAGAGTGGCTCTCAAACTCTGACCCAATCACGCTGTCCACGGCCATTTAAGTACCAAACTACATCTCCCAGCATTCCGTCACAGGAAGTGTGTCCGCTCCCAACACTGGTCCGACCGCAGCAAACCGGGCGACAGCACGAAGCAGCATGTGTGAGCTCACGTGAAGCAAGAAGCGCGTGAGGAGCAGAAGTTCATCATCACTGATCAACACTGAAGTTACAGGTGAAGAGTCCTCGCGTCAGAGTTTAGCACCTGTAACAGCTGATGTGTAGCTTAGCACGCGAGCTAACAGGCTGTGTGTGGTGTTAGCATGTAGCCAGTAAGAGCAGCAGGGATGAACTCCCACTAGCTTCCTGTGGGGATAAGAGTGAATTAAAGGGCATAAAGAAGTTAATGTTGTTTTACTTAATTTACACTGAAGATAAAAAGTTGAAAAACAAAGAATGCAGCTCAATAAGTGGATGTTTTGTTGTGTTAGCTAACAGGTGCTAATTGTGTGTAGGAGACACTTTGACACTTGATCTTCCCACAATCCCTCCTCTGGTGCTATATATGCATATTTATTCTATTCTTATCTATTTATTTCTCAATGTTTTACTCTTTATTGTACCCTCGGCACCATTGTAAATGAGGGTCTTATTCCTCAATGTGTTTTCGGAGGCTTAAATAAATAATCAATCAATAGTATTTCTGTATTTATACGTGCACAAATACACCTCTGTTTTGTTATTTATATGTGTAAACGTGCTTGGCCATTTAACCAGATTCTGAATATTCAAGTGATCCTCTGTATGTTTGTCTCATCCAGCAACATGTCGGAGGTGCTGACCCGGCAGATAAAGGACCTGGAGGCAGAGCTGGAGGAGCTCAGGTCCCAGCTGAGGGAGAGGACTGGATCCACAGAGGACTTGGAGGTGACGTCCGGTGAAAACGCCGACCACAAGCCTCATGGGAAGTCCGGCGGCTGTAAGAAGGGTAGGAAAGCCAACAAGGTGCGTCCCTTTGACTTCTCCGCCCACCCACGGCGCCACGCGGCCCTGCGGCTGGCGTACATGGGCTGGGCCTACCAGGGCTTTGCGGTGCAGGAGAACACGGACAACACGGTGGAGGCCCGACTCTTCGAAGCTTTGCTGAAGACGCGGCTGATCCAGGACCGACAGAGCTCCAACTACCACCGGTGTGGTCGCACCGATAAAGGAGTCAGCGCCTTTTCCCAAGTGAGTTCACAGAGACGGAGATCGTGCATGGTTTTGTAGTTTTTCTTATGCAGTTGGTAAATAAACTTATCACTTTCCCACAGGTCATTACAATAGATTTGAGGTCCACACAGTTTTCTGGAGGTCTGGGGGTCACGCTCCCGGACAAGGTCGACGAAAACATTAAGAGTAAAGCTGCCGCCTCTGAGGTTCCGTACGTGAAGATGCTGAACAGAGTCCTGCCCCAGGACATCAGGATCTTGGACTGGGCCCCCGTGGCGGAGGGGTTCAGTGCTCGCTTCGACTGCAAGTCCCGCACATATCGCTACTACTTCCCCCGAGGGTCTCTGGACGTGGCGTTAATGGCAGATGCTGCAAAGAGGTGGGTGAAGACACTGAAGCCTAAACACTGATGTCCCCCGTTGAGGACGCAGCTCTGATTCTGCGCTCTCTTGACCCCCCCCCCCCCCCGACAGGTACGAGGGGACTCACGACTTTCGCAACCTGTGCAAAATGGACGTGGGCAACGGCGTCCTGCAGTTCCAGAGGACCATCTTGTCAGCGTCGATCAAACCAGCGTTGCCTGAACACACGTCCAGCACAGATCAATATGACATCTTCATCTTTGAGATTAAAGGATTAGCTTTCCTTTACCACCAGGTAACAAAAGACAATAACTGTGCAGTTGTTTGCAGTTTTCTTTTCGAATTTGAATATTTAACAACCTTTGCTGTGTTACACCACAGGTACGATGCATGATGGCGTTGCTCCTCCTGATTGGACAGAAACTGGAAGCCCCGGAGTTGATTCACCAGCTCCTGGATGTTCAGAGTAATCCCAGAAAGCCCCAGTACAGGTGAATTGATGACTAATGAAGAGGTTGTGCCTGTCGATGGCCTCCCACCACTCGGTGTCTCACTCAGTTTCACTCTGTTTGAATTTAACTCAGACTGTGCATAAAGAAGGATGACGCGTCTCTCTCCTCTTCATCCCACTTTACAACAATTTATAATTTCGGATTCGGTTGCTTCCATTTAACGTTCTTGATGTCATTAATTGATTGAAATTCGGTATAAATGATTATGGTGTGGATGCAGTGTATAATGGTCATGCTGATACACCCACCTTACTGTTTTTATAGCATCAAATAACCCATTGAAACCAAATTTACTTAATTTATTAGTCTGATAAGAACTCAAAATGACAGAAACCATACTGCAGCCAGCCACTAGGGCTTGTTGATGTTTTGGCTTCACTTCTGGGGAGCAGTATGTCGTCCATGTTTATAATCTATGGTCGAACCACAGACCGTCTGAGTCTTGAACATTCTCCTTCTTGTCGGCAGCATGGCGGTCGACTTCCCTCTGGTGCTGTACGACTGCCACTTCGAGGGGTTGAGCTGGAAGCAGGAGGCCGAGGAGGTGAACTACGTCCTGTCAGCGCTGCAGCAGCACTGGACCCAGAGCGCGGTGAAGAGCCACGTCCTCCACGGGATGATCAAGGGGTTGGAAGCCTCAGGTGAGAGTTCATCAAGATGCAACAGCCTGGACTCTATAAAGATCATTCATCCCAAAGTTCTACACATATTTTAACATTTCCTTTAACAACCCACAGGCGGAGTGTCCTCCAACCACTGCTGGTTAGTGGAAGGCAGCAGGCAGAGGAACTATCGTCCGTTGCTGGAGCGTCCGTGCTGCGAGAGCCTGGAATCCAGGATCGACCACTTTGTCAAAAGAGGCCGACTGGAGCGGGAGGAGGGGGAGAACGGAGGGGACGCTGTCCACAGAGGGAAAAGGTCCAAACATTCCCACAATTCCTCCACCGGGCCGGTTTCTTCAGAGCTGCCACCGGCGAAGCAAAGTGCTGATCGGAAAGCAGAAGACTGATCTTTGTCTGTTGGAGAAAGGACTTGACAAAGTTTATTTTTTGTTATTTTCTCTCAAGAAAAAGTATTGTTTCTTTCCATTTGAATTCAGGACACAAAACGGGGGATTTATATTTTTATGTCATAAAACCTATTTTCTACAGAAGCTTATTGCATTCACTTTTTTTAAATGCATTATTTACGAATTAACAATATAGCTTAACTCAAAATACTATGAGATGTTCTTGGTTTGAGTCATTGGGAGACACTATTTTGTGTTTTTAAGTATAACAGATGGCTTTGTTATCAGTGTATTTGCTTTTGCACTTGTTTAGACCGAGAGTTCAAATATTTCGAGCTGTGTCGTTAATTCATAACAATCAGCAGGATTTTTTTTATGACCTCTCTCCTGAAGTCCCAAAAGATGGTATTTGTTTATGTTGCACCCTAAATATGAATTAGTCGCACAATCTGCGTAGTAAAGACATGATTGGCCGATGCTGTGAAGACAACACCACGCTTGATTTATAGCTTTTATTTTTAAGAGCAACAAGAACACTCATCGTGTGACATTCCCGGTTGAAACCAAAACGTTGGCATTTTGTGCATCTGAGTGATTCAACACAAACATCTTAAATAAACATCTTGCACGCACTTGTTATTATCTTGATAAGACAAATCAACAATAACTCTTTTGGGACTTCAAGGGGCGCCATCGTTTCAAGACATGACAATCTCTCATTTGATTCCTTGCAACATATTTGTGCTGCACTGTAATAAACCCGTTTTGGAGAAAGTGTCTGTCTGCTTGGCTCTATCAGCGGGGCGGAACCAAAGTGAAAGTAGGGAGGGACGTGGGATGACTTCTGATGTGGCGCAGGTCGAGCTAAGAGGCTAGCTGGTTAGCAGCCAGTGGAGGACAGCTCGGAGTTAAAGACAGTTCCCAGTGACTCGGACCTGAGCTGCTTTACCACCTGACTCTCCACCAAGTGACGCACAGAGACAAACATGTCCGCTGCCTCGCGTGTTCCTGTCGTTTTCATCGCTCTCACGTGATAAAACACTCATGCTAACGTTAGCCTGTTAGCAGCTCTGGTTGTCTTTTCTGCAGCTGTGGCTCTGCACGGATCTAGACTGTAGCTCCAGCTGATTTCAGGAGGCTGTCGTGTGTTTACAAAGGTAAAGAAATCAAAACAACAACAAACACTAGATACAAATAGAACAGTGACAGAATAAGTACATCTGTAAAATCATATTGTTTATGTCCAGGTTGATTCAGATTTCACTTCCCTGTTAGAACTCGTTAGATGTGACAGTATTTAGTTATTAAGTTAGTTAGTGAGGAATAACTTCACAGTTCACTGATCAAACCAGTTTGACTCTTGACTCCTTATGTATTTTACATCAGTGCAGTTCATTGCTTCTACAGCAGGGGGCGTGCTGTTAATCATTGGAGAGGTGTGACTGTAAACACGTAACTCAAGGCTTTTATTGTGAAAATATCCAGCTGTGGAAAGTAACTTTAACTCTACTTACTTGTACTTTTACTTTAATGTAATCCATCTATAGCGTTAATGTGAATTTGAGATTGTAATAATTTTGTTGCGACTATATGTCTGATTGTAAAACTTTTGTTTTTTAAAATCTGTATGGAGATGTGCCTTTACACAAGTATAACGTTTTCCTTTCTTTATTTCGCTGTTTTGCACTTATTAGCACTTACAGGACTTTGATGCAGTTCTCTCTGTCGTTGCTTTCAGATGTTCCTGGTTGGGCTGACGGGAGGTATCTCCTCGGGGAAGAGCACCGTGTCCTCCATGCTGCGGGAGCTCGGGTGCCCCATTATCGATGCCGACGTTGTGGCCAGGAAAGGTGCGTGAATATTCTTCTACCGCAAACCTCACAGCTGCACACAGTGAACACACATTCAGTGTGAATACTAAAAGAAATCTGTCCACCTCTTAGATAAGATATGAAATTGACCTAAATGTCCCCTGATTCATGTAATGATAACATTTACTGTTCCTATCATTGTTATAGTTGTGGTTTAATGCTGTAGTAGACATAAGGAGTTTAGGCCTGTAGGAGGTTGATTAAGACCAATGCTCGGAGAGTTTGAATGAATCATGAAGTCTGTCTCCGCTGACTGCAGGGATGATGTTTCAATTACGTGATGAAGATTAAAAAGGTCACAGAACTGGGTAGAGAGTGCACAGCTGCACGTCGGAGAGAATATGAGGAATTAGGATAAAAATCAAATTACAAACAGGTGGCTGATGAGTCTGTTTAAAATAATTTCAGGTATTTCTCCATCCTTCTTCCTACCTTCTGTATTTCCTTGGCATTTTTGAAGATCCTTTATAACTTGTGTTGTCACTTATCACTCGTCGTGTTACACTGGTTAATCAAAACGATGATATCATTTTACCAAACAGTCGTGGAGCCCAACACTCCTGCCTACTCTCGCATCGTCCACCACTTCGGGCGAGAGATCCTGCTTGAGAACGGGGAGATCGACAGACAGAAGCTGGGTGAGCTCATCTTCGCCGACGGGGAGAAAAGGAAGCTGCTGAACTCCATCACCCACCCGGAGATCCACAAAGCGATGCTCAAAGAGATCCTCTTCTACTTTCTCAGAGGTGAGCGAGGAATTGGATTCGGCTCAATTATGGGTTGAAGGGAAGGGAAAGGAGGACTAGTTAGTGGGAGTGAGCCGAGTCTGTTCGGCAGCAGAGGGATGGGCGATGGGTTCGAGGCCACGAGGTGAGAGACAGGATTTCAAAATGTTGTCAGCATTTCATCAGGTAGAAGGTGAGAGTCAGGGATAAAAAAAAAACAACTCAACCATAACTTAAAAAAAAGAAAACAACTTTCACCTGCTACATAACTCAACAAGAGAGAGAAGTTTCCTTAAAAGTTTAGATGTTCCAATACTGATCCCAGCATCAGAAAGAACTCAAATCAGACAGAAAATACTGGGTCGTGCATCGAAGAGTACGTGAATCAATGTACTGATCTGATACTACGTCTTCTAAGTGTATTAGTTTCAACCAGATACAAACCGCAACTCTCTTTTCTCGTAAATCTCTTCCTCTTTGCTTTTAAAGTGAATTTATTTCTGGAAGTGCAGTCACCGAATGTCACACTTTAAATTCCTACAAGTTAAACAGCAACATGCACCATATGCAAGACTTACGTTTCAACAATTTACAGGAAGTTATTCCAGGTATCAGACTCTGTTGCCAAAAATGGGAAAATGGTATCTGAACTTACGTGTTGACACTAGTTAATCCCGTTTCACAAGGCTCCTCCTCTTCTTCCGTCTCCTCAGGTTATCGCTATGTCGTGCTGGACGTGCCTCTTCTCTTTGAAACCAGACGTCTCACTAAGTTTTTGAACCACACTGTGGTGGTTTACTGGTAAGACCACCACTCATCTCTCTCCCCCCCTCCCTCGTCCCTTTAGATCTTTACCTTTAGGATTTATATTTTGAATCATTAAACCATTTGACGGTTTGTTTCTGACAGGCTCCGGCCATTAGGGGCAGTCATCGGTTACCTGTCTTCTTCTCTCGCCACCGTATTAGCATGACTCACTGCCTCTGGCTTTTTTAACAAGGCGCCCTGGCTGCACCATAAATAACCTCCTTTGTCTGTTCCTTGTCAGTGACCCTGCCACTCAGCTGTCCCGCCTGATGCAGAGGGACGGCCTGACCCAGGAGCAGGCCGAGCAGCGCGTGGCCGCCCAGATGCCGCTAAATGAAAAGCGCGGCCTGGCCAATCACGTTATCGAGAACTCGGGCAGCCGGGAGGACGCCCACCGGCAGGTCCTGCGGCTGCACACAAAGCTGGAGGACTCCATGGACTTCCTTTTAGTGAGGGTCATTGCAATCGCTGCCACCACTGGTCTGAGTGGGATTCTGCTCTATGCTGCCAAGATCCTTATATCCTAACAGAGGAAAGTGGAGCTGTAGAAGTGTTCGCTCCCGGATCTGGTCAAAGACGGGGATGTGAACGGGAGCAGGCAGGTCGGAGGTAACGATGCAAATTACTGTGAGATTAGTTTCACACCACCCATCACTGCAGCTCTGTGGTGCGACGTGCACTGATTAACACGGACTCACACTGTTGACATAACATGTGATGACAAATTTTTGTTTTCTGTGAAGGGTTTCTATGTGCAATTTCTTTGGGGTTTTACTGTGAGACACTAAAACATGAGGGTGATACTGTACAAGCTCAAATTTACAACCTGTGCTCACTAATATCAGTGATGCTCTAAACAGTGATGTCAGATTGGAACTTAATCATAATGCAGTGTTCCACACGTAGCTTATATTTGTAAAACTGTGAAGTATGATAGATTATAGAAAGAATAAGATCCTATATGGTTAAACCTATAGACTTTACATAAAGGTCGACGCCATGACAGCTCCCCAAAAGTGAAGACAAAACATCTGGATCGCCCTCTAGTGGTTGGTATAGGACATAAGCCCGGCCTCCTCCATGTTAGCAGATGGAACATAGGTCAAAACAAAGTCAAACTAGACGTGAAATACTTTTTTTTTCAGTCATTTTAGGTTTGTCTTAACAAACTGATGTTCATTCAAGTGTTGATTTAGTTCGTTTGGTTTCATTTAGTTATTTGATTTGATACCGTGTGAAACCTGATGATCGACTCCCTATTGGTCGAGAGCGTGTATCAGCAATACCTCGATACTGTGGCTACACACCATGAAAAAAGAAAGTGGCACCTGTCTCCGGGTTAATTTAGCTAAATGTTTGTTGGGGGAGGAGGTGAAGTCCATCTTTATACACTGTTCCCTATGGTCACGCCTTTTGAAGCTGCTCAAATCAGACATTCTGTGTGATTTCATCGATTAAATTAAAACTGATTGAGAGAAGATGGAAACAGTAAAAGATTGTAGTCACTGACTTGTCTGTAGTTTTTATTCACTCTGCATCGACTCTCATTTAGTTTTTTTCGTGCAGCATCATATGATTTAAACTGGATGGGATACTCTCTCAGAAAATAAGTAAAATACTCAATATGAAGATTGTGATGATACAGAATATGTAATGATTGTATGTTAATGACTGTATAATGAAGATTGACAGAAGATATTTGACAATCCATTTTGAATGGGAGCCGAGCGACTTTACACAAGATAACAGACTATATATATCACAGTATTTTCTTACACTTGAAGCTGTCCTCTGTAAATACCTCAACCTGTGATGTGTTTCTCTCAGTGCACCCTCGCCTGTAACATTTGTAATGTGAGCTGCTTAATTTTAACATAAATGATCCAACACCACTGATTTAAAGGAACAATTATCAGATAGTGTCCGTGTGTTTTTCTGATTGTTGCCTCAAAGCAGATGTTCTGAATCCTCTGAAAAAACATCTGGCTCCCCAGATAAGGTCTATAGAAATGGATTAAATACCATATATTGTGACTTTCATCTCGTAATATGAGTTTTATCATTAAATACAACTTTGTTATCATAATATTACGACTTTCCTCCAAATTACGACTTTAATCTCATAATTCTATGACCTCATTCTCATAATATAATGACATTATTTCTGAGATCTCAGACTTTTTCTTCTTTGAATAATATGACCTGAAAACTCAATCAATAAAAACATTAGACATTGTACAGTGACTCATAATACAGACTATTATTATATAGATTATTTTAGACCAAATGATTCTCTGTTTAAAATCATTGATTAAGATTTATGAAGAAAATAATCAAATTCTCACATCTGAGTAGACGGAGCCAGTGAATGTTACAAAGAATAAAATATTGAATTAACCATCAGTTAATCGACTATTGTACTAATTGGGTTATTATTCCAAATGATGCCCTTTAATAATGAATTGTATCGGCAGCACTGAAATGCATCATGTACGATTTCTTCATGAGCTCCTGCAGGAAATAGTGTGAGTGACAAGACTCGAGGAGAAGATAATGATGAACTCGTAGTAATGGTCCGTGGTGACGTCCTTGCTCATGTGCACATTAGAGCTTAGGCATGAGAATCCAGGCCCGGGGGGGGGGCTCACGCGTGGTGACATCACCCTGGCACCGAGGGCCCACTAAGCCTGCGTGGCTCACTTGGCCCCTACTGGTCTGCTCTTTGTTTTTTATCAAGCCACCGTGGAATTAATGCAAAGTGACTCCTGCTGCTGCGGTGGGTGAGTGGGTGGGTGGGGGGGGTTAGAGAACCAGAGCCTGCATGGCCACACATTTGGATACATATGCATTACACAAATCCGCTGCCCCGAACACAATGGGGGTCTCTTGAACACATGCAAACAGCCTGTACGCTGCACAACCACCCACGGAACACACCATGATGAATAAGCTATTCTTAGGCTGCTGTTTTAAAAACCCTGCCTCCATCGTGTTGCAGGTGGGGAGGGGGGGGGGTAACATGCTTCCCTGGCCATCCAGCTGTTAAGGGGAGATTTCCAAGTAGGCCATCTCTCAGCCTCTGTCTCAGGCACAGACAGAGGCCAGATGCAGAGCATGGAGAGGAGACTATATCTGTACCAGTGAGTGTGAACGCTCCAGGGCACGAGAGGGTGGCAAAGTCTCAGTCTGAATATAAAGTGGCTTTAATTCTGACTGCGATGAGACTGAAAGGTGAAAAGTCCTAAGTTGCCTCGTTACACTTTGTCAAAGTCCATGGACGCAGGCACAGCCCCCCCGCTGCTTTATTGCGTGTTGTGGGTTTCGCTCCGGGAGCAGAGCGAGTAATTTTCTGATGGCAGGGGGTAAAGACTTATATAATTCCACCATCATGTTCAGAGAGTCGGGCCCCGGGCGCCGCAGTGTGTCAACATTTCGGAATCTCCTGTCTGAGTGGTTTTTCATCATTCCCCTTTGCCCACCGCCCGGAGCAGAGGTAAAACAGTTTGGGCAGAAGCAAGCAGCTTTGCACCAAACACAACGGCAGCTCCAGATAACTGACGGTCCAAACACACATTCTCAATGATGTCGTTTTGCGTGTGAAGTGTTTGCTCCTCTGGGAAGAAGCCACGCAGTGTGAGGATTACAGGTTGTGCCCGTTTCAGAGGCTTATCACTTAATACAGTGTTTTTCTTTATCGACACATTCTGTGTTTATGAGTGTAAAACAAGTGTTTATGTAAAAACAGCAGAGAGGTCTGAATCATATTGTTTGATTCTAAACCTCAAAGATTATACACACTTAAAGAACCAGTGTGTAAGATTCAGGGGGTAACTATTGGCAGACTTTCATAATTATATTTTAATTGGTGTATAATCTGCTGAAACTAAGAATTAATATGTTTCCATTAGCTAAAGGGAATCCCCATAGATTTGGGGAGCGAGTCCTCTTCCATAGTGTCAGCCATATTGCAACCACCATGTTTCTACAGTAGCCCAGAATGGCCAAACCAAACAATCAGGCCTTTCACCTTTTTTCATCACCTGAACTCAGGTGCTACGACTCCCTTGGAAAGGAGAGTCAAGATTTAACTTCTGTTTTTTAGCTCTAAAACGATATAACAGTAAACAGGTATAACTCGGTGACATACAATTATTTTAGTCTTTAAGTCACACCACATATTTCTTCCATGTGAGAAAGTAGTACTCTGACTATTTGCAAAGGTTTTCTAATCGACAGCAGCCTGAGATTTTTCATGTCTAAGTCAAATAAAATAACTCTTGAGATATTGGATATTCTGGTTGTTTTGTGGTTAACGTTAGGTAACGATGAATAACCTGATCGCAACCGACATGATATTCACGGTTGTGGTAAACGGTTGAGACGTTGCTATTTGACCTGAGGATTGTGGGTAGTGTCACGTTTCTTCTTGACATCACGAATAAACCAGATTTCTCTTAAAACACAATAGATACCACTCAGACTTCTACAGGAGCTTATAAAACTGTCTCACATTCTCATAACTTAGTCTACCTTGGTTTTATTATAGCTGATAATCAAAATCTCTATTCAGAAAATGAATGGGATCATTGCGTGTGGAACCAGGCTGTTGAGCTCTACTGGAGCAGCGATGAGAAACCCACGGTGACGTCACACATGCAGCTCCACACCAGTGGGTTGAACAGACTGGCCTGGGTCCACTGGCCAGTGCTCTTGAACTCTGGCATCTGGTGTCACGCTGAGGGAAGGGGCGCCTCCGCAGCCCCGTTGTCAGGCTGCATCCACCAGAGCGCGGTGAGGTGAAGAGACAGGCACCACGCCAGCGAAGCATCCCCAGCCACATGACTCAACCTGTCCCTGTGCGTTAGCCCCGGCTCAGTCAGGACCGTGAGGGAACAAGGCCGCTGGTATTGAGTCACTGACACACTGGACAGTTCCCAGCGGAAGCTTTATGATGGGGAAGGGAGTGGGGGAATCACTGCATGTTGTGTTCTTGTTTTTTATTTGGTGTTTAATCCACTTATTGTGAGGTTTTATCAGTTCAAAGTATCGACCACAAATAAATGACCTTTTAGCCACTTCTCACTCCCAAAAAAGGATTCTGACAACTTAGCGAACTTGATATGAAATACAGTGTAAAAAGAGTTTATATGTATAGGGTGTGTTTCAGATTGTAGCCAGAAGGCTGCAGCTCGAGTGGACACATAACACGGTTTATTTTTAACATCCAAGGTGATACACAGGCTTTGTGCCGACCCTTTAGATAACAGGTCGGAGGAGGGCGGCAGAGCAGCTGGCAGGATTCTGTTCAGTGACAGCTGTTATTGACAGACAGTGAGGAGACACCGATGTTTAGCCACGCTGGCGGCGCGGCGGGACAGACGGCGGCCGGTCACTGACTCCACAGCCTCTCACTAACCGGAAGCATCGGTGCAAGAGTTTGCTCAGATATTCATTTGATTTGCCCAAAGCTTTGGTTTATGACCAGATACTAAACTAAAGACACTCCCATCAACTCCATAGTGAAAAAACACAAATAGGAAAACACTCAGTGGCCTTACTCGCTATTTTTTTTAACAGTGATTTGCTGTTGTGTTTCTTCTTCTTCACGACCACTGTAGCTCCTTCTATACTTTGTGTTCAGTGCAGATTTTTCAAAGCAGCATCACTAGCATTACTCTACTATATCTCTATTCACTTTATTTATATAGCACTTTTCAAAAAATGATAAAACAGATTAAAAATAAAAGCAGTTTGAATGTCAGGGGACCATTAATCAAAATATCTGAAATAGAATACACCAATATAAAGTAATTAAAATAATCATTTAAAATAGGAGACTCAAGAGATTGAAAGTTCAGACAATCCAAGTCAAAGCACATTTATAAAAATATGTTTTTTTTGAAGAGGATAAGGAGTCAGACGGTCTGATCTCCTGAGGGAGTTTGTTCCTCCCTTGGTCCTCAGACTGTAGATCTTGCAGCGCCGAGGGAATTCCTGGAGAAGGACGACAAGTTGCGACCACGCATGAACTTTGAAGTGATGCACTTGGGCCATAAATCTTATTTAAAGTATCTCAAAATCAGTTCTGATGTAGTGTTAGTAATCTTTATGGAATCAAAGTCATGTTTTCTTTCATTTTCTTTACTGTGTGCTTTTACCATGTTGAAATATAAGAATACCAGAATAGGATCTGTGTTGTCGTGCAGTTTTTGTCGTCTTTTTCTTCTCAGCTGCACTCCAGTAAAACACCATGTGCATGTGAGCAGGTGGCTGTGTATTTAGTGGGAGGAGGCGTGCATGAGCGTGACCGGCAATTTAGCTCGACGGTTAAAGCATCTATCTCTAATTTGGATCCCCCCCCCCGGTGAGTGAAGATGCTCACGATAACAACACCGAGGGCTCATTAACGTCACTTTCAGACATTTCAGAGGAGGTTCTCTTTCCAAACCCGGGTGTTCTCCTGTCTAATGGAGACTGCAGATGGATGCATGGACACACGTGCACGCTGACCCAAGTGCTCACACACACACGTGGAGCCCGCCGACAAACACACACACACACACACACACACACACGCGGGCGCTCTGCAGCAGCCTGATAAGCCCAACGCCTCACCAATTGGCCCCAGCAAATGTCAAGCTGAAGCCATCTCGGTGCGCTGATAGGGAGTGGGTGGGAGTGAATGAATCAAAAACATTTCCCCTCAGTTACGTTTTGCACACGCCGGAGACACCTTAAATTAAAACAAGTCTGCAACAGAGACATAATCTTTCAAATCCCTCTACTTAGAAGCAGAACATTTCAAATCAGCTCCTCAGCCGCGTCCAAGAGACGAAGCTTACGTCAACAAAAAGCGGCTTATAGCACGTCTCAGGGGAATACTTATCTCCAGACCCTGGATCTGCTTAAAGTTCGGGGAGGACGTGAGACGAAGCGAGAGTCAAACGTTCAGACCCTGATGCTGTTTCATCAGGAATTAGCACCGGCCCCCAGAGTGAGTGTCCTGTTGGGTGGGTTGTTCCACTAAAGTCACCATCATAACATTTTAAAAAACCAGAGGAGGAAGGGGGGGGGCTGTGTTTCTTACACGAGCACAATGGTCTGAGCGAGGATCACCCAGTTTTTACAGGATGAGGCAAAGATGGTGTCTGCCAAGAGAGTTCTTACAGGCTTGTGTTTCTTCAGGGGGCTTACACCTCTGACGCCAGCGAGACTCTGACCTCGATACACGACTCCAAAAATGAAGACTCGTTTTATCTGAGCAGCATTAGACGTGTTTTTTGCTAACAGGATAGTTTGACAGAAGTTAATTATCTCAGCTAAGTTTATCTTTTCATTTGTCTAGTTGATTGGTTTGAATGTTTGCTTGTTTGTGAGCAAGATTCCATAAAACTTGGTGGAATGATGTGGTCAGGAAGGAACCCCTTAAACTTTGGTGTGGATCCTGACCAGGGGGCGGATCCTGGAATATTTTAATATTTTCCCTTTAACATTTTGAGATAAGGTGTTTTGTTTGTTTGTTTGTTCTTGGATTCTGCAAAAACCACCATTTCCTTGAAATTGTTTAAAGGGGTGGGTCATGACTCAAAGAGGAACCCAGGAGATTTGGGTTTGGATCCCTACCAGGGGATGGATCCAGGATTCTTTTTTCAATTTCATTAATATTTTCATAGATTTCAGAATAATTCTTCTTCAAAAAAATCTGGTGTGTGTAGAATTTGGTGCAGATCCAAATAAAAATCTAGAGATTCAAAATGTGGTTTCACGAGGGGACTGTAGGAAAAAAGGCACAAACAACCTGCCTATCTATGAATTCAGGTGCATTTTGATTTCTTTCTCATTTATTCATTTTGAATCAGCGAGGGCTGTGGATCCTTTTATCTTTATGGTCTCTAACTATTATAAATAAAGTGAATAGGTTGCATCTAAAAGAGGAGTTTGAGTTTCTCCTTGAGGACTCTGGTGAAACTAGGCTACAGATGTCGCAGACGCCCGGGCAGCGTTCACTCTCAGTGGTTTAAGCAGTGAAAGCTGTTTCTCGCCGTCCGGGGGCATTTGTCTTTGACGTCGTGACATGAAGTCTCTAATTTGACGATGTGCTCATACGTCCTGCGAGCGGAAAACAGTCTGTGCTAGTGTTCAGCTGCCCCCTGGCTCGGCTGACCTCTGCCTAGGCACGGACCCTCAATCTTAATTGTGTCTGGAGGAAGTTCCTTATCTTAAGACAGGCTCTGAGTTTAGACCAGAGGGCGAAACCACAAAGAGGAGCTGAGCAAACAAGATGCTCCGACGCAGCACAGCCGGGCGATCGGGTCTCTTGTCTCCTCAATCAAGTGTCACACTGATTTACAGCTTACACCAAATTAATCAAGTGAGTTTCAGTCATTATGACAGGAAACAGTGAGCTGACATTCAGCTTCAGAAGCATCAGCGACTGAGGAGTTGTTCATTTCGACATGGTCCCATATTTACATCTCCTCACACCCTCGAACACTCTTCTTCTCCAGCTGTGAAAGAGACGAACCCTCCGCGACCCGCGACCAAGGCAAATTACGTCCGAAAGAATGTCATGAAATCAAAGTGAGCTCTTAAGAAAACACAGTACACACATTGGATTTCACAGTTTAGGCCCGGGAGGCTGTGTTCTCGTCTGTCACAGTCACTGCAGAGCCTAATTCGCCCTGGACGCCTTCTCGCTGCTGATCTGAGCTCTGTCATGATATGTACTAACACCCGTTCCCCCCCCGACCCCCCGCCTCTGTATCTCAGCATCTTCACACACATCACAGGGATAAGAAAACACACACACACACATCGCTTCTTTGATTTTGAAACAAAATGATCTCCCGCTTCATTTGGCATTTGCTCCAGCTGTATTTCCACCCCCCTCTCAGTGATCATCTCAGTGTTGATTGCCGCTCTCGTGTGTAACACTCGCACAACTGGTTCAGCTGAGAAATGAGGCGACATTAACCAGTTGATCTGTGAGGAAATGCAAAAAAGCCCATTTTTAATGAAAAGTCATGGCCATTAAAAAGCAACAGCAACAGACGCTCTTCTAAACCCACGTTAGATATTGAAGTGTTTTAAATCTCTTCATCATTTGTTGAAACATACAGAACATTTGAACACATGTTGCATGCGTGAATCAAATAAACGATCTAATTCTCAAATCAGCACAGAGACAACACGACACGATACAACAGCACGACTATCTATCAACACAACAGCTACATCGTTTAAATAGACACAATAGAATGCAATGTGCACTGACACCACTTTGACTTTGTTCACACAACAAGATATCATATCAGATTTACACGATTTGTACGATGTTATTTTTCCAGATCATCACACTGAGACACACAACAACACATCCCGGTGACACTGTCACTGCCATTCAACACAATCGTAATCTCATTGTGGCGTTTTCCCATAATCGACAAACAAAAATAACCCCCACCTCAGTCTTTGAAGCACGACATCTTATCACACACACACACACACACACACACACACACACACAACGCAATCGCAACATAAATCTGAACAGCACATTTACAAAACGCCGCCCGTGACTGTTGGATCTCCAGACTGGGATGTGAAATGACAGCTCAAAAATGAGGTGAGGCACCGGCGCTGTCGGAACTGTTCCGGCCCCTCAGCGTGACTCATGGCAGTGACTGGCACCGTGACGTGGCTGGCGTCCGCTCTGAGCAGCAGCATGTAGGCACCGCTGCGTACAACGGAACGTATGGATGAGGAGGTGGACGGTTACCGATAGCCACAGACACACAACCCTCAGTGTCAGTCCTGACCTCAAAAACAAGAAAAGAAAGAATCTGATCGTGAATCAGTGGCTATGGGCAACGCGGACCTCTCTGTGGGAGCCGAGTGGAAGTCAGGGGACTGAGTGTCTTCTGGCTGTGACCTTTCACCTCCGGAGCCCGCGTCCTGCCCGGCCCTCAGTCGGCGTAGAGGATGAACCCGGAGAAGGTGCTGTATTTGTTGCTGTTGCCCCCGTGGGCTTTGCCACCGTCCAGTTTGATGAAAACCTCATCGCCTGCATCCAAATGAAGGATGACACTGTTGCTGGCATAGTCATAACTCTGGTCCTGGTCCTGGGCGATGGCGCTGGCCCTGACCTGGAATATGAAACACACACACACACACACACACATGCACACACACACACACACACACGCAACGAGAGAGGGAAGGGAAGACATTTTAATGATGAAATTCTGAAGTAACAGATTTACAATGAAGAGTAGTTAGAAATTCATTCCTTAACCAACTGAAAACACATCAACGTATCATCATAAAATGCAAATAACCTTTGTTTTTAATTATTATGAATAACTAACAATTAGAATATGCCTGCATACTTCAAGCATAGTCTCCCGAGGAAACTATGCCTCACCTATTCCAGATTTTTATGTGGATCTGCACAAAATTGCACACACGCGTAAATATCAGTCCCCTAAATGTGCCAGATTTTGTTTTTCATCAAGATCCATGAATTATTCTTTCAGAAATCAAGGACAATTTTGAAAAATGCCTGAAATCGCAATGTTTAAGAAAGTGATAAAAGGAATTCTTTGATCGACTGCAGAAATGTAATGGGTTCTTTTCTCACCCATAGCACATCCCTCCTACAGGTTCCAAGAAAACCGTCCAGTAGCTTTTTGCGTCATCGTGCTTACAAACAAACAAATGGGCCGGAGTGAAGGCAGACAACAACGCCTGAAATGTTTAGGACATCTGACCATGAGTGGACCATAAACTCTTCCTTCAAGAAAAGACGATATTCACAAAGTTAGTCCAGAGTTGGAGGCTTTGACTTTGTCTAAGTGTGTCGCCCCTGTGGTGAATATCTTGTTTTTCCTCTCATGACTCAACTGAAAGGGTCAGGCTTGAGTCAGTCTGCCTCTGAGGAAGGAGGGCAGTGCATCCCATCTCTTCGCCTCATGTCCGACCCCTCACTTCCACATGTCCCCGGGGCGGAGCGGAGGGAAATGTCACGTTTTAACCCGCACACGGGTGTCATCGTGTCAACACTGGATAATTACTGAGGGTGTTAGATGTGGAGCATAACACCCAAATCTCTTTTTGCATGTCTGTATAAAAAGCCAAACCGTGGGAAGTTTGCCGTGCATGTACAGTTCACCGCTGACGGACATATCCCCCCTCTAAGCCTCGGCTAATGTGTAATGAGCAGGGTTGCCAGGTTGGGTGTTCTGCTGCAGCTTCACCAGACCGACTGTACAAGTAGAGAGTCCGGATTCAATCCAGAATGGCAACGCGGAGTTCTAATTAGCGCCTCTGGAGAATAAGAGTGGATGTGAGGAGGCTGTAGGGTCTGAGGGCAGAAGGCTGAGCCACACATGACAGCATGATGATGGATTTCTGAGACATGAGGACAATGCAGCCTTTAGTCTCTTCCCTCCTTCCATCCACTCACAGCTCCACCACAGCAACAGCATGTCACTACAAATTAAATGGCAGTAATATGTATATATGTTGTAAATGTGACACATTGTGATTTTAACCAGGTATGTGCACCCCTTTCCATTTGTTTGTTGGTTGGTTTGCTTTTAAATCAGGATTACGTAAAAATTACTTTACGGATTTCCACAAAACTTGTTCGAAGGATGTGTTATGAGTCAGAGGGGAACCCATTCAATGTTGGTGCAGATCCAGCTCACAAAATCAGACAGTGTTAGGTGACTGGTATTTACAGGATCTTGCGAATTTAAACATGGTTTCATGAGGGGAATCAGAGATATTCTAGTTTGTTGGTTTGTCAGCAGGATTACACAAAAACAAGCAAACAGCATAAAGGCACAGATGTGGATGAAGGGGAAGATCCAGGAATCTTCTTCCACTTTCTTTAACATTTCGAGATAGTGTGATTTTTTCCCCAGGGATTAATTTATGGATCTTGTTTAAAAGGACATTTTCATATTTAGGAGTCTGATAAGTTGTGATGTGTGCATCAGTACTTGATTGAAATCAATGATACTGTTGGGCCTAATTCAATCTGCTTTAATTTAGTCAGTTTGCATTTACCTTTGAAAATATTCGTCATTAAACACATTGCACCACATAGAGTTTAGAATATTTGTGTTGGGTTATGTGGTAAATGTGTTGCAACTCTAAGCAATGTGTGTATTTCCTTTTGTTGAACTGCTCAATGCTGCTCGTGACAATAGGATCATTGTTGCTTTCAAAACCAAACTTGATCTGCTGGTGTTGCACAGTGTCTGTTGAAGGGAGCAGACAGAGATTAAGAGCTGGGGGGGAAGGCATCTTACAGAAGAACAATGTCGTCCCCCAACAGGTGAGTCATTGGGATTAAAATAACCAACTGCAGTTGTTTCACACGCTGTTAAACACTGTGTTTCCCATTTTCTTTGATTTAGGATAAAACTAAGCAGGTTTTATGGACTGTTAATGCAATGCCATGTTTGTTATTAACGAAATCTACCTCTACCCCCTTTTTCTTAAATTTGTTAGTGGAATCTTAACAATATAAGGTTCTGTTCATATGGTGATGTTTGTCTGTGGCTGTATTGAGGTGTTTGAGTTATCATGTCCATCCCCTGCACCTCCTCTCGCCGTCCTCCTGAGATGTTTGCAGGAAAATGTCAAGATTACCACGGTGTTTGATCAGTGTCATCACCTGGGGCTTTTAAGACATTGCCAAATTATCCACGAAATATAGCAAATATCATGATTTGTTATTGGAGCGCCCGGGCCCGACAGGCTGTCTGATAATACTCACTCGCACATCATGGCTCCGTGAAGTTTGTGGTATTTCAAAGGGCACCAGCTTTGAACTAGCCACTACCTCGGGCTGTGTTTTGATGTGTGCAGAGTTGAGATAGCACCGCGGCTCCTTCCACTCTCCTCAACGTGTACATCACTGGATGTGTAATGTGCACAGATACACAATCTGGCAGCGTGCCACTTTGCATCGTTATTATACTTGACTATGACACCAGACCAAGTCAGACCTAAAATCGTTGCACACATGAATGCATGACTACTCAATTTATACTGCCCGCACACGGGTTGCACTGTTCCCTGAGCAATTGGATGTGGGCTCATCCCAGTGTGAGATTCAGGGTTCAAAGCACATTATGTCAGTGACAACATCATTTTGTACCATTTGTATTTTGAGAGAATGCTTTTTTTCCTATTTGTTAAATTCAACAATAAGGGTCGAGCATTAAGAAGTGTGAGAAAAGTGTAAGAAAGTTAAAGGTGTTACCCACCAGACCGTTCCTGATCAGGTCAGCCCACATGCTGGTGCCGTCTCCTCCCCTCATCAGCACGTTGTAGATGAAGAAGTAGGTGCCCGGGATCTTACAGGTGAACTTTCCCGTCGCGCCCTCAAAGTTACCTCCGATGTTAGTCACCACGTCATCGAATCGCAGGATATCATAACCTTCTTGAGGGTTTCGTAGTCCTGCGTAGAACGCTACCCGAGGTGAGGTGTTGTACGTGGTTGTGCTGACTGCCCCTTTGCCCCCTAAGCCTAAAATCCCCGTCCGTACTATGTCCACACCATCTCCCGGTGGTCCCTTAGGTCCTGGTGGACCTGGCTCTCCAGGTGGTCCTGGGGGTCCAGTCTTACCAGGACGTCCTGGTCTGCCGTGTGGGCCATTGCCGCTGTATGTAGGCAGTGGCGGGCCGATGCTGTGATCCCTCAGGTCTGCCTCGTCTCCCACCTGTAGGCCTGCGGTTGCTGTGTCTGTGCCCACGTGCACCCCGGTGCCAGTCGATCCCGTGGGGAAGGGGTCACACACCATGCGGCAGGAGCCCAACATCTCGTAGTGGCTCGCACTGTCATCCGCACCACCTGTGCCAGCGGAGCTGACCAGCACAGGGATGAGGACCACCAGAACCAGGACCAGCATGACCCCCACAGCAGCTGCCACCAGGGTCTTCCGCCCGATGCTCAGCCGGGGAAGGGGCTGCGCTGCCAGCGTGGAACTCTCTGGGGCAGAAATGGTGACTGTGGTAAGTGTGTCCACCTGGCAAAACGCAGAGTCTCCGGAGGTGGAGATGGTGCCCAGAGAAAAGGCGGAATGAGTGTGTGAGTGAGTGACAGAGCGGTGTAGGAGTAAGAGAGAGGGAGCGGAGAGCAAGGGACCAACGTGCTGGAAAAGGAGAGAGAGATTGAGAGGGTGAGGAGAGAGAGTAAGTGGAGAGCAGCAGGGAGAGAGTAAGACAGCTTGAGAGAGAGAGAAAAAAAAGAAAAGAAGCGAGGGGAGGAGAGTGAGCAACATGCACTCAGTAGCCATCTGAGTCAGGGCTGAGGAGGGCACTTTACTTTACTCACAGATGTGAGGAGCCAGGGGAGACAAGGCAGTGTGAGGTAAAGAGCATGGAGGGAGGACAAATCTTTATTATGTGATAATTAGATGATGAAGATAGAGACGGTGATCTCTGGTCCATCAAACTGTGACCTTTTCAAAATAAAGCAAACTTGTATAGGGGCAATTCAAAAGTATAATTATTTTCCACTGGAGTATTGATCTTTAATTACCCAGCATGCCGTCCTAGCCGGGAGATTATTGTTCTTGTAACTGTCTGTGTGTCTATTTGAGTGACAACAAAATAACTCAACAATGCATCGACAGATTTTCACTCACTTCACACTTTCAACTTCGGTTGAAGGCTCCTTGATTAGGTAACTGAAAACGATAAAGGTCAAAGGTCATGGTTAAGAAATACATACATACACATATAAACATTATCAAATGTAAGTCCAATGCTGACTCTAGGTTTTAGCTCAGGTTCTGTCTCCACCAACCCCATGAAGAGTGCTGGGCTGCAAGTGTTTTATTACATATCAATTAGTCACAAGGATTAACACGCAAATTTTCCTGATAGTTACTATGAAATATTATTATTGCAGCTTTCAGTGTGACCATAAGAGCTGACAGTGAGTGTGAATGGAGGGCCCTGGAGCCGCTGCTGTAATCACCATTAATTAAATCTGTGCTTTGCCTGACATGACACGTCAAACTGTCGACTTTGAAAAGCTGCGATTCAAATATTTCCTGGAACAACTTAGTAAATAATTTTTTCTCCATATATAAGCTAGAATAGTGGAGGCAGAAAACTGGAGCCTGAACACCGAGCTGTCAGAGTGCTGCTGCTGATCTGCTCACAACACTGATTTCTTATGATTCTTCTTCTTATGATTCTATAATTTGTTTTGATTGGCATGGCTTTAAAACATAATTACTAATAGGGTTAGATTAGATTTGTTAGATGTCCTGCTTATAAAAATCTGTTAGACAGTTAGTGGGTAATATTGTTTAGCTTTAAAAAGCCAATTTACATGATTATCTTCCTCTGCAATATTGCTTTTATATGAAGTTCAACATAGATGAGATCTACAGACACACATTTCCTGCACACACTTTAAGTTTACAACTAAAACGTAAACACCAGTGGTCAGGATAAATGATGGTGCATGTCATTTATTGTTTGCATATTGTTTCTGGGAAAAGCTGTTGTGAAAACTGCCATAAAAAAACAACCAGGATGTCAATTTTTTTTATTTAAAAATAAAGGTAAGCTGTCATTATGATGCAAATATCAAATATCAAATTCCAATATAAGCTCTGTTCATCTCCTGCAATGGCCTCAAGTCCCCTATAAATATTCAAGGGAGAGATACCTCATCTAAACACAATGGCAGTAGGTCATTTTACATTGCTTTTTGTATTGTATTGAACTTTATTAATACAATATATGTTCATGTGTCAGCTCTGCACGTAACTCTTAATATTTCCCCTCTGAGGAAAGACCACCTCCCTACAAGTCACCCAACAAAACAAACCAATTCCCACTGAAGTCGGCTTCACACACGTGACCCCAGTCTGAATGAAAAGGTTACTCATCCGGCGATATCAGGTTTTCATGAGAGTATTATATGCAGGGAGTAGTTTTGTTTGTACCCTCCACATTTTGCATGCTGCAGCTGTCACAGGACAATGACAATGAGTCAGACACCTCGAGCAGTGCTTTCCTGCTGACTCTCCCCAGATGATGACATGTTGAATCAGAGACATGACGGAGAAGGACTTTCATCTTCTTTAATCTTGTATCCTTTTTAGAGGTTGTGTTTCGTCTGCGCTCGCTTGTCTGTTAATTAGCAGGATGATGCAAAACCAAGCAGGAGACGTTGTGTGAGGATGTGGTAGGGGTCAGCAGAGAAACCTTTAAATGTTGGTGCAGATCCAGTTGACATTTCAACATTTTCATTGATTTCTCAGATTGAACGAATCTTAAATCCTTTAGAAACCTTCACATTTTTAAAAAGGAATTTAACTGACACCTTATATGTCTTCAATCTTCACAAACTCTCTTTGCAAACTGTTGTGCCCTCATGTGGTCTCTTAACACATTACAAATCACATCACCTCTACACGCTCCACAGGTTTGATCTCTTGCTCTTATGCTTCTTCTTTCACCCCGAATTCAGAGCAAAGCTACGCACAGTTAATGTGTTAAGGTTGGAGACAGCAGTTTGAGGTTTTCATTGATTTCTTGATTATTTAAAATGAGAGAAATCAGGGGGCAGTTTCCTCGGGATTTACCCTGTGAGATACAATTTTGTTTCAACTCCTTGCAGATTTGAAACACGTCTCTTACCCAAAAATAAGTGGAGTAAGGAAATGGCACAATTGAATGGACTGTGTTGCTTTTCGTCTTTCCATGTTACCGTTCTACCGACTGCATTTACTCATTTCAAACAGAAGATGGCGCCCACAGCTCACTGTTCTGGAGAAAAATAAAGGAACCTCAAGAAAGTAAGAGCAGTCAGCCTTTATCAGGAGGTATGAAGAACCTCACTCTGAAAGCCTGGTGAAATGTGTCATCAGATTCCTATTGAATAACTTTTACAACTCTTTTGGTCGTGAAATATTATTAAACTAATTTGTTATTTTTTTTTGTTTTTTTGCAACAAATTCCAGCCCTATGATGCAGAGTACACAAAGTGTTTGCACTGCCTTGTTAGGACATTATCTCACCTTCATGGAGCGGCAGATCAGTGGGGGAGTGTGGGACAGTAAGGGGAAGGTGTAGACCACCCATCTTGAGTAGAGCTGCACACATTCCAGCATGGACACACGGGACGGCCTTGTCAGTAACACGAGAGCTGAGGAAATTACAGAGCAGCTTCTATGTCTATATTCAGGATGTACTCGACCTCACAGCTTGTTTAGGTGGCTTTAGGTGCAAGGGTCCATCGATTTCCATCAAGGTATAACATCACAATTATATAAAATCGTGATATTTTTTACATGAAATGGTATAACCTACATACTTATTTAGTTAGGAGAGTAGATTTGTTAACTAACTTAGGTTCCTGTAGTGGAAATATGTCAAAGTCACACAGACATGTGGTGTAATAACCCCTCATGTAAAGGGAAAGCATTTCAGTCCCTTGTATGTTTACAAAAGGGTTCAGACAGAGTAACTTCCTCAATTCTTTCATTTTGGAATCTTCCTTTTTAGGCAATGGGTCGCTGCCGTTCAGCCCCTCTTGGGATTCTGTGGGAATTCCTTAGCTGCTTTGCTCAGCAGTTGGTTTTCAATCCTCAAATATTGTTTTTTTCAGGGTGTGAGGATGGTATGGAGGAGGAATTGAAAAATGTTTGTGCCGTGTTGGACTGGACAACTCTTGACCGAGCTTTGTCCCGGGGTTGTAAACAACTGTGTGTGGTCTGGTGTTATTTATAATTGGTGGCAAAGTAATTATCGATCATCATGATTTGGCAAAATAACACCAGTTGAAGAACTCCAGACTGCTGTGGTGTGTCACTGACGCTAGCATATCCTTTTCTTTTTTTCTTATTGCAGACACAGTGAGACACATTTTCATTGATACACACTCAGCTGAGACTTAAACAGTTAAATATTGATCAGTTTTACTAGAACACTGTTTAAAAGCTCGACTTTATGATCATTTCAAAGGATACAGTCTGTGGTGCTGTTTACTGCTGTAATTTGATATTAGTTTCTATTATTTTCCTCGCAACCCACTCAAAGAACAAGCAGACAAATAATTGGACTGGAGCAGGAAACATTAATCAGCATTTACAACAGAGGGACTAGAATAAAAGGATTGAAAATAGCCTCAGATACAATACAAGCAGTACACAACCAATACATTCACTTACCAACTTACGTATACAGAGTGAGCAGATTAAGGTTTATAAGGGTTATTATTGTATTTTAGTGTTACAAATGGATTGCTGAGAACCGACAATGTCCATTCTGATATTATTTTTACCAGGAGTGTACTCGTACCATTTTTATTTTACAGTATTGCAGTGTGCTTTTAAAGGTCTTAAATCTTTACAAAATACTTTATATCTACATCGGGAGCGGGTCCTCTCTATGGAGGCAACCATGTTTTTAAAGTAGCCCAAACTGCCTAGACTAAACATCTTTTGAGTTTTTATGACAACTTTAAGCTACCACAGGGGAGGGTGAGGTGAGGGGTATTCAGCTAGATGTCACTAAATTCTACACACTGTACCTTTAACTATTGCCCTATCAACATCTGGAAAAAGATCACTCTACCAGAGGTTGCATTCATGAGTTCATTTCTGATGAATGTGCATCATTCATTTGAAGAACAAATAAAGACATGATGCTGTGGGATCTGTTTCCAGACAGATGTGAAACCTGATCTGTGTGTCAGTGTGAACTCTACAGCTGCAGGAATCTCCCTCTCACAATGTGCACACACTTATTTCCCTTTTTAGGGCATGAGAGTCTCTTACGTAATTTCGGGAGCAACTCGGATTTCCAGCAAACTGTATGGGAGCGGGAGGCGGGGCCGGCGGAGCGACAGCCCCACGGACCAATCGCTCGCCAGGGGAGCCCGCCCCCCGCTCGCTGATTGGCCACGGGGGAGACCGACGCTCCTCGCCCGCCCTGCCCGGGCTGGGAGTCCTTTCACGCGGATGGTTTGACGGGAGTAGTTGTAGTCCTCGCACCGGATGGTCCAACTGTCCTGGAGGGAAAGAAGAAGCCACCGGGATATTGTGTATTTTTTTGAAGCGTCTCTAGTGGGAGTTTCGGGAGTGAACCGCCTGAAGTGTCGGGACATTTAATCCTTTTCTCTGTCGGATCGCGCCCCTGAAAGTTGCCAACATGCCGGTGTTCCACACGAAGACGATAGAAAGTATCCTGGAGCCGGTGGCCCAGCAGATCTCCCACCTGGTGATCATGCACGAAGAAGGGGAAGTGGACGGGAAAGCTATCCCGGACCTGACGGCGCCGGTGGCGGCCGTGCAGGCGGCTGTGAGCAACCTGGTCCGGGTGAGTAAACTTTGCCAACCGGGCGAGGAGTGGCTGAACTCGGCGTTGGTTCCAGGGCTACCTGTCGCTCTTAAATATAACAAATAAACTACACAACTCCAGCTAGCTGTGTGTATTTAATATCAGGGGAGGTGGAGGCGTGCTAGCAAAGTTTCCTGAAGTAGTTACACTCGGGGCAAAAGGGCAGCTACGCCCTTTTCCCCTTGAAAATATGCCCTGCCTCCTCCTCCCCGAAGCCCGGCTGCCATGTCTCGACGTAGGCACCGCTGCCTGTGTATGTGTGTGTTTGTGTGTGTGTGTGTGTGTGTGTGGGAGCCAGGTCCTGGATCACTGCTCCACTCTTTATAATCCAGTTCACTTCCACACTACATCGTCTTTGAACACGTCTGTGAATGAACTTTAATGTTTACCTCAGTTCTATAAACTACTGGGAAGGTGGGGCAGGACCTGGAGATGATTGGGAAACTCACCATGGGACCAGTTAAACAAAGTGAAGCCATTTGTATTATAAACCATCTGCCAGTGCTGTGCTGATGTGAGTGGGACCTGAAAGCACCACCGAGTTCTATACTGTCTTCTGTGACTCCACACAGTTTTATATCCTGTATAGGACTGGACGATACAGCCAAAAAATGAGATTAAGATAACAATTTTTCATATTAACAGTGTTTCATCCAAATCCAATACAGTTAAAGTAAGCAAACGGTGACCACTTCATATTCAACTCTTCTTATTAGATGCTCTTCTTTGTGGGCAGAGAAAGAGAAACACTTAATCAGCAAAACGTGATCAAACTGAGACGGATTAATAATGGGGTGAACCTCCTCACCACGCTCTCACGATGCATCAGCATTACATCGATATATATTGGGCCTTTTCTTGTATTGTGACTAATAAAAATTATATTGCGAAGATTATTGATAATGTTTTATTGGCACTTACTTGTTGCAGAAACACCAGAAATGGGTTAAAACGAACATAAACCAATCACCAATCGGTCTTTTTTAACCTAAAGCCCAGAACATGGATCCAGAAGCAGAACTTTCAACAAGTTAACTGAATCAAGAATGTCATCCACTCAATTTGCTCTTGATGCACTATATGATAAGTGCTCCAACATCATCACATCTACTTGGTGAATATGATGTTTTTATACCCACACGGAGCTAATCAAACGTCTTTGGGCATATTAATCATGCATTTGCCAACTCTCATTGTAAATCATTAACTCACACACTCCCCTTGACCAAATGCAGCTGCACTTTCAGGTATTTATAGCATCAGAAATCACCTAACCACCATGGTGCTCCTCAGAGCCACTTTGTAACCATCATTGCACCAGCGAAGGCGATGCTAATGCCATTTCCCTAACATGTTTGCTCTAAAGATAAACCAATACGTGGCCAGTTTCCTACCGAGGAAACAAGCAGACATGAGGGGCCTGTCAGATATTGAGACTTCAGAAAAGGCAGCGATAGAAGCTATATTCAGCCACTTGTTGGTTCCTGGGTGTTGTTGTCTCGGTCAGCCCGCTCGTGCTCGCAGCCTGTCGCAGTTGTTGGGCGATAAATTTGGGAAATTGCTCCGGCTTCTCCTGTCAAAAAAAGGAATCCTTCCTCTAGAGTGATTGCTCTCCATGGGCCCACAATTTATGCAGTAGGATTGGTACAGAACCACCATCTCATTCCAGTTTACTTTATTCTTTCCTTTTGTTATTCCTCAATGCCCACTCAGATAATTTAGGCCAATTTTAGCTTATTTTTGTGCGTGCACATGTCCAATGGGTACACTCCAATTAAACTGTTTCCAGCTAAAATAAACCGACTCTATGTAACCTGAGAGTCGAATATATAACAGCTAATCAGAGAGCCCAAACCTGAGCTAAAAGTAGAGCGACTATTTGTCCATTCACCAAGTGCAATCATGACGCAGAAAGAATGCTAATGTTTGCCAGATGTGTAAACACATTAGCCAACACATTAGATACAACAATATAAAACAGTGTCTGTCCGCAAGATTCCGTGCCCCCCCGCCTCTCCCCCCAAGCTGTAATTAGTTGATGTAATGCAGCTTTAGAGATGAGAAACATTACATTGTAGAAAATCACAGTGCTTGACGACATGTCCTGGCACATGAAAACGTCCTACGTAACCCCAGCTAGCTTTGAGGGGTGAACTGATCCAGGATCCCTGGACAGTCTGAATTGTGATCAGATGTTTCCAACAGTGGCCTGGATGAATGGATATAGGCCTGTGATTATTTCCAGTTGCTGTAGCAACGTTACAACATGGACAGTGTTGTGAGTTCATTGAAGTTGAGGATCGCGTATAATTTCTTCTGGTTCCAGCGATTCCATGAGTCATACTTTTGAGGAGCTTAAATGAGACAATGTGCTGCATGGCTCATATCTTTTTTTTTGCTACTGCTATTTCTGCACATGCATGTTTTGTGTTAATTGGATTTGTAGCCTTCTCAAGTGTAAGTCGTTTGCAAGTCAACCTGTAACCGGAGAGTAAATTACTGTCGAAGAAAGGATCATGCTTGGGAGGGAAAGGGATGAGGCTCTATAATTGCATTTCCCCAGACACTCTCAGGGCGGGGTCCTCTCATATAAAAGCTATCTTCCTCATAGTCCAAAACCACATGTTGCACAAACTTCCTCCTTCATGAATCCATTTAAAAATCTCTTGGTCTGAGGTCTCTTGAGCTGTAGGTCTAAACATAGTTAATCACGGTTCATATAGGATGACCTGGAAATCTGAATGTGAAATCTGAAAGTGGGTTACAAATTAGTTTACCTTTCCGGTCAGATGGTTTGTATCAGTCTGCTTCCTGATGCCAGACGGAGTAGAAAGGACGATGAGCTTGTTTGATGTTCTTGGTTGTGTAAGCCTGTCTGAGGAGATCTGCTGCACAGTGATAAATGTGAAAACCTTTAAACTATTAAAGTGAAAAGGCCTAATCTATTATTCCACATGCATGAATATGAAAGTGTGGCTCTTGCCAAGCTGACCCAGTGGGGTTAGGGTTAACCTGTAACCCATAAGAGAAGTATGACCACAAAACACAGCAAGTCAATGTTCATAGTGCAACCGAGACCCTTCACACGTGCTCAGCATCTCTGACTTTGTGTTTTAAGGCCTCAATTAAAGATGAATGTGAGGAATGTGCAGAGTTCCCAGCATGCCGGAATGCATCTGTCGTGAGGGGGGTGGGGGGAGGTGTTGAGCTGATCCTTTTGAATTAGCAACTTTACTGAATTATGGAGTTGTATTATGCTTCAACAAGCCTTGCCAGAGAAAAGCCTGTCTTCACACATCATGCAGCTTTAAGTTGCTTTAACACCCGCAGGATGTGGCTTTTATGGCTAAACAGTTTTTTTAATAGTTTGACAAACTGTGTCTTCACTTCTTGTTTAATAAGCGAAACTCATGCAACAATGACATTAAGTCAGAACTGTTAACCATGTTGGCAGCCGGGTTCAAAACCTGCTGTAAATGAAGAACTACTGTTCCCTCTGTAGCATCAACCAACTGGCACCTGAGGCATCATTCTAGTTTTGTCTCATTAGTTTCAGGTTCAACTTTCAAGTTGAGAATGTGGAGCAAAAACATTTATTAAGTCATTGCATTACATTTGGAATTAAAGTGTTTCCTGTTCACATCACAGCTTAACAAATATGCAAATGTTGATGTTGCTTATTAAGTGATTCATAGCTCAAATTTTTTTCTGCTGCCGTAAATGGAAGAACAACATGCTTCTCTGTGTCGGACTCTGCAGTCATTCTTTTGAGCTGACTAAACGGCTCCTTTTAATGCCAGGCATGTTGGAGTACTTTTTTTATAGCTCCTTTTTTATAGAGGTTGGATAAAGAAAAGAATGCTGGTGATTTAGGGTCCTGGAACGGATAAAGCTGTAAGATTTAGTCCTGCTGTTTGCACACATCAGACTTTAAGAGAGGCTTCTGTATGCAGGTCATTAAATGGCTGTACATTGACTGTTTGGTTGAAAAAAAGTTGGCAACTTCTGCAATGCTGAAATTTCAAAATACGACATTATGCAAAGCATGCAGTGACTTAAAGTTGGGCTCAACTCTAGACGCTGAAGATCCAAACAACATGAAGAAGTTTTTATATGATAAATTGTGGTTATAGTGGCTGGGTCAACCCTCAAACCTTAATCCTTTACAGATGGGAAACAAATTCATTCATTCAATTCAACAAATTCAACAAATTCATTCAAGTTCATTAACAAGTGCTTAAAAGCGTACAAAAGGACACACTTCCTCTTCCCTGGAACCCCAACTTCCTGCGATTTGTCAAAGGAAATCTTTTAGAACTGCTCACAATTTTATTCTGGCATCTTGGTAACAGACACAAGAACAATGGGTGCATGTGCAGTGTTTCCAATTGTTCTTGTGGTAAGGATTCATACAGCATCTGAAGACTTTATCTGACCAGGAGGTTGCAGAGGAATTTAGAAATTATAAGGAATTGCAGGAAGCCAAGTCAGGAAGACCCGGCAGCTGTCGGCCTCTCTCAGGAACAGGAGTGTGAGATTCAGCGAAGGGAAACCTCTTCTCCCTCTGCAGTGAGGTACTGAGAGTTAATGGCTTCAGACCATGACAAAAAAGTCAAGTTCAAATCAATGAGAAGGAGAAATCTGTATAGTTCAAATGAATGCCTCCCATTAAGCCCTATGGCGCCCCGTGCTGCCTCACATGGGCGACAAGTTTACAGGCGATTCCTGTGATTTGTTGTCAAGCAGTTACATTTTATGAAGCTGGCAAAAAGTCTTACCCTTTATCGAGGGCTTGAATGAAAAGGAACAAGGCTCTCAATAGACTCAATAGCATGCAGCTGCAGCATTTATGCATCCTGTCAGGCGGCATCATTGTAAATTTGGGCATCCCCCGGTGCTTCTTTGAGTATGAATAAAGGTTAGTTAATTTGGATGCACAACTTAAGTCATGAACAAGAATTGGTAATTTGAGCGTATGAATGACTAATTTTATGATATGAAAGACTAATGCTTATTCATGTGCATAAGTTATCAATAAAATTGGCCAACAGTTAAATAGATATAACCACGATGTGTTCCACTCCCTGGAAAGTGGGAGTACTGAGTAATAAGTATTCACCAGTATTCATTACCACCCAAAATAACACCTCATAATACTCACTGCTTACATTTTTATTGGATCCTGGTCTCAGACATTTATGCCTCACAGTAGTTTTATGGTCCATTGAATCCCCGTTTTGGAACACTGAGTATGATGTTGTGTCCTCCCGCCAACCCTCTGTAGATGCAGTAAAAGTAATCTCCTGCTATCTCTGGTCTTTTAGCGATCCTTTGCTCCGGCGGAAAATGACAGCTCATCTTTGACAAGTCATATTGACTCACTCTTCTTTTTAAGAGGAGGATTCACACCGATGAGTGCTGCTCCCTAGTAACACTGTATGAGCTGCTAAGCTCCGGTAACATGAGATGGATGGCGGCGATGTATTCTCTCTGGCTGCAGGGGCCTACTTGGCCGTGGCAAAGCAAGCCTTTTGATTTGTGACTTTCATCGCCTTGGACACCCCCATGTGTAGCTACTTCCTGAACCAAGCTAATGACCTATACTTGACAACACTTGACAGATGCACCATAAAGGTTTTGACCTATAGAGCAACTTATTTGTCGCCCCTCCGAGTCATTATTTGTCCAAAGCCATTCGGTATCTCAGAATGCAGGATCCGAGACTATTGATCATGTGTGGCTAACGGAGTGCTGCACCATCAGTTTGTGACCATGTCTCATCCGATTGCATTTCAAAGTCACCTCGAGTACGAATCGGTACCCGAGTTACACAGGAAGTCCACCCGTGTGCAGAATAGTACAGTTTATCTGTAAAACATTGCTAAGGGCAGCGGCAAAGGCGCTTGCCAGAATTCTGCCGTCGTAAATCTTTGTGGTCACTACAATTAACGCTGCATTGTGTCAAACTGCCCAACATGTGAAAGGCAGACTGTGTCTTGGCAGCCTTGAGGCTTTCAGAGCGGCCTTTCTTCTCTGGGCAGAGCGATGGGCCGTTGTCAACAAAGCCGAGTCTGTTCCGAAGGAGCAGCCACTTTATCAAGCTACTTCACAGCACATGGTTTCCGCACGGCTCTCTTGGAAGGTGAAAAGGATCGTCAGTCTCTCCCCCCCCCCCCCCCCCCCCCCCCGATCAAAATGGTAAATGACTTGAGTCTGTCAGTCTGTAGCGTGGTATGTGACAGCTTGGAAGAAAATCAATGACACTGAATCAATGATCTTTTAAAGAAGGAGGAAGTGAACAAATATATTCCCTTGGAGTGGTTTGCCAGAGTCTATTCAGGGAAAGAGATATTTGTGTTGTGGTTTGTATGGGTCTCTGCTCTGGTTAGAAATAGGCTGAAACTGAATGGCCTCATGTCATTACTTCCTCCTGCACATTTGTTTTCTGTCTTTGTTGTCATATATTAAAGAAAGAAACATATTTTAAATAATTTCTTTGACAATAATGTAGTTTAAAAAAATGTATCGACCTACTTAGTCAATCATCAAGCAAATACTTTAGCTGGTTCCAGGTTCTCTAATCACGAGCTTTCACTTTCATGTCCTTGTACATTGAATATCTTTAAAGTTTGAACTGTTGGTTAGTGAAACATGCAATTTGAAGATATAATCCAGGTCTCTGGGAACAAAATATTGACATTTGAACTACTCAGATAAGGCTGTACTTAAAATAATCCCGACAGAGGCTCAAAAATGGGGAAGTCAGCCAAGCACCACAAACTGCTTGACAACAACTCTGATAAACTCGGGTCACTGATCTATTTTTGCAGTGAATTGTTTGGATCGCTTCTTGGCTGCAGACTGATGTTGAACTTCACAGACAGCAGGATGAGGCTCCACGGGGAGCAGGAAAGGGAAGAAGGCGATGACCTGTTGAATACAGACAGCACCATGAAACTGAAGTCTGCTTGGTGTTAGAAACTCCTGTGTGATGCTTTGGGGAGAATTTGACTCCGCGCTTGTTAAATGCAGCTCAGACGCGGCTTTTGGCCTCCTCATTGTCAATCTGTCATCTGGTCTGTCTTTTCTTCAGCTTAGGTCATGTCTGGACTTGACTCGATTTCAAATAAATCTTTGTGTTGTGATAATTTTTTGAGAGTACACAAGCAGGCGTAGCGAGTTCTTCCAGTCAAACTGCAGCTCAGCACCTTGGAGAAGATGTCCTCCAAAGCCAGAAGGCCGGTTTCCAAATCCACCTTTGTTTATTTAAGAAGGGGCAAAAAAAGGTCACTGCACCAGACGTATTGTCCCTTATTAATTATTGGTGTTGTGCCATCTTCTTTTTTCTCTTTGAGAGCTCTGATGGGAGCAAGTTCATATTCTATTCAAACAACGTGCTGACAGGAAAGTGACAACTGAGCTGTACTGAAACTAGCAAAGGCACTTGCGGAATTGTTTTAACTTGTGTCCCATGGTCGTTTTGATTAAACTACCTGCTATACACTGCTGTCCGACTGCATTTGACTCCTGTGGGGATGTATTGTTATTATTTCTGGCATGATTTGCATTTTTCTTGTTTTTAGCCAATTTATTAAATTGCAAGCTAACAAAATATAATGTGGGTCACATCATTTGATCCTCAAAATGTCTAGTGAATTACAAGCGGGGGTGTGTTATTTGGCAGAGTTGATTTTTTTTAACTGCCAAGTTCACATCATAAAAAATTATTTCCCTTCGCAAAGGACGGCTTGCCTTAGTTCAGATAGGGGTATTGCTTTGTTAGAAGAGGTCACGTGTGTGTTATTTATTGCTAAGTTGGACTATAACATATTTTTTATCACATCCTCCCTCCTCACTTTACTGCTCTTTATATCCCTGCTCTGCAGCCTGGCTCCTCTCTATAGTTGAACGGGACCAAACGGCTTTGGTTGTTGTTGGCTTTTGTTCAGAGCCACTTACTGGTGGAATGTCAGGGTGGCATATGCACGCTGCCATTACGGGTCAGTTTTAGTTTGGAACATCCTTTGGCCCTAATTTATAACCCCCCCTAGTGAGTCAGAGTCCCTCCGGTCCAGTGAAAAGAGAGTGAAGAGATGCACGTCTTCTCTGCTCCCTTTCAACCTCCACGTCCGCCATCTGGAATGGCTCTGCTCACTGTCTGTAGTCTGACATGTTGACAAGCTGTCCGAGCCACAGCATCAAGACCATATCCTTAATAAGCTAAATCATTTTTTTTAGGAGTTTCAGATCGAACCAGTTTCTCAGGATGTCTCTAAAGTCTCTAAATTACTGGTTTTGTCTGACCCACAGTCCAAAACTTGTCTGTTTATTACATTTCTGTAAATATAAGAATTTCAAATGATACAAACGACCTCTAGTGATTGATTGATCAACTTATTGCTTCAGCAGTCGTAACCATCTTGTTTGGCTTATAGCACTTAGCATGTACAAGATGCAAGGTGCAATTCAGCAGATTTGAATATGAGGAAAATGTTGCACACCATGACAGTGAGTGAGGGAATTGCTCCTGTAGTTTATATTTGTTATAAAAACAATGATGTAAAAAGAAAAGTTTGAACATCTCGCCGTTGGCCACTGATGCAGCTCCTTTAACCCAGTCAACGTGTCCCAGTATGAACGTGTGCGATCCCTCACCCGAGACAAGCTGGTGGTGGGTGAGTTGTGTCTCCCTCCAGAGCTGAGGTCATGGTGGGGGAGGTGAGTCATTTTGGAACACGAAGGAGTGGAGGCGTTCAGCTGCTTTACACAATATAACTCTGCTGAGGCCCGAGCGCCCCCCCCAGACACCACCAACAGCTGTCTCGTTGAAATATCGGTTCCCTGGATGAGTAACGGGACATCCTCCTGGAACACTGCACGATTAAAACTGTCACAGCGGTAAAACTGGGACAACACTGCACAATCTGTTTGCTGTATTAAAATATGTGCTCAAGTTATACTGGATCTAAACTTTAAACACTTCTGAGGACGTGCATCTGTGTCAGGGCTTCTGAACCTGGAGGTGTTGACTGATGCAGCCTCGTCATGACTGATGAGCCAGTCATCGTGGGCTGAGGATGGGGGGGGGGGGTCTGCTTCCACAATTAGTTACTAAATATGATACAGTAGCTAGCTGGTTTGGAAGGAAGGATCTTCAAACTAAAAGAAGCACTTCCTCCTTTTAATTTAATTTAATGCTTTCTAATTACCATGTTTGGTAATGGTAAAAGACCTCCACACAAACCATCTGTTTCAGTAATACTCCATTCCCACGCTTATACTGTTACCAAAAGAAAGAAGAAGTTGAGCTTCAGAAGATGGTGTGTTGTCAAAACGATCCTGTGGTTGAATTAGAATCACAAGTTCGAGTGTGAAACATGAATGCTATTTTCTGAGGTGCTGCATATGAACTGACACCATTATAGAACACTAGCTGCTGAGTTGTAACCAACCATACATTTTTATTTCCTAATAAGTAAAAACTTTACAAATCTGTGTTTAATAGACATTCTTAAAAGTTTTTCTTCTTCCAGTTATTCGGTCAACAATCCAATAAACAATATAAAAATAGCAAAAATCCTGCTGACTGAAAACAGCACACAACACGTCTCTGTTGCAGGTTTAACCTTGGTTTGTGGCACATGATCTCACCGTCCAAACAAAAGAGCCAAAAAACAACCATTGATTCATATCAGCTCATTCCCAGTACCCAGAAATACATGCAGTTGCTGTATGGTGGTTGTTTTAAGATTTGTCGTCTATGGTCACCTGGTTTTACCTGATATAGTTTCCTCATGCATTCCTCACACATGCATTCACGCTGAACTGTCGCATGAAAGGGAATGTGATTGCACTGCATCTGTGTTGGTACTGTGAAGGACCAGTGACCTGCACAGGCTGTCCTCACAGACCTCTCGTCCCCGGCCTCATGTGACACTGAAAGAGATGAGACAAAAGGAATGACTGACACAAGGGGACAAAGTCGGTATGAAAGTTACTGGACGAGTCAGAGTGAGCTCCTGCTTGAGAAAACAGGCTCATAATAATTCACTTGTGCCCTAAAGGTTGAAGTTGGCTTTTACATATATATAAGATTGGCAATAAAATGTTACCAACCCTTATGACAAATAAATTAGATTAGGATAAATATATACCACTTCCATCCATCCATTATCTATATACCGCTCATTTTTTTAAGGGTTTAAATTGTTTTTATGTACCATAAACTTCTCATTCCTCCTTTGTTAAGTCTTTAAAATATAGATTTTCATATCGCTAAACAAAAATGCCTATACTAACATGTCCACAAAAGACTCATACAGCAAGGTTTTTATCGTCCAGCAAATAAATCGGGCGGGCTCTATTGTTTTGTTTCATGAAATCCAGTTCACTGATGGAAGTTTCTGTCTTTTCCAGGTGGGGAGGGACACTGTCCAAACCACAGAGGACCAGGTCATGAAACGGGACATGCCACCAGCTTTTATCAAGTAAGCCCACATGGATCACTTTGCACACCTCTAATTCATTCAATGACAAAGATCTGTGATGTGTTTGGATGAAGTGATTCTCTCTCGACTGGGGAACCCACTAGCCTCCCTTTGGCTCTCTTTCTCTCTTTATCTGTTGCAGTAATGGCCGGTTGTGCCCAAGCAAAGGTCAGACATGGCATGTTAAGTGCCTCCCAGTCTCGCCCTGGTGTAGCACAGATACATTTTTGCCCAGGGAGGAGCTGCTTACTCTTGAAGGAGAAGGGCCACAGACCCCTACTGTACATGTCCCCGTAGATAAGAGCCTCTGGCTGCTGCTGCTTTTTGTTCCTGTTGAAATATTAAAGTTTATATATTAATGTAGAAAAAGGAGACCTGCACCCATTTGATCAATGTTTTTGTCTCCCTTGCTGAATCCGCATCATCATAAATCATTAGCTTGTGCCCAGCTGCCGTCTGTCAGTTCAGTCCTTCACCGATCGTAACTGCATGAGATAATACGGTGGAGGGAGGGCAGGGCGGGTCCCGGGAGCCCCCCCCCCCAAGGTCAGGGATGAAATGCATTGGCAGGCGCAGGTCGTCAGGCTCAACACATTTGGCGCCTCAAAGTCACATCGTCACCCTGTCGTCATCCATCAGCACAAGTGCTGGAATGCGTCTCCTCCACTAAATATAGTGTCTGTCGGGGTCCGGTTAATGCATGGCAGTTTCTCACTTGTGCACGCTGAAGGACACGGCTGGCTGGCTCTGCAAAAACACACACACACACTCACACACTCGAGTCAGCTTCGATCTTCAGGAGACTGGCTCCTCCTGAAGAATAGAAACCAAGACCAAAACCTGAAATGTGGAAAACAGTGATAAACATCCCACTTGTTACTGTGGCAACATTTGGCCTAAAGACAAAAGTAAGAAGTTACCTCACTGTGGGAATCAGAACATGTGTTTGTCCTTGGCTTGTTGCCATTTCCTTTGTGCAATATGTCTGCTATGATGCTATGCAGGTGGCATGTGTGAGGCTGGATCGAAGGCCTGAACCTGCAGTGTCTGTTGCTCTGGTGTTCGCTGAGTGCATCGCGTCTAGGAGTCAATCATTTACATTTCTGTGGGAGCAGGAGTTGAACTGGGCTGGTGCCAGTTAGAGTCATGAGATAGACATGCTCGTGCTTATACAACACATGATGCCTTCCATTCTTAGTATGTTTTTTTTATTTTTACCCAGGCGGACCAAATCATTCACTTCAAATGAGATACTTTCTCTAATTCATTAGGGTTTTTGACAATAACAATCTGGAGTTAGAGTCCAACCAGGAAGATTTCTTTCAGCTGCATTTTGTGGAATAAAGTTTCAGGGGAAAATGTTCCTTGTTGACCTTTAGTGACTATTTCTAAGATTAAGAATGAACCTTTACAGCTCAAATAATTTGGCTGTTCCTTTCCGTTTCTTTTCAGGGCAAAGCAATAAGGGAAAAACATCATTTATTGTAAATCCTGTTTAAAAATCATCCAAATTGGACTAAAACCACAATTTTATAGATATACATGTTCATATGTCTTGATTTGTGTTATTTCAGGTTGATATATTTGGATCCTTAATTATCTTTATAAACAAATGGATTACGGAAAGTTGTTTTAGGCTTTGACACGTGTGGACAGGAAACCCCCCCTTCTTGTTTCCAAATCTAACCTCTTTATAGAAGAGGAAGTATGATTGTATTTTCATCTGGGATTATGACTCAATCTGACTCAAAAAGCATAAATGAAGAGGAAATGAAACAAAGTCATTTTTAAACACTAGTTACTATATCTGTATCCTCAAGCTTCTGTTATTGCTTCACTCAATCTGCTGTTTCCATGTGTAGTGTCCATCTGGCTTCTGAGAGGCTTCATATCAACAGCATGACGTGTTTTGAGGATTTTTGATTTTCTTTTTTTACTGTTCCTTAAATAAATCTTCTGCTCCCCACAGAGTGGAGAATGCGTGCACTAAACTGGTGCAGGCTGCCTCCATGCTGAAAGCTGACCCCTACTCCGTTCCTGCTCGTGATTACCTCATCGATGGCTCCCGGGGCATCCTCTCCGGAACCTCTGACCTGCTCCTGACTTTTGATGAAGCTGAGGTATTCAGTCATTCACTCACTCAGTCCTTAATTCCTTCTTTATTTGGACAATCTGCTAACCGGCAGATATCTGATCGAGGAGTTGAGGACTCGCACCTCATCCATTCTGAGGTTTTATACATGTTGCATGATGTGGTTCTGCCTCTAACTTCAGAAACATGTGTGAATTCAGAGCTGGTTTATTGAGATACCTGATGGTGGAAGAATTTAATTTCTCTGCCTCTTGTGCTCGGGTTTCCTCCCAGTGCATTAATAAAGCATTAGAGCAAACTGGTGAAGGGTGGTGGTATCCACTCTCGATTGGACCGGTCAGATATTAAAAGGTGATGTTTCAGATCACTAAAACGATGTATGTTCTTTGCGGGTTATAGTTATAAATGAACACAGGGTATTTTTGACAACTGTCACATTTCCTGCCCCAGACGTAGCGTCATCATATCTCTTTATCTACCAAATTGAATAGTTATGTGCTTACTTCTTTGTCAAAAACTAAATGCCAGTTTATATTTTCCCATCAGATCAATGTTTAAGTATTGATCGGCTGTAAACGATGATGTATATCAGTTTTTTTAACGATAGAAGGTAATGGGGATAGGCCAGACTGACCAACACAGACTTAAAACCAGTTGGCAACAGAAGCTGAGAAATGAGAAGAGCAGACACAGAAGCTTGTAACTGTATTCAGGGTTGTTGCATTGATTTTCACTGAGTAGTAGCTGAGCTGAAAGGGCTTTAATATCTTTTTAATGGACATTCGAGCATGGCAGAGGTCTGCTGCAGCCACAGGCTCTACTGGTATAAGGACAGAATCTGTTCCTGCCTTCCTCTTGGGCACTGTAATGCTTATAAAGACGTCAGAGCTGTAGATAAATATAACAGACGTGCCTGTGGAACTATACATATTTCTTCCACAAACACTATGTCTTATACCAGGCAGTGGTATCATATGTCAGGCCCAACGTTCTTATCCTCTTAGGGATGGAGAGGAGAAAAGGAAAGTTGCAGATCAGCTCTCTGTGAGCAGCCACAGGCGGCAGTCTCTGTTCTCCGTGCAGCAGTCAGCAGGACTCAGCAGGACTCAGCAGGAGTCATCCGTCAGCGGGGCCATCATGTTTTCAAATGCAGCTCTGGGATCGCTCTGAATAGTGGAGCGGTGACTCCAGCAGTCCACATTAATCTGGTGTGACGCAGGACAAAAAGGGGCCTGAATGTCAGGCGGCCGCATTGTCAGAGGTTAATTGGAGGGAATCTGGGTGCGTGTTGGGGACGGGTGTTTGCATAATCATTATATTTGCAAAGTCATCATTGTTTTGAATGTTTATCCAACCATTGTCACAGGTCCGCAAAATAATCCGTGTGTGCAAAGGCATCCTTGAGTACCTGACGGTGGCAGAGGTGGTGGAGTCTATGGGGGACCTGGTCACATACACAAAGAACCTCGGACCAGGTGAGTTATCATGACACAAGGACAGGCTTACTTCAATTAAGTCTTCACTTGACATTATCACAAAGAATGATGTTTATTTCACGTTAACAGTTTGTTTTTTGATATTCAAACATTCATATGTGTATTTTGATTGAGCATTGAGGAATGATTCAATGCAGAAGTACTCATATACAATACAGAAAATACAATAAGTAAAAGCCCTGTCGTGTTAACAAGTAAAAAAAACTTTGATACATCAATGAAATTCAAAGTTATATAATTATAATAGATCAGTTTGAAGTATTGTCCCTTCCCTTAAAACAATATACAAGTACTGTTCGGACTACAAAATGACCCTACGAGTGAATTATTTGTTTAAATGAGCTAATTTCCTTTCCTTTCCACCTCTTGTTTTGTCTTCCTGTGTCCAGGAATGACGAAGATGGCGAAGATGATAGATGAACGCCAGCAGGAGCTGACCCACCAGGAGCACCGTGTGATGCTGGTCAACTCCATGAACACAGTCAAGGAGCTGCTGCCGATCCTCATCTCAGGTAATCACACAGGACCTCACGTAAAGCACAGACACCAACCTACACCATGCATCTTTTTATTATTAGGATAGTATCATTAGGTCAGATTGTGAATTGTGAGTTCTGTTTTACATTCCAGGCATCAAAATATTTGTGACAACCAAGACGTCCGGCAGCCAGGGTGTGGAGGAGGCCTTGAAGAACCGTAACTTCACCTTTGAGAAGATGAGTGGCGAGATAAACGAGATCATCAGAGTTCTGCAGCTCACATCCTGGGACGAGGACGCGTGGGCCAACAAGGTACAAACAAGAGTTAATACGTTTTCAATTCTTAAGTGCTTTAACACTTTAGCTTGTCTTTCCATTAAAGTTATGTTCGCACACGTTAACACATAAATGTTTTCATTTACTGCTTTACCCTTTATGCTGCTGAAAGTGTTGACACAGATTATTGCATTCTTTATGGATCACAAAATTGAATTTTGTTTGCTACCTACTGTGCCCTCCCACCCTCCCAGAGTGCCTTTGGCTAGAGGCTACAGACCGGAGAGATCTTTAATCTTTTTATACTTCCTGTTTCATCAGGGGATCTAATTTCAAGGTGGACAGGTGTGATAAAAAAAGCGTTTGTTATAGATTTTAAGCATAGATATGGTAATTAAACTAGGCCCGCTTCAACTTTGTCTGTGTCTATGTAGCTGTTTAATCTTTTGGCTTCTGTTTTTCTGCTCTGCACGTTCTGCTTCTTTCCTGTTCCAACACTCTTGAAATCATTACAACCTTTATTTAAACAGAGATGGTCATTAATAGCAAGTTGTCTTGTACAAGGACGTGCTGGTCAAAGTGCATTTAAAACCGTAAAAGCACATTGAGGTTACTGTATACTTCAACATCAATGCAAAGAAAACCCATGAATTCACACTTATGTCAGTCAAAAGGGATACGATGTGATTAAACACAATTTTACAATCTTCTCCTCACGAGTGGAGGATAGTATTCAAGAGCCAATAACACATTGTCAGTATTAATGTGATGATTTTTGAAGACCAAATAGGTATCCCTAGGGAGTTAACTGAGATCTACTTGGTAACTAAACATAATGTATTAGCTTCTGCGGTTTTTGATAATATTTGCCTTATTTCAATAAAATAAAGTTTTGTTTATAAATGTTTTTGAACCAAGGTATTTATAAGAAGATACCTTTTCAATTAGTAATATTCACCTCATTAGAGTGGTTGTACTATGTGCAGTACATTTAGTTTAAAATCAATTCAAGTTTGCCATAATGCTATATGATATTTTAAGTTTTGAAGCACTGAGCAGAGAGCACTGTTAAATAGCATTTTCCACCTTCAGATGAATTGCATTGACTCTAATTATTTGACCAAATTCACTCGTTAAAAATATGAATAAAAGTGGTCCTAGAATAGAACCCTGTTGCACACCATTTTTAATAAAATCCCATAGATACCAGAAGAATTATCAACAGTACCGAAAGCCTCAGATAAATGAAAGAACAAGGCAACACAATCCTGCCTGTCGTCTAAATGGCTCTATCTTGTGCCACCTTCTTCTTTGTCTACACCTTTTTTTTGTGGGTCCCAGTTGGTATGTCCAGTTAAACATTTGTATTTATGTCGTTCTTCCTTTTCTGTTTACCGTTTATTTCTCCCTTCACTCCCTGTAGAAGGTAAGCCTTACTTCTCTCGCGCCCTGTTTGTGCAGCAGCATGTCTGACAGTGTGTGCTGTCTTGTGCTTTGTGGTGCCATTGTGTGCTTTGTTTTTTTAGCCGCAGAGCTGTAGTGAGTTTAAACTGTGTATAGATAGGGTAAATAAAACAGTGTGAATATTGTTATACAGGTATTGGAATGGTGTATATTGAAAGTGTTGAGCAGTTGTTGAATTGCCTGAATTTTGATCTATATAGTTGGTTTTTCAGTTTTTGGATTTGTTTTGCTTCATAATATGATGTAGTATCAACATCTGTGTGTCCTCCTCCTATGTCAGTATATGCATGTCCTCAGCATCTCTGGTTATCGATCGAGCTGACTCATGCAGTATTGATTGTTCTCGTCTTTTCACCGGGATAATCAGGTTTCCTCTCATCGCTTCTTGTATCTAACAGCCATAGGAGGAGCACACACAGAATATCTGATACGGAGTTTGTTGTACGAATGGCTAATTTTTGTTTTAATCCGATGGAGTTTATTCACAAATCTTGCTTCCTTAAAAACATCAAAGATGCACTTGAACTAATCACACGAAACAAACCAATTCTGATTTATTTAACAGTGCAAATGTTTTGTGTTTTGTTGATGAGCTGTATTTGATGTGTGTTTGAGTTTAACATGAATGCAAAGATCCTTAATATGTGCGTCTTTCATGTCACATCACTGCCTCTTTCACTTTGGTTAGTGACAGACCAGCAGCAGCACAAGTCTGAACAGTAAACTAACGCACCCACGCAGCTCCGGTGGCGAAACCTCACACCTTTCGACTTCCTGTTTGCCTCACTCCCTTGTTCTGCTGGGCACACTCCCAGTTGGGCAAACAAATGTGCTTTGTTGTTCTCTTTTACTTTGACAAGGCGAACACTGCGGGGGCGCCGACATGTTTGCTGATGAATAGTTTTAAACAAGCAGTGTGTTCTTGATTTCCTATGAAACTCCCGCTGAACTCTGTGATGAAGATTCAAGCTGCAACATGAAAAACTCACTTTACCCACTCATTCATCCGCTCCTGCTTTGCTCTGGTCCGACAGGGCTCCGCTTTGTTTGGCAAAGTCAGACGCTGCTGGACAGATTGTTGTATTTCCATCCGCTGTGATCGAGATACAATGGAGACTCGCTTGGCTTTCATAATGTGACATGCTCAGCACTGATGATGGGAACAGCGTGCACTACTTGAATGTGCTTAACAGATGTTAGTGATCCTGCACGTGGACTTTGCTGTGCACTGGGTTTGATTAAGGCAATGCAGAGAACCTGAGGCTCTTCCTGAATGTAACTCACTCGCAGTGAGGGAGCAAATATATCTCAGTTCCTAGGAGTCATGACTTGGTTTGTAAATAAGAGTATGATACATCTAAACAGGAATATTAACCTAAAATTAACCCCTTAAAAATAAATGCCTGTGGAATAATACAGCCATGATTTATAGAGACATCATGTATACATGGAACGACCCAAGGTTTCATCGATTCCCTTTAAGTTATTAATTTATTCTGTCTTTCCCCCCCTAAAGGACACGGAGGCCATAAGGAGGGCTCTGGGGCTCATCGACTCAAAGATGTCTCAGGCTAAGAATTGGCTGAGGGATCCAAACGCTCAACCTGGTAATAATCACGTCCTCTTCCCTGAACTGTTCCCTCTGTCGCTGATCACGTCCTAATTGTATTTAGTGAGGTTATCGGCGTGTCTGACCGTGCGCGTTGTGCGTCTAGGGGACCAAGGCGAGCACGCCATTCGACAGATCCTCGACGAGGCCGGGAAGGTCGGTGAACTGTGTGCTGGGAAGGAGCGGCGAGATATCCTGGGCACGGCCAAGACCCTGGGCCAGATGACCGACCAGGTGTCTGAGATGAGAGCCAGGTATTAAATACATTAAAACAAATCTTCGCTTTGTGTGTCTGTGTCACAATTCTTCATATCTCATGTCGCTTTCATTGCACAGCCTCATGATCTTTGTTTTACACAGTAATTTAATTTTCATATTTGTTTTGATAAATGCTCCTTCTCTATACTAGCTTATGTTTTATATCCATGTGAGTGTAAGCCAGTAAGCATATTATCTGGGATTTAAGTGTGTAAGAGTGGAAGTGATATCTCTCTGCTGTGAAATTTGATTGTCACCAGGGACCCTGAGTTAAATTAGATTAAAAGCAGCTGTCTGGTATTAATCTATAATCTGCTTTAACCCCTGGTTGTGTTACTCCTCTGAAAACTGAGCGCTGCCTCTGAGCCTTGTCTAGAAATAGAGGCTTTAAGAGAGGAAACACTGTTTTTATACAAGGGGAGCGTTAGGCTTGAGATTTGAAGCAATCGAGTGTGGAGATCAGGGAACATGAAGTGTGCACGTGTGGGATTTTGTGGTATCCATGTGTTCTTTTTCCACCCCAGAGGTCAGGGGGCAACCCCTACCGCCATGCAGAAGGCCCAGCAGGTTTCCCAAGGGCTCGACGTGCTAACTGGCAAGGTGGAGAACGCCGCTCGCAAACTGGAAGCCATGACTAACTCCAAGCAGGCGATCGCCAAGAGGATCGACGCTGCACAAGTGAGTCATTAACCCTCGTGTGAAAAGAGTCGGTCTTAAAAAAACATGGATTCACACCAAACGGTTTTCGGGTTGGGAGTTTGAGTGTTTTTTTTACTTCCTGCTCAGAATTGGCTCGCAGACCCTAACGGTTCTCCAGAGGGAGAGGAGAACATCAAGGCTCTGCTCATGGAGGCCAAGCGGATTGCAGACATGTGCGAGGATCCTAAAGAGAGAGAGGACATTCTGCGCTCTATTGGAGAGATCGCTGCCATGACTGCCAAGCTGTCGGAGCTCAGAAGACAGTGAGTTGCTGGCTCTCGAAAATATGAAACTGATTCATGCTGAGTTTGTTCGTCCGAGTTCAGGCCCGAGTTTCATCATCGCCCCTCTCGCAAACACTTGAACTCTGCTTTCACACATTATTCCACTGATTCAAATGTTTGAATTCAATACTTGGATCAGTTCAGTTCACTTCCTTCATCTAAGTGCAGCTGATTCCCACTGCTGCCAGGAAACAGTGGGGGTGTTAGTTTTCATGTATGATGTATTTAGTTTCCACGTTTCCACGATTCTTCTATTCTAGTTATCTCTGAAATTGAAAGATCCTGTCACAACATGCTCACATGAGTTTTCTTCAAGTGCAAATACAGATTTCATTCTACAAGTGATGTTTTTGGTCTTCACCTCTGTTTCCCAACTTTAGAGAAATGTCTCTGAATTTGGATAAACAGCCACTTACTCAACTAACTTGCTGCTCGTTCACTGACCTCATTTCAGTGATCTCTTTCTGATTAAACAGCACCTCAGACGTTTTTGCCTCTTTTTCATTTCCTTGTAGGGGCAGAGGTGACACTATTGAAGCCAGAACTTTGGCTAAACAGATTGCAACGGCTCTGCAGAACCTGCAATCCAAGACCAACAAAGCTGTGGCCAACAGCAGGCCGGCGAAGGCAGCTGTTCATTTGGAGGGGAAGATCGAGCAGGCCCAGCGCTGGATTGACAATCCCAATGTGGATGATAGCGGCGTGGGTGAGTCCGGCTCCCAGCGGCACCAACCTCCTCACCTCTCACTAACGTTCTCCTGCACTCCTTAACATTCTTTCCACTGCTCCGGTGGCCACATTGCAGTCCAGACACTTATACATGGAGCTTTCTACTGTGCTCATCGTTCCACAACACTCGTCCAAAAGGTGGATGTTTTATTCTTTGGTTTTGGTTTGTCTGCTGAGAACCTGGACGTCATCTTTAATAGGGTTAGGGTTAGGGTTAGAGGCTATTCTCAGAGGAACTGGTTCCCACAATATAACAGAGGCTACAACATGAAATAATACAGAACACAAACCATCATTATTATAATTACTGGTTATTCGTTGCATCTATGCATTTAGCAAAACTGCCTTGAAATTAAAGCGAAGAGATATTTAGGTTTTTGTTCCATAAGCAGCAGATGACCTGACACTTTAGTCCACAGGTTTTTTCATGTATTTGTCTGCTTGTGTTTCCAGGCCAGGCAGCGATCCGGGGCCTGGTGGCAGAGGGCCGCAGGCTGGCCAACGCTCTGCCGGGGCCGTACAGGCAGGAGCTGCTGGGTAAATGTGAGCAGGTGGAGCAGCTCATGGCGCAGCTCGCCGACCTGGCCGCCCGCGGTGAAGGGGATTCACCACAGGCCAGAGCCGTGGCTCAGCAGCTCCAGGAGGCTTTGAAAGTAAGACAGCTCACAGAACCAGTCTCCTTCCCTTTCAGACCTGTAGCTTCACTGTGACGCTCTAAATCAGGATTCATGCATGAAACAGACAAACAACCCCCTCTGCTGGTTACAAGTGGTGGAATAAATACACCACCCAAAAATATAAGAAGTTATCCCACTGTGAGAAAATTGATAAAGGTCGGCAGTCAAACTTTAATAAATTTGGCAGAATTGTCAGATTAGTGATAAAATGAGAGAGTTTCTATCGTCCAAGCTGAATTTAAAACTCAACATCTGCAAGTGAGGCAACAACAGCAACTATCAGATGTTAATGTAATGGAGTGCAAGGTGTAATATATTCACACTGAAATATAAACTAAAAGTATTCAAACCTAAATAAAGAATGTTCAGGTAGCGTGTGCTGATTACTTGTAACATCTGTTAGGACCTGAAAGGACAGATGCAGGAGACGATGACTCAGGAGGTGTCGGACATCTTCAGTGACACCACCACTCCCATCAAGCTACTGGCGGTGGCGGCTACGGCTCCGCTGGAGTCCCCCAACCGAGATGAGGTCAGTGGTACAGTCCCTCCCGCTCCACGCTGTCACTTCCCCGCACTCAGCCTCCGTCAGTGGTGGTTATATTTATTGGCAGGGTGTTGTGTTATTTCTAACTGCCCTGTTGGATAATTGTTTAATTCGATCACGTGTAGGTCTTTGACGAACGCGCCGCCAACTTTGAGAACCACGCCAATAAGCTCGGCACCACCGCAGAGAAGGCGGCCGCGGTGGGCACGGCCAACAAGAGCACGGTGGAGGGAATCCAGGCCGCTGTCAAATCGACGAGAGACTTAACACCACAAGTATGTCACAGTTTAGTGTTTAGACCGTATCTGTTTCTATGTGTCTGCCCCCCCCCCCCCCCCCCCCCCCCCTCACAGAGATGTAAGTGTTTCTTGCTTCTGGAAAAAAGTGCAACGCAGAGTCAAGACAGCCGGTAAGATCTATGGTGCCCCACTCCCTTCCTTGCAAGACACTTACACCACCCGCCTCACCCGGAAAGCTACCTTGATTGCGAGCGACACCAGCCCCCCCGCAACCAGTCTGTTCAGCCTCCTACCCTCTGGAAGAAGGTACAGGAGCCTCCGTTGCCGCACCACCAGACTCAGAAATAGCTTCATAAACCAAGCTGTCAGGAAGATACATTTTCTCCCCTCACTCCTCCCAGACATATCCTACAGTCTGACAGGAAGCTGAAATCCCCCCCCCCCCCCAAAATCACTCAGGACTCTGCAACAAACTGTCTCTTGTACTTTTTGCACTTTTATCACTACGTTTACACTTTAGACAAACTTATGCTGCTGTACGAACAATCTGTATGTTTACTTAGTATTAGGAACGTTCTTGTCTTATCTGTTGTGCCTGTGCACTTTATATGTTTCACCGTGGGAGAGTGGGAAACGTCCTATCGATTCCCTGTATGTCTTGAACATGTGAAGAAATTGACAATTAAGCTACCTTATCTTTACTTTATCTTTATCTTGAACACTTGTCTTTGCACCAACGTTTAACAGCGGGGGGGGGGGGGGGATTGTTTTCTAGGTGGTGTCAGCCGCTCGCATCCTGCTGAGAAACCCTGGCAACCAAGCCGCGTATGAACATTTTGAAACCATGAAGAACCAGTGGATCGACAACGTGGAAAAAATGACAGGTGAGGCCTTTAAAGGACGGTTTGAAATATCCTGATCACAGATGATCTCTATATCCTACGATATTAACACGTTATGGATGTTCAGGTTTGGTGGACGAGGCCATCGACACCAAATCTCTCCTGGACGCCTCAGAGGACGCCATCAAGAAGGACCTGGACAAGTGCCGTGCGGCCATGGCCAACCACCAGCCTCAGATGCTGGTCGCCGGCGCCACCAGCATCGCCCGCAGAGCCAACCGCATCCTCCTGGTGGCGAAGCGAGAGGTGGAGAACTCTGAAGATCCTAAATTCAGGGAGATGGTGAAGGCTGCGTCCGACGAACTGAGCCAGACCATTTCTCCGATGGTGATGGACGCGAAGGCGGTGGCTGGAAATATCCACGATCCAAGTAAACAGATGCTAGTCCCAGATTTTAAGATTCTTTCTGTATTTGGAACATTCTGATCAGTGGTGACGTGTTTGTTTGGATCCCCAGATCTTCAGAAGGGCTTCATGGACTCAGGGTTTAAGATTCTCAGTGCTGTAGCGAAGGTCAGGGAGGCCTTTCAGCCGCAGGAGCCAGACTTCCCACCTCCTCCTCCGGAACTGGATCAACTCAGTGTAAGTTAGGAGGCGAGGAAGAAACATGTATAATCAAACCAGGGCAGTGACGGGAGATGAAGTGTTTGATGCCAGTGTCCAAATGAGTCACCAGAATCCCTTTGATCTGTCCTTGCAGCTCAATGACGAAGCAGCACCCCCCAAGCCTCCCCTTCCAGAGGGTGAGGTGCCTCCCCCCAGGCCTCCTCCTCCTGAGGAGAAAGACGAGGAGTTCCCCGAGCAGCCGGCTGGCGTGATGGTTAACGAGCCCATGATGGTGGCTGCCAGGCAGCTCCACGATGAAGCCCGCAAGTGGTCCAGCAAAGTGAGTCAACGCAGTGACGCTCTTTTACTTTGAAGCCTCGTGCTGCCATATTAACTGTGTTGCCGTTATACCTCGCAGGGAAACGACATCATCGGCGCGGCCAAGCGAATGGCCTTGCTCATGGCGGAGATGTCACGTCTGGTGCGCGGAGGCAGCGGAAACAAGCGCGCCCTCATCCAGTGCGCCAAGGACATCGCCAAGGCTTCTGATGAGGTCACGCGGATGGCGAAGGAGGTGGCCAAGCAGTGCACTGACAAGCGCATCCGGACCAACCTGCTCCAGGTCAGTTCACGTGACTCTGTCAGAGAGTTGAACAATGGCGTTAGTGTCTTTTCACCGTGGAAAGACGACACTTTATTTGTTTTGGAATCACATTTCCTTTCCCCCTGCTGACTTTCTGACCTGCTTTCAGGTGTGTGAACGCATCCCCACCATCAGCACTCAGCTCAAGATCCTGTCCACAGTCAAGGCCACCATGTTGGGTCGTACCAACATCAGCGAAGAGGAGTCAGAGCAGGTAAACAGTGTTTATTATAATTTTTTAAAGAATATAGCAGGTCCCTGTTTCTTTCTGAGTTTCTGATCACTAAATCTCTCATTCCCTTTTCCCCCAGGCCACTGAGATGTTGGTCCACAACGCTCAAAACCTGATGCAGTCCGTGAAGGAGACTGTCAGGGAGGCCGAGGCAGCTTCCATTAAGATCCGGACAGATGCAGGTTTCACCCTTCACTGGATCAGGAAGACCCCCTGGTACCAGTAAGGAGAAGGACCCCCCCCTGCCCCCTGTTCCTCTGCCTCACGCTGGATCGGTCCAGCTGACTCAAGAGGAGCCTGAATGGACAGATACATACTTTATCAGAGCGATGATATCAGTGCCCTTCACTCTAATGAGGGTTTCTCTATTTGTCCCAAGTCCTGTCTGTAACAGTTGCTGTTCTAGTAGAATGTAAACAATGGGACTATCAGTAAGAATTATGGGTTCGATTCTCACTGGGAATTTTTTCTTTCTTTCTAAATCGTGTACAAAATGTGTTTCAAAGCTTATTTTGACAAATCCCAGGAATATATATATTTTGATTAGAGGCTGGATTTCATATAATGTGAGTCTCCGAGACACAAGCCACAGTTGAGTTAAATTTAAAGAGTTCCTCAAGAAGCATTTTTATATCTTTGTACTGATAATGGTGTTATTATCACTCACTTGCCTTTAATAGGGAAAAGCACATTATCTTTAGGAGATGTTACAAGTACAGTATCGGCCTTTCGCTCAGCACACACTAAATATACCCAGCGGTATTATGTCTGTTTACACTATTCTTTATTATCAACACATGAAAAGACAAACACTGTTCCTTTTTTTTCACATTTTGTAATGCAATCATTTTCATCAAAGTTCTGCCAAAGACAGTCTGCCACGATCTTTGAAGCTTTCGTTCTTAGGTCAGCGACTGAGAACAAGGGCTGGTTTCTTACACACGCTGATTCGAGGATTAACTGTAACTACGACAGTTAAAGAAGAAAACTGCTTTTTACGGCTGCATTCGAGTCGCTCTAGGTATGTGTTGTTTCACATGTTGCTTTTGAGATTACATGTAATAAAAGAACCGGCTTAGTTCACGCGTGCATCAGGTCGGTCCCGCCAACACGAATGTGCATCGTTTTATTTTCATATCGCAAGAAGTGGACGTTATTTCACGAAGCACAAAACTGTTCTCGTTACAACATGCAAATATGAGATTGTAGCTTACATCAGCCGCAAATACTGGTTTACTTCTGGTTTAATTGGATGCTGAGGAGACAGCCAATTAAAGCACAGGGTGTCCCAGGCCAACAGGGAGGGCACACCTGGACAGGTAGCCTCACTTCCACAGATCTAGAGGGGTTACCAGTTACATATGTTTATGACCATTATAAACACCTGTGGAACATCTCGAGCCCTGTTCAGTCTCTGCCCCAAGTGGATACATTACATTAGAAATACCGTGATATACATTAAACACATGTAACCTCATGGGGTGAAGCATACTCTGTACATAAAGATGGACGACGCATCTCACACTATCTATGGAGCAGCAGTTTCAAGGTCTTTGCCGTCAATCATGGCGTCTCTACTGGTTATACTGATTTAAACCAAACCAGATATATGAATACTTGGACAAACATTGGTATGATGAGAGCTTTCTAAAATGACAGACGCCACATTTGAGATATCGTTTTATTAATATTCCATCCAGCAACACGCAGGAGTTGGTGTTTATGATCTATTCTGCAGGCAGCGTCTAAGGGGCCATCAACGTATGCTGGCTTCACTTTGGGTCATGTCGGCCATCTTTATTCACATTGTGAGGTTAATTTTGTTGTCAAGATACATAAAAACATGTCGACATGGACTTTCTATTCTTTAATTTTAACACCATATAGAAATGTCACATCGTTAAAGCTCATCCTGGTTTCATTAGAAGAGTTGGTGTTAATTGAGATGCCTTGTTTTGGGGTCATAAGGTTTTGCGATATGTTGTTATAACAAGAAAAAGCTTCTTATAAAATTTATATTTTGCAAAAATATGTCATACTAACCTGAAAAGTTTATCAATTGAGAAAAGCTTATTATACCAACAATATTTTGTATTTTTTTGCTACATCTATTTTGCTCATGGTTGAGGAATCCACTGCCGTATATGTTTCTGCCCGCTCCATCAACAAAGAAATCTTATTTTTAACTTTTGAGACAAATGGATTCAATAAAGGACGTAAAACGAATTTCAGTGAGCTGATCTTTCTGCCTGCGACCGGCTCCCACTGTTTGTGACAGTGAATGTGTCGCACTCACCTGAACCACGGCCAGGAGGAGTGGGGTCAAACTCGTGCTGAGGAAGATGATGGATGTACTCGCTGTCAGGGGCGGCTCCTGGTACAGGCGACATAGGCGGTTGCCTCGGGCGCAAAATGCCGATAGCGCGGCACATGCAATGTAAAACAATACATTAACGTCACACCATCATCCTCTAACCCCGGGACGCACCAGAGGTAAAAGGAAAAAGCGGTCCGCCTGCTTTCCTCGCTCATGTTAAATACTCTGGCTGTTCGCAAATATTTTCTACTTTACTACATATATTTGACAGCCTTACTTTTATATTTTTGGATTTTAGATACTGGATGATATAACATGCTTTTGTTAGAGAATAACCCAGTAGTTTCCGACCTTCTCTTCTGACGCTTTACAAGAATCCCAGTCTGATGGTGCTTGTTTCCATGTGATGTCCTGAGGCTGCCCCCTGCTGGTTGCTGGGTTCCTCTGCTGCTCTATTAATATTAGAAGAAGAGAATTTCCTTCTCAAACAGAGAAACTGTCTCTGTTTACACCTTAATACTAATATAGCACTAAAAGCCAAAGCAAAGAATTAAATCATTTCAACATGCATCAGTAAACATTCAAATTATCTGAAATAGTTTTAATAAAACATGCACTTGTCTTGAAAAACAGCTTCGAATTCCTATCACTTGTGCACATGTATTAACTTTCTAGAGGCCAAGTATGAATTACGAAATGTGAAAATGGGTTTTAAAAAAAGAACTGTACTTGTGTAACAGTGTATTGTATTTTCATATTATGTTTGCAACCGTCATCAATGTGTACAGGGACGTTTACATAATCCATTTGAAAAAAGTACTGTTGCATTTAATCAAACTTAATTTCAAATTTACATTTCTCAAACAAATTTGTGCTTTTCTATCCACAGCCTCTGCATAGTATATTTTAGCATTAATAGGTGCATCATTGTCAGCTGTAAAGCCAGTTACAGTTTTTAAGTGGGTCGCATCAAAAAGAAATTTCAAGTAAAGTTGAAAAAAATAATAAAATCAAAGTATTCACACAATGTGCTTCTGAGCCAATATCAGCAAACAGCTCCAGAAGGGTATGAGGTACGGCCAGACACTCTGAAGGGACATCAAATGGAGGGATAGTCCAAAGGAAGCGGAGAAACAACACATGAAGGCATAGCATGAGAGATGGATGAAGTTGATGTGCTAATAGTCCAATAAGACCAAGTATATTTCCTGTCAGCTTCCCTCTTTGGCCATTTGCAATATTGAATTAGGTTGGACCTCTAAAGAATGTTTGTATTAAACTATGAAATGGTCTCAATCTCCTTATCCGCCCTCCCTCAATGTTTCTCCTCCCTCTCCCTCTCTCCCTCTCCCTCTCCCAGCAGCAGAATGACAGGCTGGAGGTGGGATCACATCAGATACCATGCAGCGAATCCAGCCAGAGCAGCAATCCAAGTCACAAACAGAACCTGTCCCGCGGCCATGGCGAGTTGACCGGCATATGCTGTTCCACTCGACGCCGCTGGATGCACAAAAAGAGAAAAACAAACCTTAACAACAACAAACTCACAACAGTTCCTCATAGCAGCTTGATTCATACAAAGAGAAGTATAAACACCTACTCATTTTGGCAGCATAGTAGGGACATTTGCTGATGTCACCACCCGTGGCTCCGTGGACAGGCAAGCCAGCATCTAAAACATCCTCCTGGACGGCTCCCTGTGTGAACAGTCAGGCGGCGGCTCGCACAGAATTTGCGCTTCCGCCTCAGTTGTGTCCCTGACGTACACACTGCTGTGATAGACTGCGGTTAGAGTCAAAGATGAATAAAAAAAAGATTAAATTATCAGGTGCACAATTCAAAAAGCACCCCAAAGTAGAGGAGGAGAAGAAATGACATGATATGCTATCAGTACAGCTGATTTCAGACTCTTTTTTATTTTATATTTGTATTGTTTTTAATAGCTTACAAATGGTTCTGCCTGTGTGTGCATCTGTATACAGTCCAAAAGTTCTTGGGGATTCATGACAGTTTGGGTGTGTATGAAGGGGGGTCACTGTCTGTCAGTGCCTGTCAGTGCTCGGGCCCTGATTACAATAAAGTTGTATTGTATCGTAAACTGTGCTTTCCTGTCCCTGTACAGCCTCTTGAATCTGTGCATGAAAGGGGTTTTATGAATGACATTTCTTTGTGTGTTGTTTTTGTTATCATCGTTATTATTGATGTTTTTGTTATTCTGACTCGCGGGGCCGATTAGATACGATTCTTCTTCTTTCTGCTCCTTTTCATTTCACATTTGAGATTTTGTGTTTGCATTTAAATTGTTTTGTTTGGTCGATGAATTAAATAAACTTACATACAAAACATTAGACATAGTAGTATACACACTGGTTGCATATGAATGAGCTCTGCAGGTCCTCTGTGTTAAAAGCACATGGCCTCAGCCTGGAGGAGTTCAACCAGTTAACTCTGCTGCCTCCCTGGAATCAATCATTCATGTTCTCTCTGGACCAGTTTCTCCATCATCAGCACCACAACCATCCTCCTCCTCTTCCTCCTCCTCTGTGTGTGGAGAGAAGCAGCAGCAGACTCCTCTTCAGCCTCCTCTTCCTCCTCCTCGTCTGCCTCCTCACACTCGCTACTGGTGTTTTTTAAAAATGTCGGAGGAAGAACCAAACATGTCGACAGGGAGGAAATCATTGTTAAGGTAATTCAGCCTCCGCTGTTAGCGCCGTGTGCTGGAGCGGCTGTTAGCTAATGTGGCTAACCCGGTGATTCCCGTGAAGGTCCGCGGGGCTGAGGGGAGGTGTCTGCGGGAGGAGGCGCAGCGCGACGAGGCGCTGAACCACCGGAACATTTGAACGTGACACGAAGTGAAGCTAACGTTAGCGCGAAGGCTGCAGAGCGCTAGGTGCTAACGATGCTAACAACAGTTAGCAGCGGAGAGAAGAGGGTGTTTTTGTTTATCACCTGACACGAGACAGCAGATCTTCTTTAAATGAGATAAATAACAGCGCGTGTGTGTTTGACTCGTGTCAAAATGGAGGGTTTGGTTTTTAAAGGTGAAAATGAGCAGATGTGACAGAAACAGGAAGTTAAATCATCAGCGTTACAGTGAGACAGGAAGAAAAGACACATACGAGTTAAATGAAGCGTGAATGGCATTTCATCAAAATGGGTTAAAATGTGAACATGCAGACGTGTTCTCTGGTAAAGATAACGGTGTTAATAATATTAATATAATAATATTATAATAATATAATGAGTGTCAATTTCACAGCACAGCTGGAAACAGCTGCTTCTATATGCATGGTGTCAAGTGAACACTGAGGCGTTCACTGACTTCAGGAAAAGTCCCTTTTTATTTTGACAGATTATTGTCGAGCACATGGAGCTCACTTGACTTCACCTGCACATTTTATTATTGACTTTTATTTTTTCTTTACATTAAAGCCATCCCATAATGCACTTAAACCATAACCTGTTTCCTGTTGGCTTCTCGGTGTAAAACATATACAAACATATTGTGTACAAACATTCTTGAACCTGTATTTTAACACCCTGCTCAGATCAGCGCACCTGGACTAAAGGATAGCAAAACAACAAAAGAACACACAAATTAAAAGGACATAAACAGCATCTCTATCTACGACTCTGAACCGTAACTTTGATAAATAGATGTACATGTTTAATATTGTTATAAATAGAATAAACTAATATCTGGCTAACATGATAGAAATAGGATAATAGGGTTCATGAAGGCAGGTAGAGCTTCAATACAGGAAATAGCAAGTTGCATTGCAATTGTAAAAAATATCTTTATACAAAGTGAATATATGCTGCATTTATTTAAAATCATATAAAAGCTCCTTTAAATACAGATATATAGACACAAAACCAGTACTATTTGTATTTAATTATTTTCTCATACTCTCCTCAAACTACAATGCAAATATGGAACTACTCAAATGTTATATATTATATATAAATGTGTATTTACCACACATTTGACATATTGCACAGCTGCAAAACCAAGTTAAGCACACTATCTGATGCTGTTGATGTTTATGTATCTACAACTGCAAAACTTGATAATATTTTCTATTATGATCATTTTTTAAATGAAGAATTTTGCATATGTATATATATATATATAACTCAAGAATTTGAATTAAATGCAAATAAACATATATAGGGTTAAAAAAATACAGATCCCTCCTTGTAGATTTAGATTAGTACTGGTGTTCACCTTCTCTCCCATTGGCCTCAAACGCGGCTTTGAATGCTTTACAATATTTTGACATGTGTAGCCAATCACGTGCCTGGGAGCTACTTAGGCCCGCCTGGTCGCTCAGCCAACCAATCAGCGTTGTCCTTAAGTGCAGCTTGAGTTCCTGTAGTGAAAGAAGCACGTTGCTCTGACAGAGAAGTGGAAGAAGAGTTCTGTTCATTTCATCATCAGGTCGAGCTGCTGAGTTATCTGACGTCATGCCGACTGCAGGGTAAGAATGAGAGAAAAGCCACCTGAGGGGAAATCCCCATGTTTTATCATGATGTGTTTGAGTGGGTCCATTGAAATGACTGGTGGAGGCACACTTTGAGTTTGAGTGTGATGGCCTCAGTGACTCTTTGACTTCTCCTCCTATTGCAGATGATGTAAAACTCCATCTTTTATGGTTGTTTCTTAAGTGTCACATGTGTCTCTGATTGTTTTATGAAAGTTGGGTCACATGGTTTTTAATGACTGTTGTCAGGGAGTGGACTTTGATCCCTGGGATATCTTGCTGCTGAAAACTTCTACATGATGTGGTCAATTGGGGGAATTGTTAATTTATACTGTTTCCGTCTTTGACTCATCAACAAGAGTTTGACTGACCTGAGAACTGCCCTGCTGTGCTTTTGGTCTCCATCTAAAAGGGGCAGGAAGTAACTCAATCCTTCACAGTTGTACATTTCTCAGGCCGAGCCGAGGAGCCATCTCTGCCAAAGTTATAAAAAAATCCATTCATGAGTCTGAATCAGGCTTGTGTGTGTTTTCAAATGTTTGTGTCACTTTATTGTCTCGTGTGTTTTTTGCACGTATTGGTCATAGCAAGGAGTTCAGTCAATTTTTGAAACATGGAGGGGTCGTCTCTCATCAAGGTTTCAAGTTGGTTTAAATTCAGCAAATCGGGAGCAGATGATCGTCCGTGTCACAGCAGGTCGTTTGTTCGGCCTGATGTGTGGGTAGTTCCCCTCACACAATGTGTTTCTGTCTCCTCGCAGTGAAAACACGCTTTTTGGGATGGGAAACCCCTTGCTGGACATCTCAGCTGTGGTGGACAAAGATTTCCTTGACAAGTAAGCGGGGGACGACTTATTTGTTTCCACTGCATCTTCACATTTCTCTCTATATATATATACCGAACCACTCTCACTTCAAATTTGATATTTACGTTTTCCTACAAGGTTTGGACTGAAGCCCAACGACCAGATCCTCGCTGAAGACCGGCACAAGGCCTTGTAAGTCAGGGCTTCACTGGGACACCACCACATGGTTCACTGGGACACTACCACATGGTTCACTGGGACTCCACCACATGCTGCACTAGTGTAACGTGATGTGGCCCCAAATAAGGGCAACACCGGTCATTTATACCCACTACTTCCATTTTAACCCTGCATGCTGTGCTTATAATAGCCAAGTCATAAATTAGACCTCTGTAACCAGGAGCCTCGGAACTCGACACGCCAACATATGTCCCTTTCTGAATTAACTTCAAACTACGCTACACCGAGATGCCTCTGGATTTACTCCTGCTTTAAGCTAACTAGTAAATAGATATATTTCCTCCACATGCTATGACACTGACACCAGGGGATTTATTCTGAGTTTTTGCTTAGCGTGCACATTCCCTTTGCAGACCCTCCCTCATTCACACTGCAAGCACATGCCAAAGGGTAACACGATAACCTTCCTCGAAAACACGCTAGTGCGTTTGGCTCGTTGCTCTTCTGAAACGCAGCGGGACGTCAACTTGGTTTGTACACGGCAAAAAGACCAACTCGCATTAACACAGGATGGAGCTCAGCAGCCGGATGACATCCTGTTTCTTTTTGTGGGTTTGAGTCCACATGGTGTCTCCTCTGGGAATTTGTCTGTTTTAGTACACACATTAAAAAAAGGTTAACCATCTGAAAGGATGATGAGAGGGGGTCTGGGGTCAAATACAACACATTAATAAGTAAATTGCATATTCCATATATACTGAACATGTTTGATTTGTTTTGAAAATTATGATTGAATTAACTTTAATAGTTACTTGAGTGGTAAAACACACAACTTTCTGAGTCTTAAAACAGTCAATGTTTTTAGTTACACACTTGCACAGCAACACACTCAAAGATATCAGTTCTCTAAATATGCCTGAAAAAAGAATATTAGATTCGCCCCCTGATCCAGATAAACTAACAGTTCCTGGGTTCTTTCTTGGCCCATTTATCATCCTTCCAAGTTTTAATAAAATCGGTTGTGTAGCGTTATTCTGCTGAAAATCCAGGATTCAGCTTTGCACCAGAAATCCATTGTTTATTGGTCCGAGGCCTTAACTTTACATCAGGTATCAATAACATTTGACAGGATCCTGCTGAGTAACAGGAAAGAAAACATCCTCGGTGGATTAATCAGACAGTTAAGAGCCTTTTTCCCCCCAGAACTTTTTATTTCTGTCGCCAAATGCTCGAGGACAAACAACTCTGCTGCTCCACACTCACGCATCCACTGCCCAGCACAACACAACACGTCTTATCTGGTGAATGTAAGATAACCACATTGCTATCCACTGGGGGCACCTCTGCACTGGTGTTAAGGGAGGGGCAACTGCTGCCGTTACATTTCCCTGAACGCACATTTATCAGGTTGCAGATAGAGATACCTTCTGGTCACGTTGTGCGTCCCCGGTAATTGCATTAGCTGACATTTACTGTGATATAACACCAGCATTATTTGTGTGATAGGAAAACAAGTCCTCAACAGCAGTAAAACAACAATTATTAATTTGTGCCTTGAAAAAATATGTATAAAGACACATGTTCTTTATAGTTATTGTTACTAATATTATTGATTAAACTGTGAAATAAAATGTATTATAGCTGTGACATTAATTAACATGACATGTTGTTCTTATGCTTATTAGCAGAACATTACAGTGTTTGAAACTGACACGTTTCAAACACTGAAACATGTCAGAGTTTTTTAAAATACATTGAATTAAAGTTGAGCTCGTCAGTTATTTGCTATCGGTCTGTAGTTTGATGTGGATCTAGATGCACATAAATCATTTTCTGTTGTTGAACACAGACAGAGACGGTTTGTGCTTTAACTATTTAATAAATTCTGCATTAGTAGCTTATAAATGCATATGTTCAGGGGAAATAACTGTGAAATTAAAACAGCAGGTGCAGCGTATAAACTCTCTAAAGACAAATCCGCCCGTCAGACGGTCTGCACCTTACAACCGGCCACCTTGTCAGGTCCTGTTACTTGACAAAGGGACACATGCGACCTCGGGCGGTGGCGGCGGCAGCGGCGGCACAAAGCAGCAGCATCATCAGCAGTGTTGTTCTCCTCCAGCACAAAGGCAGCGGTGTTATCTTTAGCCCAACAGACACCGTTCCCTCCACATTCTGCACAAGGTCAGGGCAGGATTAACATGGTGCTTAATTCCCTCCGCACAATGCATTTCAATGCATACAATACCGCACACACACAGAGCAGCACTCATCACGCCATCACGCCTGTCAGCTTGTATCTGAATGTACACGTGGGATTTTTTTAACTTAATACAGTATGGATTATGAAGAGCTGTGGCTGTAGATGCTGAGATAGGAGCCTTCCTGGTGCCCCTGTGTGGTCGGTGGAAACGCTTTGGAGTGCAGAGAGGTCAAACACAAGGTCATTGATCTGCGGGTGAGGAAGTCCTGGGCCGAAGAGTTGTGACGAATAACATCGTTACTGGAAAAGGCCACAATAGACTTACAAGCCGAGGCGGCTAACACTATTGTTGTGCTTATGAATCTACACAGTGTAACATGATTCATTTCTTTCCCCTATCACCCTGGTGGGGGAGAGACCATTGGATGCAGTGCGCTGTGGCCATGCCTTAATTCAATTATCTAGTCACAGCAGAACCCATCTAATCCTGTTGTGGCTGAGAAATTGCCTGCTGTACAGTAGAAACCATCAGCGTTCCTGTTAGTACCGGCTGGGGACTCGATATGTGTGTTTTTTTTTCTGAGTAGGTCTCGGTTAAATCCACAAACAAAAGAAAGTTGTTTAAATGATCGATAAAGCATTTGTCGTTAATCAGGCGAATATTCCAAACGTTCAGTGGTTACAGCTTCTCAAATCTGAGGATTTCCACCTCCTCTCTGACTCTCATCATTATGAATTAAAATATGACGCCGTAAGTAGATCATCAAAAAGTTGTTGATAATCGGTTGATTTTAAAATGCCAAAAAGTCAGTTTATGACTTAAATATGAAAATGTACTGGTTTTCTCAATACATTATGACAGAAGATTGACAAAATCTTTGAGTTTACACAGAAATTAAATCAAAGACAATTAAAATGGTTGTTTTTCTGATTTTCCTTTCATTTTTGATTAAATAAACATCAGATTAATGCATCCCAACACACGTAAACATTATTAATTAGGGAATTAACTAAATAATCAAGACAACACAACATTTGTAATAGTAATTAATTGCAGCTTAAATATGAACAAGTATTAAAAGCCCAAGACTGAACCACTTGTTTACACTGTGGGACAATAACAATGGGAACTGTATAGTTTTATTTTTGAATCAATCCCAGGTACACATCCTGCTGCTGTAAATACTCCTATGCTTCCCAGCTGTGTATTGATCCACAGCTAATCCCTTTAGAAAACGTGTTGGAAATAAATCAGCTGGAAACTACAGTGCCCAGCTGCTCAGGGACACTCCTGAACCTTTTAAAAAGTGGAACTACACTGTACTATACTATTTCCTTTCATGAAAACTAGCACAGGAGCCGCTCTGCTGCAAAAACACTGACTTCCTGAGTGTCCTTGTTGCTTTGTAGTTAAAAACACATACCATGTAACCACAATGTAACCGCAATGTCCCTGCTTGGCTTCCGGCCCCAGACTGTTATTACATGTCATACATTTACTCCACTTACACCCCATGTGTGTAGCTAGTATCTAAGAAACTGATCTTTGAAACAAACCAAACTCAGTTCATAACTCGCAGTGTAATATCTGAGAGAATCATCCGTGTGGGACAGCTGCTGCTTGTCAGTGCTCTGTGTGTCAGTGGTTAGTGGTTGGTGAGTCATGTTGCATTGAACATGCAGGTGAGTGTCTTATTCAGATGATATTTCCCCGGTGGTTAGTTAGCGGCAGTTGAAAAGGTCGATTTGAGAAGATGTTGGTTTTTTGAGTTGAGGCCTCCAGTGTTTTGAAATGAGGGTGCGAGAGGAAACCGACTAACCAACGCACTGTCCATGACTTCCTCTCTGCACCGCGTACACATGTCATGTTGTCATGTTACACTGTAGGGTGATTCTCACTCTTTACAGTCACTGCTGCCATCATGTGGCTTCAAACGCAAGTCTGACTCCTGCAGGGTTAGTGGGTTTATAATGGTGTTTTATAACTTGCAAGGATCCAGGGAGTTCATATCGTATTTATCTCGCTTGATTAGAGCCCGACCAATATGGATTCGTGGAGACAGATATTATATACCAAGGCAAGTTAAGGATGTTATAGAGTCACCGAATGCTAAGTAATGTTTTAACTCAACTTTAGGCCATTAAAAAAACGATTAGTAAAAAGAAAACACAAATATATCAAACTTGAAGTAAGAAAATAAACGTTTATATGTGATATGTAAAAAAGTTTTTCATAAACAGTCGGGCTCTACACGTGATCCCACAAATATGATCATGATATACTATATATATATATTATGATGAATTATTCATCAAGGTTGTATTTTAGTAAAGAAGGGTCTTGGTTTGAATCCGAGTTTTGCCCACGTCTTCCTGTGTGGAGTTTGTTTGTTCTCCCCTTGTTTGTGTTGTCTTTTCTTATCCCACAGTCCAGAGACATGCAGGTGGGGCTAGGTTGATTAGAAACAACCCTGTCAATGGTTTGTCTCAGTATGTCGGCCCTGTGATACACTGGTGACCTGTCCAGGGTGTCACTCCACCTCTCGCCCTATGTCAGGATTGGTTCCATCCCCCCTGTAACCCTTAAACGACAGCAGGCGCTATGGATAGACGCCACAACAGTGTCGAATTTCTCTGCTTCTCACTTTCTGAATTGCAGTAAATGGGGTATGTACCTCTGGTGGCCAGCAGGAGGCAACAGTCGCCTGCTGTTTTCTGCCTCGAGGAGCCTCCAAAGGAAACAACATGTCAACCTAATGAAAACACGCCTCTTTCTGCAGGAGATTATAATGTGGGCAAATAGACGTTTTATTTCAGGATAACAAGGCATTACGGGTGTTTTTAGTGCACGCAGCCTTTCATAATACACCAGCCACCCAATCCCTCCTGGGCTCGCTAACCACATCATATTAGAGCTAATGATTATCAGTGTCAAATGAGTGAGTCATCGTTATTGAAAGTGTATTGTCACCTCTGAGGGGGGGGGTGGTAAAGATCAGCTGGCTCGTGAACATTACTCTCGTTCAAACATTTGTTTTATGGCTCCCTCTGTCCGATGATAATTAATTGTTTACTTTCTCATCTCTGGATGATGGCGTGACTCTTTTCAGAGGTTGTTTGCTCACAGCAATTAAGTTCATCAGCACTCATCCTCCTCCTCCTCCCTCTCCCTCTCCCGCTCTCTCTACCCCTCGCTCCCTCCCTCCTCTCTCTTTCTGTGTGCTAAATGCAGATTAGCAGCGTCACAATCGCATCCAGAATGAGAGTAAACTCCTCATTATGCCGTGTGACCCTCTGCTGCATGAATAATTCAGGGCTGCAGTGTTAGTGGCTTGTTATTAGCATTCCCGATGGCGACGGGGAGAGGGAACGAGGGAGGGAGGGAGAGAGGGAGGGTGGGAGGCTCATATCACTGACAGGGCTGACTCAGGGGGATCAGCGCTGGATTGAGACACACATCACACACACATCATCACACGACACAGGAGATCAGTGGAGGTGCCTCTCCACTCGCACACCCCGCTGTCTGTGTACATCTCGCACACCCCTGCTGCTGCTGCTGCTGCCGTGAAGCTCAATCTGCTTACTGGGAGGAAAACAACAAAGGCCCCTCTCACTGAGTACATGCTAAACACTCTGGCTCCTGGGTGTGCGTGTGATAGATTCTGCTCTGTAAACACACTTGACTCTACCCCTCTTTTTTTTTTTTTTTCATAATTTTATGTTTTTAATATATAACGAAGCAAACCGTGAGTGCTAGAAACCCCCGGCTGAGCTACCCTGGTGTGTGAGGGGGAGAAACACTCTGTGTGTCTGTCTGTGTGAGTGTGTGTTTGTGTGCGCTCACATGCAAGCATGCGTGCAGAAGCTGCATGTGCTTGCCATGGTGCCACTTCACTGGATGCACTCATGCTTGACTGACTGTGTAGACACATTACTACACTTCTCCCCCCCCCCCCCCTTCTTTTTTTTAAACTTCCCATTGGCCTCGTCTGTTGCTGAGGCTGAGAGGTGTACCACAGTACTTAAACTCACCTCCGCCGGCCCACTGGGAGGGAACAGAGGGCAAAGGTCACGGGCCTGCATCCATCAGCCGACCTCCGAGCCAAAGAGGGAGCGCACAGATTAATGGCACTGAACTGGTAATTGAGACATCAGAAACATGTTCAGCTGCCAACCGCGCCGCTGTTTATGTTTTATTGATACGCATGGATTCCACCATTTGGGGCGCTTGCATAAATGTGACATGCTCACCAGAGCTGTACTCGACTGTGAGGAATGTGGATCTAGACCTTTTGAATTATGAAACGAGAAAAACCTTTCAAATAATTGAAAGAGAGGCGGTGAAAAGAGAGCCCCCCCCCCCCCCCCCCCGTCTTGCTGTGCTGTGTTCCTGTGGATGAAGGGTGCATCGCGCCGCAGTTGGAGCCTCACATGCTGCATTATGAGAGACGGCTGATGCAATCATAATTAAGGCTCGTCCTTGCTGGAGCTACACATGTCTCCCTCTGGTTGAAGGCGGCAGCCAGCAGGTGGTGCCAGAAGGAAACCTCACAAGTCAAAGGGGGCTGGAGAAAAAACATAATCCACATCTCTGTGCATGTGGGCGTCCCCTCTCCTCCTCTCCTCTCCCTACAACTCCCCCCTTTTTAAAGAGCCTTTTATAATTAAAATGTGGGTGTCTCAGCCAGTACATACAGCATGTTCAGTTCAGAAAAGCATCCTCAGGGCTATTTTTAGTCGTCCTTGTTCCCCGGCAGCCACACAGGAAAAGCCAGTGATGGTATCAGCACCTTGTACATGTGGGCTAGTTAGTGTGCTGTCTGTGCTGATGATTTCTCTACAGCAAGCCTGTGCGGGGGCCGAGATGGGAGGCCTCGCTGGTGAGCGGCAACACTCCCCGTGTATTTAAAGTTCACACTGGGCCATATGGTCCCCGCAGCAGGGGGTGTTGGTGGAATTATTCACACGGAGAGGCTCTGAATCACCCAGATCCCGGTATCAACCTCCGAGATAAGGGGAACGTCTCAAAGGCTTTGTGCTCGGGCTCCGGATCTCGGTCCTCGGGAGAACACCAGAAGCCTCGTCCTTGCTTACACACTCGCTCTCTTCCCACTCTCTCCCTCGGCGTGTCCCTCTTTCCCTCTGTCGCTCTCTTTCATGTCCTCGCGCAAACACACTCACTCTCGCACTCCCTCTCCCACATCCACACAGCGCGGTGTGACAAACAACGCCACCCTCTGCAGCGCCAAGCCAGAAACCTGTGACATCTTAGACGAAATAATGTGAACTCATCCGCCATGACCAGATTTTGCGCCTCCGCCCCCCCCCCCCCCCCTCCCACCTCGCCTAATCCTTGAGTGCAGCCTAATTAAGTACAAACAGCGGTCCTCGGTTAATGCCAACAAATGAGCTGCTGCTGCTGCTGGATCGGCCGATTATTAAAGGGATGCACATTTGTTGTTTCTGCATCCTAATGCAATTACTCACCCATCACGACCATGTAATTGTGCCGTCATTAATTGTGCATCCAGTCTATGATGCATAAAGGCTCATGTAAAGACTCGCAGAGGGGTCTTCATCGCACCCAGGGACCCGAGGCAGGTTCTCTCAGCTGAGCGGGGATTTACCCAAATGGATGGAGACACCTGAACGACGGCGATATCGTAATGCCCTTTGTGAGAATCAACATTCATCCTTTACTGCAGTCTATTAGAAGATGTCAGAGGATGGGAACAAGGCCCTCGCTCGCTGTTTGAATCATGACTCATTTGTGTTCGGTACTTTTATGCAGCTCATTCTTCGCCATCTATTCCCATCCTGCTCTAATGTGCCACTGATAAGAATGTCCTATTCATTCTGCGTTCCTCACCGGCTGCTATAAAGAGAGACAGAGTGCGTGAGAGAGAGAGACTCTACAGGCATTGAATGAAAAGCACATCTATTTCTGAGGAGGGCGAGCGAAGCGGTAGAAGATAATTATTGATTTGAAATAAGAAAAGATAAGGCTCAACCTTGAGCAGCACAGCGATAGCGCGCAGAACAGAATAATTAATGGGCCTGTCTTGTGTCGGGACAAGCTTTCACAGGGAGACGAGCGTATTGATTTTAAACAGATAAACTGCGTAACCCTTTTGTGAAGGGTTTGACAAACAATTTAATTGGAGGGGAAAAACAACAATATTCCTCACCATCTCCCTCTCATCACTTCCCCGAGCTGTTTTTCCTGCGCCTGACCTATTGAAACAATTACTGTGCATCAGGCCTTGTACTGCCTCCAGACTACCAAGGAAGGTTTTGGGGTGTAGGATGCACACGCTGATTGGGGAGGGGGCGGGGGGGGGGATCTAATCAATGGCGGAACCTGTCCCCCCCCCCCACACCAGATGCTTGTGTTGAAACTGGGATTACTGGAGCCTTTTAGCTGTGTTGCCCCCTCGCTCTGCTTCTGTCAGACAGAGAGGGAGAAAGATGGATCTGCCCTGTTTAAATGTACCTGGCTGCTGGAGCTGAAGCAGAGACAATTTACTGTTCCTGTGCAGCCCTCCTCCTGCCTAATCCCCAAGGAGAGCCGCAAAGTCCTCTCACTTCTTCCCTTGCCCTCCCCTGATTAGCGATAGGGGCTGTTTGATCATGTTTCCCTGCCTGTCCTTGTGATTTGTAAGCTGTTTAAACGTGAATGAGGCAATTAAATCCGGACGAGCGGTGCGTAGGAGAGTGGGTGCCGCGGTGATCATTAGCGATGAATTACCCCGGTGTGCACTCAAACACTTGGGAGGACTTTCAGGCCGACCACTCCCGAGGATCCAGATCCAATCTAGCCATTGATTAACAGAGACTTGTTCTTCCTGTGAAATCACTCGACGGGGATTTTAGGGCACTCATCCGGTCTTATCGAGATAGGCTAACATCAAAGGGGGAATGAGGAGGGATTGGGTAAATGGGGCACGCCTTGCCCTCCATGTAAGAGACTTAGACGAGCAAATCTTGAATTATTGCCTCATGTAAATAATCGACTTGCCTCTGCTTTTTTTTGGGTGGGGGGGGGTGGGGAGAGGAACTCATGAGTCACTCGGGGCAGAGAACACTCATCGTACTTTCAAAGCTCTCATATTTCCCTTGATGGGAATCAGCGGTGGGGGCTCCAGCTCGAGGAATGTAAACAACACAATGTTCCTGACTTGTGAGATCGGCCCCGAACAGTTTGGGTGTGCTAAGCTGGGGGGGGAGAGAGAATGTAACGGTATTAGTTTTCGAGGAGAACGCTCATATCCTCTGAATACAAATGTTGCATTCAGGAGGCTAACTCGCCTGATTTCAATATGATTTGATTTAGGCTGAATAAATAAGTGCCTCTATTAGTCTCAAATTGGAAGGTATGAAATTGAAAAATAGCACAGAGTGATATTTAACCAGTGTGTCAGGGGGGACATGTTGCATAACGGGGGTCGTCCATGCATTAGCGGTATGCATGGCATAGTTGGAATTGCTCTGAACGTCACCGCCGGGTTATGAAAAGCGGAGGTTACCGGCTGAGGACATTTTGTTCAAAACAATTTTCTTTTTCTCCGCTCCCTCCCGTCAGCGTGTGAGCTCAGGCTGCAGTAGATGGAAAAGGGATTTTCTCTCCCTAAATGGCCACGGGGGCCTTTTACGGTGTCACTGCTGTGGGATCACATGATGTTTGAGGGTGTAAAGGTCTCGAGGCAGCTGCTCCTTTTCGGATGGGATTTTCGAGGCGTCCAGGAGCAGGGCCCCATGCTGTCTGCACTGAAAGGTGGAGCAAATACTTCTAGGGAGGAAGAAAAAAAATATATAACCTCAGCAGCCGTGTGTCTATTTGAAATGGGTTCTGGAGTCCCTCGGCTGCCTTCATGTTATAAACACCCACAGTGCTCAAATTCTTCCTTTGTCAAGAAGTCATAACAGGTGTCTCAGGAAGGATTTTTTTCTTTTTCTTTTCCCGGTTAGCATATTTTCCACTTGCATGGAAAGTTTTTTTTTTTTTTTCTTTATTGGAAACATTCTGCCCTGGGTAGACCCCGCGCCTTGAGACATGATATGCAGACTTTCTTTGAAGCAGTAAAGGTTACTTTCACACTTACTCAAAATTCGGCCATGCCTAGTTACACCAGGTTGTACACCCCTGGCTGACATGTGTTGGTAAGCCACGGTGCACTTTGCATACAGATTGCTGCACTCCTGCGGGGAGTATATGCAACAGGCACAACATTTTCAAGTTTAAAGCAAGACCCCCCCCCCCTTAAAAAAAAAGTGCGACCTTTGACCTCCCTTGAAAATGTTTTTTTAATCCTAAAAAGGGAAAAAGCATTGGCACTGTGCTGCAGAGCCTTTACATAACCACCACCTCCCCTGGGATAACTCTCAAGCATTTTCTCAACAACCCCTCTCACTCGGTTAATTTAAGGGTGGAATTGCAACGTAGCGCCAGTGGGAATGCTACGATGCACCTTGAACTATTTACCATCTCATTGGATTCCCCCCACTGATGTAAATACACTCCTCAAATGGACAGTCTTCAATTTACAGTGGAGGTGAAAAAGGGAGTCGAGGACCTCCTAATGTGTCGGCTCGTCTCGACTGCAGTTGGGTCAATTTCCTGAGCAAAGTGGACGTGTTTATATAGCCTGCCCCCTGGGAGGCCGTTTGTGTGAGCGACGTGGAGAATGCACATTATTCATGTCCGCGGCTCCCCCAGATAAAGACTCTATCTCGCTGCATAGCCCGGCTTTGCATCGCGTTACGCACAAGCATGGGAGCTATTGATGCTTGAAATGGCAGTATGATGGGGAAAATACACAAAAAAAGATAGAATCAGAGTCGAGACTGCTCCTTTGGTTTGTGTTTGGGAAAAACTCTTTTGCAATTGTTTACTTCCCATTCCCCAATGTCATCTCTGTTGTCTTGACTCATCGTGTTTAGTCTGGTACAGTCGTTTCTAAACTTCGCTGCATGGTTCAGACATCAAACATTTAATCAGATGTGCTCGCTCCCTAAACACAGTTATTTAACTATGAGATTTGTTTTTTCACACATTTCTAATTCCCTGAAAAACAAAATGATGATGGAAAACAATTTATGAATATATATTCTGTTATTAGTTATTTCGATTTCTGTCTTCCGGTTTGCCCAGAAATGAACTCAGGAATTCATATATTTAGAGCAACATTTTTTACTTTGGATATTTCTGTCCTGTGCTATCAGCCCTTCTTAGAGTCTCTCCTTTTAATTATTGTCAATAAGCTTCTGCAGCTGCTCTGTGCTCACAAGGGAACAGGTTGCTAACTTTTCTGTTCTTTGAAAACAGTTGTTCCCAGTTGTCCCCCCCCCCCCCCCCCCCCCCTTCGAAACACGTGTTCAGTCCCAGCAGCTGGAAACAAGGTTGATGAGACTAAACTCCAAACCGTAGATTAATGCTCCTGACATTCAAACAATGAGCTTTAAGACACTTTGTTGAGCAGGGACGTGTCTGGCGACAGTTTGCAGCTTTGAGCCACCGAAAATATATTAACATGCAAATACTCTGTTTGCATGTTAAATTCATTATGTTAGCATGCTAGGTCATGTATGCTTACTTTAGCATTCTAACTACACAAGATAGAATGTCATATGAAAATACAGATGTGTTTTGCATGTTAGCAGGTTGTGATAACGTATTTCAGCATGCTTCGTTATCCATGTTTTTATGTTAAACTGGTGCTACACTAATAATCATGTGTATTCTTATTAGCATTATTATTAGTGGCATTCGTATAAGCATAATTATTGTTATTAGTAGTATATGTTAGTCTGGTTCATATAACATTCCTATTCTTATTGGCATCATTTTAGGTATTATTTGTTGTATTATTAGCATAAGCATTAATTTTAGAAGTATTACATGTTAATCAGATTCATATTATGATTACAACTGGTTAAAGAATCACAAAGGTCATTAGGATCTACTCTCTAAATTGATATGACATTGTTTTTGAGACATTTCACTCTGTTCACACCTGTAGGTCACAGCTGCTCCTCCTCGATACCTGTGCTCCCTCCACCTGAAATCCACTGTCCTGTCTCCATCATCAATGTCTCCTCTAACAACACCTGTCCTTGTCTTTATTCCAGGTTTGAGGAAATCGTCAAGAGGAACAAAGTTGAATATCACGCTGGTGGCTCAACCCAGAACTCAGTGAAAATTGCTCAGGTTAGTCTCCCCTGGCCCTCTGCAGTGCGCCTGAATGTGTTTTGAATACACAGTGGTGTGCTTGTAACCTTAGATTTGTCAGCCTGGCAGCCCTGGGAATACAGAGCATAGCTGCACAGCAAGTTGACACATTACAGTTCTAGGTGTTGTGAATTCATCAGACCTGCCGTGGAAAGAGAGAGGCAGGGAGGGATTCATAATATTTGCGGCGTTATCTAGTTGGCCTAATTTCCTGAGACATATCAAACATCAATTAGAGAGAATTACAAGTAGATGCAATTAACATGTCACAACAAATTACATCTAACAAACGCTGATCGACTCCCTGGCTCAGAGACAGATTCCAGCATCTAAAAGGAATTGGTGATTGTCCAAATCAAAAATGGCAATCTGAACTTGAGACGATTATTCACTCCGAATCCGCTTTTGTTTTTATTTTGTGTGTGTGTGTGTGTTTTTTAAGTGACTGCAGCAAGTCTGTGAATTTGACATGCAGTGATTAGCTGCTGATAAGGCTTTGGTCTGCTCGCGATAAACAAAGGAAAAGCATCCAGCTGAAAAATAACTCTACCGAGGAAGAAATGAGAGCAGAAGCTAATTGAGAGGCTGATGTTTGTGAAATCTCTCGCTCACTCTCTCGCTCTCTCTCTCTCTCTCGCTCTCTCTCACATCCGTGTGGGTTTTTTTGTTTGTACATGCCAGTACAGTGTGTAGAGTTCGGATTTGTACACATGCTCTTGTGTATGCACGCGTATATATATATATGTGTGTGTCTCTGTGTGTATTTAGCACAAGATGGATACAGAGGGAGAGAGGGAGAGAGAAAGCAGGCAGGCTCCCTCAGGCTGCCACCATCTCCATGCTTTGGAGACAGTAAACATCCTTTAAAAGGAGACGCGGCGCTCGGCACCTCCACACAAACACTCTTTAATTATCAAGATCAGAAGCGTTTGCATAGACTTCACTCACTCACAGACAGTAACCGCCAATTTGATTTTATTCTTTTCGGCAACAACTTCCCCTTATTTATTTATTTTTATCTTTTGTGCTTGTTGCAGTTGAATTTAAAAAAAATAAAACGACTTTTCCAATTGAGTCAATTACACCAGCCTTGAAGACTGTAATCTCAGATTTTTTTAAATGGATTATTTCTGTGTCTTGTCATTACAGCAGCTAAAGCCATGGGTTTAGTGGGTCTGCCTCCGTTAAGACATAGACCTTGACAAGGATTTGTCATGTTTTTTTTAGCAAGACATTGAAGAAACTGCCGCAAGGTGCGTGGCCACTCCTTGGGGAAATCAGATGGAGAAGGAGATTCTTAGTGCAGGAGTTTTCTGGAAAAAGAGCCGTCATGGCCTCTGCGCCATGAGAGAAGCATTCAGTCAACTGAATTGCTCTTATAATGGCACGGCAGACTCCAGTCAAATGTTATTCTACTCTGTTTATTTGGATATTTACCCCCTTCAGAGGGGAGATGTAGATCTGATGCCGAAATGCTCAAGATAACTAGAGTGTTTTCGTCCCACACCCAGAAGTCTCACAAACAGTTTCTGTCAATATATACCTTGAAGCGATGACTTTTCCACATTTCACTTTCACTTGATGGTGTTCTTTTATGAAAAATGTATAATGCATAACCGGCTCCCAGATTATCACATTGTAGCACCTGCAGTATGTGAAACTTCAAACCGTGCTGTATTGTGGAAGCTGAACCTTCAAACACGAATGATATGCACTGCAGCACTGAATCCACATCAAAGGGCCCGGTGACTAAATGAGATGCTCGATCCAGGGCAGGTTTGCTCGGGAGCGCCATCGCCGCTGGAGGAGAGGGAGAGGTGTTCAGAGGATTTCCACTGGAATCGCTGCACACGCTGGGAAAACCCAGGGTGTGGGAAGATCAATGCCTCCGTCAGTAGAACTCGTACTCTCCTCCACAATCCGGCCGCTTCATCGGAGGCTGTAATAGGTTAAATACTACCGCTTCATCCCAGTTTAGATTTCTGCACTATCAAGGAAAACCCTAAACCTTGGCTTTAGGAAGATACAGAATCAATGGTAATTGGATTTAGTCAAATGAGAATTGACCAAGCTGAAGCTTAGATGGATGAGTATTGTTTTCCTCTAACCGCTGTCTCTGCCCTGCTCTTTGATTTAAATCATCCATAGCGGTGTTTGCTAGTCGTCGATTGGTTGCGCTGGGCGTTATCTTTAGTGCTGGGACATTGCTTTTTTGTTTTTGTTTTCATCTTTCATGGGTTACGGCTCCTGTCACAGCTTATCCATATTCAAAGCAGACAAACTAGAAAGATCCAAGGTAGATGCATCAACACACTTGTACCTCTTCTTTAGCTTTGCACTCCTCGATAAGCTTTAGATCTTGTTTAGATCTCGTCAGCTTGTGTTCAGAGCTTCCTGGCTCTGATTCTAAAGGGGCGGGGGGGGGGAGAAGGGAAAGCAATGATAGAAGTGTGCTGGAGGTTGTTGTCTTTGCCCAGGCTCAACCAAACACCATGCCCTGAAGGGGCATCCGACATAAAGGCTCACCTCGCGGATGTTGTGGCGCTGTAAGGTAACAGAAACCAGCCCAGCGTTGTTTGCTCACATTCAGCCCCGCACTTCAAAGGGCTCTCTCCTCAGATTGAGTTCAGCGGGAAACCACAATCATATTTATTTCAGGCATTTACAAAGTTAAAGGGGAAGAGGGAAACAACTATGGGCTTTGTGGGCATGTGATCCAGAATTTGGTACCGCTGAGCACGCACGGTGTTTATCACAGGTGACAGAATCCATGGGGGGGGGGGGGGGGGGGGGACTCGGTTGACTGGAGGGCTGTATCAAGAAGCACAGTCAATTCATTTAGACAGAACATCAAAGTCCTCCAACAGCTCCTTGGGGCCCAGAGATTGAAGTCTGAGCAGAGACAGGCTCATAGGGAGTTATTGCCTCTGCCAGGGAAGTAGATCCTACTCCAAGTGCCTCGTGTAAACCGTGCATTCTCATTATGATCCCCACAAATCAGCACCACTGACGTATTCTACTTCTTTGCACTGTAAGCAGTCTTTGTAGCCGTTCACCAAAGGGACAAATTGCCTTGTGTAAGTGCTCCGGTCGTGAACGTGTCACAAAAAGTTATGATTAAGTATGTTCCCTCCTCTTTATTTAGATTTTGCGTGGCACTTGAACGCTGCCTCATCAATTCACTGTGATGCCTTAATTATTGTTTAGAGCTTTTGAGAAATCGTCCGTCTCTGTTATGGTTATGATGCCTGTTCAACATTTCCTCAGCCTTGGTCAATCGTGGAAAAGGGGTGAATGGGGCCCAGGCTTGGATGTTGGCTCTGAGCTCTTAATTGGAAACGCATGTGCTCCGCGCTGTTCAAAAGTTGTATTTAGAGAAGCAGGAAAAAAAAAAAAAAATCCCCTCTGCACTACTTGACTTAGAGAGAGGTCCTCACCAGCTCATATTTTGTAGAGGAATACTTAAACTGGGTTTGATGTCTCATTGAAGGCATTGACTTATTTCTCCGGGTGAAAATATTCCATGACCTAATGTTTGGCTTTTGCAGCTCGTTTTGTTAAATAAATAGAGAACAGCAGCTCGCCTCCATTCGAATGAGCTAAATGAAGAAATACCTACGTCTGGTACCACTTAGAGAAAAGAGGACAGTTAAGGAGAAAGAGTGGAGCTCTTTGTGTTCAAACTATGTGCCTGAACTTTCTGGAGGATGTGCTTATGCGCTAAAAGAGGGCATTCACTCTTTCCCTCTCGCGTTCTGTTTTTCTCTCTCGTGCATTCTTCTCACCCTTCATGATACAGTGTCAAGGCAAATATCCTTTGTGTGTAGAGAGACCTGAAGGGCTGTTGACACGTTTGATGGCCGACCTTTCTCTGGCTTGTCGGGGATCTGCGTGAGACCTTTTTTGTTTTGGGTTTCGATCACACCGAGCGGGCTTGTAGCCGCAGAGATCTCGCCCGCAGCTGTGCTGGAATGAGCATGCTAATGACCGATTAAAACCTGAACCCTGGTGGGCCTTTGAGTTCCTCGCCGCAGAAATCAAGCCTCTCAAGTATGCGCCTGTTGTTAAAGCAAAAGCCTCTTGTTTGTTTTAAGACAGGTTAATTGCGGAACCACTGTTAGCACCCGCTCGGAGCCGTTTTATGGCACCAGGGTCTCGGCATTTCCTTTCCCCCATTATGAAGCAGCGGAAGGTCACAGTCTGTTAAGCCTCTTGTGAGAGATGCATGGAACCAAATGGATTTTCTTTCTTTCTCTCTCTCTCTCCTTCCTCCTTCCCATCTCCACTCATTCTCGTCCTTCCAGGTGTGCAAGTGTGCTCTTTGGGGTGTGTGGGGGGGGGAGGGCGCGCTGCCATTGTTTTTTACCCGCCACGAGCAGCGGAAGCGAAGAACGGCTCATTCGCTTTGATGAGCGATGTGTTCATGCGTGGGCTTCAATGTCACCCGCCATGAGGCAGCTGTGAAGTCACGGCTCACGTTTGCGGTGCCATTTACTCAATGATGAAGTGGGGAGATCTCCGTCGGCTCCACAATCCACCTCCCGTCTACACACACGTGTGTACGAGCGCACACTGTCTCCGGGACACGTGTTCCTCCCACCTCAACTCTATTGTGACTGTGTGTCGCGGCTAATACTAGTGTGCATTAAATCTCTTGCTCTGTGATCACAATGATAAAGGTTGACTGGGCAATTATGCTTGGCTTTGTCAACATCGGGACTTGATAACAGCTGATGGCCCCCGCCGCAGGACGCCGTCCTTCCCTCTGTTTCCTCGAATTAGATTTTCATAGGAAAATAATTAGTTTGATTTAATTTTCCTCTCAGATGGGCACGATTTGAGTTACCCTGGTGAGAAATGGCCCCGATTTCTGTATAGGTGACATATTACCGTCCCGGTCGAAGTTAATTTGCCGTCAAATTTGCGACATAATTTAAACTGCCAAAGGGAAGACATGGGGAGTGGATTGTAACTCATAAGTATGCATTGGAAAGAGTGTTGATTAACATTGAGGGCTCGAGAGACAGACTCACTCAATGTGTATCATCCGGCCTCGGAGGCTGGCGGTGGAATTGAACGCGATATCTTGCATAGCGTGTCCTTGCTTTAAGTCCTTGATTCCCGACTCAGGAAGAAAGGCTGCACCGTTGGCTTGCTTGCTCTTTGTTTGGCTGTTGTACAGTTGCCCGAGCTCCAGGCGAGCTCTGAGTGAAATCTGAAAGGACCTGTGAAACAGGCAGTTGTCTATATACCTGGCAGCTTTCGCACATCAAATTACAGAGTGGTATTCTGCACAGGACACTCTGTACGCCTGACACGTTGCTGGATTCTGCGGTTAAATCCTTGCACTTGTATTCACATGAAATGAACAAAAAAGTGCTCACATGGCTCAGTGATGCCTTTCAGACTTTAAACAATGGTTCATTAAATTAACTTTTGTTAGGAATCATGCTCTGACACAGGTCAAGTAAGTGCTGAATGAAAGGATGATTGTGCATTTTACACAACTGTTCTACATGTTCATATGATTATTGAACGATGCCCTTCTCTCATATTTCCCCGCAGAATGTCGGTGGCAGTCGTATTTATCTGGCACATTCTCAGCATGCTCCCACTCTTGTGGTTGAAGTGTTGCATAGCAACTGAGAAAAACAGCTTTAAATATTTGGTTAAAAAGGTTTTAAGAAAATAAAGAACAGACTGCAATTACTGTTCATTTCTCCCGAGTTCATAAGTTTAAGGAGCTGCAGAATTTGTGCCAAGTAATAAATGAAATACCAAATTAGGCTTTGTGTTTGCTTGGAAACGGTGTGTGTAGAATATTGCGTCCCCCTTCTGCCAATTCAGTTTTTCATCTATAGCTATTTTGTTTACTGAATAAATGCTGGCAGCTGTCGGCACCTCCACTAATTCACAACTGTTTTTGAAACAAGGCTCACAGTAGTTTTTTCAGAGTGCAGCTTGGCTCGGTTTTAAAGTCGACTGAGTGTACCTGTGACGGGAGGGAAAATGTGTAGGTGAGTGCAAATTTGAAGTGATGTGCCTCAGGAAAACGGATGGGGATGGAGCGACGGGGATGGGGGCGCATGTGGAGAGGGAGAAGGCTGGATGACGCACAGCAGGTGACAGACAGACACTAATAGTAATGGCTCTTATCAGTGCTTCGCTCGCTCCCTCTTTTCACATGGGCTCTGACATCCTCCTCCTACTCCACCCCCTCCATCTAGCAGGGGGTGCTGGGAGCTCGCTGGGATGTGCAGCCCGCTCAGACGGAAAGAGCCTGCCAAACACCGGTCCCCTCACATATAAATTGCATCATTAACATCGCCTAGATTATTCCAAGCTCTCCCACAGGGTTTATGGCAGCACTGGCTCAACTTAACTATTTGACTCACTGAAGACGTTCAGGCTTCCTGCGTGATGCCGTGCTCAGATCTGTGGTGAAATGCACCGACTCTATTCTCTCTCAAGGTTTTAAACAAATCCAGAAGAGATATGTCTGTTTTTTCTCCACACTGACAGGCTTATTATTTAGTCTAATGCTCTTTATCGCCTGTCGTGAGTTGTCAAAACTGAAGGTGTGTGTTGTCATGAATGCTAAAGTCAAATGTACGGCAAGAAATAAGTGCTGAAGAACATTGGCTGATATCAATTTGACAGTAATGGTAATGATATTTTTCTACTTTTTAAATTTTTAATCGCATCATCATAATCCTAATCAAATTAGTGTTCAGTCAGACTCTAAGTTGACAAGCAACCAACATACCCATATTTTACTTAATTTGTCGACGTTATAATATATATATATCACATTACAGTGATTCAGAAAACAATTACATAAAATAATCAACTTTAACAGAAACTGATTTGTTAGAAACTAATTTTGTTGTTTCATATATTTGTGAATTTTTTGTGAATTGACCAGGTAAAAGTATTATGTAAAAAAATATCGAGGTATTATTCAGTGATGATATTGTTGACGCTGTTTTCGTCGATGACCACGTCACGTGGATGAGTCCCAGCAGCAGCTGCTGCAGAGCGCTGGTCATCTGTTTATTCTAAACGTATTAATATTGAACAGATCACGGATCCAAATCGCACCAAATTCGACACGGCACTAACTTGGGACATAAACAACACTCCTGCCAAGTGTGAAGCTGATTAGATGAACGATTCTCGAAATATGTGAGCCACATACAAACAGCTCCCATGAATTATTGGCTCCATTGATTGTAAAATGAATATCTGATAAGAAAATTTGTAATGGGATAAATCAACAGAATAGCTTAATATATTATTCACTTTAAAAGTCAACACATTGATATATAGTAAACATAGTGTTTCAGTCCCAATTAAAAATCCAGGAAGATAGTATTACATTACATTAAAGTCATTTGGCAGACGCTTTTATCCCAAGCCACTTACAATTAGTGTATTCAACATCTATTTATTAATTCACATCAAGGTCTTTACAGTAAACGTAATCACCGAACACTTCCTCTCTGTGTTGCTTATCATCCAGAGGTGCACCTTGATGCCTGATGCGCTGCACCTCAGATCAGTTCCTAAGCCCTGTTGACATCTGCAGCAGAGCTGGATGGAGCCTCCTCCTCAGATCAGTTGGCAATTAACGCTGTAATTACTGCTGGAGTTCAGGGTTAAGCTCTGAGTTAAAGGTTGGAGCAGCAAACATTTCATATGATCCTCTTACTCTATTATCCTTTCTCACTACTACACGGTTTTACCTCATGGGGAGAATATATTACACAAAGCCCCCCTGGCAATTACTCCTCAATGGATATCCTCCCGGTGTATAGTCCATATGATTAATCTGGAATCCCCTCTGCCCCCATCCAACCGCAGGCCTGGCTCTGCTTACCATGCAAGTTTAATTTTCACCTGAACAAATGACTCCTTTAGACAAAAAGTGCCAACCTTTTACTTTTACTGGCTGCTTGGGAGAGAGAGTAAAAACACACACAGGAGAACGGAAGAGGGGGAGCACCACCTCCTGCAGTAATAACAGATATCCCAACAAGGAGAGCAAGGAGGGTTGGGGTCAGACTGGTTTGGGTGGTGGTGGTGCTGGTGGTTTTTTGGAGGGAGGGGATGCTTTAATAGACTTGAATAAAAGAACATTTATTTTTGTGCTCCGGCCTGTAACAGCCTCAGGAAATAGTTCAGTCTCTTGATCGGGAGCAAATCCTATTAACTTACAGTGCTCTCACTCAGGGTAATGGGCTCCACCTTGAGCCTTGGGAGAGCACTTTTCCCTCTGACACGTTGATACCGGTGTCTGGAGGGCCCGGCGTTGGGTAGTCTAACACTCGGGCAGAGACTAATCAAGTCAAACAATCTGCCGGGGCTGGAGCAACACGGAGCGGGGATGTTGATATCCAGCGAGCTCATTCAACAGGCCCCTTCACACGTTCCTAACCCAATACCAAAGGATCAGTGCACGGGATCAGTTCAAGATCAGGTTATTCGAGCCCCTGAGAATTGTAAAGCGATCCCCGAGCAGCTTTTGCTTTCTCAGGAGCTATCGGAGCTGTCGGCTCTGTTATAGACTGCGAGGGCCGGGGCCAAAGGGAACTCCTGGGGTCTCCATTTATTTCTGTCCAGCAGGGGAAAGGACTGTGCGAGAAAAGTGTTTGCACTGTATGTTTGTGTGTGAAAGTGAAAAAAGGAGAAACTCAATTTACAGTATGTGGGTAACCGTGTCCCCAAAGCCAAACGGTACAGAAACTCCAATAATCTCTAAGTGAAAACGTCGGCCCCTCCAGTTTATTATTTTCTGTCAGGAATCAGATGTTTCAGAAATGGCTGCAGTTAGTTTAACGCTGCCACACACTGTAATTAGCCCACTGCGAGAACCTCCGGAGAAAAGGGAGCTCTCTATCAAAGCATAACTACTCCAATTAAGAGACTGAAAATCGACTTTGTGGGTGGCAACAGATTCCCCCTCGGCTGAAGAAGCAGCAAATTGCTCATTTCCGCACACGTCCAACATGTTTTTTCGAAACGTGTCCTAAACATGACCGGATTTAACGCTACATGACTTCACTGATGGATCGCCACAGCCCGGACCCGCTCATAAATCCATGTTCAATGGCATGTTCTTCTCCTGTCACCATTACCCCTTGTGCCGGCTGTCATGCAGCTGTCTTATGTCTGCAGAGTTACAGTGTGCACCTGTCAGGTACAATTTATGGAGAGCAATTTGTTGTGTACCATGGGACTTTCAGTTTCTTGAGAAGCTTTTTTTTTCCCTCTGTTTTTCTGTATTTGCTGCACTCGGCCGTGTCTCTTGGACCATTTCTTTTCCGAGTGTGCGAATCGACTATCTCCTGCTCCTGTGATTTGTTTTGTGCCCAGATGAGTTGAAGGATTACAAGCCCCCTTTCGGGGGTTTTAGATTGTCTGAGAAGTGCATTGTCTCTGAGCTGAGGACAAGGCTGTTTTGGAGGTGCATGGCTTTAGAGGAAGTTAGTTCTTCTCAGGCAAGTTTGCGATAAGCTGTCGCCATCTCTGCTTGATAAGATGAGGAAATGAATGCGCAAGCAATTAGATGTTTGTTCGTGTTATTGTTGCACGATTGAGCTGCTGCTTGTGCTCTCAGCGAGGATTATCGCCCTTAAGAGAGAGGGGGCAGGGGGGGGGGGAGCATTACCAAATGACAGCCTCTCGTGTCGAACAAGTCAAACTGATTCAGTGAATATAGACGAGGTTCCCACCAAATGTGCCCCTGCATGTTAAGGGAGCGGCGTTAACCTTGTTTTGATTTGCATCTCCTTAGCAATTAAGATAATATGTCGTAATTAGAATTTTAATGTACCGCTGTGAGATTTTTGATAATTACACAGAATTCTCTGCGGTGATTTTCTCTTTGCCTGCTTGTCTTCACAGATGAATTCATGGCTGATTAGATCACTGCTCTAATCAGATCTGAGCTACATTGTAAGACATCTTCCCACTTGTCTCGCTCAAGCTGAGTTACTCAGTGCTACTGTGAAACAGTTAATGTGGAGACGCCAATGTTTGATAAGGAGTTTATAAATGTACTCAGGCAAGCAGCAGGTTCCTCCATCGCAGCAGATGAGAACCCAAGGTGGACCTTGTAATTAAAATTACAATCTGCAAGATCCCCCGTCCTGGTTGATTTGGCGACACCTGTAGTTACTGGTGGCGACTGACAGCTCTCTGCGGCTGTTCCGTCTTGTTTCATTACTCCCTGCAATATCTCACACTGATCCACTGTAAAGGAATGCAGAGAATCACTGTTGCCTTGTTTAATAAACACTTTTGATTAAAAGCGGCGCTAACTGCTAAGCTCGCTGACATATCCTGCACTTCCTGTGACTCCATTATAAAAGTAAAAACTGCAAATATGTAAATATCACAACTTTCATCAGTGTCCCTGTGGTTCAGTCATTAATACCTAATTACCTAATTTGGTGACAGTCATTTATCAGACATTTATTTCAGTGTAAATCTTCAAGGTTGTGGCTGGTTAACTGTGTGTGTGTCTGGTGCTGTCCCTCCTTTACTCATTTACTATTTTGTAGTAAAAACAGGAAATGCTGAACTTTATTGCCAGATGTTGTGTCACAACACATTTAGTTATGGCCAGAAGTAGTAAATACTGAACATTTTATTCCATTCTAGTGCACCAGCCTTTATCTTGCACAAGTTTCACAGTCAAACTTTCATAGTAGTTGTGGACAAAGCTGCTAAAAGGTGATAAATTGACCTTATACTCTAAGTCTACACCATCAGCAGTAGTAGCGCTGTAGATTTATTGACAAGTATTAAATGTAATGATAAAGGATTGTGAAGCATGGACATCTCGTTCTCACCTAGCATCCCAATAGATCACATTTACACTAAATGAAATGCTACTGTTACAATCTTAAACTAGCATTGAATTTAGAATATGAGGCAACATGCTGAAATGCTAAAATTAGCATGTTAATGTGCTATCATCTTATGCTGAATAATGAATAGGCTCGTGATAATACCGACATTGTGTTTGTGTTTGTCAAGTAGTTCATCCTTATTGTAATATCGTAGGAGGTGATATTATTGGAGGCAAAATACTCCTGCGAGACACTTCAGACTTTTTTTCTTCTATTGTACCGACTTCCTGCAACTGTACCAAGAGTAAGAACTATCTCAACATTTTTTTTCTCACAATGCAAATAAATAGAATCATGGTCCAGTTTGATCCAGACCAAGAATACCTCTTTAACTTTTGGTCCATTTGCCCGAATTGTGATCCGAGGCACCTTTTCACACCAGTTATTTTGGACTAAAGTGAAAAGTCCAGAGATCAAGACCAGATCTGATCCCTAAAACAGATCTATATTTCTGAAAAACCATGCATTTCACAAATCCCAGATGGACGTAATGAAGGTGTATTAATTGAAAAAGTTTAGATTTCACATTCATCTAGTGTGTATTAGTGGGTCAGCGTGGCTTTTGAGAAACGCTAAAGATTTTTCTTGCTCAGATGAATCTATGCGCCCCACAATGCAACACAACGATCATTCCACATAATGCATATTTCATCAGTGCACCTACTTCAGAACTCGATGCATTAACCGCGGCTGTTTGTTGTGTAGCGTCTCCCTCTGTTTTCACAGCGCTGTTTTCTAGCTGCTGGTTTTTATTCAGCAGAAGACAGCAGCCAATATTCCCCTTGGCCTTTTCACTACAGTAATACAAACCAGTCAATATTGGCAGGAGTGTATTTTCCCACCCCAAGTTGCCATAGTATCAATACTTGAGGACGATAACAGGGGCCGTGGTAAATGAGCAGAGATGTGCAAAGAAAAACTAAACCTGAGACCTCTTTGTGGTGTGAAATTGGCCACCACAAAGGAATTAATGACGGATCCTTCCAGCATAATTGTCTAATTATGCCGGGCAGATGGGGCACTGCTTTAACTAGGACACATTGTGCTACCTCTCTAGACTCTCCACAACAAAAGGCAAACCAGTGTGACAGCCTCTTCAGCAGTGAGTGGGAGGGAGAGTGAAAGGAAAAAAAAAAAAAATGGAGAGAGAGGAGGAGGGGGGGGGGGGGGGGAAGAACTGGGTCTGTCACTGAGCCATTCCTCCACTCGATATGTTACCACAGAAACAAATGTATGGTGTAAACACTGCGTGGATCACGGCTCCTTGGAGGTGAATCACTGCAGTGTAATGAGGTTGGTTTACATGCTGCTTCTCAGCTTCCCACCCAGGCAAACTCAATACTTAAACCCTCTAATTAAAGAGAATCGGCCACTCGATAATTGATCACATCGGTTGCCTCGGCATACGCCGTCACTGTGAGGCATCACGCCACTGTTTATTAGAGCCGTCTGCCTGCTTTGTCTCCTGGGAAGGAGGAGAGGAGAGAATTGTTACAGGAGGAGGAGGAGGAGGAGGCGGCAAGGATGATGCAAAGGTAAACATGTAGGGAAATTAAATCTCCCCACTTGAAAGCCGCTGTTAAAGTAGCGGTGGGACAAACGGGAGAATATCGCAATTTCACAGTTTTTGTCTCGAGGGTCTTTCGGGTACTTCAGCTGCACTTGTCACAATAAAAATGTTCCTGGCCTTTTGGAAGCATTACTTTCTCCATCAAAAAGTTGTTAAAGGGCCATTAAACAATCCTCTATCTGGACACAACTAGAATTACAACAACACTGATGAATCTCTGGGCTCCAATTGCACATACTTCATCTGAGCAGGTTTTAAATGTACAGTATCGTACTTAGTTTTATTTTAGGTTGTTAACTCCACCAAGGTGATTATGTTTTCACTGTTCGTTTGTATGTTACCAGGATTAAGCAAGAACCACAAACTGATTTTCTTGAAACCTGGTTGACTCCCTGGAAGAACCCATTAATATTTGGAGCTGATATATCTTCAACATTTGTGCAATAGGGCATTGTTGGTGGAATGTTGAAATATATATATATATATATAAGAATAAAGTATTTAGTAATTAAAATAGTTTTGTGAAGAGCTGTTGATTTGTAAAGTTTAATCAGCTATGGTGTTATAGATTAGCAGTTTGTTGTATTGTATCCTATTGGAACAAAGCAGAAGAGTATATTGATTTCTTATCTACTCACTGCCACAGCAGGAACAATGGAAGTCTATAGTACTGTGCCAAATGTACTTTGAAAGTGGGACAGAACATGTGGTGCAGATGGCAGCAGGATTTAAGGGGGAAAAGTGAGTTTTAATACCTCATATCTTGGAATCGAATATAGTTTTTAATTTTCAGAAATGCCATCAAAATCCACATGTATAATAATCTTGGATTCTCCCTCTTCCTTCATTTTATTGTCCCCACCCACTGTAGCTCCTCTTTTGGACTTGTCTCCTGTGTCAAATGCTTGTTATTGACCCGCGTTATCTTTACCAACCTATCACTGGGCTGGACGCAGGCAGACAGGAAGTGACAGGCCGGCCTATTGAGCATCTTCGGCACCTCTGACTCATAGATTTCCTCTGACTCCCCGTGGCGCGGGGTAATTGCAGAGTTTCAGAAATTGATTCATGGAAAGTAAATGTATCATCAGGGCCACAGGGCCGAGGCAGGAAGAGGGAGTGGGTCAACAGAGATAGAGGAGGAACAAGAAGAAATCAAGAGGGTTTTAGGAACGTAACAGACGGTAGCATGTATTTGGGGTAAATGGGTCTGGAGTAATTACCCAGGGTGCACCTGCAGAGCAGACAGACCTGAGCAGGTGTGGTGGCGTCAGGGAAGATGTACGATTGAGCCAAGCTACTCTGAAAGGCTCTAGCTCCTTTCCTTTGCTTCACTTTAAAACACTGCAATCGCTGGAGCAACAACAGTATCACGCTGCTTCACTGTACTGAAATCAGTTATTAGACGTTTACAATGACGTGAAATTACTCCTATTAAGAATTAACATTAAATATTTGTTCCATTAGTGAGTGTGTGTGCCATTATTACCTTGTCAGAAGGGCCACATGGGTAGAGAGAAGTGTGAGGAAATATGTGAAGCTATAATTAAGGCTCGTTCCTCAAAACGACTTTCTGAGTGGAGCCACTATTATTAGATTTGTTCTATAAGTTACGTCTCATTTGTATTTATGAGCCGTACAGCAACCTGAGGCCGACCTCAGACAAATAATTACGGTTTTCCCTGCCCTGATGTTTTTGTACAGAATCATCTGATCAGGCTGTCATGTCTGCACTGGCGGCGACCCATTTGGCACCTCACCAGAAGCCAAACGTATTATTACAAAGTGGGTGTAACTTCCTTATGCCAATCACAAAGTGCTGGTTTGGCATTTCTGAATTCCTGTGGCTGGCAGCTGTTAGCGATTTCTCCGACAACCTTTTTCTTAAAGTAGCCTGCTGGGGCTTTCCCATCATTAACAATTAGGAAAAATATTCTCCTTGCGTGCACACGTCGAGAAACCCCGTGTGCATAGTGATAACAAAAGGGTGCTTTGTGGATTTATTTATAATGTCGAACACTGTATTTTTAAAATGAGGCTGACAGAATGTGAGAAATACTCAGAGTATATAAGTAGAAGGTAACACTGCCTATAAAAACACATCATTTAATTGAACTAACACCTTTCTGAAATGGTGTTAATAAAATAATCAACAACGAGAACTCTTTCTTTGCCATGGCTGCATAGTCGTCTATTTCTGGAAGTGTTGCCATTATTGAAAACAATATTAAAACGTTTTTTTTTTTAAATAATACACACTTTTATATGTGTATAGATCTTGAGAAAATAGCAATAATGTCTCTTATAAAAGATACGTTCAGTGAAAAGACGAAAACTATACAAAAATGACTGACCTGACTTATCCCTCCCTGCCAAAGAACTCCATTATACAAAAGACATCATGTCAAAGTGTCCTTGAGCAAGGCACTGAACCCCTGCCTGCTCCTGACGCTACATAATCACTGCATGAATGAGTGTGTGTGAATAGAGGATGACACACACATTGTAAAGAGCTCTGAGAGGTCGATGGACTACAAAAGCTCTTTACAAATAGATTTACCATGAACACGGGCGCTGTGGTTAATTTTCACATTCACTAGCTGCAGTAAATAGTCACTGTAAAAACACAGTGTGCATTGATTTGCTGCTTAAAGTAATATGGTCTAAAACTATCTCCTCGTTTAAAAGACTGTATATCTTCATTAGGGACCAACGGGACTGGGCTGCGATGACAGTTTGAAAAACATAGACTCATCCTTTAAGAAGTCCATTAACACGTCGCTGGATGTTCACCAGACACTGATTACTTGTTCCCTGGCTCTTCGCCCAACTTCTCACCAAACGTCTTTGTAATCACTAACAAGACTTTTCTGATATCCTGCTAACTTGCACAGAGATAGAACAACAAGCTGCACAAAGAGCATTTTTTTCCCGAGAAGAACAAAAGGTTTGCATGTGTAGTTATTCAATATTTGACTTGTTGTGTTTTATTTTTTCTTCTCTATTGGGTTCATCGGTTTCAGGTTTTCTGGTTATCAAGTTTTTATCAATGTGTTTTTCTGTCTCTCTGAAGGCAGCTGTGTTGCATTTCCCCTCGATACAGGCTAGCACGTCTGGCATCACCCTGTGACATTATAGCACTGAGGCGGCGCTCATACTGAGGGGGGGGGGGAACACCCTGGTTTTTAAACAGCACAGGAGGGTTGTGTTGTTTCATATACCAGTGAGGCAATAAAAATCTGATCCGGGAAGTCCAGTTGGAGGAAGGCAGTTATGTGTTCCAAGGCCAGGACCCAGCAGAGTGGTTTTAAAAGTCTGGGGGGGGGGGGTCGTCATCGTTGGCAGCAGCAGTTTTATATTTCATCTGGACAATCGCACAGTAAACAGCAGAACAACATTCATGTTACAAAATCATGCACGTGATTGGTCAGCGCCTTTGCCAGATGATACAGACCCAGATTAAACTTTTTCCATCAGCTCACCTCCCATCTCCAAAGCAATGACAATGGCGAGATTCTTTCATGCAGTGATAATGCCAGTGTGAATGTGGCCTAATACAATATTAATGTTACTTAGATTGTCAGCCATTACTCTAAGTACCCCCCATCATCAAGGTGTTTGATTGTTAGTTGGTTTGTTAGATTTTCAGCAAAAACTACACAATGGATTTCCACGAAACTTTTCAGAATGATGGGACATGGCCCAAGAAATAACAGATTCCTAACGCACAGATATCTAAGTGTGCAACTTGGCTTGATTGAATTTAATGGGACTCCAGGGCCTTGGCAGAAGTAAACACTCTACTGAGTATGATTGTTTATTCACCTGTGACTGTTGTTTCTTTGTCAGTAAGATGATGCAGAAAGCCCGAAACTTGTTTGCACAAAACTTGGTGGAGGAAGAATCCATAGACAGTTCCAGGAATTTCTTTTTCATCACTAAAATGTCAATCAAGACATATTCATGGCGTTGACATTTATGAGTTTGTTTAATTTGGTGCAGATTATCAGACTGTTTCCTTCTATTTTTCTATTCTGAGAACTTGACAGACGTGTGGAGGATTGTTTAGCTTCGGTGGAAGTTTATATAAACAGTTGGTTTATGCTGAAGTGCCATAAGAAAAGCCCAGCCTGTTAGCGGCTTGTTAGCCTCCTGCGTATATCGTGTTTCTGCAGAGGCTACAAAGTGGAGATAAGTTTATTGAACTTGGGATCCTTCTGCACTCATTGTTTTCATTTCAAGGGTGTGAGCGAGACACACACACAGACACACACACACACACACACAGACACACACACACACACACTTCCCCCTGGCTCGGAGCGGATCCTCTGCTCTGCGTTTCTGCCGCGGTGACCTTGGTTCTTCTCTAAAAGCCGTCTGTCAGTGCAAATTCTTACAGGCACACTGGCCTGTAGTGTTGAGAACTCATTGAAGCCGCTCTGCCAAAGCCAACAGGGCACGAGGTGCAGGTGCTGCACTGGAATTGGTTTGCCTCTCTGCTTAAAAGGTAAAGTGTGCTTCACCCAGAGCGGCTCTCTCCAAACAGCCTCTGTAACCAGCCTCAGCTCCCAGTGCCCTGCTTTGGGTTTATGGTTTCACTGGAATCAAAGCGTGTTTACACTGTGTGAAATAAATATATGAATTTGATTCTCATGCTATTTGGGTTACGAAAACTGCTCAGACGGTGATATGTGGTCGTTCCAGTAAAAAGGCAGTGTGGGTAGGGAGTTAGGTGAATCAGTTTTTTTGGCACACGCCCAGTTTTTAAAGATTATTATGAGACCGTGATTTCAAGGAGAAAATAGACCGAAAGATCGAATTCAGTTTTTTGGCAGAAGGAAAAGCCTGTTGGCACAGAAAACTATATCTAAATAGAAATCACATTTTTCACTCGAGGTAGATTTAACTGGAGTGCATTGTCCTCCTCTCTGGCTCAGAAACTTTACTGTCTAGAAATGTGAAAGTCGCAGCCACAGTGTTTCACTATATTAACATTATTGGCGCGCGGGGTGTTATATCTGGCAAGGAAAATCCATTTGAAAAGAATTTGGAAATACCGTGTATGTAGAGAGCATCTGACACAGACCTCAGTTTCTTCTCTTAATCTGCAAAGCGTTAAATAGGTCAGTAATATTTCCCCATCTCTTTTCTGCACGGGTTTGTTAAAACGCACAGGATGCAGGACCGAATCGTTAACATGGATGAAATCCAGAGCATTAATGGTAACCAGGCAGAGTCGAATGACATTGTTATTGCAGCCGTTCCCCGAGAAAGTGAGGGGAGCTGAAAATGTATATTTGATTTATTGCCGGGTTTGGATTTATGTTCCAACCCTCAATAGGAAAGTAAGTGATCTACGCCCGGTTTCTCACAGGAGAGGGCCCCACAGCATCTGGCGCTGGAAACATCTCCGCATCAGAAGGAGTTCCTTCGCGTTTTCTCTCTGCGCTGCTCAACCACCAAGAATTTACACCTGTAGGGGATATAGTGTTACTCTGTTTATTGGACCGTGTTCAAGTCTGAGCCTTGAGAAATGATCATATGAGCCAAATAAGCTGCCCTTTGTGGGAACGCGTCGAGCAACAGGTTACGAGACGCACTTTATTTGTGTTGGGCTTTACCTGATAGCCTCCTATGCTGCTCATGATCGCAATTAGGAAGCTAAGTTATTATTTAGCCTGGTTTATTGTGCGCTTAATGGTATTTGATAACTTAAGTGTTCGCTCGGTATTGCAGCAGTATGGCGCCGATATAAAGAGCTTTGATTTGCTCGGCTCAAGTGCTGTTATTTATCGGGATTTCTTTCTCCAACAGCACATTGACGAGAGCAGAAATCTACTGCTCGCTGTCACCGTGAGTGTGCTGCTGAAACCTTGAAACATCGTATCTGCACGTTTTTATCTGCTCCGAGTGATGATACGAATACCATTCTTTATGGTTTGGTAATAACCGCCTTATTTTTCATAGGGATGTAGAGCATTATTTATCACTGGCAGTGTTCATGGGGATTAATGATGCATAACTCTGTCAGAGTTGCCTGGCATACAGCAGCCAGCCCAAGAAATCTGGAAGGTTATCAGAGCAATAAATCCCAAGTTTTTTTTTTTTTTCCTCTCGCCGTTGTTTGTCACGATGCACTGCAGCAGCCAGCCGTGATGACGGCTCCAGCTTGTTCTCCTCCTCTCCCCTCGCTCCGTAAGCCGCCTGAAAAATACCACGACTTGTTTAAGCTGCCAGTTGATAAGGTGGAATTTGATCGCACAACCTCCAAAGTTCAAAGCGGGCAACTGTTCTTAAATCTCCTCCTTATTACGTGGACTCTGCCTGCTTCCAGCTGGATGATGGTGCGTGGATAAGGAGCTCCACCTCCGAGGCTCGTTCCTGGCAGCGAGAACACGAGCACCGTGTGTTCACTCTTGCATTTTAACTGTTTTGTCAATTGCCGTCATTCCAATTCTGTTATGTCTATAAACTGGAAATTAAATTAGGTGTGCAGACGGTTACACAGGTTGAATCTATATCCGCCCAAGAGCAGCAGCAGTGTTTTCTTTCATCATGGCTTATTTTCTCTGTTTAATTTATTGAATAAATTGGCCCTTTTAACTCGCCGAGCAGGAGAGGAAGCCATCCATGCATTGTCCATGATCCGGGCAAGAGGGGAAGATTCAGTCTATTAGTGCAATGATAGGGCCTTTACTGCGGCAAGCTCGCTGATTGAATGGCATCCTGCTCAAGGTCAGGCCGGAGCTAAGAGCTATTTTCTGCTTACCTGTGCAGCCGGCCGGTCACAGAATCAGCCACAAACTGCCTTTACAACCGAGAGCTCAGTAAGCGGGGACGCTCATCACCGATCCAGCTGGTAACATTAAGAGAAACCTCTCAGCCTGCAGAAAAGGACACAAAAGCATGACTAATATGATAAGCAGGAACTCGCCACCCTGTGTACAGACATTAGGAATGTTGTTTTTTTCTATCTGCGCCCAGGGGTCGAATCACATCCTCCCATTGTGTCCCTGTCAAAGTGAAACCAGTGTGTAACATGTGGACCAGTTTGCAGCCAACGTGCAGACGGGGTCAGAGGTCAAGCTGGGAGCACAGCTGTTTCGTCTGCTGGTTTCTGATGAACGTGAGGCGCCTGCTGTTGTTAGCCCAGTTTCTACGAAAAACATAAACATTTGGCTGCGATAATGCAGCATGACTGAATTCGTGGCAGTCGTGTTTTTAAGCTGCTTATGTTCAGGGACCTACTTTGTACATGTCCAAATTAATGTTGGACAATATAGAAATGTGTCAGTGATCCGACGATGGATACGGGAGATTAGGATTAATAATGTCTGGGATGGAGGGTTTGTTTTTGTTGAGTGATCCTGATCGTCATGTGATCGTTGGTAAATTCTGTCACTTAACACAGTAAAGCAACTCATCACAAGCCACTTCCTCCCGGCAGTTAATGTTTTGAAATGAATTTTCCGCCCTGCCACATTGAATCCAGTCGGGCCTGACCTGTGCTAAGCCCGCAACCGGGAAGCTGTCATTTGGCATATGTATAAAAAAAAGAAAGTAAATTCTCTTGGGTAACACGGATCAACAGTGTTGTCACTGCATCTGGGAGGAGGGAGGGAGGGAGGGAGGGAGGGAGGGGGTGCTGCCACATGCGAGAGATCAAAGCACCGTGGAAATCCACCATACTGTGTACAGGAGAGTTGTGGGAGAGGCGGGCAGCACTGGGGTCAGAGCCGGTTCACCTGTGCAGGGGCCTCGCACAGCTGCACTCCCACCAGCTGGAGCCCACAGACCACAGATAGGATTAGAGGCTTTAGCTGCAAAGGTCCCTCATCATCTCTCCGCCTGAACCTTGTATGGCAACAACCCCCGCAAACACAAATGCCACTTTATGATCACTTAATAACACAGCCGCCCCCAGTCCGTAGCACACGCTCACTCAGTAGATCAGCTCGTGTGCTTTTATAGCCAACCATTGTCTCTGCGGATAAATAGGACAGCTCAGCAGTCTGGGACTCCCAGCCCATGAATCTGGTGTGGAGGCATTTTCTCTCCTCAGCCTCAGTTGCCGCACCCCCCACAGATAGGTATCACTGCACAACCCGCCATTGTGAAGCCGCCCCATGGCTTCTGTATCCGAGTTCAGCCTCTCACGCCTGCCAGGTAAACCCGTCGGCCCTCTTTGCTGCCGCGACGGGGGAGTTAGGCTCCTGACTGACTGAAACAACATCACCTTGTTTATCCTGTAAATAATTCACCCCTCCTAGGCAACAGAATCAGAATCAAGGTTGTGTGTTTAACAAGGGATGTGAGGAATGAAGAAGATCCCCCCCCCCCCCCCCTCCCACTACCACAAAAAAACATATAAAATCAAGTGTTTCCTCTTTTAGATGAACGTGGCGCCCGGAGACAGCGACACATCCCTGATTCCTATGCAGCGCGAAGATGCTGCAGTGAGATGTGTTAGGAGTTGTGTTTGCTGGGGGGGGGGGGATGTGGAGATCTGTTTATTTTGTGTGCTCACTGAACTTGCCCTTCGATAGCTCTCTGAAGAGGCTGCAGAGATACTGCCGGGGACACTCTTGTCGTGTTTAACATCAGAACCTATGGAGTGTGTCAGCGCTTCATCAGGTTTGATGCTTATCATCGGGGGGGGCTGTCCCGGGGAGCTGTCACCTCCCCACCCTCCACCCCCCGCCCCGTCCGTGACACACATATGTGTACGTGGACACGCGGGCTGCCTTCGTTTGTTTTGTGTTGTCTAACATCACTCCCCTGGGGGGGGGTGTACTAGTGTCTAGTGTAGACAGACTGTTTATTTCCCCTTCACTTGAAGCATCCACTCTGTTCAGTTTCTTGTATTGTTTGTTTATCAGATTTCATGTGGTTGGTACCAGGTACAGTCCATAAGTATTTGGACAATGACACATTTCCTGTGTATATTATTTTATATCTCCAGCAAGAGCTGAAATATCAAAAAGGTTTTTACACTTGCCTGAAGTAAAAGAAAGGTAAACGTGATCTGTAGCCTGTGTGCCAGCATAGTAGAGAGCAGGGTATTGTCTTCACCTCTGTTTGTGTGCAAACTAACTCCACAGTGCATCAATGACTTCACCAAAATTGGTTGGAATATTGTTTGGCAGAGTATCTCCAGATGATGAACTTTTGGAGGTGATCGATCTCGGAGGGGCAGAGCGGAGAGCTACCGAGTTTGTGCAGAATCCTGCCTGCCTGCACAGGATGGTAAAAATAAATGTGTATGCATGTTTTAACGTGCCAGTGACATGGGTGGGTTATCTCCCGGTGCTGCCAATGGCCAGTCTGCGTGGAACAGACGCTCAATATGTTTCTGTGTATATGTGTGTGAGGGAGACAGAGTGCGGCTCTGGAGCAAATAGCTCTGCCCTCAGCCTTGCAGTGAAGCAACAACATTAAGTTAGACCTGTTATGTTGTGCAGAGAAATCCTGTATCATTGTGAAGCTGTGGCAGGATAGATTAGACGATGGCAGGCTGCCACAGGCAATTACATTCTAAAGAAATTAGCATAGCCTGATTGGGGTATATACTGTGCAGTGAATGCATCGCCCCTCTGATGCTTTTAATTGTTTTTTTATTTGATTCAAAGTAAATCGTGCCTGCGTGTGAACTTTACATCAATGATCAAAGTGGAGACTGATGAGATATCACAATCAGGTTGATTAATAGGATCAGCAGAAAGGTGACATTATTCAAAACAATTTGTGATGGCTTAATTCACTGTAATAATGCACAACATGGCCTCCAGTGAAGATCCACACTGATTTCTGGCAGGAAACAATTTGATTGAGATCTTTAAAACCGAGCCACAGCGCGCTGACCTCAATCGTTGTCTAACTCCAAATCTAATGTCGTAATGGTGCCGAGGCGAAAGGAAATGAGACACCGACTAAATACTTACAGACTGCAAAGTACTGCACGGTACTGCCCTACAGCCAGAACCCTAAACTACATGACAACTGTGAAACAACCATTACCAAAGTAGTAAAACACATGTCTCCCTAACACGCTGGTGTGTCAGCGAGGGACGCGCCAGGCCCTGATCAGAAGACAACGAGGATGTGGATATCTGAAGCTGATATTGGGCCAGATTCCCATCGGGCTACATGCACGCCTCCCCTTTGAGTGTTGATTGCAGAGAGGAGAATGTGGTTGACTGATCTGAAAGGAAATTACTGGAGAGAGAGCTTATCCATGCCTTTGACTGATAATCAGCTCATTATCGTGTTGATCATTTACAGCTCTCCCTCTCGCCTCCTCTCTATTCTTTCAGCTGTGTCACTGAAGCAGAGCACAGAGACTTTTAATGGCTTGGCAGGGAGCCCGCTGTGGTGAGGCAGAGTTAAAACAGCCATGCTAGCCCTGGCTAGTCTCCACTTTTACACAGTGCAGGTCCCCACCCCACTTATCAACCTTCCCAGGGAAGAGAGAAAAAAATTAAAGAAAAACAACAACAGCGACACCAGCATATGCAGCCCTGACGTGGGGCAGTGCCCTCGCACCCCAACATGGCTAACTGTGCATGAAATTGAACTGATTGGAGTTATTGACCAGAAGGCTCCGGCCCCTGAGAGGACATGGAGGAGGGTGGGTCGGGTCCGGGGGGCGGGGGCCGTGTGTTACCTGATTGAGTGAAAAATCCGCTGCCGGTTGCTTTGATGCCTGGCACTTTACAGGAAAAAGTGATTTAATGGAAGCTGCCAGACCTCATCAATGTCGGTGCTTGTGGTGAGGGCCCTCCGCTCTGCCGTGCTTTATATAAAAGCACTCGCCATGACAGGTCCTGATGGACAGATGTTTGCTAGTTGTTTTTAACTGCACAGTAAAAAGAAACACGGGTATCAGCCCTCACCTCTGGCTCTGAAGGGCTGCAGAGCGAGAGGAGGCCACCCCGGCGTGCAGCGCCCTCGCCCTCTGCTATTTTAGGACTCTATAAATAGCCTTATTGAATTTTTGCCGGGGTTGATAAGCCTGTAATTAATGTGACCATCATTAGGCATGGACATGTTCTTCTCAAGAGGGCCTTGCTGGTGAGGTGAAGCGGGGAGATGAGAGCGGAGACTTCTCCTCTGTCCTTGTTTCTAAAGATGAACCGAGCAGCGTGAGAGGCGGGTAACGACCAGCCGGCGTCCCAGTGATGTGCCGAAGACGCCGCTTTGTTGTCGACTGGCGTCATCTGTCAACTCCCCGCCAAAGCCCACTGTGCAGCGTCTTCAGTAGATCTGAGTTGCATTGGAATTGCATCATTAATAGAGCAGAAATGATTCCCAGCAACTCCAGGAGAATACATTGACCCCTGAGGGAGGCTGGAAACAAGACAATGTTTTTGCAGTGGGGAATATCTAGCTAGAGCTCCCATTACCACATCATCAATATACAGCAGCGAGCGAGTGAGTGAGGAGACAGAAAGTAACAGGGGGAATGTATTAGCTTATAGTGCTAATGGCAGAGTGAGCGCTCAAGTCAAGCTGCCACGCGAAGCGGCTGCCTCCGTAGTGAAGAGTGGCAGCTGCTGGAGGTTGAGGACCAGGCCTGGGTCAGCTCTCCAAGCGGGTTCCCTTGCAACCATGAGATGTCATAATTATTAGCTATCTGGGGGCCAGCGTGCTGGGGCTGGGAGTGGTGGGATGGGGGGGGGGGTTTGGTGAATGGAAGCCAAACAGAAAGAGATGTATTGTGCACTTAACATAACGTATACTTTACCATCGCTTTGCCTTCAGCTTCTCACCCGCTGCTTTCCAGGGACGTGTTTCCCTCTTGTTTGTATTTGGTTTACCCTCCTGTATCTAATGCACCTAGAGATATGTAGCTGTTGTGTATCATGGGAATGTGTTAATCTATGGGGACCGGCGTTCTCCCTAGTTAAGTCAATATACATGAGCTGCCGTGCGAGATACAAGCTCCCAGCACCTTCCGGAAAATGTTTCTTCAGCTTCCCTCTTTCTTCCCAGCCTCCTCCCTCTCTTCTCTCTCTCTCTCTCTCTAACATGCCACCTGGGGGCAAATCTCACTCCGTCTCATCTGCTGCTTAATTTCACTGGAGCGGCCCTCAGTAATGAAGCGCCTTGATGTACATTTGCCAATTTCTGCCTCTGCCACTGCGGTATAATTGGGATGTGACTAAGCATGAATACCCGGCGCAGGGCTGGTTGACCTCTCGGCGACCCCACGAATAGCGCTTTTGTCATAATGGAGGTATTATCTCACATAATCTGGGAATGGAGAGGGATTGTCTGCAGGGTGCCGGGGATGGAAATGAATTGATATAACTCCTCTCTCCTGTGCGCCACAGAGGAGGAGACACATTTTTTACATGCTCATAATGAAGACATTTTCTTCTTATCTATTGCCGCTTTGTGTTTATTGGAGGAGGAGAGCAGCTTCTGGCAAAAGCAGGGGGAAGTTTTTTTTTTTCAGGAAGGGAGGGAGTTTGCTGTGGCACTAGAGAATATTTTTCTTTATGTGAGTGTGTGTGTGTGTGTCTGTGTGTGTGTTTGTCAGCCTTGTGTGGGTGCACTGTGTACTCATGTTGGTGTGTATGTGTCTGTTAATGACCCTGTAAAATGACAAGCTGAGCTGGCAGTGAGAGTACAGCCGACGGTCAGAGAGAGAGGGGGAGGAAGCAGGAGAATTCAGATCATGGTGATGGTGTGTGTCTGTGTGTGTCTTTGGGGCGGCGACGGTCAGTTGTTGCACTGTGATTCACCACGCTGTCATCATGGGGACAGGGGCCCCTGAGTGGCCCTCTCTATTCCCACCTGAGAGGCCTGCAAATGGAGGGGCCGTGCTGTCATTATTTACAGCCCGCAGCACCTAACCTTGGATTCGGAGCTCATCACTGCGAAGGGAAAATCAGATTGGACTTGACGTGTACCCGAGCCAGTGACCTTGATAAGTGTGAGGTGCCTGCAGCAAGAGGTTAGGGAAGAAGAGCTCGCTTCTGTCAGCTCTCGCTGTGGATTTGCGCGCGTTGTGTGTGTACTTGTTTGTGTGTTTCAGCCAGGTGGGGAGTGAGAGGGGGGGGGGGGGGCGGGGGGGAAGCACTGCTGGATGACTGAGCCGTGACTCAAGATGGCACGTGGTCGGCCTGCTCATGGACCTAAACACCACGGGCATATGTGGCATTATTACTGTTTATTTTGCGGTCACTAGTGCTAAAAAAAGATTTGTCGCTTAATTGATTATATTGACAAAAATAATCCTCTGATTGCTTAGTTATAAAAACACTTGATAAACATTCGGAAACATGACCATTGCTTTAATTCCCTCCCAACATTTTGGACTATTTGTCATAAAAAACTGAAATTTGAAAATATCGCCTTGGGCTATGGGAAATTTGATGAGACTTTTTCATTAAAAATCATAGAAAACACCGATATTGAAAAAAGAAGCCTGATTTTATTTGTATTTTTTAAAACCATGTAAAAGCCATAAAACCCATTCCAGATCCACTGTGTTTGTAAATTGGCAGCCTTGGACTGAAAACTCACCAGAGCCTCGTGCGAAGTAATGAATCTCTGCCCGGGTAATTTTATTTTTTCCGTTTGATTATTTATTTCTCTTTCTCTGTCGAAACTAGTTACCTGGAGACCAGAGGGGGGGGGGGGGGGGGGGGCTGGCGAGTGCAAAACATAACGGCAGAGCCATCTCAGGACGGGGTGATGAAAATGCATTTTTCTTCCCCTACTGAGATGCTACTTGGTCGTGTGAAATGATTAATTTCACACATATACAGGTCATCCCCGAAAGCAGCAACATCTCATTCACTAGAGGCCCCCGTCAGCAACAAAACAGGAGGCTGCAATAAAATGAGCAAACAGCAGCACGTACTGAGCGTCAATAAATCTTTGGAGGTTAAACATGAGCACTGTAGAATTTGAGCAGCCCACAGCCCCGCCACCCCCCCCTCGCCTCTCTCCTCTCTCATCAGGTAAAAGTCACTGAGTACATCAGGACTGCCGAGAGCCGAAAAAATGGCCGTCGAGCAGTTCAGTCCTGTGGTAGCAGGTACACGCTCTCTCTCCACACACACACACACACACAGAGAGAGAGTCTGTGTTTGCATAAGTAGGATGGAGCCTTGAATTATTGGGTTTGTGTAAATAAGGCGATGAGCCTGTTTTTAGCACACAGGGAGGAAGGAGTGCGTGGATGAAAATAGTGCGCTCTGTGTGGAGCGGAATTGGTCTCGGGTTGTTTACGACAGCTCGCAGCCCTCGTGTATATATCACAAGCAGTATGTTTGCTGTGAAGCTACAGTTTGTGTGCCATCTGCCTCGGCTGAACTCGACCCTACAAACAGACTTATAATTTGCAAACTGAGCTCTATGTAACTGCTGTTTTTGTGTGTTTTTTTTTTCTCCCTCTTTCTCAGTGGATGATCCAGAAGCCCCACAAGGTGGCCACCTTCTTCGGCTGCATCGGCACCGACGGCTTCGGGGAGATCCTGAAGAAGAAGGCCGAGGAGGCCCACGTCGACGCCCACTACTACGAGCAGAACGAGGAGCCGACCGGTACTTGTGCCGCCTGTATCACCGGAGACAACAGGTTAGCCACCTTTCTGTCACCCCCTGACCAAGAAGTGACCCCCGAGCTTGGATTTTGAAGGAGTCATTTTGGTTCATTTGTACATCAGCCGGCAGGCAGTTGACTCCTTGGGGCTGGAAGTCATAACAGGGAATCATAGCTCCCCTCACACATCAAAAGGAAAAAGCACAGCTTGAGAGTGTTTTTTCCAGGCCCTCGCTCGGTCTCTGCCGCCCCAGTGGGTTGTCATCCATCTATAGGCTGACAGTAGCAATGTGTTAGAGATGGCTGGGCTATCCCAGCTCTCACCTGTCAGCCTGCCCGACTGTAAAAGGGGCTTTAGTGTCTCTGACGACTCTCACGCTAGCATCATCATCAGTACGTCAGCCGACAGACAGCAGAGGTCAGAGCCTACACAGACACACACACACACACACACACAAATATCACCAGCAGGAAGGGCTCCAGTTCATGATAGACCAGGTGTGGATCAATATCCTCCTTCTCTAAACACTCCCCTCCTCTGCAGCCCTTCATCCGCTGCTCCTCGAGTTGTCAGTCAGTCAACGACTGGACCCTGACCGCCCCGGGAGCCCGGCCCTGCTGAATGGTCTTAGTGGGCTTGTTTGATATGGGCTCTGACACCTGAAAAGGTCAGGCGCCGTGCTCAGGGAGACGAGCTCTGTAATATTTCTTACAGGTGTTTAACAGACAGCTCAGGAGGCCGGTGGAAAGGTCGTCGGCAGGGCCAGATTGGAAGGGTGATGGCTTTGAAGGACGGGGAGACAGTATGTCACAGCCCCCGGGCTTTGATTTAAAGAACAAAAACAACTCTTATACTTTTTACAATTCTTCATTAAAATGTCTAAAAACAACTAGAACTATGTTATATATTTCAACTTATTTGTGTACAATATCCCAAATTTTATCCAAAGTAAAGTAAAGTTTCATTTTTGGTCAACTATTATAAACGCTGCTTCAGAAGGTCATCAAACTAAACCTTTTGTTATTGTTTTGATTGTGAGACCCCAAGCAGCCACAGTTACATGCTGAGTTCCCCATGTGTAAATCAGTTGAAGTTCTGTCACTGGATTTCCTCTGTTAAGTCTATACAGTAACCGTAGTCTCACACTTACTGTAGTATTAAGCACTGCCAACAAGCTGCAACCACGTTTTATACAGTCAGTTAGAAACAGTCCAGTTTTGTTAACATAACTAAGACAAGATGTAGGAAAACAAAGTCCCATTCACAATAGTTTCAGCAACTTAAATTTTTCTTTGGATTTGACTTTTTAAGATGGTGCTGGGTCGCATTATATTTTGTAGAAAAATACAGGGATTGTCCAACAATTTTTTTCAGACAATAAAAGTTCAAAATTTTGCAATTATTGTAGACTTAGCGAAACTGCAAAATTCCCGGCGGAACTACTCAATGATTTGCTTTGTAGTAAACTGTGGAGCAAACATCTAAAATGTGTTATATCAGTGGATTTAGACTTTACCGGAGAGCACCGAGCTTTTCTCGTGTCTCCTGGACTTGCTCAATAACGATCCACACTTTGTCTGTCATGCTTGCTCTAACCTTTGAGTCCATTACTGCAGCTCACGTCAAGGGGAGTCCCAACAGTGCTGTCATATCGTAGCTGTTGTCCTCGCAGTATGATCAACTTAGCACACACTCCTCTGTGATGCTAACCATGCTGAGCAGCCGTCTCACCGTGTGAGAACGGATCTCTTCCTGCCGCCTCCCGTCATATGGCCGCCCCTAAGCAGCGATGATGGCTGCACTCATTTTGATGGCCGTTCATAAAGAGGCAGCACACGAGGACTGGCTAATGAGCTGTGTGCAGATAATGCCACCTGCTTCACGTTCCAGCTCCTGCCATCCACTACTCGACTCAAGTGTTCATTTAGTGACGGGTTCTCTGTTGTTTTTCCTCTTGAGTTGACTGAGGACCCTTTTCTTTACAGGTGATGTAATATAACAAATAACGTGGCGCTGGTTCCTTGTTGGCCTTGAACATCCTTTTTTTTTTCTTTTTTTTTTTAATCTGTCCCTTTCTTTGTTTGAGATAACCGGTGGTTAAAGGGAATGAATAATAAAGACATCCAGATGACTTTAGTTCACCTTGGTTCAGACGTTCTGAGAAACCATTATCATCCTCTTACATCGTGAAAGAACAAAGGAAAGTCTGGGGCCCCGGTGTTTTTTAGGGATGTGTTTTTTGTGTGTGTGTGTGTGTGTGTTTGAGACAAAATTAAGATGGATGATAAGCGAGGCAGAAGATTTATGGGGTCTGTCTCGGCAGGTCCCTCGTTGCTAACCTGGCAGCGGCAAACTGCTACAAAAAGGAAAAACACCTGGACTTGGACGGCAACTGGGAGCTGGTGAAGAAAGCCAAGGTCTATTATATTGCGGTAAGTGAGACCCTCTACATTCAGAATGATTGTTCCCCGACTCTATTGCCAGAAGAGGACGACATGTTAAGAGGCTTTATTCAGGGAATGCCTCAGCGCGCCTTCTGCATTGTCAATATATCCATTCATCCTTTGTCGGGTGAAATGAGCTACGTTACCTATTGAGACAATGCAGCTCCATTCTCCCCCTTTGTCCCCCTTTTCGTCTTTGTGCACGAAACTGCAACACAGTGTGAAATTGTTCTACATGTAATGCATTCATTCGTTCCTTTTAATGTGGAGACGAGCCAACAGGTGCTGAGAGAGTGTGAAAATTGATTATGCAAGTTCATTTGGCTTCACCCCCCTCCCACACAGTATACCCCCTTACAGACAAAACACACACAGATTGAGGAGGACAGATGTGCGCTTAGAAGTACACACACACACACACACATGCATACATACATTCAAGCTGCACCACTGAGGTAATGTCTTCACTTACAGCTTCTGGAGTAGGATGGCCTGCCATGCTCATGTTTCACTGTTTGGGATTAAGTTTAATTCGGGCAGATCTACGTTTTTCTCAGATCTCGAGTCAAAGTGATAGCCCTGAAATTGCGCTCGCATTCCACGTCTTTAAGCAGGTCATTATCGACATAAATCAGCCTCGCGGTCCAACCCTCAACATACTCCTCGACATATTGTCCCAAGTGAATTTCACAATGGTCCCCCTGTTGCCCACAATCCCCTCCAAAGTGTACTGTAGTGCAATAATGATAGAGGCTTCGTAATTAGCTGCCCAGTCGCAGAAACAAACACACACACACGGACACACACACACACAAACAATCCCCCCAAAAAAGCTGTCGGTGCTTGTGCTAGAAAGCAGATCAGTCTGTCCATCCTCCACAGTTTGTGTGGTCTCATTTTTAGACTCTGCTTCACATTAACAAACACTGCACATCCTCTGCAAATTGGCAGTTGGGCTTTGCCCACATCCGACAGTCTTGTGCACAGGGAAAAGCTTCCGTGGGATTTGAGGAGGGATAGAAGGGCCACAAATGGGTGTTTGTCAGTGCTTGGAATCTCAAACACGGTGTGCCGCGTCCCTCCTGGGCCTCTTTGTCAAAACAGGGGGATCATTCGCTTTATTAGAGTCCCATTCGCACTTCTAAAGTACTTAGCCAGATACACTGCCACAGCTATTCCCACTTAATACCGTGTGGCGTGTCTAGACCGGTGTTCACCAAGGCCTCCTCTCTCCATTAACCTTGTCGAGAGCACTCAGATGTATTTACCCAATTTACAACCAAATTGTACATTTTCTCCCTCGCTCGCTCTCCCTCTCTCTCTCTCACTGTACCAACCACTGCTGTGTATTAATGTGCTTTGTTGATTTTCATTAAATCACTGCTGCGTGGGCTTCGAACGCACTAATCTGCAAATTTAATTACAAAAAAGCCCAAACTTGTGTACGTTGGTATGTTATTTGCTCACACGTGCGTCAGTGTTTGTCGGAGCATGTGTGTTAAAGAGGTGATTGATGATTCCTGGCAGAGGCTCTCAAGGTGCCTGCTACTATGTGGTGTGATTGGATGAAAACAGAATTATTAGAGGGCTCTTGCAGCCAGTCTGGCTCATCCAGCAGCAGCAGCAGGGCCGGTGGCAGACGCAGAGCAGGGAGGCAGCACTGCCATTTCTCACAAAGAGAGAGAGAGGGAGGGAGAGAGAGAGAGAGAATGTTGAACTCCTGCCAAATGTTTGGTGGCAGGCTGTTGCTAGGAAATCTGGGTCCTTAGGCAAATCATTGCACAAAGACCAATAACAAAGGCGTGAGGGGGAAGAAGGAATGGCTAAACGCATTTCAGGCAGGCGATATCTTTTTCTTCCTGTTGACTGCTGTCGCTGCTGCAGTGATGTTTACAGTTGCTTCTCTCCCCAAGGATTGTAAACATCAGAAATGGAGGGTGATGTATTGTGTGAAGGGGAGATGAGTGACTCTAATTGGTGGGGGTGATGTGTGCGTGCTGGCCCAGTTAGCCCCCTTCTCCCTCCTTCCTCTCGCTCCCACTTTCCTTCCATCCCCATCCCCCCCTTGGCCCTTTATGGACACCTCCCTCCCTCCCTCCCTCCCTCCCTCCCTCTTTCTCCTCTCCTCTTTTTCTGTCTCCCTTGCCTCCCCCTCTCTCTTCCTCCAGCCTCGGATACACACACACACACACACACATACACTTGCCTCTAAACACACACAGCGTGCACGCACACATTCTGCAGCATACCACTGGCTTGTTTTTCTTAACACTGAGCGCTTTGCCCTGTAATTTGATCTCCACCGCTTGATGCATCCTCCATGATGCCACTATGAATTAACCTATGGCTCTGCAGCTCTCTTTAGTCCCAGCTAATAAAATGGCCCATCCTAACTTGTGCCATTTGCATTCAGGCGGGGGAAAAAACAGAAGCGCTCGGTCCAATATCTTTATCATGCGTGGAGCAAATAACAGAATTAAAGACGAAGGGAGACGAGGAAGACAATTGACTGTGAAAAGGCCTGTTAATGACTCGGCACAGATGGTCAGAAGCAACCCAAGGATAGACGGAGGAGACGCTCGCCTATGCCAACTGGCATGATAGGAAAAAACTCACCCAATGAGACACAAGCTGCAGTGCTGTTAGGTCACAAACCTGATCACAGCTGTGGACACTGTTGGTTTATGCCCTGAGCTAACGGCACAATCCCCCGTTAGCCAGCGAGAGGTCAGCCACGCCTGAGGAAAACAGCTAGCCCGCCTCTTTGCTTTTCTATTTTTTTTTTTGTCAAACAGCAAGTTGAAGTGCCTCACATTGTTAACACTGGCACACTGCATATAGCATTAATTGGCAGTTGTGTTCTTGCCCTCGCTGCAGGGGAAAGCTGAGTTCAGCTTCAGTCACTGTAGCATAATATGCAAGAAAAAAGAAAAGGAGGCGAAGGGGAGGGCAAAAGCAGGAAGGGAAAAAAAGCGCAATACTGGCACCACAAGCAGCACGTCAGCCTGCTTACACCCCAGAGTGGCACAAATACACACACGTGTACACACACACATTGTTCCTCCGCCCCACCAGCCCCTGCAATCTGCAGCCAAAAAGGCAAAGGGAGAGGTTTAACACACACACACACACAACTAACTGACACCTCATCAGCCTCCGCCGAAGGGCTGATTAGCACAGAGGTGACTGCGGCTGTCTCTCTGTCCAACTCCGAGGACCACGCTGTCCTCACACTGACCTTGAGCTTCCTCTCCTCCTCTATCCTTCCCCTCTATCCTCCACTCTCCCTCTCACCAATGCTCCTCATATCCAATATTCCTCCCTTCCTCTGTCTCCATCTCGTCCCTCCCTCCCTCCCTCTCTCCCTCCCTCCCTCTCCTTCTCTGTCTTTTTCTCTCTTTCCTCTCCACTCTGTACTGCACCACTCTGCACTGCCCCTGTCCTTCCACATAGCCAGGGAGGGATCACGAGGCAAAATGCAGGCAGTGGAGAGTAAGAGAAAGGGAGGGAAGAGAAGTGGGGGGGGGGGGGGGGAAACTGGCAGGCTCCCCCTTTTGTCTGCAGGCGATCAGTTACAGTCTTGGTTGCCGATGAAATTTAATCCCCACCGCATTTACATGCCAAGTTTGACTTCTGGCAAGCCTTATTAAATAGATTTGTAAATCATTTCATCTTGATTAGAATCTATTCTCTAGGGATCAACATTTTTTTTTCTCTCTCTGCCATGCTTGTGTTTTGTTATGTGCACAGTCTGTGCCCACTGGTGCTCGGATTTGAAAGTCAACCTTTGGGAGGAGGGGGGGGGGGGGGCGTGGGCGTGGACGGCGACGCTCCTTCCTGTCTGAGCGGGTGTGAGCAGGATCGGTTTAGGGGACAAAGAGCGTCTGGTGCCAAGCTGGTGTCCCCGGCCCGGCCACTGTGTCAGCACGTCTCCCGGCTCCGGAGGTCATGTGGGCGAACCGCCGCTATGATGTGTCTTTGTCTTTATTAGTCCCACACCACAGTGTATTTAGCACGAAACAATGTCATTTCAAATTGCACCTAATCAGATGGCATTTTGTAATTGCCAGCGAGCGTCTTATGAATATGAATTCATAATTGTTCAATTACAAGCTGACTGCATCATATTTATTGGCTTTTTTTTTTTTCTTTCTTTCTCCCGCTGGCCTGGGCCAATTATAGGATTTCAATCTTGAGGCAATCAAGTGATAAGGGTGAGGCGTTTAGTGTTTGCTGTCACTATATAATTCTCTCGAATGTTAAACATCCATCTGGGAGGGCTGCATTTGTCACAAAGCTGTGCGTGGAGGTGCACCTGCCTAATTGAGTGGTAATGAGCTGTCAGGAGCGCGGGCTTGGTGATTGGCTCTCCGCGGGGCGTCCCGAGCCGGTGGGACGTATGGGCTGGCCCGGCACTTCTGGGGGATCCGCCAGCGCCGCAGGCCTGAGGGGGCGGAGCGTGGTGAACGGGGGTGGAGAGGCCAAGCGACGCTGGCTGTGAGATTTATTTAGGTTGTTTACGATTATATTTACGGCTGATTTGGTTTCACTTCTCCCAGTCAGAGGCAGAGGAAGACTTCAGAGGGTTTGCTCAATTAAAAGGAATGTAATTAACTTTTTCCTTAAAGTGTTCATCTTGATTATTGAATAAAAAAGTTTTGTTTATAACCATGTTTATGAATAAAGCAAAATCAGAGATATGTGTTATAAACGTTTTATTACCTCTGCCAAGGTGGTTATGTTTTCACTCCTGTCTGTTTTTTGAAGATCAGATATGTCTTTTCACTTTCTTTAACCTTTAGTTAACTGATATCTACCAGTGTGTGAACTTTGATGCAGCTTGATTGAATTTAAGGACTGTTGGGCCTTGGCTGTTTGTGCTGCTCTAGTTCAGGATTGAGAAGAACTTCAACTACTATAATAAACTGTCAGTATTTTATTTTAATCAAAAATATAAATACACTGTGAAAAAGTACAATAATTCCCTTTGAAACAAACCTAATCACAATGACCTCACAAAAGTATGGTAAAATATTTGGGCAAATGTTCTTTCCCCACTGTTGCTCCTTTTATTTGTTTGATTAGCTTTAGCAGCAGCTTTAGAAAAACAAATTGTTCCGTAGAAAGTCACAGGATGTCAGAGTTCACTTTGTTTTGTTATCCTGACCGAGAAGTTCTCATCACATTCTGATGCATCAAACTTTTTGGTTTAGATTTGTGCGATTAACTTTTATTTAATTTCTAGCGTTTTTTCAGACATGTGTGTTTATGTGTGGAAATATTTAAAAGTTGGCAGGGCTGCGCTGGTTTTATTTCGGGACATTTTATTTCCAGCAACCTAATTCGAACAGTAACATGGTAGTGGTGGTGGGGGGGGGGGGGGGGGGAATGCTTTAATCCACTGTATCTTGAGTAATTGCCTCCTGGGTTGGCGGAGGAGGGGCACATTTTTTTTTGGACTCTGGCAGGCTTCCAGGCTGGAGTCCATATTACTCCACCAGCAGCAGCACACGCAGCGACTCTCTCCTTGTACACCCACGTTATCTTGTAAAAACAGTTTTTCTTCTTCAGCAGGGAAACACACCGTGTCCTTTCACCCCGGATTACTGTGTGCATCTGCTCCGCCGGCAACAAGTCTGCTTCTCCTCCGCCTCTCTGTACAGGGGATGAAATAGTTCAGACTCAGAGATATTTCTACTTTCCTTCACCTTGTCCCCTCGCTGCCTCTGCATCAAGACACCCAGTGTGTGTTAGTGCCTTTTTATTCATGAGACCAAGTTGTAAAACGTGGAACCGCGTTTCCGCTCCACACTGGGATGTGGCGGCCATTTGTTTGAGTTCCACGGCTTAATTGAATATACTGAGTAATTATTTGTCAAGTAATGCTGAGCAGAAAATAAATAGCCACTTTGCGGCCGTGAATGGTGCCTGATGGCCATGTGTTGATACTCTCACCAGGGAGAGTGAAAAACCTGCTCCACTGGCTAAGTATCTGATTAAGATTCACATGAAGGAACCGCAGACGCTTTAGGATAGTGTGTCTCCTGGGCAAAGATAGTAAGTAGAGTTAAGTGTCAGATGCTGTTATATTGTCATGCCGGAGCCTTGATTGAATAAATATCGCCGGAATATTCTCCTCCCCGGGAAACCATCCGGGTCAGCGCCAGCACGGGCTCCTACAAAGACATGGCCTCAGATGTGTGTCTCTGTGCGGCAGATGCCGGACACTGTTCTTCTGAGAAATTGTTTCCTTCTGCGTGGTTTTCATTTTTCTCTTTTATGTTGCTGTAATTTGTTTATGGTTCGTAATAAGCCTTGTGCATATCTTCCTTCTGCCAGTTTGGCCCAGATCCATTGTAAACTGCCAGTAATTTATTTTACATTCCCTGTTCAGAGGAGACTAATGACGACTGAATATAATAATATTTTGTAACGATATGATAATTCAAGTCGAGATTTTCTTTATGTCGAACGTCAACTTTTATAGTATTTATGGCGGCATTTATCAGTATCAGTTTGTTTGTCTTCTTTAATTACCGCTCTATTTACTAGTATCTGCAAATATGGCAAGATTTGAGTAAAAAAATGAAACTCCAGCTGCACTTAAAAGGTTTTTCCAGATCCATATTAATCTTCGGCTACTTTCTTTAGACAGAGCCAGGCTCGCACTTCCCACCTGTTCCCAGTCTTTATTCTAAGATAAGCTAACCATCTCTAGCCCGATGCTTTTATAGCCATTTGAAGGACTTCACATGTTCCTGAAGAGAAGATTGACTCATTGTCATCAATCTTCTCTTGTGCATGTGTGTCTCTAAACAAACTACTGCTGGAAGTGATTATTATTATTATCTCTATTGAAAATATCTGTTTGCGTACAAGGAACGGCAGAACCTAAAATTATATTCTGTAGGGAAAAAATGGCGATCACTCATTTCCCCCGAGCCCACAGCTACACAAAATGACTTTGACCTGACCAGTCCAACCTCCAAACTATTCATGTTAACAACAACAATAGAAACCAATCCTTTAATAACTCATTTCACTCAATAAATGTCTGGTAAGATTTGATTTTGTTGTTTTGATTCTGTTTCATTTTGTCTAGTTGTGTGAACATGATATTCTTTGCCCAGGTTTCAGTTACTCAGTCTGGGGGAAAAACACTTTTTCACACATGGCCCCGTGCACTCAGACATAGGCTACTACTCTGACCTTATCTATTGTTCCTCAAGTGTATATTGTAAGCAGCTTTAGAGGCTTTATAGAGACTTAGCCAGCAGGGCTGCCGCTGCTCTGGTGGAACATTTGGACCTGTGGCAAGTGTTAGATTTTCAGTTAAATCTCTTAACCCACTTCTCCTCTTCCTCTCTCTCTCTCCTCCGCTTCCCCTCTCCTCCCCGACATGCTAACAAGCTGGCTGTGATTTATTTTTCATGTGTGGTGTTGTTTGCCATCGCCATTTTCTTTTTTCCCCTTTTTTTTTGTGGTTTTCCTCGGCATGCAATCTCTTGTGCCAGTGGTGAGCCTGGTGCCCAGGCCCTGGAGGGGCACAGTGGAAACACAGCCAGAGCAGCTGCACATCCTCCCCGACCGAGCAAAGTCCTCCAGTCACACTGTGATGGCGAGGCCAGAGCCACTTTGATTAGCATGTCCGTCGTTATTGGCCAGCTTGAATGTCATGCACCGCGAGTCCAGTCGTCTAATGCTCCGGCTGGCCAACGGCGCTGCTCCCTGCAATTACTGATATGACTGCTTGTTCCAGAGCGGAGGAGAGGCCAGGGAGAAAGCGCCAAAGTGCCAAGTGATTGTCCTCGGTAAATAAAAAGCAGACGTCTTGCCTTTCTTGATGTTCTATATGTGCGTGCCTTATTTTCACATGCTGTGGCGCAATCACATTTGAAAGCATTTTGCGCTCCCAACATAACGAGGGGGGGGGGGAAACCAATCAAAACAATAACTGTGGTTCCTTTTGACAAAGCCCTTGGCTCTCAATTGTCAGAAGATGTAAGCTGACTCATCCACACAAGAAGGGCATGTATCCCTGGGAGCGAGGGGCGAAAAGCTATGATGAATCTTCCCCTCTGTGCTCGCCTCTCTCCACTGAGCCTGCATGGATTAATTACATGACTAGTAGCTAGTTTAGTCCCATTATTATTTTCTCTTCCTAATGAATAATTTCACTCTCCCCCTCTGCCTAGATTTTATTCTGCTCAGGACTTTTCAGGCTTCACCCGGTGGAAATAAGAATGCATTGATTATTTTCCATCTAGCAAATATCCCACCAACTGAGGAATAACATGCCTTCCACCTAATTGGTTTGTTTATCTTGAGCAACAGACTCCGGGTGTGTTTGGACTCTGGCTGGCATCCACACACTGCACCGCTCCTCAGCATGATTACTCACCTTGGGAGGAGGCTGCTGGAGCAAGGTTGATGTTCCCTGCATAGACATCAGGCTGTCATTCTCTCCGCTTATGTGACATCATTTGCCAAGACAGATTTGTTACAGGAAAAATAAATTCAGGCCTGAAAGGGGATTGATTTAAGGACAGGCTGTGAGTGGAAAAAGGCGACAGGAGGGATGGGGGCTCCCAGACACATTTCACCACTGAGAGGGCTCGGGCCGGATCCAAACAAGCTGCCAACAGAAGATGGATTCTGGCTTCATGTATAATTGATAAACTGTATGTTCTAGGTGTCAGCTTTAAAGAGGGAGCTAGGACTATATCAGGAAGCTATTTTTCCTCTCTGAGGCGAGCATCATTTTTATTTTGTCCTCCCCCGTTCTCTAGCTTATCTTCCCACTTCAGAAAGCCCCGTTGAAAATTATCGTTTCCTTTGAAGGCGACGTGCGGGAAGTGCGGCTTCAAAAGCACATCCTGTTCCTGCGCCTATTATGAGTGCGAGTCCGGGGCAGATAGCCATCTGCAAAGATGACTGTACATCCTGAGCTATCGGGATTAGCCATCTCACTCTTGACACCTTGCACATTAATATTAGCTATTGGAGACTCCATCCTGCTGAAAGCAGCATAAAAGGATTAATGCAGCGCTTATCCTTTTGGGAATAATGTCCTTTATTGAGCGGATTTGACACTCTAAAGGCTAATGATGACATTGAATGGAGTCAGAATAAGTAATGGCGCATCATCTCGTGTCATGCCGCCAGTGTAGTAGCTATTTGCATTCCGACGGCTCAAAGCGTATTGATTTTGCTGAAGGCGTTCGGTTGTTTTTTCCTCTGCAGCAGTAAGAAAGTGTTACTCAATCATCACCGTCCTCTAGCTAATGACAGAGCCCCCCCCCCCCACTGCAGGCCCAATGACAGCGCTCTGTTCCTCGTCGTACTGTATGCAACGTGTTCACCTCCGAGCACTTTGAGCCGCAGCAATTACTGTACATGAAATTCAATATGGCTGCACGTCACTGCGCTGTCCGTCACTCGGGGACTGTGGGATTAATGTGGCCACTCACTGTAATTGTGATAAATCTGAATTCTGCCAGTTACATCTTTGAGTGTTAGCGGCACAGTTTGTCCCACAAAGGGCCGCAGCACCCTGCTATTTCACACATCCTAATGCCTACTGTTATTTCTTTACAGAGCGCTTCATAAGAGCAATAAGTGCGTTTTTTTTAGATGCATGCACTTGACTCTTAAAACATTCTCGGTGTGGACAGGCAATGTGCCTGCAGGGGGTAACCAGATTTAAATCAAGGTGATTGTAATTCAGTGGGAGAGAGTCTCCTTGTACCCTTGAACCCCTTACATGATTTGATTATGAGGAGGTTAAACAACTGTAATAATAAATCTGTCAAAGTTTTAATAAGATGTGCCATTTTGTATCGGGCATTAGAACAGTGAGGGGCAGACAAGTGGCCGTCAGGGCCACCTGAGAACATTCGCTCCGTTCTTTCTGCTAAATTGCTGCTTCCCCAAGGTGTTTTCTTTTTTCTTTTTTTAATCTGACAAGATAGTAACCTTATCAATCACAGCTGCTTCCCCCCCGCTCCCAAGGACTTGTGCTGATATGTTCTAAGTGCTCTCTCCTTTGGCGGTTTTAATGGGAATATTGTGTGCTCATCTCAGCGATGCCTCCCTGTTTCTTAATGAGCTGATAAAGCCCCAATTACGGAGGCAAATCCTGATTTCTGATTTGCATTACCGCCTCTTGTTTCACCACACACAGCGGAAATGTACATGATTGAGGTGCTGAGATGCAGGCCTGCCATCCGTGTGTGTGTGTGTGTGAGTCTGTGTGTGTGCAGGGACACAGGAGATGGACAGATTAGATTATACAGTAGATGCTGCACGGCTCCGGCCGTTTGTGCGTAGAATGTGATTTAGTTGTGAGTTTGAGACGGGCTGTGGGGCTGCCCTGCGCTCTGTGATGGGTGAGGGGACAGACTGACAGTGACAGTGGGGTGGTAATGGCACCGAATAAGGAGGAATGGCCCCTGTAAGGCCCCCATCCCGGCGGCAAGGCAGAGCAGCCCTGTCCAGATACACAGCAAAATGAATTCTTCTCCACACCTGTGTGGAGCTCTTCTATTTTTTTTTTTTTTGTCAGTCTTCCACAGGATGAGAAATCGAGGTTATTTATATCTTCACCAATCTGAGGAGAAATGGTGAAAGAAATGGAAAATGTTGCCCTTAAAGAAATCCAGCCTTCACTTTTATTAAGTATCAGCAGATGCAGTAACGCCACAACCCATCAGATGTTGAGGCGTCAGCGGAAGGCAAAAAAAAAAGATGAAGAGGAGGTTGTTTCGCATTTGCAGTTTTTTTCGAACATGACCCCCGAGCCGATAGCCGGGAGGGAGACGCGAGGGGCGATCAAAGTCCTCAGCATCACTGGCTGTGTGATCTGAGATGTGAATTATCAGTGTGGGTGCGATTGCACGTGAATTCCCAGGTTTGTCTTCATACAGACACATATTAGCTCCCCCCCCCCCCCCTGCCCTCTGTGCTCCTTCTCCGTCTGTGAAACTGAAACATCATGTCTAGAACTTTGGCTGGGGAGCTCTGCAGTTCATGAAAAATGCATCCGCTCAGCTCTTCTTCTAACTCTTCGCCTCTGATACTCTTGTCATATCATATCCATGTCATGTCAGTGTGCGTATTAATTATGTAGCAGGCGCTGTTGAGGAGACGGCACTGATGCATCTCAACCAGACGTCCCATGTATACCACTGACCCGTCACTGGGAAATATAAACACGACTTAATTAAGGATGAGACGATACTTTAATATTTAGCCTTGTGAGTAAATAATTCTCAGTCTGTGTATACAGGAATCAGTTTTTTCTCTCTCTCTCTCTCTCTCTCTCTCTCTCTCTCTCTGTTTGCTTCTCCCTCAGGCTCCATTTGACTCAGAGTCTCACTCTACTCAACCATTGTGGTCACTTTTTCCGGTTCAACTGAGGTGTTCGACCGAGTCATCCCTCCTGGGCTTAGCCTCTCTTTTAGTCTTCCGAGCTTCGCTATCGCTCGACATATTGGCAACAAGCGGCACCCGGTAGCGCCGTTGGAGGTGTCCCAAATTACAGAGGTAATTTACTTCTCCGCAAGCAGAATAATGTATGAGTAAGAGGTCATATTGTAATATGAAATTGCTCAGCATTTGCACAGACGCCGGATCCAGTCCCGGGACTTGTGTTGCTGTTTACGAGTCCTCTCAGTACTCGTATGGAACTGTGCACTCACATTCCCCAAGCAAATGAATATCAGGAGGCAACACAGCTCTGGATGGTTCCTCTTGAATTACAGCTGTTTCCCTCCGGTCCTCTTCCTCCTTCTGTAACAAACGGTCTCCGAGGATTAAAAACCACTACAAACACTTCACAGATATTAATCTCTTTTCCAGGACCTCATTCAAAAGTTGCATTTTAAAAGGGAGGAATAAAAAACTAAACGACTCACACACTTGTTATGTGTTCTTTTGCAGATGTAGATTAACTTCGTACTCCATGTTGGTAACTCCGCCGCTGCCAACAACTGAGTCACCATTGATCTGGTGTGTTTTGAAACGCTTGAATGATTGTTTTACAGCCTGGTGATTGCAGCGTTTTGGCAGGAATAATTGTAAGTTCAAAGCAGCATTCCGCGGAGTGTAGCCTGGGGATAGATTTCTGGAGAAGCTGACACTTCAGATGCATTATGAAGCCATCACGTCTAATTTGCACAGGGCTCTTTTGTAATTTACCCCCCGATTCAGGGGGAACTGCCTCCTGCTCTGCAGAACAATGCACACTCTGCGTGCATTGTTCACGCTCATTGGAAGAGACAGTGAGTGAATGAGGCTTGGAGCTCAAATAATGTGCAGCAAGGTTCCTGTCATATTTGTTGCTGTGTAATGGCTCCTGATTTGTAGTTTCCTGCAGCGCCTCTCCGGTTTGGTGCAGAGCAGACGGCGCTGCACGGTGTTTTCTGTGCCTCCATTCCGAGCGTCTTGTTTACAACTCGGCGTTGAGGCGACGGCTCGACAGTTGAAGGACTGAGAGCGTCGCGTAGTCTTTGAGCCGGGGGGGGGGGAAACCTCTTCAGAGGAGGGACTGGGGTTTTTCCACATGCGGCCCAGACAGTCTCACACATATTGAGTTTGTCTGTGTGCATCTTTGAAGATGCAAATGTGTCAACCACATGTATCCAACCACCCAGCGAGAAGCCGAGATGCTCAACTGCCTTTCTCACGGCTCTTAAATGGCTGCCAGTGATCTTCAGCGGCGCTGCGTGTCTGTGAAGCCTGCAGTTCTTTCTGTCTTTCTTTTTCTTTTTTCAGCGGACGGATTAGTTTTTGTGGGATATTGAATAATTTGTGCACATTTATCACTTTGAAAACATGTCAGTTCAACCACATTAGGAGACGGAGGAGAGTTTGGCTGTAAAACTTTATGATCTCTCGTGTAGCAAACGGTTACACTGGATAGCATGTGGGGGCTTTCATAACGATCCAGAAGACATTAATTGGCCGGTAATGTAAACCAGGAGTTACGAGAGTCAGTAAATGGATTTATCAGTTCAACTTTTCAGATCTATTTTTGCGTGACGCTACAGATAAAACACCTTTTCATGTTGTACACTTGCTCGGGAGAATATTTATACCTTGAGCTTGCCAGCCAGCTTTGACATCTGGTGTAAGAAAAAAAGAAAAAAAAAAAGAGACAGCACATCATAGCTTGGCATATCCTGACAGAGGAGACATTCGTAAATTATTAATGTTTTCCCCTTGCACTGTCGCCTATCATCGCGCTATCCCTCTCACTCCCCACGTTTTGAAATGCACGAGTAGTGGTCCTGCAGCGTGGCAAGTCATGTTTCTGGCTCTCATTTCAATATCTGAAGTGAAAGGTCAGGATGATATATTCTGTCCTGCCGCGGTGACAGTGACTTACATGCTACCAGTTCAAGACGGTCCACTTTTACGAGGCCCACCCAGCCTGTCGAGCAAACTGATAATGAATCAATCTGCGTGAAACATTTATGGGGTGCCCCCCCCCCCCCAGCCCACCCCTGCCCCGGCCGCCCTTCCTTCCGTGAGGCCAATTAGGAGCATCCTTGGTGGCCCCTGCTGTGTGAGTCAGGGAAGCCCCTTGCATTGTCATATCAATATTCCTCTGTTGATCTCCAGCTGAGGCGAGTCCGGCTGCTCTTTCCACACATTTGCTAGTTTGCATTCAACAGCATGTGTGGGAGATGGCATGCTGGCTGCCTCCTCTTCTCCTCCTTCCTAAACCTACTGTTGCCTCCCTCTCTCTGTCTTCTTCTTCTACTTCTTTTTTTTTGTTGTATTTTCCGAGAGGGAAAGGTTTCTTGATTCCTGGCATGCCAGAGAAGGGTCCTCTGAGGATTACATTGGCTAAGCCCTTATCACTCCAGGAAATTCACTGCCTGCTTAAAAAAGTGGTAGGAGTAGAAAATCAAGGGGAAGTGTTATTCTTTTTAAGTTTCTCCCTATTCCCATGGAAAGTTATTACGTTTTTTTTTTTGAAGAAAAGTCCTTTTTTTTGGCACTCAAGTTTTCTCCTAACTGCATTTCATATTTCACCCTTTTTTTATTCCTTCTTTTTTTAAAGTGGCTGGTGGAATTTCAGAAGTGGAAAATGTGAAGGCAGGTGTTTGAGGGAGAGGGAGGGGGGGGGGGGGGGGGTTAGGGAGGGCTGTGCTCACTGGGAAGCGATGTTAAACATCCAGGGGAAATGTTTGTTATTCTAATGGGATACCACCATGGTAACAGCTTCCAGAGACTCCCAAGGCTTTGTGTGGAGTATATGCGCGCTTTCATCAATCTCGCCTAATTTCTTTGGGGATTAGCAAATATAATCAGCCCCTTTCTCCAAGTCGTCACCTGCTTATCGACACGAATATTATGGTGAAATTTAGCAGAACACAGCCCCGTTGGATGTGCGGAGAGCAATACATGGCCCATTAATATAAATCACAAATTGAAGTGAGTCACCAAATGGATTCAGAAGTCATTAGTATTCCTTTTGTGCTGAATGACATCCCAGACAGAATAGCTTACATTTTGCACTTTTAAATCCTCGCCACCAAGACCAAAGCACTTTCTGCTCGTATTACATCTTCAAGTTAAACATGCTTCAGACAGAGGTAATGAATTATGTTATTTTCAGATTTAATACCTTTTTACCGAGGTTTTAAAGGCAACGGAGTGAACTCATTTACAAGACTTGGTGGAGAAAAGAAAAAAAACCAGGACCCTGTCTGATGAGGAGCCTCCGTGTTTAAAAGGCTCCAATAACTCGTAAGCCCCTGTCAGTTTTTATACCTTTTTCTCTCCCGCTGCAGATTTCCTTAAGTGGCTTATGTGAATTGCAATCGCACACATTGAAGCCGGCAGTACACAGAATACATTTCTTCCCGGCCGTGACCAGCTAACAGGGCATTGAACTTGTGCGTGTGGTGATGGAGAGGTTTCACTCACAGCACTGCTGCGCCATGGGAGTGTAGCCTGACCTAAAGCTAAGCCCCCAGCCGGAACAGCCTTCCATCAAACTCCCAGCGCTGCTCTCTTATCCACTGGCGTTTCTGTCCGATACAAATAGCCAAGACGTGATATAGTTGGCTACATGTCATATTTGGCATTGTACTACTCTCTATCTGCCGCCCCCCCCCCCCTCTGTGAAATATAATGCTTTTAACTCAACAGCTCTTTGCTTTGGCAATTTCTCTCCCATCTGCAGCAGAGACAGAGACCGGCGTGTTTGCTCATCTTGGCCAAAGGCCAAAGGCTCTTTCTGATATAATCCCCACCATCGATCAGACTTTGTTTACTCTAACATGGTTTCTTTCCCCTCCAGCAATTAGAAGCCAACCTTGCACCTCCTGCTCCTTAGACCGGCTTTATACGTTTATTTTTCCCTTAAGTGGTAATTTTTCATGTTGCGGCTGAGCTGGAGGAAATGCGGGTGTATGTTAAGTAACCAGACTGACATGTCGGATACCAAAATTCTTCTTAATGTTTCTTTGTCTTTGAAGAGGCCAATCCTCCAGGCACCAAACACTGGCACACGTTGCGCTGCACTATCAGCAAAATTATGGATAGATGATTCACACATTTGCTATGTAGCACTCCACACCCTGTGTGTTTCATTTAGGGCCGCTGCACTTATAAATCTCAAGCACTTTGAAATTTTTAGGAAAATGAATGTGGGTGTTGAAGCTGAGGATTACTCTCCCGTCCGTCTGAGAGGCTCTCGTCAGAGTAAATTAGGCAGGAGGGCGACTGGTTTTCTCTGAGGTGTCGGCTAAAGAGGTTTAAAATCCACACTGAGAAGAGACGATCTTGATTTATCGTTAATATCGTGATTACAAACAACAGTTTAAGGTCTAGTGGCCAATACCTGCACCAGTAAATGTTGATGTGGAGAGATGAGATCTATCTCTAGATTCAACAGTTACTCAAAGCCTTAAGTCGCTCTCTATTGTAGGTAGAACACCTCTGGGTGAATTGAGACTAATACTACTGGTTTTATATCACATTCCGAGATAAACAAACACAGTTGCAGAAGCTGATCGTCTTGTTCTCGGCTGTGTAGGTGTGGTTTGGTTCGTTATGTCAGACAAACTCACTTGACCTTTTCTTTTTTTCCTAATGGTATTTCTCTCACCCTTCTGATAACAACGAACTGAATGACTCCCTGCAGTGTGGCATTGTCCTGGTGATGTATCAGAGGGTGGAGCAGAAGGAACAGTTTGTTCCGACTCTGCCTTTGTACAGACAGACAGCTTGTAAGTCACCAACAGGTTGTCGCACCTGTATGAGTTGTTTCCGTGAACTTTAAAGGTTTCATTTGCTTTCGCTCCTGCAGGAAGTTTATAAATCGTCTTGGGGATGTACAGGGTTTGTTTTAAGTTTTCAGTGATGTTAACCATTTTTAATTTTGAGTTAAACTTTAACTGAATCTCGTAAACACAGCTGCACACAAGCACATCACGTCTGTAGGGAGGTTTCCCTGACAAGTGTCACACAAGATTTCACAGAAAATCAAAGGGGAAATTTGAATTCATGCATGTTCCCATACATTACTGGGTAGTGAGCCTGCAGTTCATTAGTAAGACATGATACAAACATAAAAGCCTCATTCCTCCATCATGTTTTCCACCATGTTGTCATCCGCTGGAGGTTTGTCACGATCTATAATTACATCATCTCATTGTGCGGTGGCAGCTGAAAACATTCCTGACACCAACCGTGTATCTCAATGCACCAAACTTCTAATGCAGACATGTAAACACACAGATAAACACACATTTTTTTCAGATTTTCTTTTGCTAAATTTGACTCGAGACATTCTGGGGGGAAAAAAACTAAAAAGTCGACACACGAGGAAAAATTGCCTCGAAAAATATGATACAAAAACAAACGTAAGGGGAAAAAATATCGAGAGATAAGGAGCAACAAAGATGGAAGAGAACAGCCCTACTGGTTGTCAAACACATTATGAGCCATGTTATCCTCCTTTTCATGTGTCTACAGTGTCACTGGTCAACAAGTGTTACTGGGTATTACCATGGAAACATTTCTCTTTCCTCCGAGTCAGGCTGGGGGAAGGGCGGCTTCATTTTGTTCACTTAAATCAGCCTCTTCCGTGTCAGAGCAGTCTCCTAACCCTGACTGAGGCCGGTCCCTGGTGGTTGTCAGTCACGTGTCCCTCTGAGAGCAACGATATAGAACTCTAATAAGTCGAATTAAGAATGCTAATGCCTCGGAACGATTTTAATTTAACATCTAACACTTTCCTTCACCCTGTTACTTGTGTCTTTGGCAGACAACCCCTGACGCCCACTCTCCTCCACCACCAGCAGCATCGAATTTTATGATTTTTCTGGGTTTTTTTGGGGGGGGGGGGGGGGGGTTGTTTGATGCTCAAGAAAGACTTGTTTTTTTGTTCTGGCTGTGATTATATCCATCTCAGCCTGAGATGCTGTTCCCATGCGAGAGAGGCTCTTAGCACACTACACTAATAATATTTGAGTGCTTCGAGGGAGGAAAATATCTGTTTAGCCCGGTGGAGAGCGATAACTTTCACAATAACTCCCGGACAGAAATTTAACTGAGGAGCGGTGGCCAACTTTTAATGGTATTATCATGCATTCATTTCCGAAACTTGAAAGCTCCCTCAGTGTCTTTCAGTCTTGTGTGTGTGTGTGTCTGTGTGTGTTTTTCTTTCCTTCTTTCTTTGATCACTAAGATTTGAAGTCCTGCTGAGTTTCGCCAATCGGTGATTAGCCGCCCACAGGAAGGGACGTGTACTTCTCAACCCAGCAGTGAAGCGTAAAGGCAATTTTCACGTTTAAGCAGAATCTGACCCTTTTTTTCTATAAACAATCAAAACACTATGGGAACAAAAGCCGCTTTATTTAATCTCACACTGATAAGGCCAGTAAGCGCTACGGTTAACGTGCACATTTGTTCTGCTCTTCCTCTTTGTGTGTTTACATCACCTGAGCGCACTCCATATTTCACCCTCTCGGCTCGACTATAAACAAAGACAAGCGAGAGTCGACTTGAAGCATCGTCACCGCGCCAGGAAGATAAAAACACGGAGTGGATAAACAGGCTCTGAAGTTTCCTAGCCTTGACAGTATTTCTTACCAGTTGTCATTTTATATGGCAGTGTCGTTTTTTTATATTTTTTTTGCATAATTCCACGGTGCATTGGCTCGGCTTGATTTGATTTAGGACCTCCACTTTCAAGGAAATTGGGCTTAGGGGTATGAAAGTTCACACTTCTTGACTCCTGGCAATTGATTTTTTTTTCTCTGAGTAGTGAGTGTGAGCGCCGTGTTGTGTCACTGAGGTTCCAAGACACACAAACCTCAGGGTCAGCTGTCTGAGATTTTATCTTTTAAAGACAGCAGGTACAAAGGTTAGTAGGAAATTTGTCATCCGGAACTTTCAAGTTATTTACGATTTTGGTAGAAAATATTTGTCTATTGACCAACTGTAATTTAAAAACTTTATTTTTGAGTTGGTATTTGAGCGTAGTTGTTTTTATGCTCTTAGTTGTTGAGTGTAACTTTATTGAATAAATATTTAAATATATTTTCAGGCTTTTTTTTTTCTTCCAGTTGGATAAAGTGTGTAACTTAAATGATTAGAAAGTTCCCTCATTTATTATATATTCAGGAAATGGAGCCTATAGATTAAAACATATTTTTCAGTGATCTTCTCAATAAAGTGAATTATTTAATGCCAAATATTCAACATGATGAGATCGACTGTGAGAGGCAATGAGAGGTGAGGAGCAGGATGAAAACATCTCCTGACGCTCTGGAGCAGCTTTTCAAAGAGCCTCGGCTTTGTCTATGACTACAAACGAACTGGGAGTCTGCATGTGTAACAGACTGGGAGGCTTGGGAGGTTCAAAGTCATTGGCATTAACCAGGCTGCCAGGGTTTGATGAAAAGACATTGTCATGTTGGATTATGGAAAGTGTAGCATCCAGGATATCGTGAGCGTGAACCTCGCAACAAGGATATCAGCTTTTCCCTCTCCACCTCTGTCTGTTCTTTTTAACCTCCTGCCAGTTGTGGTTCCACCAGGTTTATGGAAGTGCTGGAGAACCTCTTTAAAAGGGGTGACTTCACCCCTAAGTTTTGGCTATGACTCCAGTGGCAGTACACACAGACAGACATGTACCAGGAAGTAGACGGCTTCTCGCCTCCAGAGTTTCCTGAAGGCCAGAGACCTCAGTTGTCCCGAGCCGTTTGAACTGCTGGTTTATAGGTGGTCGTGGTCTTGGCTGCCATGAAGCTCTGGAAGCAAGAAGCCATATTTCTGTTGCAAAAGTGTGTGTGTGAGACAACCGGGACTAAAGAAGCTGTGTCCGTGGACAAGGGGACGGCAGGAGAGGATTGGGGATGTGTCTGTATGGTATCACCATGTGGTGGTTTAGTTTCAGAAGATTTGAAAATGAGCAACTCACAAGTTGATTAGAGGGTGTAAATGTCTTAAATGTTTTTTGTTTACGCATAACTGTAGATGTATAAATTTGTTAATATATGTAAACACAATCAACTGTGCAGTATATTTGCAAATGATAATAAAAAAAGATGGCACCAGATAAACAACACTTTGAAATTCATATTTTCCAACTGCCGCAACTTTTATTCTCTATTTCCATTTGTAATTTGGTGATTGAGGAAGAAGCTTTTGATCGCTGTTGCTGTTTTCTTCTTGCGGGCGGGGGGGGGGGGGGGGGGGGGGTCACCACATTACAGTTTGAATTAGATGAATTTTATTTTAACTGGCGTAAGTGATTCCAAAGTTATTTTTTTGTGCCACATGTTCCCCTTCTTTAGCCGCTGCCGAGCACACACACACACAGTGTGTAGTTATTATAAGACTGCATCTAAGCGGCCCCATGTCCTCCGCTCTGAGCAGTGGGCACCGGGCTCCTGCATTGAGTTTGACAGCCTTCACACAATATTGTGCAAGGGCGCTCCCTTAGCTTCTCATGCTGGTTAAATGTAATGTGGCAGATGGATAGTATTTGCAGACAGAGCGGGGGTCTCACCCTCCCCTCGCACTCTCTTTTTTTTTCTTTCACCGTCTCTTGCCAGTACCTCAGACATTTTCAAGGGGGAGAAATATGTATCAAATTAACTCTTAGCAACAGGGCCTCCCAGCTCCCTGCCCTTGTCTTCGCAGCAATCAGAGCTTTGTTATTTCAGTCTTTCAACCAAAACCAAACTGGATTCAATGGCTTCGGCAATTACCTGTAATTTTCCAACCTAGTGCGCTGGCTTTCACCGGAGCGACTTGCGAACAGTGAGAGATTGTCTCCTTGGCTCCTCGTTTCAGCATTGGGAGTTAAGCGCACTAATTCATTTACATCTATGGAGTGGCACATTTGGAAATATTCACTTCCCAGCAGCAGGAATGTCTGCGGAGGTTTGCTCTCTGTCTGTGAGCCACCTTCGAGTCGCTGAAACTGGAAACCCCTCCTGCACTGTCGACACTCCGACACTGAACCTCTGCTTTATACATCTGACCCATATATTAATACGTTCTTTCAAGGCGGTTGAGAAGAGACAACTCTGAGGCCCCGACATCTGTTTTCACATCCAAGCTTTTATCCCGTTTTTCCATCGACCCCCACAAACGCCCCTTTCCATTCCCCATCCTGCTCTCAAACCGTGTAAGAAACTACAGGAGCCCGACTTGACTCCAAAAGTGTATGTATGTGTGTGTGTGTTTGTGTGAGTCGGAGTGATGTTTCCCCTTCAGAGGTACTGAAGGAGAGAGAACTGCTCGCACTAAAATGCTAATTAAGTGCAGTGTGGCAGACGAGGACACTTGAGAGTGTGTGCATTAGCAAATTTTAACTCCCTGCAAACCAAATAGTTTGTTCTGGGCTAATCTCCCAAAGATGGAGGCAAGCACCACCGTAGAAACCAGAGAGAGTCGCAAAAAATACAGACCGGGCTTCAGAGCATGAAGAGAGAAAGAGAGAGAAGCATGGTTTTCTTTTTCATTACCGACATAACACAGTTTTAGGAGAAGAAAGCACCTCTTCTGGCATCGCTTTCTCGTTTCATCTCTTCACAGAGGTAACATATGGTATCTGTAAGGGAGAGTCGGTTTGTACTCTGCGGTGAATTATTTTGTGGATTAGTATTGGCATTTAAATGCTCTTGGCTTTAAATCTTGTCTGTTTTAGATCTTAAGTACATTCCTTGGCATCGCTCTCTCTCCGCGCTCGGGCTGGCCTCTTCCCCTGGCCAACACATTTTTTGGGGGGGAAACTGTGGAGGCTTAACAGGAGAGCAGCACAGCAGCCATCTGAAAAGACCCCGGAGCTGATCTCAAATTAGTTTTAGTGAGATAGCACTCGAATCAAACTAATTCTCCCAATGTTGTTATGCCAGCGAAAAAGACCCTCAACTGCATAGCTGGAGTTAGCATCACCTTTTTATTTTATTTATTTCTAAGAGTAGTTTCATCCGTTACTTCACAGGAGTGGAGGCGTCTGAGGTTAATGTAATTACGGTCTCTGATGGTTGTACAAATTGCAGGCAGGTACTGTGACACACACTCCCCTTAAGTGTTCTGTGGTTGGCTCTAATGTCTTGTTTTGTCCGCGCTCATTAAAGCGACCTTGGCCAGGTATGTTTGGTTATAGCCACGACCTTCGGGCATGCTCCACTATATTTCAAATCCAGCACGAGAGACCTTCCTGACTCGTGGGGGGGCTGGGAGAGGAAATATCTGCTAACTTGAGAATCGGGTAATATTTAAACCAGAGAAAATGATATATAAATAAATACCGCAGCAGTCGGTAAGTGAGGTCTCTGCCCACTTGTTAAATCAAGCCTTCGTGGCACATTTATGTTGCCCTGGAGATCCCGGCGGACACGATAGCCCCCTTTCTCCCGGTCTCCGAGTGGCCTTTTAAAAGCACGTCCCCCCCCCCTTCTGTTTCCAGTACAGTTGGCTTCCCTCCAGCTGCCTCAGAAGAAGTGGATGAATTCCTAGATATCTGATAAGCCCCCACCAGAACATCATTCTTAATGGAAGATGCTATCGGCGCCGCTGAACCGCCTCCCAAGTCAGATCAAACATCCTCAAAGTGCGGGGGAATGCTGAATCATGTCGCGAGGTTGTTGCACATTTATCTCCTCTGTAGGTTTTAATTCTAAATGAAACAAACTGGACATTTCTCGATGCAAACAAAACATCATTAGCATCGAGAAAATCCCAGTTGGCTTTGTAGCTTCCCCCCCCCCCCCACCCCCTACTCGTTTTCATTTGAAGCGAACAACCTTAAATGGGGTCCTTTCATCCTTGCAATTCTTCTTTTTCCTCCTCTCAATGCTTTTTGGTGACACCATTAATCACTTACCTCTGTTTGTTTGTCCTCCTTCTCTCCGCTGGTTTATCGAGCCGGAGACCGACACAGATTCCCCCCCCCCCAACCCCCTTCATCATGTGCGAAGCTCTTATTTGTCCCCGCGTGCTTGTGGGTAAAACAGCGGGACCTTCAAGAGTAAAATATATCTGGCGGCTCGAGCGTGGCGTACCAGAGGTGTCTTGATGGAGATGGAGTCATACTGAGCTAATGAAGCTCCAAACCTCGGCTATCGATCCACCGCGCAACGGTGCCTTCGCAGAGATAACTGACGAGGAGAGCGGTGTGTGGCATCACACGCGCTCTGATCTGTGTGACATCTAATTCTGTGTAATGAACCCTGTGCACCAGAGAGCATGATGGGGGGGCTGTCTATGGTAATGACAGGGATAGCATGGCCTGGGCGGTGTCTGTAGAGCTTTGAAACACTGCCGGTTAGCTCTCAGGGCTCTCCTGACAGCGAGGAATTTATAACTGGAACAAACGCCTCGTATACTTGAAATGAAAGTCGCTTTGAAAATTGTATAAAAGCTCCTGTTTGGTGAATACGTGAAGTCTTTGTATTACTTTGTAGAAGTTGTCATTTCTGTCTGTTTCGGCTTCTTTATTTCTGTTTCTTCTCTCTACAAGTACCTATTGCCTGATTGTCTTTACTGGGTTTCTCCAATTATTCCTGAATAAGGTCCCTTAAGATCTAAGTCACATTAGTCCTTCACCCAATCAGATTTCACCTTTGCACATCAACTGTGAAACCAAATAGCAAGTAATTCGTAGCCCAGAAAAAGATGCAATGTCCTTTCCACGCATCAGAGCGATTATGTGGTTTCGTGTCAGGTCGTGTGACATTGCACCGAACTCGTTGTTTCTTGAATTTGTCCGTCGCACTTGGTTTTGGCAGTTTTCAGACTGATGATAGCACTTAATCACAGAAACGTTGGTGCTGCCACTGGTGTTGGTTAGAAGATGAGACAAAAACCAGGAACAATCCTTCCACTGAAGAGAAAACATAACACATGACAATTACTCTGTCTTCTGTTTTGTCCATCGACTATTTATACTGTAAAGAGGGACGACTCTAAAGTGAAGCCAAAGCATTGATTGCTCCAGCGCAGACTCTGGCTCCAAATGTGCAGGAAGGTAGCGTTTGTGTGTCCGGGATATTTTGGCTTCATTTCTGGATAGTGGCAGGAAGTCGAGAAGCGTTGTCCATCTTTATTTACAGTAAAATATTGTAAAGACATTCCTACCTTTTATAAAGAAGTTATGATGAGCCTAGGCCCAGTGTTTGCACTCTTTTAGCTCTGTTTTTGGTCTCCACCACAATATTTACCAGGTAGTCCCCCTTGTTTCTCTGCCATTTGGTGCTGGGCAGGTAGATTGTGGCTTTTTTAATAAACCTGACTCAGATCTGGAAACTTGATGGAATTAAGTGTGATTGCAGTGTCCATTATTAGTCTTCTCACTGAGGAGGTGACGGTTTAAATCCCCTCCATCATTCCCTGGTAATAGGAAGTGTCAAACAAAATCTTCATGACACAGTACTTTGAACACTCCCCCTTCTCCCTGCAGAATTAAAATAGACCTGGAAGAAAGAAAAAAGTATTTTTTTCCATGACAACCTCTGCCGCTTCTGGTGCAAATGAAAATGCCCTTCCCAAAATAGATCATTTTTACCCTTCAGATGTCCACTTTTATTTTAAGCCCAGTGACACCTCGCCATCCATCACACCCAGCGCTTCAGATGTGAGCAGCCCCAGGAGAAACACAGCTACAATGCAGGGAAAGTGTGATAGCGTGCTGCTGCTGCTGCTGGGTAGTTAGGATCTTTATGGTTAGATTACCACTAATTTCACCTCAGAGTAGCATTTAGACGTTTTCTTTGTGTGAGTAAAGTGGAAGTCATTCCTCTCTTTAGGGTAAACATTGAAAATGGATGCCCTGCCTTTCCAACTCTTCCCTCAAATTACCACTCGACATGGCCAAACATTGCTCCGCAGCTTTGTTCTGCCAGGAAAATGCTTTTCTGAATTCTTTCATTGAATGTTTTGGCCGGGGTGGAAGCTGTGCGAAGTGTACCCGTGGCTTTGATAATCTTGACCTGGGAAATGTGATAGTCACCCCACTTCACAAGGCTCCCTGACACCTGGGAAACTGGATCTGGTATTCTTGATACATGATCTGCACCGCAGCACTAAAGACTTAACTTCTCCTGTTGCGTAGTGACCGAGACTACCGATGGGAAGTGGAATTTCACAAAGCTCAAACTGAGCCTTTTTTTCTCCCCTCTAGTCACAATGGAGTCACAACAACGGTTTGAGCCCGGTGGGAAAAATGGCCTGTAGGACATTTGTGAGAGGCTCATTAAAGGTTTTAATTTGAAATGCAAAATTTTCCAAAATATATATATACATACACATTCCTGTGCCAGTCAACATTTGCTATGCGCTTACTTTACGCAAATGCAATCGCCGAATTGCCAATTACAGGCCGACGCAGCCCAGGTAGAAGATGACTTTAAGTTGTAAGTTTAATTTCCTGTTTTATTTTGGCATTTCATATTGGTGGAAAGCCTGCCATCATATCTTCCTGTTAGTCTTCAGGTGTCTTTGCCTCGGTAGTTCCTTGACCTCAAGTTTGCCTCACCCTCTGGATTTGTTTACCTTTGTTCAGTAAAGACCTTGAAATTTTTTTTTCAGGACCTGCTCTGTTTTGTGTTTTGAGTCCTTGCCTTGTGGTAGCCGGTTGTGACATCCGTAAATAATAGCATCGAATCAAAGGGACCTGAGTGCTCAAATATCAGTAAAGTGCGACAGGATGAGCGTATTTCAGCCCGACATGGACATAATTCATTCAGAAATTAGTTAATGTCTTTCAGTACTGATTTCTGGGCAATTTGTGATGGCACTGGCAGTGGTACTGAGGTTAAAAGTAAATTACACAGAGCCAGCGTGTGATTAGGGAAGCTGTGGCTCAGCTTTTAAAGTTCAAAACCCCTCAGGATATTTGATCGAGCCGCCGGCCTTTGATCAGCGTTAACATTACGCTAACCACGACAGTTTATTTTCAACTGCCCCCCCCCCCGAAATAAAAAGACCATTTGTGTCAGAGAACAATCTCCCCTTCCCCCTGACGTGTTGGCACGGCGCAAAAGAAAAATGTCAGTGTCAGTGATGGGCCATTAGCCCACAGTGAGTTCCTTCTGTGCTCCCAGACCCACTGGAACACCTTTTTAGTCTTCAACAGATGGTGCAGCGACCACAGGCGCTGACCTGGGCCTCCACTTAAAGACCCCCCCCCCCCAAAAAAAAATCCCCCATAGGTAACACAGTACTGCAGAGGAGCAACAGAGAGTGAATAACATCAAGCATGTACAGTATAATTAGGAATTTAGCTGCTTAGCATGGCTGTATTGTAATGACTCGTACATTTGACTGACGACATAGTCACCTTCATCGGTATTATACCCTTTTCTTTCTTCGTGGAGGTCGGCCCTCTGTCGCTGCAAATGTCATAGCGCTTTAATGAGAACTGCGCCGCTGCCCACAATGGAAGCTTTTCAGCCAGATTAAATGTATCACTGTGCATGAACCACCCCCCCCTCCCAGCCACCCCACCCCCCCCCCACACTTTGCCCCTATTGTGACACAGTGGTTTTACAGAGCAGCTTGTTGCTGAAAAACAAGGTTAAGGAGATCGGTATCAAAGGAGGAGTGTTTTTGTGCGGCTCGCAGGAGAGTCTCGCCTCAGGTTTCCACCTGAAACACAAAGGTGTTTTCTTACCTGATTTGTATTCATTCACATAACCTGCCTCTCTTGTTTCCAAGTAAGGAGAGTCCAGACGAGACTTTTGTTCGCCCTATCATCGGATACGTGCACGCCGCTTCCTCCAGTACGAGCCTTGGAGCCCGGCCACGGGCTTTGTCCTGGATGACTTTTTTCCTGCCCTCTTTCCTCTTCTTTGTTGCTCTGTGTATGTTATAAGAAAACATTTCAGATAAATGTTTGAGCTCCGCCGCAGTTCCCCCCCCCCCCCTTCCTTTGACTCCTGTGTTATTTCAGTAATACCAAGTCTTGTCATCCTAAAATTTCCCTGTCAGAACCCAGAGCCCACAAATTAGCAGTTTAAACTGTTTCAGCCCATAGGGGCCGGCAGCACTCTACAGATAATGCAGCCTGTGCAGTTGTACTGTACAGATCCATCTGTCTGACGCAGTTGACGTCAGTAAAGCTTTTGAAAACATGATGTAAGAAAAAACTTCTCTCTTCTTCTTCTTTTTCAGGGATTTTTCCTGACTGTGTCCCCGGAGTCGATCCTCAAAGTGGCGAAGCACGCTTCAGAAAACAACAAAATCTTCAGCGTCAATCTCTCTGCACCTTTCATCAGCCAGTTCTTTAAAGAGCCGTTGATGATGATCATGCCTTACGTCGACATCCTGTTTGGCAACGAGACGGTAAGAGACACAAGTCATTTGCTGACGTGATTAAAGTGTTTTGTTTAGGGGGGGATCAAGTGGCTTCTCACCATGACATCACAGCAATTTGTCCATATTTGGAGAGGCAGGGGGTGGAGCCTGACTAAACCTACACCTGTGGCCTACACCCAATGGAAAGTACTAGCTGTTAATCACATGGTATCCAGGTAAATCCATACCATTTAAAAAAAAAAAAAAAAAAAAATACAAATTTAATGGGGGCCATAATGAACATCATGATGTAGTGAAGAAGACTTGAAACCAGAGATCGAGATGATAAACTCTCAATGCAAATTGTTACTGATGTTATAAATCAAGTGAGAGGAGGTTAATTATATCATGTCTATAAATACTGATACTTTGGCAACCAGTGGAGTCGCCCCCTGCAGGTCAGAGAACAGAGGTCTCAAGCACATTTCTGACTCGGAATCTGTCAGAGCCAAAGTTCAATGATGTCAGAATAGGTCCAAGGAATTCAAACATTACAAATTAAACCCAGGGACGCTTTTAGTCCCGCTGGTGTTGAGTAATAGCGTTGCAGAATGGTGACACATAGTCAGTCAACTGAACTGGTGTGTGTTGTTGTGATGAAAGTGTAGTGAAGTATCGAAGTATGTCAGCAACCTGCTAACTCTCACCTTTTTATTTGTCAACAGCAACCTTTAGTTTTCTGTGCTAATTTTGAACAACTACAGGTGACACCACTGAAACAAATGGCTTCGACTCAGTGGACATGTGTGTTAATAACAACTTAATAACAATTTATCCTTGTAAAAGTCCATATGTTCTGTCTAAGATATTCTTTACAAGATAAAAATCAATTCTGCCATCAAAAACCCACACTAAATACTTTTATTAACACACTAAATTCAAAAGTATAGTGCGATCCTAGCAAAATAATGTTCTCTATTTTGCAGTTTAACAATATATACTTTGACCTCGTTAAAAGCTCAATTAAAATGCCAGGTCCACTCTCTCATTCCACTCATTGCTCTTGTTTCTCCTCGGTATCAATTTAACTCCTCACTTATCACAGCGACATAAAGAGATGAATAAGAATTAGCCCCGTAATCATTCATCTCAATCGTGTCACCATTTCACGCCGGTTAATCTATCGATTGCTCTCGCGGCTCTGTGAAAGCGAGTAGCTGGTTGGAGGTCAAGCTGTGGTCACAGACCACGGCGCTGCTGGGAAGTATCGTCTAACAGGCCAGCTGAGCTTGACTTGGAGGCAGCGCCTGGACAAACTGCGCCTTCGGGGGGGGGGGGGGTGTGTAGGATCGCTGGACTGGACTCGCCTCCCCGCTGCTAAAGCTACTAAACAGAGGGCTGTGTTTGGGTGGGGATGGGGTCCGCAGACCAGGACAGAACTGGAATAAACTGCTCAGCATTCGAGGATTTATTGCTGTTGCTGACTTCAGCTTTTTTCTCCCTTTTCTTTCCTCTCCCAGTATAAGACCTCCCTTTTACATATGCACCTCTCTCTCTTCCTCCCCGCTCCCTAATTGCTGTGAGGAACGATTCTGTCTCCTAAACCGCGGCGTACATTTTGCAAGCGTTATGTATTTTCGAGTGGGTGGTTCTGTAACTGTTTGCTCACACCTCCCGTCATTACACTTTAATGACTCCGGATAATTGCAAAGTATGTTTGTCGAAGGGAGATTATCTTCTGGAGACTCTGTCGGAGCTTGCTCTCCGCAATTGAACCCGGCTAAGTCGGGGCCAAAATAAGAGCTTCAGCAGGAAACAGAGCAGATATTCAGCGCTCGGCCGCCTCAAGCAGCGAGGTCTTCCGGGGTCTGGATAGGTCTAACGTCTGTCTGAAGTGTTTTGAATCCTTTTGGCCCGTGACTGCTCATACAGTCAAGCCCCAGACCCCCCACTGTGCACGAGCCAGACAAGGTTGGCGGTCATGCAGTGGTGCATGGTGAGTGACAGGCAACAGTGCTGCCTCGCCCACGCTCCCCCCCGGCCCTCCTCTCGCCCCAACTTCCACCGCCCCCCCCAAAGTGATGGATCAGCCTCAGCCCGTGATGCTTTCATAACAAGTCAGTGACAGTCAGGATCATGCAGACTGACTCCTATAGCCCTGCAGAATGTGCCATAAGGGAAGGCTAATGTGTCTGCCTGTCTCTGCCTCCCTCTCCCACACTCACTGAGTCACGATACTGAGCTGCACACACTCGGGGGGGGGGGGGGGGGGGAATATGTTTAAAGCAGCTGTACGATCTCATCTCCTCAAAGTGACTTGTAATAATTTGGGGCAAGATGGACGTTTTTGTCAGAATCCAGCAGTGCGCTATTTGTCATGACTGGGACCTTAGCCCCAGTCGCATCACAGTTTCCCTTTTTGCGATTGTTTGAAATTCCATAACAGCAACACCACAGACTCCATGAAGATGCCAGTAGCCTCTGTTTCTCCTCTTGTCTTGGCCCGCTCCTGCTTTTTTGAAATGTGTCTGTGTGTCTGACCGAGTCTACCCGGGGTAATTCTGCTGCAACTCGATCCTGCTGGTACTTGTTTGAAACCTGGCATCAGCAAAGCCCTGCCTGGCCTATCAGCAGCTTATGCACTTATATAACAGTCTTCTATCCATCCTATAATTATTGCCTTTTTGGGGAATAGTGAAGTGTCTGTCTTGGGGGGGGGGTGAGGGTACAGCGTTGTTCCTGTGTTGCCAGGGCCTCTGAGATGGAGCCGACGGAGCCGCATTGACATCAGACGCTACTCCACTTAATTGGCAAACATGTCGTGTGATAACCTGGGAACAGCGCAGGCCTAATTGAGTCCTCCTGTGCTGTCCTCCTTTGACTACCTGACATGGAACCCAGGGCATTACATTTCCCCTCCATTTAATGGCTGCAGTTAATTAGGCCTGAATGAGGGAATCATTACCGCTGGAAAAACCACATGCCAGTGGATTTCGCTGATAAAATTTGCCACAATTTGCTTTTGCTATTTGAACATAAGAGATAAACCACACAATGGGGGGGGGGATTGAACCATTACTGGAGGATTTGTATTGTGGAATTTTTAGACATATCATAGACAAACGGAACAATTAATCAAGACTGAATTAATCACCCTGACTGATGTTTCCTTTTTTTTTTAAAGCCAGGATTCATGACTGTGTCTTTAGATCATTTCATGCGCTCTGGCTCTTTTGTCAAAAATTGGTTTCAAAATGTGATTCCTTAATAAAACGGTACCGCAGATGAGGAGCTTAGTTTAAAAAAAAAGATATTTTGCCCCACAGCCAATACCCAGCAACCTCATTGCTCCTCTGCCATTAACATTACATCCCACCCCCATACAGGAGCGCCACATGCCTTCCACCGCTGCCCAATGGGATCTGCAGCTCCACACTCAGAGGGAGCTTATTTATGTGGGTCCCAGCCTCATCTTCCAGAATGAGAGACAGCCATTGTAATTGAATGCTCAATAGGTGAGCCATTTAACAGAAGTGGAAATAGCATTCGGCTATGTATTAATGTGCTTTGCCGGGGTAAAAGGAGCCATCATCATTTCAATGCTCAAGCTGTTTTACAAGAGCGTTTAGCCTGCCATCTCTCCGGGCCATGAGAGCAAAGTGACACGGGCTTCTTCCTCCTCTACTTTGTGTCAATGTTCCTTGCCTAATATTTTGTGTGGTTATCGCACCTATTTTCCCATCCTCCCCTCAGCACCTCGCCGTGATCTAGGTGGAGGGATACAAGCAGCTCTGCAGAAGGTTATTGTCATGAAAAGCCCCTCAGGCGTTTTGGCTTTCAGCCCTGTTTTTCTACATCTGCATGCAGTGTGTGTGCGTGTTGTGTGTGAGTGTGTGCGTGTGTGTGGGGCGGCAGGGGCTCTAATGATTTTTCCAGGACAGGGTGAAGTGGGTGTACAAGAGTGTATATATATATATATATATGTGTGTGTGTGTGTGTGTTTATGTGGATGGAAAAACAGGCAGGCGGAGGAGATACATGGGCAATATGGCGTCATTTCTTAACATCTCTCCAGATTCGTCATTTGGCTTTGTTTGTTTGATAGACTGCTTGGACGCCTTATCTCTGTGGTGAGGCCCCTGGCTGTTTATCGCCTCCGTGACGTGTGCGGGATCGTGGAAGTGCGTGCTCTCTGCTGCCAGTATGTGTGGGTGACGGCAAGTTCACTGAAGACCCCTGAGGGCATGAGGGATGTTCTTGCAAGAAAAAAAAACAGAAGAAGAAGAAGAAGGGATAGGAGAAAGAATTTCCCCCTTGACAGCTCACCCACAGCGGACTCGAGATGTGCTTCTCAACTGTAGCTCGGGAAAATATCCCGTCTCACTGCCTAAAACAAAGAGATGTGAGGGTTAGATTAGCGTATTACTGAAACAGCTTTCCTTTTAGGCTCCTCTCTCTCTCTCTCGCTGTCTCTCTCCTCCTGTCAGAGCTGTCTGCAGAGGACGGAGGGGGGGGGGGGAACATGAGACATTAACCTCCATGTGTTTATTCACAAGGCCCCACAGGCCAACTGGGAGGATGAACACAGAACCATCTCTAAAGCCGGCGAAGCGGAACAATCACAATGTGTCATTGGGAGAAAAGACATGAAGTATTAGCTGCCGCTCTCCTTTTGTGTCTCTCACAACTGAATTTTAATTGAATGTGCTATTTCTGTGATGAGTCACATGCCTTCCGCTCGGCACCGGAGTCCTTCGACCTTCGGTGTGACGTACAGTCAGTGAGTTGTGTGATGAGTCACGGTGCACATGAGCTGTGATCATTGGCTCGATGCAAAAACTGCTTTGATTTATTCTTATAGCTTCTATTTGTTCCTACTCCTGGGTGGATACTGGGCCGGTGGTTCACGACCCTGAGATCAGGACCCTCAGGTGGAACATGATTGAAAAATCTGAATATTGCAAAGAAAAAAAGAACATTTTCTTTAATTTCTCTAATCGCTCTTGAGTTGTGGGACATATGCACCCAGGGGTCGCATGTAAACATTGCCTTGCTTTAGAGTGAGGCAGTTTAAATTCTAGTGTTTTATTTACATTGAGTTGTGTCACCTAAACCACAACAGTGGTTCCCAACTAGTTTTGCCTCAGGGAACAGATTTTGATGGTCCACACCTCTGGATGAAATTCAGGGACCTTTTTTCCAGATCTCTTTCCAAACCAGCCCAGTGACCAGTTATCTTTTATGTTCCTGTTGTGTTGAACACTTCAGATCCAAAACAATCTCCTGCTGCTTTCTTCAGATGAGAGAGGCAAACTTGTCTGGACCCAATTTGCTGAACTCTTAACCCCGGATTCAAATTTGATCAATTCATCCCTCTCTTAATACCGTGGTACCACTTCTTACAAAACATTTTTGGTGGACTTTAATCATATCCTTAAAAGTCCTTCTGTTCCCTTTAATTTGAATACAAAAATTATAACAACAAGGCTACTGCAACAACAATAAAAAATTTAAATGCAAAAAGGCTCTTACAACTCGGAATAAGAAAGGAAGCAGGAATGGCAGTTTTGATGAAAATCAGCTTTTTAGATATATCAGAAATAATGCAATATCAGTTTAACAATTATTCACCACATCACATGTGAACAGGCCCGATGAAAACAACTGGTAAATACAGCAGCTGCTTTGAACCACATGATCGTGACCTACTTAGAACACATGCCCCGCCACAACCCACCTGTTGGGAACCACTAAGTGATATCATCATCAAGCCGTGGGATGGAAACATTACATGGCTGAGCTGCAACTTCAGCATTTACCGAAAAAATGTACTTTTGTGCAGGAGACACCAGGAAATCTCTGGTAGTTGAGCCAGAGAACAAGTGTAGTGCTCGTGCATCAGAGGAAGCCTGGACCTCATGTGCCTGCATCTGACTAATGTGCCCAGTGAGCAGCTTTCATTGGAGAGAACAGGTCGCTACCTTTGAACACAATATCCAGTCATCCATGGCACCAGCAGGAAACTGCTAACAAGCCTCCTGATGAGGTGTTTACTCCCTGATTTATGTCAGTGATAAAACAATTGAAATGTTTGACATGTTCAAATGCAGCTGAGCAGGACCACAAGTAGTAAAACGTCCAAGTCGGTGAACTGACTCACGAACATAAATGTCCGCCTCAAGTTTCCTGAGGCATTAGCCAGCATTAGGGTGTGTTCTGTTTCTCTTAAATTGAATTTATCATTTGTGAGAGGCCGACTGTGTTATTTCATCTATTTACACAGTCTCAATTCAAAGGAGGACAAGCAGAAAGGCTGGCAACCAGCCCTCCATCACATAAAGTGTCTGTGCAAGATACTGCAACAGCCTCTTTCCTGTCGGTGAACAGGCAGAGTGAGGATCGAGCCCAGAGGAGAAACCATCTCTCCAACATTCCTCTGTTTTTCCTGGCCTGTCTGTTTGCGAGTCAATGTACTTTGGGAGCCAGCATGGCTCCACCAGAGGAGTCCCACTAACCACTGTAATCGTGCCGTGCCCAAGCCGCCTTCCCCAACCCTGGGACTGAACCATGAAATATTCGAAAATGCCGGGGTTAAGAGAGAGAGGAGGGGGGGGGGGGGGGGGTCGTTGGCAGTGCAACATGAAACGCGAGACCATAGAGCATCTTTAACAAGGCGGCGGATAGAGAGCCAGCCAGCCAGTCGGGCAGCGAGGGCACACGGTGGAGTCCTCTGAAGGAGAATAATTATGGATGTAAGAGGAGATATTGCACTTGGAGTAGATCAATAGTGCCCACGTTCCGCTGGCGCTGAGGCCAGTGTAGATCTGTCACGGCAGGGGAGAGAGAGAGAGAGAGCACTGGATATCAGCTCATTGCTGGAGGGACTCTAAGAAGTTTGAACCAGCGGGCTTCTCAGATAGCCTTACAACCCTCATGCCTGTCCTTCCCCCCAAATCACTGCTGCCTGGAGTTTGGCCGGTTGCCCCCTCTACACACACACAGACACACACACACAGACACATTTCCAATCCTCTTATCCACACACAGTTGGCGGGAGGACTGGCCTTTGTCTACTTGTGATTGTATTCCCACCATCCAGACTATACGGTCATGTTTTCCAGTATCGGTTGGAGGATCCCCTTATCTCCTCATGGTTAAATTTTTGTATGTAGCCTCATGTAATACCAAATTCATTCATTTTCATTCCATTGATGAACGTATGCTCTTCTTCTAGATTGCTGGTTATCTGCCTGTTGCTCCCACTTGAATTGAGTGCAATATTTGCTCTTCTAATTTACTGTAAGTTTTCTCTTTTGTAATCGCATCACGCCGGGCGCTTCCTTCCAGAGGTGCCATGTGGTTATTTCACCCGCCCAGCGACATCCATTACATTAGCCGTCTGCATTTAGTCCCCTGGTTGAAGGGCCTGCCGCCTCCCGCGCTGCTTTTCATCTGCTAAATGGCCATCTCATGCCACATCAACAGATAACACGTTGGACATCATCTCAATTTTTGTACGCACAATTTATCCAGACAAAGCTCTCGTGTCCCCTGTGGACACAAATGGTTTGAATTATTCCGAGAGAGCTTTTTCTTTTTTTTCTCTCTCTCTCTTCCCTTTTTTTCATTGTCTGAAGCATGCGAGTCCCTCCAGAGCAGATCTTTGTTTCTCATTAGGAGGTAAATAGAGCGGGCCAAATGCTCATATGGTTATTATACACAGGAGGGCATGGTCACTGTTCTCAGCAGCTCAGAGCAGGGAGGGAGGGGGGGGGGGGGGGGCTGGTTTGCGTTCTTGACCTTTGTTTGCAACCGAGTGGCTGTTGAATTTACTGGAAATTAAGCTGCACCGAGCTGCGAGGACGGTGGGTTCAACCCCGTGTCGAAAAGTTTCCACAGCCCGACTCCTCGACGAATCCAGAGAGTGAAATGTAAATGAAGAATCACAATCATCATCACTAGTCACGGGGTCATGTTTTGAAGCAGAGCACACAGAGTGAAACGGCTGCGTACTTTGAATTATGCATGCATGTATTCATTCAAAACAGAAAGAGGAAAAAGCCATATTTGATTAAACAAACGTTACAGGACCTCTGCAGAACAGTAAAAAGCCACTATCAACAACAGACGGCTGTGCTTCACATACTGTATTTTCTCTATTATGTTCAAGGAGATGTATTGATCTCAATAATCTTAATATGGGTTCTACAATTTTGACTTGCCTCATTTCTGTAGCTCCTCTTTTCAGTCAACATTTGATTTTTAGCTCCTGTCACTTTAAGGACCTCCTCCTAACAAAGTCCAGTCTGCTCTGATTGGCCTGCTGACCAGTGACAAAGCTCATAGTTTTTTTTGACTTTGGGCTTTTTAACTTTGCAGAAGTTTCACATTCACAAAAAACCTGATATAAAACACTAAGGGGAAAGAAAATCTGAATTTGTCTCCTTTTAATATAATATAAATTAACAATCAAAATGAAAGTTAGGACAGAATCCGTTTGCTACAAATGAACAGTTAGAACTCAAAAGATACCCGAGTCTGTGTGGGCGTGTGTTGATCAGATTCGATTCATTTGCAACAATCAAAGAGCTCAGTTTGTTGTTGGATTTTCTGTTTTGTTCCGTTTCTTGCGTGTGTGTAAAATAACCCGACATCACCTCTTTCTTCCCACTTAAAACCAGAGAGAAGAGCAAAAATACAAACACATCCTCGGTAAAAACATACTGGAAAACTCTCGTGTGAAAGAATTGGTATTGTTGAAAATTTAGCAGAAGATAACGCGTTAAAAAGAATATATTTTCAAGGTCGTCGGCAGCAGACGTGACTTGAGGGCGTTCGATCATCTGAAACTCAACAGCACCCTGATCTACTGTTTAAATCAAACATTATTTTTGTCACTTCAAATTTAAAATACTTAAATTTCACTTCAGAACAAAATGACTCAGTTGTGTTCGCAGCTCATATTTACTCAAGTCCATTATTCAGGTAAGTTTTCACAATCCTAAATAGGGCAAACTATGCTAGAAAGGTTAAAGATATAATCTGTAATGAAGGCGACAACTCCCATGATGCCACGCTGCTTCACGACGTCTACAAACTAGGTCTTTTGTTATTGTTGTGATTAACAGACCCCCTTTTTGGCTAAAGTAACATATTGTACATTAAATCTGTCTACTCCACACCATAAACCATTTTATGACTCAAATCCAGTAAGCTCAGTGGAATGAGAGTTCTGAGTTACAAGTGAAAAGTTGCTTAATCCACCGAGCTTCTTTCATCCAGTGTGCTTCCTTGAGAGATTTCCAGCCTCTGGTTGTCTGACGCTGCTCGCTGACCCCTTGTTAGAGCCCAGAGGTGAGAGATGTGTGATAGAGGCTCTTAGTGCTGATAAGGCCATCAGTCTGATAACCGACTCCCCCCTCCCCCCCAGTACAAAGCTGCTACTGCTGCTACTCCGGCTCCTATTAGCCCCACCAGAGCGGCTGCCTGCTGCCTCCTGCTCTATCTGAGGTTACATCCTGTGTTCTAAACCCTTTTATGCAAACCCCAGCGTTGCCTCGCTGAGATTGCCATCAGCCCAGATATTTATGTACTGCACATGTTTCCGATTGTTTAACCTTTGGACCCGTGCTGTAGGTGCTGCTGCTGTTCCCCCGTGGGCTCGCACACAGCCCTCTCTCCTGCCCTTGTTGGCAGACGGAGTGAGATGAGAGCAGAGGCTGTTGCTGGAGGTGTGTAATGGATTGGCAGGAAAGGGCACTGCTGAAATTGGTGACATGAAAGCTCAGGTCAACCCCGCACTTGCTTTCAAGTTTGGACGAATCTCATCAAAATGGATTCACAGGGAAACGTCAAACCAACATATTTATTTTCCCTTCCTTCTGTTTTCTTTTTTGTTGCACTTATTCAGAAGCCATTTTTTGCTTTGCAGGTATCTGCAGCGATAGAACGGCATAATATATATTAGATAAGACATAAAAGTAATCAGTCGTTCAACTTAATGCCACTAATTCCCGATCTCTGTCCAGAATTGATTGACAGAATCTGAATCCAGGACGATTCAGACTGCACCGAGCCTGATTTTCCAATCTGTTCCAAACTCCAGCTTTTCATGTGCTCCATCGCCGTGTCCCTTAAAGCACAACAGCTGCAGCGCTCAGAACAACTTAGCAGCAGAATACCAAATGAACAGCAGGCAGCAGTTTTAACTAAAGCAGTGACAGCATCATTTCCCATCTACTTCGGTGGCGTTTTGCAGGTGAGCCCAAATCTCCAAAGTGTCGCTGTCAGTCGAAACAAACTACAAATGAACTGAAATATTTTTTGTTTATGCAGAAGATGAAGAGCGGCTGTGGGACAACCCATCCCTGCAGAATCCACTGTGACACAAAACACAATAACGCTCAAAACTCAATATTATAAGAACACATTCACACTGTGTTTTCTTAATGCAGATCCATTCTGCTAATAAATTTAATGTAGTGTAAACAAAACAATTGACAACAAGTAATTTAATTAAACAGCAGTCGGCAGATACTCACTGTAGTAAAGTCATCAGTCACTTCCCTCTCTCTAAGCAGATGTGACAGATGTGCGATGCATTATATAATGAACATAGCCTGAGGCGAGTAGAGATGTGACAGAAGTTTAAAATTAATACTGAAACTCCATCTCGGAACAATGCACCATCTGGCGAACAGTGGACAGAGTTGTGTAGAGGAGAGGTGGAAACGATGGAGTCATTTAAAACAAACTCACACACACATACACACACACACAATTGCTAGCAGGTGTTTTTTTATAAGTGTTTTGTTTACAACTCAGCTTCAAGACTTTAGAGGAACGTTGATGGGACAACAAATTTGAGGAAATGTATTTGGTAGTTGGGAGGAAGCAGTAGAGAGGGATCCAGCCTCACTGTCTGTGCGTGGCCGATTGTAAATCTGTCAGGAACACAACTTCCATGCACATTAAATCTCTGCGATCAAACCCTAATGTAAGAAGAATAACTGGGTAGACTTGAAACATGGCACTTAATGGCTCGGTTAAAACCGAATGTGAAATGCCATCAGTTGTTGTGGAGTAAATTCCCAGAGGCAATATAAGCGACCGCTGCCTCTCTGGAGTGTGTTATTCCCGCGTGTGTGTGTTTACCCTCATGTTTGTGGCATGTCATGCTCGAGCAGGACTGCTACACTCTCCCGGGAGCTTTAGGAGGGCTCGGTACAGGTGATTTATTCCCCCCCTAATCTGTCCTGCACTGTAGCAGGCGGCTGCCTTCCCTTCACCCAGCATGAGCGCGGCGCTATCAGCGGCACCATCGTATTGATAATCACCCGCGGACGCTATCGGCCCTCACATCGTCGCAGTGGCAGCTTCCTGTCTGCTGGACCTGGACTCGCGCTGGGGGCCGATGTCGGGACATCCAGGAAGAGTCGCGAATGTGTGTGACCCCGAGGCCAAGTCAAGGGCACGGACAAATCCCCACTGACGCCATCGCCACCATTAGTTATTCATTCTCCACCCGCCCACCCGCCCACCCACCCACCCACCTCTGTGTAATGTGCGCCGTTGTAATCTGGCTGGAAACGCTTGAGTTGAATGCCAGATGTTGTTTTTACTGGGCATTTATGAAGAGCTGTCTGACTCGCCTCAGTGATGTCATACGCACACGTGCGGGGGAGCGGCGAGGATGTCACGTGCTTTGTTCTATACGACCATAAGTAGTGATAATTGGCCGAATTGCCTGAGATGTCAGGAGCCGGTTCTCCGCTCCGGTTCCTACAGTAAGTGATTTGTCATTTCCAACTGATCCGTCCACATCTAATAATTTGTTCTCCCCTGGTTTGCACAGTTCAATGACTAAAGACACATTTTCCTCCTCTACAACTATTCTAGGCAGAAAACGCAGATGTCTTTGAAATTAGCTCTTATTGAAATGCTCTGAAAGGAGGAAGAGAAACCGGGGGAGTGTTGTAAATAACTTATCAGGGCTGTTCTGTCCTACCACCCCCTCCCCAAGACACACACGCACACAATGTACCTTCCAATACAATTCAATTTCTGCCTCGGCTAACACGGTCAAGCAAATGCCCATTTTCTGAATGGCCTCGGGGAGTTACGCTTTTCAGCTTATCAACTTTTATTAACCTTAGCACTGAGGTTTGCTCTTTGATTTAGATTTTTTGGGAAACACTGAAATTGGATTTTTTTTTTTTTTCACTCCTGACATATGCTCAACAACTTCTTACACAGAGAAGCAGAAGAAAAAAGCAAGTTCTCCTTCTCCTCCGCTTGGTTAGAGGTAATATTTCATCTTTTAGAGCCGATAACTTCTCTCAATAATGCCTCTTATGAGATGTGGTAGAAAAGTGGAAGGACCCATTGAGTCTGGAAGATGCATTTTTGATCGGCTTGTAAGCCTGGTACAGTTTGTTCTCAGGAGATAAACACAGATCTAAAATAGAGTTAAAGGGATAGTTCACCCAAAAAATGCAAATTCACTCATTATCTACTCACCACTGTGCCGATGGAGGCGTGGGTCAGGGGTTCGAATTCAAAAACACTTTTTGAGTTTGAGGTAAACAGCGTCATAGCCAAATCAAGTACAATTGAAGTAAATAGTGACCGATACTTCAAACGCAAGAAACAACAGAAAAAAAAGATCTTCCATAATTTTTATGTGGCATCCAAAAGCCCTGATATTTAAATTTGACTTGAAACTGCGTCATTAAGTCCATGTTTTTAGTCTAAATGTTCTCTGATATCCTTCTATCCCGGATGACCCCTGGATGAGACCACAGGAGCAGAGAACTTACATTTTTCGGGTAAACTGTCCCTTTAATGTTGGACTTGTGTTTGTTTTGTGTGTAGAAACATGAGACTAACTTGTGCTCATTGTTTCCAGGATGAGTAAATGATTATCTGCCATAAAAAAAGGTGCACTATATGAATTTATTTTGATAATTAGCTCATTAGCCGGTTCACTGTGCTCCCAAGTGGCCAATCAGAATCGTAGAATCATAAAAATTGACCCATTATCTGAAGGTGAAGTGAGTCAAAGTGTCGGTTTTTGCGTAACTAGTCTACTTTTTATCTTCTGCTGCCTTTAGCACAAACATCTACCTAAGTTTAGGCTTTTGTCAGAGTTGTAGTTGAGTTCATTCCTTTCTAATCTTTTGGCTTTGGGCTCGTTATCATTTCACTTCAACACAGTTTCTCCTGAGCCTCTTTTCCACTGGTTATAAACCACTAACACCCACCAACATCTGTCTTTTGTCTGGGTACAATCAGGGAATTTGACTCCGGAGTGATTAGCAGTAATGGAAACATGACACCCCGCAAATTCTTTCTTTCTTCTTTATTTTTGTACTTCTGATGCGTCGTGACACAGGTTGAGCGTTTGGGTACTTGTTGTTTTTTATCATCTTAGGAACAACGTGAAAGAGCAGTTTATTTTTTTGTGCGAACCTTTACTACATGACCCTGAGGTGAGAGAGCTTCTCAGTTTCCGGCGTGTCTGTGACGTCAAGCATGACTCAGCTGGGAAAGAATAACAGAAAGGCGAACCTCCTCGCGGCAACGGAAAAACTAAATATTGGTGTAGAAGAGGTAATAGTCTGTACTGAAGACTCAACTGGATCCGTTTGGTTTCTACCCGAGCCTCAGAAGGGCCTCGACCACAAGTGAGCCTACATAATTCATGAGGAAATATGGGTAGGGGCCTTTTCCTCCACAGCCCTGAATACTTTGCTCCTCTGTTCATGAGGAGGTGTTAGTCCATCAGAGTCCATCCAGCATGAATACGTTCCCACAGAGAAACCTCACACTGTGTCTGTGGACCAGGCCTGCCCGTCTCCTGTCACTTAACAGCGTCGAGGAAAAACAGAGTGTGACGCTTTGCAAACTGCCCTTTGCATGAAGTGTGTATTTCCACTTTCGTTTTGCTTGGCCCGAAAAAAAATTGTAGACTCACCCCCCCTCCTCCTCCTCCTCCCGACTGGGCTCTGGATTATTAGCTTAAGCTCTCTAAAAATATCCCTTTGACTGTTTAAGCCTCTGACAGCAGTAACATCTCACACATTCTGATAGCTTTATACTAACTATGGCTGCAGAGGGCTCATGCACTCAGCCCGCCTTGTTATCTTTTACCTTGTTTGCCCGAGGAGGAGGAGGAGGAGGAGGAGGAGGAGGTGGAGAACTTACTGGCCCCCGAAATCTGCAACAGTCCTCTCGCTCCTTTTTGAGAATCGCACTCCGAGTGGCTCATCAGAGTCGAGCGTGCAATCACTGAGATCTCGGGAACAAACTAGAAGCGGGTTTCTATTTAGCACGAGAGGATTTTTCCCCAGATGTCACTCGAAGCACTCGTCATTGTTGCGACAGCTGTAGCAGCACATGGACCGTCATTTGAAAACCGTCACACCACAACATACCAAACCGGCACGCGTCAAAATGTGGAACATACACAGCCGGAAACATAAGATATTTGAATATTAATGCAGTAAGCCCCTTAAGGAATAGTGACGTTTATTGCCGTTCATTCCACTTTTATTGGCCCGCTTGTGCAGCCTCAGTAATTGCATATTTACAGCCATGCAGCATTTATCACACCAATACACAATACATTAGTTTGAGCCGAGTTTATGCAACCAAATATTTTTTGATGTTGGCATTCTTAACAGCTCATAGAAATTAATAATTTCCCAAAAGGGATTACACTGTACACATGTGGCTCATAGACTCCGCTTCAATTATCTTTTCTTCTAACACCCACTCTCTCTTAAAAAGCTTTTCTCACAAATATTATAGCCGCTAACTAGAGAGAGAGAGAGACACTCGATTCCAGCTTTCATTCACGTGTCTCTCTTTAAATGTTTTGAGATGAAATATCATTGTTTTGACAAGACGCTCTCCAGAGCTGCTCGTGTCCCCCCCCTCCCTGCGAGTTGGAACGTTCCTGGGGAGAAAAGTCAATAAGTGGTTGTAAATAAATGAAAACAAACGGGAGACCTCGGCCCTCGATAGATTGAAGAGGCGGAGGGGAGGAGAAAAGAAAAGGCGACTCACCTTTACTCATTATAAAAACTGCTTCTTGACTACAGAGGCTAATTGAGTAGCCTCTCAGCCCCTGCCTGTGTTGAAGGAGAGAGATACGGGGGGGGGGGGGGCTGGGTGATGAATTGACATATTGCTGGCGCTGTGATGTTGATCCAAGCCAGAGAGCGGCGAGGCTTCCCTCCAGGGACCAGTAACCTTATTGTTCCATGTCATCTCCTCCCCTTCTGTTTGAGGACCAGGTTGTCAACCTCTCCCCAAGGTCACGAAAACACCGGGCCCCCCTCTGCAGATAATTGGATTATTTAGAATCGTAGCATCAACTCATTGCTCCGTCCGGGGTCAGAAGTGAATTTAGTGCAGGAGGTTGTCTGTTGTGATGCGTGGCGTCGGTCTGAGCTGACAAGCCTCCTGTCACCGGGTAAAGGATCACACCGGTGGCTGTGTGTGTGTGTTTTGGACTATTTACAGTAAATCAGATACTTGGACATCGCGGCTGACCACATCTCAAACTGTGATGGCGAGTTTCTGATAAAGTTTCATTGCATAACATTGCAGACAATAGCTTTTTAGTCAGCGTTTTTTATTAATTTCTGCAGGAGATACAAATCAGTTGAAACATGCCAAAATAAGTTTATCAAATTTAAATCAATGCAATGTAGTTTTTTGATGTTTTTCCAGTCTATCAATGTTTTTTTATTGATTTCCAAACTAGATGAGGCGCCTCACCTGTCCAGGGTGCACACCGCCTCTCGCCCCTTGTCAGCTGGGATAAGGATGGATGGATAGATGTATTAAAATCTTTTAGTTCACTATATATGTTTTTGCTGGACATTTACAAATGCACCCTCTATGGGGTTTTTTTACCAGGCACCCATCGGTTGCCATTTCTGTCATTACCCTTGTAAAGTGTTTATGATGTTTGTTAAATTATTGTTGCATGGAAATGTAGATGGATTTGAAAAGTGTCATCTCATCCAGTTAATTATGTGGTGACCTCACAGATCTATCTATGACTTCCTGGTGGGGGGGGGGTCCTGACCCTGTGATGACTGATAACCCTGTGCAGCAGCTTGCACCTAGTTTAAAAAGTCAATGGTGGAAACTCTCCAAACTATACAACATTCATTTTGATTGGTCCACTCCAGTTCAGGTTCAGTAGTTTGCCATAAGACTGGACATGTAACCCAGTGGCTGCCTGAAATCTACAGCCTGTGCAGCAAAAAGTGTCATGGTCCATTATTTGTAGGACAGAAGACAAACTTTACACCTGTTGTGAGACTAAAGCGTCGTAGAGAGTAGGTGCTGAATGCCGTTAGCATCGGGGATTCCCACATTCCTTCACACGTTCCCGGTTTCAATGGAGGTTTCGTGGCCGGAGGCTGACGCGGTGTTATCTAATGCTGCGGTGGTAAAAGGAGATGAAGTGGGGCAGTAGATTAAATGGGTGGGCTGCCTGCCTATTAAATCAAGAGTTGGCGGCGCAACAGTAACTCGGGTTTCGTATTGTCAAGTGACACATGTGAGGAGGAGATGCCTCTACACCTTCACGTCTGGAGTGTGACATGCTGCTCCGTTTGTGACTCTGTAATTAACTGCTCATTTGTGTGTGTGTGTTTTTTTGTATCTCTTCTAGGAGGCGGCCACGTTTGCCAAAGAGCTGGGCTTTGAGGTGAGTTGACCAGCAATTGCACACTAAACAGATCCTAAAGGTTTATTTTTGCTGATAATGAAGTTCTTTTTGGACAGTGATTGATGTGCTATTATACTCTCCAGGCCTTGCAGCAGTTGCCATGGAAACCTGGCAGTCGTCATGGTTTCTTTGTTCAGCCAGCTCTCTGTTATGACGCACTCCGCTCGGTCTGCACCCAACATCGCCTACAGATGTTATTTATTGAATTTTGAAAAGCCTCTTGGGAAGCTGAGAAGTTGGGCACGGTTTCAAGCCTTTCTCTCCGCCGGCTCGGGGGCTCATCAGGTTGCCTGGTTAAAAAGCCTCCCTCATTATCTTCATTTCACTCGGGGATGATACCGCGTGTGTCCTGCCGTCGCTGCCGTAGCGTCACGCCGCACTGAACCGCGCCGTCGTCTTTTAATAACCCCGACTACAGCCACCTGTGGTTTTAAAATTGTGGAAATGAAAATTACAGAGCTTGTTACCCCACAGAATGTTCACTGTGTGTCTGAACGCCGCGCTGCCTCTTAAGTGTAAAATGAATGTTCCCTTTAGTCTATTTTTTGCCTGTGTTTTGCATATTCCTCTCACCGCTATTTGAATGTGAAATCAAAAACACAAATAGCCGTCGTGTGTGTGTGTGTGTGTGTGTGTGTGTGTGTGTGTGTGTGTGTGTGTGTGTGTGTGTGTGTGTGTGTGTGTGTGTGTGTGTGTGTGTGTGTGTGTGTGTGTGTGTGTGTGTGTGTGTGTGTGTGTGTGTGTGTGTGTGTGTGTGTGTTGGTTTTTCGAACCGGGCTCAGGTATTTTAAGTGCCTCCTCTCTTTCAAAGGTAGAGCTCGCCCTGAATGTGGCTCCGCTCCGTGTGAATAATTGTCATCCAGAATCACTAACGGTGTGATCAACGTGACTGGAATGAAAATGCGATCTCGACTGGCGGTGACAGGTTTAAGAGCGGAGAAGGGATGAGGGCAGGATGAGGGGTGGTGGGTGGGGGGGGGGCGGCGGCAGTGAAAAGGGGGGCTCACATGGAGGAGCAAAAAAAAGAAATACACAAAGGCCAGTGTAGACACTCTCCTACTACTTACGATTCTTTGACATTTTCCATGTCAACCTGATTTGCCAGAACACTCTGTCAAATTGCATGGGATGAATGTGATTTCTCAGATAACATCAGTGGGCTGCACTGTACTTTCTGAATCTCTAGACGGCTGCGGTTCAAAGAGGTTTTCTTCACAGTCGGCTCTGGTGTGTGTGTTTTTTTTTTTTGTTTTTCGTCTTCTCACTTTCCGATTTCGCTTGCATCCTACGAGCTGACCCACATATTCCACTTGTACGCCGACAGGGATTGGAAAACATCACCATGTGTGCACTGTGCACCGTGCAGGACCCTCTAGTCTGAAACAGCAAGTGACAGAAACGTTGTGAGAGGACATTTGTAATATGCATATAGAATAGTTCTGGAGGATGTGAGTCAAATTCGGATTATTTCCCCCAAACCTGATATTCTCTATAGACATCAAAGATCATCAGCTCGTCATCAGCTTCATTAGATTCCCGGAGCTCTCAGTGTTTCCCATGTCTTTCATCAGCAGGAGGAAACTTGCTCCGTTGTCACAGAGAGTGTTAGCGGATGATCTTGTGACATTCGACACTTCCAACAACCTGCTGTCACGTGAATAGAATTATGTCCATCTCCATGACAACTGAGCAAATGGCATGCGAGACATGGCTGAAGGCTCCTGGGAATTTACAGTACAGGCATATTACACCAAATCCTATTCCTCTTTCTTAACCTTACATTAAACACACAAGTCCACATTTGTACAATAGAGAATGACATAATTTTGTAATTTGATGACACGGGTTAATTTGATCATCAATAATGTGATTTTTATTACAAGTCAATAAACAGAAATGCATCTAGTTTTAGTGCAGAACAGATATATTTAGATTTTATTACATTTGCAGTCAGAGACCTAAGTGTCTGTGTAGCCTGGTGCAGTTTGACTCTTTCAAGGCCGGTGAGAATCATTTAAATCCAGTGACAGCCCTGCTAATTGGTCAGTGTTGCCCCTCAGAGGGGTATTATGATTGGATATTGATGCAGTCGCGCGCCGCTTGTCAATATCCAACCCGCCGAAAAAACACTGCATGATGCACTTTGAATGTATTCTAAACACTGTTATCATCACATTATGGATGACCGACAGAAGCGACAGCGGCGCACGACTTCAGTGCAAACGCCAGATGAAGAGCTCGTCCCCTCCAAAAGCAGCAATCAGCCGATCTGCACACACTCGGCTGATTGTGATCTGTTTCCTTTAAATGCTCAAAGAAAAACTCTCTGCGTCGCGGCTCTAATTGAATCTCTCCCTGGCACCGTTTTCTCAAGCAGCCTGCAGTGGAGACAATCAGTTTCTCACCGGCTCCAACACAGAAACACAATTTAACACCCTTGTAAAGCTTTCACATTTCACGGTTTGTTGATTTACGTCTGATCAGTCGCCTCGCAATCATACATATTGCCGTTTGTCAGCAGTAAACCGAATTGACCATATCATTTGTCAATTCATTTGTTTTGCACTCGCACTGTAATTTTTTTTTTCGGCTTTGTTTTGCCTAATAGGAGGTCGTCAGGTAGTTATTCCTGCCATTGTGTGATTGTGTGTGTAGCAGCTCAAAAGCCACCACCACCTCTGGCCCCTCAGAACCTTTCAGCTCCTAAACCTTCGCCGAGCAGCTTTTTTTTATGTCCGCGAACATAAAACCAGAGGGGTGACAATGTGCCGGAGCCTTGTGTGGTTTTGTGCTCCGTGTCTGGAGGAGAGCTTGTGGTTACGTCCAGTCACAGCGACACAAATTGCCTTTTTAGTTTTTTTTTCGTTCGCTGTCGCTTGCTAACAGCCTCTGTATTAACCTCACCATTAGCACTTACTTAGAGTGTTACACCCATTTTTTCCTTGGCCCAGGGTCTCCCCGGACCTCTCAGGGCTGATTAAAGGACGTTTGGGAAGCGTTTAGAGGTGTAAAAGCTCATTGGTTTGAGTGAGCCGGTGCGGCTGGTGGGCCCCGGTGCATATCTCCCTGATTACTCCCACAGCCCTCTGGTTTTTGCTCACCCCGAAGGCGCTTGAGCGTTAGCTTTGATACAGATGCTCGACCCCTTAATGCTAGCTCCTCAGCGTGCTGTATTACAGAGAGAGGCAGAGTCCACCCCACTGCGCGATGGCGATGAAGACATTCCACCTGCTCATAGTACATCATGATGAGTTAATAATAAAGTAGCCCTGACAGGTGTGTTTTTTTTTTTTTTATCCCTCTCATGATCAAAGGGAAGCACTCGGGAGAGTTCTGTCGTCTCCAGGCGAGAATATCCGCTCTGTGCAGATGCTGAGGAGAAATGGTTTCAGGAGGAGAAGGATACAGTACACGCACCACATATCCCCCCCCGCTCGCCGAACTAGGTTTATCTGACAACAGCCTATCTCCGCACGCTTGTTTTCATCTCACTTATATGACATCCTTATGGTTGTTTTCCCGTAGTCCGCCTGTTCTCCTGCGTGGAAGCATCATCGAGCTGCTATTGATCTCTCCTCAACAAACGGTTTCATAACACATCTGGTTTCGTTATCGCTTGATCCGTCTGCCGGGATTGGAAAGATCTGACCCCTCTCGGCCACACTTGTGATCTTTCATTAAGCTCCTCAGACACGATGCATTCGCCCCGACTTCACACGCTCACCCTGTTGTTGTTTGTTTTTTTGCAGACGGATGACATTGCAGAGATCGCCAAGAAGACCCAGAACCTCCCCAAGGCCAACGGGAAGAGGCAGCGAGTGGTGGTCTTCACTCAGGGCAAGGACGACACTGTCGCCACTGTTGGTAGGCCAATTTCCGTTCCCTGCGTTTGTTGATTTATCTAAATATATTTTCTCTTGAGTGCGACTTGAAGCCGTCCCAAATATGTCCCCGTCTGGACGCCCTTCAGTTAAAGCTCTTATATCTCAATGCTGCAGAAACGCAGCTTTAAATAGACGCCCGATCGCTGACTGAAGAGAGCAGAGCGCTATCAGTAATTTCTTTGAAGTTAACCTCCAATATTGACACCAGATGCTAAAAAAAAAAAAATGCTTGCAGTACATTCTGTCATTTCAGAGCATAAAAGAAGTGTGGGGGATGCAGAGAGCAGGCATTGATTTGTGAAGTACTTCTAACTTTGTCTTGGACAGACTCCAGGCCAGTCCTCAGCAATTTTTAATGCTTCAGCTCTTACATCCTGCCCCTTTTTTTTTCCCCCACTGCAAAATGCTGGCACAGTGACCTTGGGGAGGGGTGACAACATCCCTCTTCAAATCAGCCCAGTTTCCTCTGATACCAGGCAGATTTGTTGGTGGGACATTAAAGGCCGAGTGTCACCGAAACCGAGCGGCGGTTGCAGTTTTGAGCCTGGTGGGGAGAGGTGATGGTTTGTGATGGGAGCGTTTGTTTGGAGCCACGGGGCGTCTCTCCTCGTTGCCCTTGCAGTTCAGACTAGTTGTGAGCGGGGAGAGAGAGATGGCCTCAGGTAAAGACTCCAGCATATCAGTCATCGCTGGGAACTGCAGGACTGTGGGCCCTGCAGGGTCCTCGCGTGTGTCCAGTGGCTTCGGTCTCATCCTGCTGGCGGCTGTGTTTATGAGCTCAAGCTGTGTGCAGCGTGTCATCGATGACACTGTACAACAGTCAATTAGTAATTGTGTCATTTCTGCATTCTCTGTTGTGATTATTTTATCATCTGTAAAGACTGCTGCCGTTTTGGCCGGGTCTCTAAAGAGACGATCCGGGTGTAATGAAGGATAAAGTGGGAGTAATGTGAAGTAATGTTTTACTGAATACTCCCACTTTTTGGGAGTATTCAGTATAAACACTGGATAAACTAACATGGTGTGATGGGAATACTTGTAATGATGACGTGAGCTATGACACGACTCTGCAGAATTCAGCTGAGAAAGAGCTCTTTAAAGTTTTGTGTCTTTCTTTATATTGGATCCAGTTAATTCTGGTTTCCCATTACAAGTCAGGGAGCGCACTTAAGACTGTTGTATGACTGACCTGCATCCTGTCGATATCACTTATCTGGGCTGCATCTACCTGTACTGGACTTTCTGTTTAAATGGGAAAATGAATGATCCGGTTAATTTGTCTGTAATCTCATTACCACTGTAATATCATAATGGTATCACTACCAGTATCACCACCAGTATCACCAACTTCAAAAGCAACACGCACCGGCCGTCATGTGTAGCATCGCACCGCTGCACATAGCACTCAGTGGACACACTGTACCTACACAAGTTGTCATGATATACTGGATTTCTGGACTTAAAAAAAATACATGTATTTTGTATCTTTGTGCAGCAACATTCATCAACCAGTGTCATGAATGTCGGTGCGTTGGCTTCCAATAGACAAGAATAAGTTTAGTTGTTCTAATGCACATCATATGCTGTGTGTGTGTGTGTTTGTGTGTGTGCAGCTCTTTATGCACAACATCACACAAAAACTCTTCAAGCTTGTCAAAGAAAGTCTGACTTTCTCAGAACCACTCGATCAAACCACAGAATTATGTGGAATTGCAGTTTGATGTGTTAATATCGTCACTTGAGATCCATGCAAAAGGCGTTAAATGATCATGTAGCATTTGTTTTAATCGGATATGCTCATTTGAATTTTCATTATGAAAGTGGAATTCCTGGAAGTAAATCTCCCTTCACAGGACTTTGAATAGAAATCTTAAAGCAGGCGCCCAACAGTTAAAACCGAACAGGAATCCATCCATCATGCCGGAGGTGATGGATAATTCTCGCCTGCTGCTCTCATTGCTCCTGCATGAAGAGTGAGCCGTGTGCCGCACTGAACTTTATATAAAATGCATGATGAATGCGGGCGGGATGAAAGACAATGTGTTTCAGATGTCATCTACAAAGGCAAACATGATAAATGTCATTGACTGTGCTGTCATTACAGTGGAGCAGTTACAGTAGTAGGTGCGGCGGAATCTCTGTGTGTGTGTGTGTGTGTGTGTGTGTGTGTGTGTGTGTGTGTGTGTGTGTGTGTGTGTGTGTGTGTGTGTGTGTGTGTGTGTGTGTGTGTGTGTGTGTGTGTGTGTGTGTGTGTGTGTGTGTGTGTGTGTGTGTGTGTGTGTGTGTGTGAACATCGGTGTTCATGCCAGCCAAATAAATGTCAATGCAAAAAGAGAATTAAAGATTTTCATTTCCCAGAGGCGGCGCTCTAATAAACTTGATCTCTCATTTTGTTTGCAATTTGTCCTCCTGTCAGGATTTGATCATTTGCCAGCCTCTGCATGTCATGTTAAACCATTTTATAGTGATTAAGGACGGGAGGACGCCTTCGCCTGTGGTGTAATTCTCCAAAAAGAGATGTCAATTTGTTATTGTTCTTCTTTTTTATCCTGCTGCCCTTCGTGTGAAAGCTTTCATCGCAGCACTGCTTCAAATGGGCGTTTTAAAGAGCTGGGAGCGGGGGGGGGGGAAATGGCCCTTTATTTAGCTGCCACTGACACTGCTGAACTACGCCGGGCTTTTGCTTATACACCCATTAAAGCAGTAATTAAGATCATTGTGCCCTGAACCTTAACGGTGAGGGAATCTAATGAACGATCATTCAGCGGGGGTTAGCGCTCTAATCGCTGATAAGGACTTGATAAAGCCTGACTCGGCTGCTCGGCGAGTTTTAGGGCTCTCAAAGGGACGAGGCAGGCAGATTTCAACTGTGGAAAAAAGGGCCCTGATCTATACGTGTTAATAAAATGAAGTAGTGAATACTGCCTACGAGACAAAAGGGCTTTTACTTTCTATAAGGTGGGTCATTTGTCATTCTCGCCAAAGTAAGATTACACATTGTGGAATTATTTTAAAACTCTCCTCGAAGAATATTTAACAGTGTCTTTAAAAAGCAGGATGTTTATGTCCTGCACCTCGTAATAGACAAAGTCAATTAGCAGCCCCAGCTATGAGGAAGGCTTTTTTTTTTTTTCTTGGCAACTCACGCTGAAGTGTTTTCTTTCATGTCTCTGCGAGGATGTTGGTTGGCGATGATCTTTTGCCTGTGGTTACAGTAATTACAGGCATATGTAATTTTTTTCTCTAACTCGATCGTGAGCAAAGATTGCTGGTTTTGATAGGGAGACGGATTGAATGTCAACTCGCTCCTAACCTGTTGCGTATGCCAAGACAGCGGTAAGGTTTTCCTCTCCGGGGCTCAGAGTTTGGCTGAAGCGCAAAAAAGGAAGAGTTCCAGCAGAAGAAGTATTCTCAGGCAAGTTTCTCACAAAAAGACTTTCAACTTAAAACTCTGTTGAGTTCTTCAACTCGTGCCTTTCAGCAGAAAACACGACGCTCGTATTAGAGCCACTTGGCAACTCTGGATTTGAAATGACGGATTTAATTGTTTCACGTGTGTGAGGCTGATAAAGTGAGACAAGATCAAAGTGAATTTTTATGACCTGCCAACTATTTGATCCACCTGTTTTCTGTCAAAGCAACAATATTGCACGCTGGAAAACCTCCAAGCAAAGCTTAGAGTAATTTAAGAGTCAAAACACTCTCCCCATGCTCGTTCTCCAGTGGAGCCGAGGTCATCTTATCTGCATGTACACTGGCTTTGAGTATAAAAGAGCATTTTTCTCAATAAAAAGTCAATAATAAAACACTTAATTGATACTCATTTCAAAGAGATGCCTTTTGAAAGCATTCTGTAAGTTTAATCACCACAGCTCAAGAGTTTTAATGAGGGAATTATGAGGAGTGAATTAACAAACGCACACAATTATAGCTTTTACTACAAGGAACTATTTTCAGTCTTAGTGTTATTTCTCCCTTTGTTGCAGGTAACCTGTCAAAGCTCAGCCACACACACTTCCCATATTCACCGCAGCATCACTTAGTTCACCAAATTCAAGCAACCCATGTTTTATTGATTGAAAATAATCTCATTACAATGAAATGTGAGACAACTTCAGCAAAGTGATGTTTTCAGACTTTCCACAAGCCAGGAACAACAGTCAGTGTTTTTGGCAGGAGGTTTTTAGACTTTTCTTCCTTTTTTTGCCATTTTCCATGGTGGATTTTCACCAATGAGATCTTTGTTACAGATGGCTGGAGAACAGTTGGACTGTAACTTGAGTTAACATGTCAGTCAAATTTAATAATTTGCATCAGCGAGGCTATGAGAACTTTCCCCCAGCAGCAGGAGAAGAAACTTTAAATGCGATAATGGAAGCAAGGGGGATGTGGGTTGTCTATTGTGCCATGTTTTCTAGAAACAAGAGAAACTGTGTGTGCCATAACCAGCGTCACGCAGCCCACGGTGAAGTGATCCGTCAGGAATGTAAAGTTCAAATGCAAACAATATGTTCACATCTACGTGTTTTACAAACAACGCAAAGGATTTTTCAAAACATCTCTACTCTCATATTCATGAAACACAAACATATCAAGCTGCGAGCCGACACAGATAAAAGAGCTTTTTGTCATTCGAGCCAAAATGAACACAACATCTTTAAATGAATTTAAAAACTGTGACCGTGGTCGGGGGTGTAAGAACTGTGTAACAGTTTTTGCAGAATTTTTTTGTGCTACATAAAATGTAATAAAATCAGCCTCTGAGTTTTGGCAATTAGCTATTTCTTTTAGCTAGATGCTAATGTACGCACGCTAACATGCTAACCGTGGCAATGCTAGCATGTTGATGTTTAGGTTTATTATTAAGTAAATTCGTCATCAAAGCATATTAGCACAGTAGTGGAAATTAGCAAGTTAGCTAATTAGACTTTTTTTTTTGCCTCATGATGATGCTAGATGATACATCCTCTGGAGACCCTGCATGTCTGTAAAAACAAAGAAGGGGGTGGACACACAATTTACAGAATTGCTCGTGTTAACTCAAATAAAAACTTTACTTCTCGTGAGTTGACGAGGTTACAAACTATTTTATTAATAAGACCTGACGGGCCCCCGCTGGAATTTGTTTTCACTACTTTTAAACATGTTTACACATTTACTGATTAGTTCTGTTTGGTTTATTTGCTCTAATGATGTAGGATAATCTGTGCTGAACAAGTGCAGCAGCTTCGGTCATCTAAATCATCCGGTTGTACAGCAGCAAAGTGCGTCGCATAAGCACAACCACATCTAACGACTCACACTTCTTAACTACGGAACAACTGACAAACCGGAATTTATTATTAGCACATTGCTCATGTGCGGTAAATCATTTCAAGAGGGAGGAGGATTCTCAGGCTTCATCTGTGGCATTAATTAAGCAAAGTCGTTATGCTACTAATTAGCTGATCCTTAAAAGGATTCTTGTCTTATTGTCATTTATTTTCAAAGTGACAGTCAGCTGCTTTCCTTTATAAAGAGAAAATATGTCTTTATGAAACCACAATCCAGCTCGTTATCTGGTGCATCTCCGGTACCTGACCTGCAATAAATTCCCAATTGACTCTGTGTGATGTCATTTAACACAAGTGGATGTGGTTTGTCTCGCAGTCGGCGTGTTGCGGTAATTTCCTTGACATCAGGTGTCGACCACATGCTCGGCTGCGGGGTTGTGTATCTTTCGCCCTGTGAGCCAAGGACAGAAATGTATTCCAAAATTTGATAAGGTGTCTGCAGCTCAGATATTCTGTGAGCCATTGTTAGATTAGCGGGGAGCCTCATTAGACAACTTTTTTTTTGCGTTCCCGCCCCCCCCAGCCTCATGTTCCCCTTAAACTCCCAACCTTTCTCACCATTAAGAGCTCTGTCAGCCGCCCTGTGTTCCTTTTATCCACATGTCAGTCTTTTGTCTCCTGCACCTTTTTGAAGGTTCACGTCGGCACCAGAGCCTGGGACTGTTTGAAGCTCGCGTGTGTGGTTTAGATTGTTCTGACATAAGTTGCTGATTTAATGTCACTCTACACCTCTCGACTTTGTCATCTGGTAGATTTTCTGTTTCTTTCTCCCCCCTCCCCTCCCCTCCTTACAACTGGAAATCTCTTTGAAGTGCATATGCTACTGATAATTGAAACAGTATAATCCACTGGAGATAATAAGAAACCCTCATTTGATGGATTCTGTTTTTGAACTGGAATGATTCACAGTAACTGCTCTCGCATTGTTTTTAATTTTTCAGAGCGCTCACCTAAAGCTTTCGAGATGTTGATGATTATTGTGTTTGATCGTCTGTCACTTGTGGCACATTTGTTCAAAGCAGCTACAGCATGTTGCATTGGTTTATTTATGCAAGTGTTTTAAGTCTGATTTACATGCGGTCACTTGGGCCAAAACAATACTCGAACAATTCATTTGTCCATCATCACAAATCATTTTAATTTCCAGTCAAAAACAAGCCAAACATTCCCAGATTGTAGATTTTCAAATGCTTCAAGTTGATGTATTTCTGTTTGAAAACTAAAATGTACCACAAGTCCAACTAATCGAAGAATTCAAAGACTTTGAGCCGCGATAACCTCTGATCTGCTTGATTCCCAATTTTTATAATAATAACCATAAAACTACAAGCTGCTGCTCCGATACTACGCTAGCTAGTCTGTGTGGATATATAATACACAGTATTTGTTAGCTTAATAATAACTCCAGCATGCTAACCGCATCTAATGAGGGTATATGCTTGCTATTGGTTATCTTAGCTTAGCATCGTGTGCATAGAGGAGTTGCTACATGATAAAATTTGCTAAATAGCATTAACAACAAGTTGTAGAACAGCATATCGGGTAAATTAAACTGACGATGATTAAGTTAAGGGATCGCCACAGTTATTACATTTATTATCGTGAAGGGTCCACTTTGTACCTAAATGTATTGCGCTCTTGATGAGCTCCTTAACTCTTACTCAACACCACCTCCATATTGTACTCTTGTTGTGTGAGTCATAATCTTTACACATTAATGAGCCAAAAGAACTATTATTTTCTGAAGTGCTGGAATAAAGTGGCCAAATGTCTGTGATTATTACAAAGCCTTGATGTGTAAAATCCAGTCAAACTCAAATTAGTAATTAGTCTAAACTTGGGGCGTAAAAAATTATAATTAGAAAGTAGTGTTGAAATCCAACTAACAGCCTCCCTCTGTCCTGACCACAGGTGAGAAGGTGACCACGTTCCCGGTTTTGGACATCGACCAGAACGACATCGTGGACACCAACGGGGCAGGAGACGCCTTCGTGGGAGGTACGGCTTTGATAATGATTCTCCACACAGCTTGGATCCTATGTACATTCCCAATTAACCTTTGATACAGGCCAACTCTGTAATGTAGTAATGTGTCCAGATCATATGAGTGTGACATCCAGCCTGCTGTTTTCACTCTGTACGAGCCGATCACAGCAGCACATAAAACAGTCATCATTCGCATCCTGTTGAGGAGGAAACGGCGTCGCTCCCTTGTTCCTGAATCCATTACACCCGGGCTCTTATTACTGCTCGCTGCTTCCCAAACTATTTCAGAAGTGATGGACGCTTAAACGTTGGCCTCTGCTCTTCTGTCTACCCAGGGTTCCTCTCGGCGCTGGTCCAGGAGCAGCCGTTGGAGGAGTGCATCCGGGCCGGTCACTACGCCGCCAACGTCATCATCAGACGCGTCGGCTGCACTTTCCCAGAGAAGCCCGGCTTCCACTGATGCAGCCGAGCTCCGCTCAATTGTCGTTTCCATAAGCTATCTGGATATGTTTGCCTCATGTGGAGTTTTCTATTTACAGACTGCATGGGACTATGTGCCTCAGGTTGGTTATTTTGTCAAGCTCGAATAAGCAGCTCACATGTTCTAAGTCAGACACTGTGTTCATATCAAATGTTGGGATAATATTGTCATATTTAAAGGAGCATTCCACTGAAAGTATTAAAATACCAACGCCCGTTGGCCTGAGAGGTGGAAACTTTACTCCTTCAGCATAATCAAGAAGTACATTATTCAGCATCGTAGGTTAAAAAAGTTTCCACGGATGTGTGGCTCTGAAAAGTCGGATTCTAGCTCCTTCGTGTAGGAGTTACAATCATTAAACACCCATTGAAATTTCTCAATGAATACACTCAATATGTTCCCTAATTATTAAAGCTTCACCGATACATTTCTAATTATTTTCTAAGCCTCTGTGCTATGAGGTGGAAACAGTTTATTAAGTATTGTAAACTATCAGTGCAATTCTTCATTTTTCAGCAAGCTACAAACTGCTAGGAGCCATTCTCAAGCCATGTTGTGGTACTAAATACTTGTGGGATACTTAATGGTACATTTTCCTTTGATATTCAGTGGTTATGCTGCAGAAATCATGAACCTGATGCTTTCCAATATCCACAAGTGACACTAAGAGGACAAAACTGGACAGAATTGGATTTCCTTTGTTATTACATAAATAAAATAATATCCAACTCATTCTCCCGAGAAACGCCTTTTCCAAAAGAAAGTTGTGTTCCATGTTTAATACTTTGTTTGACCTGCAGTTCCAATTTCTGTTAATTCTCCCAAAAAGACTGAATTGAAAACACAAGTTGGTGAATGTCCCTCCCATTATTAAATCAGCCAGAGGCTCCCTCATGCTAATCACTATTGGACAGCTCCACACCCCCATTATGGAGATCACAGGGGGGAGGGAGGAGGGATGGAGGCTGGGGGAGTGGGCATCAGGAGCAGGACCAGCCTGGTTTGTTGGCTCTGCTCAGTCACACACACCCCCGCCCCCCCAACAAACACACACACACACACACACACACACACACACACACACACACACACACTCTCACTGGTTGGGTCCTAGCTGGACTCTCAGGGTGTGGAGCTGCACGACGGGGCTACAGGAGATCATTTCTCTCAGTTTAGGGATTAGCCGTCGCTCTTCGTGGCGATCATTAGAGGGACCTGGAAATTAGGCTGATCCTTCATACCCAGCTGTGCTGTCGCTGGGGGTTGGAGACGTGCAGCCGAGGGAGGCCCCTTACCCTCCCATGCACCACCACCACCACCACCGCCCCTCCTCCCTCCCCACTGACTGTGGGCCAGCAGAAGTGTCGGGCAGTGTCCTAAGTGTTATGCGGGAAACAAAACAACACTCGCCACCTTGACAAAGAAGTGAACAGTATTTTTTGATCCACTACAACAACCTGTTGCATCATATTATCTTTTACTCTTCCCCAGAGCACGAATCCATTTTTCATTCTCCCTGCACAATTGCTCATTTGTCTGTAATGAGGCATAGTTTATGCATGTATGCTAATTGGGGGCATCTAGGTGAAAACATTCTCGAGCCAAAATGTTATTAACAACTTTGAGACACTTTTTTTTTCATCAGCATTTTTTAAGGTTTCACACAGATGCGCTTTGAAAAGGACCACATTTCTGATTGGGCAAGATCACACTCCATGGCAGCTGGTTCATTTGCTTCTCAAGATGACAGATGGCAAAACACAAACACAAAAAGAGGGAGCCATGATTAAGTAATGAGAACGCCTGCCACAATAAGGAAACTACTTTTCCTCGCTTTTTCCTGCTCAACTTTTACTTTGTTCAACGAGTGCAAGGTGCGGAGGGAAAAAAAACAGACATAAAAAAGCCGCATTTTAAATTTACATTTCACAATATGTCATCCGTTTCTTTTGCTAATGAGCCGCAGGCATTTGGAGAGTGTATAACGCAGCTTTTATTGTGGAGCAGCGATCTACAAAATCTCTTTTCATTCGCCGTTTCACATTCAATACGCTGTAAGACACTTTAAAGTAGAGGGAGACTACAAACCTGACTTTGTGATATTCACCTACAAAAGTGAGTTCATGGCCACAATGTTGTTGTTTTTTTCTGAATGCAAGGGGAAGTAGAATAAGTGGGGCCCTGGCCAGTGTTTTGCCCCGCAGATGGGCAGCAGTGTTTGTGAACACCAGTGTGGCAGTTGGCAGGGATTGAGAAGGGGGATGGGCAGATTGCAATGGCACATGCCCCAATTCAAATTATCCCTGGACCCATGCAGCAGTGGAGGACCTGCTGGGGCCCAGGGTTGCGTTCGTTATACCCAGACACACACAGGCAGGTCTGGTCCGAGGCTCCATCACTGACACCAGATCTGCATTATGAAATGTGAAGCCTCCTCATTCACATTTCACCTGCTCTAACACCACCTCAATGAAATAAGGTTTAATCTGCACGTATTTACCTCAAATTGTAGATTGGAGTCAATTTCAAGGATTGACAGGCAAGAAGATTCTGAATGTACTGAAATGGGGGAATTGGGTAAATTGAAAACATTAAAAGTGTCATTAAGGTAATAAAAAGTGCGCCTGATGAATATGTAGCATAATTATAAAACAACTAAAAAGACTATTAAACTTGAATTAAATCAATTTGTACCAAATTACACATGGAGAGATGTGTTTTTAAAGGAGCAGAATGTTTCCCTGCCAGATCTTTCTTATAGCTGCCTGTGCAGTACAGTGTGTGTTCATAATCTGGTGGGAAGTTACAATTATCTCTCTAATTACATCTGTATTACTGCATGAAAAATGAGCTTTCTGCCATTTCTAATGCTGTTAAAGAGCGAGGGGGAGCCCAAATCTAAAGGCTGGGAAATTTAATGATCTACATTACATTGCTAACAACTACAGCTCCACGTCCTCGGGTATGGCGAAGTTAATTAACAGATTAGGGTGTTAGTGTATGATATCCCACAATGCCCTGGGTGAAATTGGCCAGCGCGAGCGAGAACCAGCCCAGCTCATTTTTTTCAAATTAAAATAAAAGTCTGGATTAGGAGTTTAAATCATTCAAGAACCTTAGAAACTTCTCAAACGCTTAAACTCCATATGTTCCTAATAAGTAGAGCTTCAACAATACATTATTGATTATTCTTTATACTTTAAAAAATGTATTTTAAAGGACCTAAGTGTTTGAGATCTGTGCAGTACAGTGTGTGAAGTCTCAATGTTAAAGAGTTGGTGAATGAGCAAATCTAAAGACTGGGAAATGTAATGATCAACATTACATTGTTAACAACCACAGCTCCACGTCCTCGGGTCTAGTGAAGCTGATTAATATTGAGAACATATTTGGAATAGGAGTTTAAACACCCATAGAAACTTCTGTTACACTTATACTAAATAGGTTCCTAATTATGAATAAATAAATAGCTAATTTGTATTTTAACTCAGGGGAAAACATGTATTTGGAAAGGATATAAATGTTTTCATGCAATATCTTTCCTAAAATATGTAGTAAAAATGTAATGATCTACATTATATTGATAAGACCAACAAATCTTCCTTGTGTATGAACAACTCAATTAACAGATAAGTGTGTTAGTTGATGATATCCCACAATGCCCAGGGAGTTATTGGTCAACTCAGATCAGAACCAGCTCATTTTGTTTACAGAATATAAAAGTCTGGATTAAACACTGATAGAAATTGATATTACACTTGCTAACTTCTCTTTACTCAGGGGGAAACCTATACTTTTATGCTAAATGTTTACAAGATCTTCCTGAAAGGTCTATTTATATTACAGCTCATAATCTGAGTTATAATGTGAAAAACTGACAAATGTAATAATCAAAAATTATGTTTCTATAATATCTACAAATCTCTTCCTTGGGTGTGAAGTTAATTAACAGATAAGTATGTTAGTGGATGATATCCCACAATGCCCTGGGGGAAATTGGTCAGTGGGAGCAAGAACCAGCTCATTTCCTTACAGAATATAAATGTCCGGATCAGAAGTTTAAACACCAATAGAAACTTATATTGCACTTGCTAACTTCTCTTTTTACTCAGGGGAAAACATATATTTTTAAGGAGATGCTAGATCTTTCTGAACGCTCTATTTATAGTACAGTTATAATCTGAGTTACAATGTGAAAAACTGAAAAAATGTAATAATCAAAAATTATATTGATATAACATCTACAAATCTCTTCCTTGGGTTTGAAGTTAATTAACAGATAAGTATGTTAGGGTATGATATCCCACAATGCCCCTGGGTGAAATTGGACAGTAGGAGCAAGAACCATCTGATTTTGTTAAAAATCTATAAAAGTCTGGATTTGTGTGTTTATGTCGGATCAAATCCCACATGATCACTGGAATCCACAAACGCCCCGTGGGGACTTCATGTGTTATGACATTAAAAAATAAAGACGTTAAGCAGCCGGGGGTGGGGGGGGAGAAACATGGAGTGCAAAGATAAAATGATCCTGATCGGTGGACATGTTTGATGGAGGGAGAGTGAGTGGAGGTGGTGGAGGAGTGAAACTGACAATATGATGGTAGCATGCGGACTAAAGGGGCGACGGTCCGCTCCACTCCAGTGAAGTGGGGATGTCTACAGTGGGAGAAGAAGAAGAAGAAGAAGAAGGGGGAGGGTACCACTTTGTCACAGGCTGCTGTGTAGATTAACCTTTCAATTAGTTCTTATCAGCTCCCTGCTCCATGTCGCCGGAGCCTTTCCTCCTCCGAGGCGCTGTTGTTGTTTTTATTCTGTGATTTTTTTTTTCCCGGGACGTGGCTGGGATGCGTCTCCGCACATTTCCCCGATTAATGAAGAGGAGTATCCGGGAGAGGAAGAAGCAGGGGGGGAAACTTGAAGAGAGGGAAATAATCGACGGTAAGCTTCCTCGTTTCTTCTTCTTCTTCCATACTTGTTCTATCCCCCCGCGTGGAACTTGAGCCGTGATGTGTTGTGTGTCTCCGCGGCGGATCGTGTGTGTGTGTCATGTCCTCCCGGGTGCACGTTGGGGGGAAGCGAGAGAAACACATGATTGAGGATCGGTGATGGAGGGAGACACTCTCTCCCCCGGCAGTCGTGTTAACTTGTATTCCCTCCTGAACACCTTCCTCCGGGGCTCAGCGGTCCCCCTTGTCGGGAGGTGGTTCGTGAAAAAGAGGTCATGCCAACACAGCGCGTTAATTCCCCTCCCGCTACTTTTATTCCCTTTATTCATCCCGGTTGAATGTTTATTGGAGAATTAACATCTCTTCTTGTGTGTGGAGGGGGAAAGGTGGAGGAAGATAAAGACGAGGAGGAGAAGACGAAGAAGAAGAAGAAAAAAAGGCGATAGTGATACTCCCTTGAATCTGCTGCCGGGAAACGTGTGATTCCCGTTTTTTGGAATGTTTTCACTTTAAACCGCGTTTTATTCCACTAACGCAAACACATGATAGATTTAACAAACAGCCAATTAAAGTCCAAAACGATCTAAATCACTTTCAAGTGTAACCAAGTGTTTCGAGGAGGAATCCGAGTAAAGGTGGCACCCGGTGTTACGCCACTTCCACATGAGGTTAAATACTCCTCCGTGTCACACCGGGAGAACCGGCGCTTCCACGCTCGTTACGTCCCGTTTAACCGTTGATGAGTAAATAAAAACAAGTTGTGGTTTGCGGGGGGCGGCGAAGTTCGCGTAACCGTGCGCGGGTGATCTCGCTCGATCAACCGGCGGCACCTTAAGGGGCGGGTCGAGGGGGCGAAGTGACAGATCGCACAGCCAGTGGCGCGCCGCGTGCACTGCGCTCACACACGGAGATTGACATGTGCTCCATCAAACCAGAAGTCGGATCTCGCCCTCGCAGCCAATATTGAAGTCGCAGGGGGGCGGGCCCATTAGCGGTAGGTACGGGTTTAATGAGACTCCATTGGATTGTAATCAGCGTCATGTCGGATTCATGTAAACTACAACATTGTAACAAAATGGCGACTGTTTAGGTGACAATCGGTAACGCTCGGCGGCGCTTGTCATCTGTCGGCTCGGACTCGGGCTCTTCGTCGCAGCGGTCGCCACCGGGGGGATCGTGGGCTCGTTACGCGGGGCTGTGATCGCTCGGTAACGGCAGCTGTCAACCGGGGAGGCTCCTCGCGCTCGCGGCTCGGTTCCTTCGTAGCGGACGTCGAGCTGTCAAAAAAAAAAAAAAAAAAGTCGCGTGTGGACGAGTAACGGTTAAACTTTACGTGGATTCTGCGCCTTTATTTTTTTGTGGATTTCTTTTGCGTCTGCTCCCTCGTGTCGCAGATTGAGAAACGTCGCGGTTGGAAATAACGTGCAGCGAGTGTAAGTGTTAACTTTGTGTGTTTGTGTGTATGTGTGCGGGTAGGGGGGGGACATGTTAAAAAAATATCTGACCTGCTCAGGAGACGGTTTCTACTTTTTTTCCACCCGGAACTTTCTGCCTGAAGTTTCTCCGGCCGCCGTGTTGTTGTTCGCTGCTTTCTGAAACCGAACCGAGTCTGTTTAGGAACCGACATCTGCTTTTTTCTTCTTCTGCTGTGTGGATTATTACTGTCAGGCAATGGATTAAGTCTAATTTCTTCAGCAGCCATGACAGCTCCTGCATCTGTTTCTTATCCATCTGTTTCTGGTGTTGTAGCACATCTTAAAAGTCCCGCATTCCTCCAGCTTAGCTTTTATACCCACTTTAGAGAATGTGAATAATGAGATCATTTACATGAGAGGTCGCTGTTTTTTGAAAGAAATGCACATGACCCTGTTTGTTCTCTCTCTTGTTTCCAGGTTTGATGTTGGATTGATTTAATCCAGCTCCACTTCAGCTGCTCACCACCTTTCGGGGGAATTAACCCAGTGCCAACTTTTCCTCGAGATCACCGCCAGACACCCAGGATTGAGAGGCCGGGCGTGGATGCTGGCGTGGAACATAACTTTTTGACCTTTTCACCGAGGATGTGGATGTACCCAGTGTTCAGCAGCAGAAAGGGGGAACCTGTATGGATCACATTTTGGTGCGTCTAATTGTTCAACCATGGTAAAACTTGCGAACCCTCTGTACACGGAGTGGATTCTGGAAGCAATACAGAAAATCAAACGGCAGAAGCAGCGGCCGTCGGAGGAGAGGATCTGCCATGCGGTGGCCACGTCCCACGGACTGGACAGGAAGACCGTCGTGGAGCAGTTGGGATTAAGTGTTCACGATGGCTCTATTCTCAAGGTTACAAATAAAGGGAGCACCTCCTACAAGGACCCGGGAAATCACGGAAGAGTTGGGTCAGTCCCGCCCGCGAATGTGTCCGTGCCATCGAAGGAATCTATATGGAGTTCAAGCGATCTGCGCCACATCGATTGGAATAAAATACTTAACAGGGCCATTGAGGGCCTGGATGATAACCACGGCTCCTCGCTGAAGAACATCGAGAGGTATCTGAGGAACCAGGGCGACCTCTCGAACATTGTGGATAACCCCGCTTTCCGGCAGAGGTTACGGCTGGCGGCCAAGCGGTCGGTCAACAACGGCAGGTTGTCCAAAAATGGCCCCCGGTACAAGCTCAGCCACGGCGGGGTCGATCCAAGGGGCTCCCGGTGTCTAACCACGACCCCCTTGGTCCTGACGTCAGTGACACTCCTCCCCCACGAACGAGACCAGGTACACACACCTTGGCCTCTGCATGGTCCTCCCCATGTCCCCCAGTGTCTTCTGTTGCTGTCAGGGAGACACCCCAGTGACCACAGCAGTTAATACACTGCTTATTACTGTGTTATTAATCTCTATCTTCTCACCCAACACGTCCTAAAACTTTTGTGTAGCTCGAACTTTTCCAGAACTTTCACCGGTGGTTCTTCCATGGTAGCAACAGCGAGGAGAGGAATGTTATTGAAAGGACAACTGCTCTCTTAATCTTCTGGTCTCTAGCTCGGCGGATCAGAAGCAACGCCATCTAGAGTGTGTGTCCCTCTGGGGCTGCGTTTCTCTCGGCCTCTATAATAAGAGAGCTTGGATAATCAGAAAGTCATGCTGACAGTGTGTGGTAGGCAGTGTGCTGTAGGCTTCACAGAGGTTATGTAACTCTAGCCTAATGACCTTAAGGGATGTGGCTGGCTGTCTTGTGAGTTGCAAAGCGTTAGTGAGCAGAATTGGGATATTCTGTTGGTAGTTTGCGCCGACACAAACAAGCGTGAACTAGTCCTGTCGAACAGGGCCGAGGAATGGGAGCCGGAGTATGTCTGGCAGGACAGATTTTTTTCTCTTCTCAGGCTTCATGCAGCTGTTATGACCTTTGTGCTCACTGAGATGCCCCAGAGAGGAAATAAAACCATATAAACAAACTTCCAGGTTGCATTGCTTCCGCTGCTTTGTCACCTCGGGGTTGGTTTATAGTTTACAAGGATTGTGTTTCTGTTATAGCTCGCACTTGATTTGCAGGAGAGTGTGTCATGGAAACTTGTTTTGTTTTGTGCGGCCCTATTTAAAGTGTGGTGCACAGTCATCTCAGTAGTTTGTTGTGAAGTCCTTTTTTCTTTTTTTTTTGGCAGCTCGTGTGTTGAGACTGATGAAGGTGAAGTGCAGTCTGGTGGCTGATGCACAAGTTATGCAGCCGAAAGTTGCTCGCAAGCCGCCGTCGGCCTGTTCCCACCAGCTTCTCAGCGAATAATCAGGAAGCGACACCTTGATTCTGCAGCCACAACTGTGACAGTGTCTGTGGTCAGGCCAAAAGTGAAACCGAGATGTGTTTAGAGACACGGTGTCCTGCCCCGGTTCTCATAGCAGAGGAAAGGGCCTGCTGTTTTCCATTTGGAACATTTCAATCTATTGCTCTGGGGCTGATGACATCACCTGGCCCGGCGCAGGTTTACCATTCACTTCAAAAGGGATGAGACGTCGCTGGCTGCTCAGCTGCTGAAGCCCGACGTGTGTTGAGAATAAGAGATAGTTTGAGGTAAAAGGAGCAGTCTTGGTTTAGAGTTTATTAGATTCTGAAGAGACTCTGGCAGGAACAAAGGGAAGGAATGAGAGTTTTTTTTTTTTTTTCTGCTGTGTTATGCAACCACTTGAGCTCTCTCTCTCTCTGTGTCTCTCTGTTTCTCTCTCTCTCTGTGTCTCTCTGTTTCTCTCTCTCTCTCTCTCCACCGGCAGTGTTCTAATAGGACCCCACCCCCTCACTCAGGACAGCCTGCTCTTTTGAAGCAGCGTAATTTCCTGTAATGTACTTAATTTAGAATCCCCAAGTAAATCCTCAGCGTCTCCTCAGCTGTGTTTATTTCTCTATTTGCACATTTTCATGCCGTGCAGATCGCAAATTGCCATTGGTTCTAATCACCAGGCCTAAGAATATTCCCTGATTGAAATTAATTCTCCGGTTCCTGGATGAGACGTCATGGCGCAGTCATTGGAGACTGTGTTATGAAGTGAAGGCTTTCACTTGCCTATCAGCCCCTGAGCGTTTCATCAGCAGAATGCACAGGCTGCACATTAGCACTGATGTCTTATTCATTCCGAGCTCTTTACACAAGTCTTTCTCACTTGTATCTATAATTCTCTTGTACAAATCATATTTATGACGTGCGTTAAACACAAAGTCTGAGTTTTAAGACTCACTGATTTCAGTTTTGCCTCCAGGCTACATAGTAAAAATGACATGTAGTTTTTGTACATAACAAGTAGTAATCACAACCCTGAGGCCGTGTATTCACATGCCTTTGGCTGTATTCTTTCCAGTGATGAAGTAGAATGACTTGTGATCAAGGACAAATACTAATATTTCTTTGTGGCTGCTGCGTGTGAATGTAGTTTGAACTTTCATAAGTCTTTTTAATTGACAGACCTTGTGTAGTCAAGTTAACAAAACGTCAGGGTTATGAGTTGGGCTGCGGCAAGTAATTATTTTCACCATTGATTAATGTTTTTCATTAGTCCATAAAATGTCCTAAAGTAATGGAAAGCACATTTTACGACCTCAACAAACCAATGATGTCATCTTGGCTTGTTTTGTCAGAGTAAAACAATCTAAAATCTAAAGATGGTGACTGAATAGCTAAGAGAGAGAGAAATGATCATATTCAAAGAGCTGAAACCAGAGATTGCAACTTGATAAATTCTCTGTTGATTCCCACAGTTGTTGTTTTGCCAAACATCCCATTCTTTCAGCTCTTGTGGGTTATGAATGATACTCAGGACCACGACTGTTCCACAAGTTTACAGTTGCGGGCTATGTATTTAATATTTCTCCTGTGTTGTGAGACAGAATGAAAATCACTGATGACTCATTGTCTGAGCTGTGGCTCGGCTGTGTTCTAACCGAGAGGTGGTGCCTCATCACAGCAGCGGTTCTGGTGTTTTTGTGTCAGTAATCACATCCCTGCAAGCAGCAGTCAACTCCCAGTGCTAGTGCCGCTTTCAGATATTGACCTGGCAGGTTGGAAAATAGAGTAATCATTGATGTGGCGGTGAACTGCTTCCCCTTCACTGCAACAACTAATTGATACAACAGCAAGGAACAATGGCCAAAGTCACAGCGAGTCCCTGCTGCGTCTCTCCCCCGGGGTTCATTTGGATGGTGTGACAGGTTGTAAAAAGACGCTCCTGTCAAAAACAAAGATCTCCCTTAATGAAACTGTTGGTCTGGAAGAGGTCGGAATCAATGTGGATTCAGAGGTCACAAATTTGGTGGAGGACTGTGGTGATGATCTGCGTCATAGAAACCCAGGGAACTAATTATGGGCATCCCCAGAGTGCCCTTCAAAGCTGCACTCAATTGTCGAGGCCTTAGTGTGTAAACTGATGATGAGGTTGGTTATTTACGGTCACACCCCGTGAGCGTTGTTTACCGTTAAATTCAGGGAAGGAGGCAGCCGCTTGTTTGATGCTCCTCCAGAGGCTCGGGTATATGATCTCATATTTAAAGGGACACCCTGTGAATCCCATAATGCCTCAGTCTGACAAGTGTCTCCCAGGTTCTGACTGGCAGCTGAAAGAGAGATGACACACAAAAAAAAAAGTCTTTCTGCGAAGTCAGCCTCTCTTCGTTGGGAGTAATCAATGAGAAAATCCTCTTAAGCGGCGAGCTCATATTTTACTTCTGAACTTGTGCGTAAGCCCTTAAATGAGTGTTTGTTCTGAGACTTGCAACATTTACAGTGGATCACGGCAGCAACAATGAGAGGCACGTTTTATTATTGAGGTAATTTGATTACATGCTGGTTAATCCTTTCAGACTGGAGTGCAAGCTTTAAGAATCGGATTAAGCCCTTAAACTCTGATTACTAAGATCACTTACCCATTCCGATGTAATGGATAAAGGACGTGGATCTAAAACGCAGCAGATCTCTGAGGATGAGATTCATTTATTATTCATTTCAGGCTGTGAGAACTCAACTCCTTCTCTTCTCTTTTTTTCTTCTTCATTCTCTGAGCTTTTGCTTCTAGTTCATATGTTTGAAGCCGTTTCATTAAATCCACACACTGGTTTTTTATCTCCTCTCCATAACCGGCAGTATGTCTACAGTAAGCTCAAGAAATCCTGACGAGATAAAATGTCAGAAAAACAAACAGAGCCCGTGCCCGTTTCTGTTTTTTAAACAGTTTGTCTCTGTTTGTGTTCCCACCCAGCTCCGGGTCGACCCCATCCCAATATGCAGTTTCTGTCTTGGAACGAAAGAGTCAAATCGGGACAAGCGGCCAGAAGAGCTGCTGTCCTGTGCAGACTGTGGGAGCAGTGGTAAGTCGCCCCGCAGTCACTCACTCACCAGCAAAGCATATTATTTGAAAGTAGAGCCAAATGTTTCCGGTTTTTAGCTTCTGTTTGCTTGGAGTCCTTGAGTTTGTCGACCAGATTCTTATATTTTTTCTAATATGATATCGTTGTTATCCTATGAATGAAGAGAATATTATGGAATCAACCAGGCCCAATGATAAATGTTAATTTTAGAATAGTAGCAAGAAGGGTAGATAAAAATCTAATTTCAAAATGTCTATAGCAGCATTTTGTATATCTATTACCTATTAAATGGTGACTTTTCAGGAAATTCACTTGGCTAAATATTTGTTCAAAATGCCTGAAGCCTCTCAAAAATCAAAGCACTTCAACTTATTGAAGCCCTACAAATTCATTATATTAATGGTGACATAACCATTCATTTTAAGTGATATTAAAGCATCCTTAGCTTTAAGACTAGAGACAAATCAGTGATTATGGACACATTTCTGTCTTGTGACGATATAGAGTTATTATCGTCATATAACCGAACCCCCGGCAGCATCAGTCATCTGCATCAGTCGAGCAGATGTTACATTCTTCCTCCACATTTTTCACTTCCCTTTAAGGGATTTATTGGGAGCACAGTGTTCAGATTGAGTGTTTGAAGGGATGTAAATTGCTTGCAACCCTCAGTGGGCTCAAGAAGGGCAGATGCTCCGTAAGTGGCCATTATAGAATCTGAAATCATTTTCGCTCCATTCAGGTTCTTCTTATAGCGTGCACCAGGCGCACTGGATCAAAAGATCAACCCTTTCCCCTGTGCAGATTGGTGGCATTTCCTTTACAGTTCTTTAGCTCCACACAAAAAGCGGCTAACCCCCCATAAAATTACCTCTGCCAAGGCGTCATTTATGTTTGAACAATTATTTTAAATGCCGTAAGGAATTGTTCTCCTGGTGACATTTTTATAGCTCAAATTTGACTAAGTAGTGTCGAGGTGGTTTTCATTAACCGCTCCTAGTGTACACAAATTGTTCTCTGACTGTAAAACAGCTGTTTTACAACCATGAGAGGGAGCAGGGTGAGGGAGAAGGCAGGCGTTTACATGGCTTTCATGGATCGGCTTCCATTAGAATGAGTGCTGCTACCGTTTCTGCCTCGTTAGGATCAAATTATCTGTAATTAGCGGCTCAGATGTTTGATCGCACTGTTTTTAGGCACAACTTGTGGCGGGGGCAAAAAATGTGTTGCGGACATGAAGGCCCTCCATTGTTTTCGGTGTTGTAATGTGTTAATATTTAACCTGACTGTGTGAATAAATGGAAAGTCTTATTCTGTGGCTCTGTGACTCAGTGTCGGTGAAAGTGTGTCAAGCTAAAATGCATTTCTGCTTCCATCTGAAGGGCATCCATCATGTCTGAAGTTTTCCCCCGAATTAACCTCGAATGTGAAGAGATTACGGTGGCAGTGTATCGAATGCAAAACCTGCAGTTCCTGTCGAATACAGGGGAAAAACGCTGTAAGTATAACGTTGCATACATCTCAACTCACACCCTGTTCTTGTGTTGGCTCGGATGTAGATCTCATTTTGTGCCTCCCTGAGGATTTTCTGGTTTTCCCTCAGACTTTTAAAGCCTCTCTTGTGCACAATTGGGCTTATTTCTCCAAAAGACTTTAAATGACGGGAGGGGTGTTACATGTACGCAACAGGGACATCCCTCACACATGCCTGCTGTTCCCTTTCAGGACGAGATGCTATTCTGCGATTCATGTGATCGGGGCTTTCACATGGAATGCTGCGACCCACCGCTTTCAAGAATGCCAAAAGGTGAGGTGTTTACACTGTCTGGCTTCTCTGTTTCCTCCTCCGCTGTCAAATCAAAGCCTTTTCTTCACAGACGGCCATTTGGGGCTGTCACTCAGCACACTGTGAGGCTGCAGTGGCTTATTAGGAGCTTTGCATGCATATCAAATTATTCCAGCATCCCCGGGGAGATTTGCTATCTCTGGATTACAGGACTGACCCCACGGCGAGGCTTGTAATGATGGTGCACGTACTGTAGTAGGACATTTGGCAGGCAATTCAACCAAGTCACATAGCTTTGCTCAACAGTCTGACACGAAGTCTATTCCTCTGGACAGAGAATTGACCCAATGTTTTTCTTATGGATTTTCGCTTTGTGCTGAGTAATTGATTGTCATTGTGAGCTGGTGGGATTCTCGCCAGTTCGCGGTATTAAAGGAGATGTTTCAAATGAATATACTGTATGTCCTCCGAATTGATGAACCCAACCCAAACGCTGCTCTCTGTGTTTGGACACCCTCCAGGAACCTGGATCTGCCAAGTATGCAGGCCAAAGGACAACGGGAGAAAACTGCTGCACCAGAAAGCCGATCAGATCAAACGTCGATATGCAAAGCCAATCGGAAGGCCCAGAAATAAGCTCAAACAAAGAATGTAAGTGTGAAAGAATCTGTAAGAAGAAACGCTCCTGTTGAAAATAATGAGATGGCACTCTATCTGACTCCTTTGCTAATAACCGGGAACACAGCAGCATTCTAAAAAAAGGTTCAACGCGGTTACAAATATAGTTTTCAAAACAACCCCCAGGTTAGCCTGACAGTAAAATGATTACCTCATTGTATCATTGTAAACATCCAGCGCAGCTTACAGGCCGACTCCGGGGTTCAGCCGACCTGCTGTCGTGTGCTGTGTTGTGAGGTTCCTAATCTGAGCAATTACTTTGATGAGCACAGTCACAGATAGCTGATAGAAAATTATGTTCAAAACTCCAAAAAATAAGACCCCTGACTGTAGTGAACTCACCAAGCTGTGAAGAAATCAAGACACGAAACAAGGAAATTCTAATCATAATTAGTTACTGACTCAGCACAATTCAAATTTACTGAGTTGTTTTGGGTGACTGTGCACCCAGAATCTCCAAAGCCTTTCTCTTAAAGAAATAATTAACAAGCTCTGAGATTGAAATTCAACTCAGATACTTTATCAATTAAAGCAAAACCACAATGTTTAAGTATTGCATTATTTTAAAAGTCTATTATTTATAATTTTACTGAATAAAACCATATGAGTATTGTAAGCAATCGGTATTCAAGCCATTATTCAGCGTGGTCCCTTTTGAACAACATCCTGTGATACATTACAGTGTTAGATTATATAATTGTGCAAGTGCAATGTTGTGACAGCTCTTCACTGTTGCAGCCGGTAAAGGTGACTATCTTTCTATAGTGTTAGGAAGGTTTATTAATGATATTGCACCATATTTCAGATTTTTATAAACTGTTTTATTTTTTAAAGTGTTGATCTGCAATGTAACTAGTAACTAACTAGTAACTGTACATGTCAGATGAATGCAGGGGAGTTCATCAAGAAGCGTGATATGAAAACACGTGATTAAAGCGCACAAACCCCAGAATTGCTGTTGACTAAAGCTGCTTTCAGACGTGCACTGGACACCGCAGCTCCTCCACATTTTCTCCGGAGCTGGTGCATGTGTGAACGCTAATATCCGAGTGAGACGCTCCACAGTTTCTGTGGACTTTCTCCGCCTGGTCTGATAGTATAATGGCCGTATAAATCCAGGATAATTCCCGGCGTGACAGGCACAAAAAAAGGAAAAAACTAACATCTCCTGGTGAAAAAAAGTAGTCGTACCTGAGAAGACGCCAACGAATGTCTCTAGAGAGTTTGCGGTGATAAGAGCCGGTGTCTGTGTTGTCAAGAACATCATGTGATCTCTGTAGAAGAGGTAATGCGTCACTTCCTGCCTCTGCACCCGGTTGCTCCATCTCTCGCCTGAATGACATGGTGAATTCGATACCGTTTCAAACGTCTCTGTGCAGAGAACCTCACGCTGTGTTATGCATGTGTGAAAGGCAAACTGCGGATAATTTCTGTAGCCAATTCTTCGGCTTTAACCCGCGGGTCATGTCTGAAAACGGCTCATATGTGCTTATGCAAGTGAGATGTGACCTTTTAAAACACACTGTCTGTTGTTGTTCTTGTCTTTGCAGCTCTATAACCCGTGGTGACGGCTGCATGGTAGCACTTGGAGGAAGGGGGTCACCTGGTAGGGGTCAAAAGATTACCGTCTGTTCCACACCTTCATCTGGTCATGCTGCATCTGTGAAGGACGCAAGAGACAGATTGGCTGTTGCAGACCCCTGTTGTGCGGTCAACGCCACCCAATTCACCACTTCCACCCCCACCACCACCACTCTACCCCTCACGCCCACCTCCACCCCAGCTACACTCACCGTTAACAAGAAAACCAAAGGGCTTATCGATGGGCTTTCCAAATTCTTTACCCCTTCTCCCGTGGGCCGTCGCTCGCGCCCTGTAACCGCCGAGTCCCCCGCCAAACAGTTAAGCTCTCGAGACAAGGGTGCGCCCAAACTCTCCATGCCCCCAGAGCTGTTTACCTTCGCTGCTGACGCCACGCAAATGATTACCCTCTCGTCCTCTGCACTTCCTCCGGCACCTACGCTGCCAGGATTTAGCCCCCCCTCGCAGGTGTCCAGCAGCTCCACCTCCGCTAACTCGCCCCAGAGCTCTTCCAGCCAGTCTAGTGTTCCTTCCCTGAGTAGTCTCTGTAATAGCAGCCAACTGAAGGGACTATTTGACGGACTTTCTCACATTTATACGACTCAGGGACAGTCGCGGAAAAAGAGACTACCTTGCTATGCGCCGCCTAAGCGCATGCATCATAAGCAGGATTCCCCTCACGCATCCAAAACGGGGCCCCAGCCTCTTGGAAAGAACGAGTTTACTAAAAATAGGCTACACTCCACATCTGCGGGGCCGGGCCGACCCAGAGGACACCCATTTAAGATGGTCAGTCGTTTCAAACGTAACCCCTTCCTTAAAAAGCACAGGACACTAGGCAGGCTGAGGTATAAAGTGAGCCCTCAGAAGGGACCCCCCTCGCCAGGAAAGGGAGACTTGACAGACGGAAGAATTAAGCCTGAGAATAATCATGGTAAGCAAGGCTCGAAACTCCAGCCAAGACCTGCGTCTCCTCACCTTTAAGTTTCTTCTTTGTTTTGTTTTGAAAGCTTAACACTCGCAGTTTTTATTTTTTTCCAGACTAGAGCTAATCTTTTCTTTGCGAGGACACCCTCAACACTCTAACAGACTACTAATCTTCTGCTTAATTTGAATTCTTTTAGTGTCTTAACCCAGTTTCGTTGCGTTTTTGACTTGGCTGCGGAGTTCACGTGGCTTCCATCCTCTCGCCCGTTGGCTTTTTGTCATAGTGCATGGCCCACTAACCCCCTCATGCTCCTTGCTCTGCTCTTGACCCTCTGCTGTAGTGCCCACATTGTGATCACTACATAGTAGAGGCTGTAGTCACATCAGTGCTCCTCCTCATCCCACCCTCACTCTCCAAATCACTGTCTCCACTCAGCCTCACTTCCAGTGGTCATTACACACATACAACCCAGTGATTCACCCACCCAAGTTGACATGATGATTATAGCCGGAGGTGCAGCAACCCTTACATTTCATGGTCTTCAGGAGTGAAGTCACAGTTTAAGAAATCACACGTAGGAAAAACAAACGGCTATATGTTTCAAGCACTTCTAAGCAATAAACTGCACAAACATAGTTACTGCAGCAACATTCCCATAAATATGCTAATGACAGATCACTTCCACACGTAATGGGTTTTTGTTTTGGTGGTTAAGTCATGGTGTTGCTGTCTTTCATAAAATTACCGCCTGCTTTCCAACATCAGTTGCTTTTCATGTCGACACTTGCTCTCTTCACTGCATCTGCTTCTTAATTCATGGGAAACTGTCTTGGTGGATGACTAAGCACATGAAAGCGGTTACGCAATTAGAGTGATTTAGTTTCACTTCATTACATTAGGGATTTTCATATAAACATGCAAAGATGATACATTATGAAATTCCTCAGAGACATGGCCTCAAACAGGCTCAGCAGCAGCACTCACAGTATAAGCACATTTGCATAAAATGCATTTATGAGATTATTCAGCCACGGCTGCTTCAAACAGGCCGCTGCTGATCTGCTATCTGATGGGTTGATGTCGTGTTATTGTGCTTGTAACAGGCCACGACGGGGACCTGCGCGTGAAGCAGGAGGCCCAGGCCGACCTCGCCGCCATGTCCAGAGACCACGTCAGAGAGGAGGACATCGAGACGTTCAAGTGTGTCCAGGAACTCGCTGCACAGGTGAACAAACAAAGCCGACATTCCTCAACATCTACTCCTGTTTAAGGCTGCAATATTTATATTTAATAATAATCTCATTCATCCTCAGTAATATGCACGTCTAATTCTGTCAGGTCAGCATTAACAGTTGAATTGTTTTTAGAGTAACTGAGCAGTTTGAAAAGTTAAGGATTCTGGTGGGTGAGACGGGTGACATTATTATATTATGTATGATGATAAACTTAATTTATATAGCACTTTTAACTATGGAGTTAAGAAAAAAGTAGGTTACACACAAAAACAAAACACAACTTGTCCCAAACCTGCTAAAAGCTTAGGGATTTAAAAACAAAGTAAGAAGATATTTAAAGGACAGTAAATAAGATACAAGTTACATTTAGTTAATTTTCACATGAGATCTATGAACTATAGTTACTATGACAGTTTATATAAGAATAATAGAAGCTTGTGAATAGAGACACTATCTTTGAATTATGTGGGTCACTATATTTATGTGTTTGTTCCGTCTTTTCGCAGAGAACTGGATCTCTGATGAACACAGACTCCTTGCGTTGCCCTGCCGTTATCGAATTTGGGAAATATGAGATTCAAACCTGGTATTCGTCACCTTACCCGCCTGAATATTCAAGGTAATGTTGATTCTTTCACCACAATTTGAATGCCAGTTTCTTTCCAACATCCTTTTTAAAAATAAAATATCTATTCATGCTGAAGTACAAACTGCGGCTCTCCCTTTTGTCTCCACCAGATTACAAAAGCTTTATCTGTGCGAGTTCTGTCTGAAGTACATGAGAAGCAAAAACATTCTCCAGAGGCACACAAAGAAGTGTGGCTGGTTCCACCCGCCAGCCAATGAAATCTACAGAAAGGACAACCTCTCTGTATTTGAGGTCAGCTTCCCTTCACAGCAATAAAGCAATAACTGTATGCTGCATGAGATTCCACTGAATGGGCTCCGGGAGGGAGGGAGGGAGGAGGAGGAGGAGGAGGAGGAGGGAAAAATGGGAACGGTTTGAACAGTGTCCTCTTGCTCTTTTTTTTTAATTCCGTGCTTAGGTTGATGGAAATGTCAGCAAACTATTCTGCCAAAACCTCTGCCTGTTAGCCAAGCTTTTCCTGGATCACAAGACCTTGTATTATGATGTGGAGCCGTTCCTCTTCTACATACTGACAAAGAATGATGAGAAAGGCTGTCATCTTGTGGGCTATTTCTCCAAGGTAAGAGTTACAGAGTGATTATATGGGAAATGAAGGAATACCGCACACCATTTTTGAATGGCGACACAGACTGACCTGTGCATTGTTGTATTTATCTTTATTCCCACAGTAGTGCTTAAGCGCTGAGTCAGTTAATGAGTCATAACAGAAACACCAAGTATTCACGTCCTCTCAACTGTGTGGATTTGCTCCTTTAATCTTTATTACAGAACTTTAAATTAGATCTAAAAACAGTTTTAGTTAGACAAAGTAAACCCATTTTTAAGAAGAGCTATAGAGTCATATTGTAGCCATAATAATTCAGAACCGAGTAAACCTCTTAGTGTGAGCTCATCACAGTGTGTGTGTGTGTGTGGTGTGCACGTGCATGTGCACTGCTTTAGACAAGGACAATGGCAGGTGCAGTAAATTGCCAGCTTCAGCAGAGCTCTGACATACTTGATCTGTTTCTCCTTCCCTCAGGAAAAGCTTTGCCAGCAGAAGTACAATGTCTCCTGCATAATGATCATGCCTCAGTACCAAAGGCAAGGATTTGGAAGGTTCCTTATTGATTTCAGTAAGTTCCTTAATGCTTTCTTAGACCGCTGGACTGGCTTTTCTTTTCTCTCCCTCCCTCTCTCTCCCTCTCTCTCTCTCTCTCTCCCTCTCTCCCTCTCTCGTTGGTCTTGACAAACAATTCCAGATTAAGGGCTGAATTTGTTGCTTGTGGCAAGGTGCTGTTATTTGGTTAAGGCTTTGAAGTGACCTAATCAAGAGTATTCGAGTTCAGTGCTCAGGCAATCACAGCAGATTAGCCCTGATAAACATTACATTATGGCTGCATACATTATTTGACGGCCAATAGCATTTCAGCATCGCCTGAAGAACGTTTCACAGAAAATGCTCCCAATTCTCTCTCTCTCTGCCTCAGATGTGATGAGGTGTAGATGCTCCTTTTCCTTTTTAGTCCAGTAATGCAACATATACAATATTTAAAGCCTCGCGGTCCACTTATGAAAATAGTCGCTGCCTTGAGTGGATTTCTGTGTTCAGTGTTCTTCCTTTTTTTTTTTTTTTTTGACATTATAGGCGTTTTATTATTTCCAAGAGTTGTCTCTTTGCTGAGTTTGTGTGTGATGAAGAGAAGTGGAAAAGGGAGCGAGTGCGGAGAGGGAGGCAGGGCGGTAATGGAGCATTTGATTTCCTGTTCACTTTGGGAGCCATTGAGACACAGAGATGCGAGAGGATCTGTGATATTGAGAGTGTGCTGATAACAAAGACGGGGATTAAGGGAGACTGAGCACAGCTGAGTTCTGAGCTCTTTGAAGGCTTTATTGGAAAATGTAGCTTTGGAGCTGGAAGTTGTTTCGATTAAGCTTTTCTGTTATATTGGACTGTATTAGAGGAACACTTTGTCTCAGGTAGCCGTGAGAGCACAGACTCAGTGGGCGCTTGTGTAAAAAAAATAAAAAAAATGGCTTCTTTCAAATAATAACTCACCCTTAAAGCACCTCTTTAGTGTTATTAATGATAATATACTTGTGAAATCACACAGAATGAAACATTACTGTTTTCAATTAATTGATTTGAATAATCATCCCTAAGTGTTTGTTATCACAGGCTCCTCTTCTTAGCTGTAGTAATGAATATTGTGATGATTACTGGAATATTATGTGTTCACTGTTTGGTGATTAGATTTGCTTGTTTGGTTCTCGGTAGTGGGTGCACATTAGAAGCCATTAATTAATTTATTGCCCGCTCATAATGGATGACCCTTGACAGGGCTGCTATAAAACTAATTAAACACAGATACACATTAGTATTAGGTGTTTTTTTTCCTCCCTTGTACGTTATCTCTCCTAAGTGCAGTCTCTTGTGAGCAATGATATCCAGCTGCTTCTCTGTCGCTTTGCCTCCTCTGAACTCGCCTCGCTCAGCCTGCTCTGTTGCCCTTGACAGCGTGTATCACAGCATCTGACAGAGGTTGAAGGGGAGAAAAAGTGATTGCCTCATCTCCCTTTATACTGTGTGAAGGTGAAATCCTAAGCAGGGTTCAGTGTCACATCCCCACATGAATATGCAATCCATAATGGTGGGTGAGGGGGTGTATATTGGATTGCAGTTTGAAATAACCCCGGCCTCTAGCTTGACTAAAGCATTTTGTTTTTGTTTGAATTGTGTCTTTTTAGGTTACCTTCTCACCAGGCAAGAAGGACAAGCCGGCTCCCCGGAGAAGCCCCTGTCAGATCTGGGTCGCTTATCTTACCTGGCATATTGGAAAAGTGTCATACTGGAGTACCTTTATAAGCACCCAGATAAACACATCAGTGTTAAAGGAATAAGCAGGGCCACTGGGATGTGTCCGCACGACATCGCCGCTACTCTCCAGCAGCTCGGCATGATTGACAGACAGGATGGCAGGTCAGTTTCCGATCCGCAGTCTCCTTCAGCCGGCGCTGCCACTTCTGTACGCTGTCTGACTTATCCAGGCCATCGGGTATTTTTAACAGCGTATCCATTAATGCCGCTGAATATTGACAGAAGTAAGTCAGGTTAAGCACCCCCAAGGACACGGAGCACCTGGTGTCCCGAAGAGCTCGTCTTTGTACTCATATTTAACCACATGTCACCTCCTGTCTGAGTTATTTCTACTCTGGCTCATTCTTCTGCCGACACAAACTCAAGGGCTTTTCTCATTGTGACGCAGGATTGTGTTGATCAGAAGAGAGCGGCTGATTCAGAGGCACAAGGACACGCAGAGGGCGAACCCGCGTCAGAACGACGTGGACCCCGACGCCCTACGCTGGACGCCCTCCACAAGCATCAACGCTGTCTTGTCCGAGGAGGAGAGGGAGGCAGAAATGGATGTATGTCACCTCGTTCAATTATCAGGCGCTAGTTATTTGGTTACACATGCCTGCAATGCCGTGACTGAATGTTTGTTTGATGAGCTAAGGAGTTCAAATATAGGGCATTAATGGGAAAAGCATTCTCACTGTCAGCAGGCATCTAATGTTGTGCAAAATTGCCCTAAATCAGTTACCTACATAATTAATAGTGCTGAATATTCCATGAAATTCAATCTTACAACGGTTGCTTAATGGAAATGTTTCCTCCATGACGGGCCGGCATCCAATCGGCACGCTGCTTTTATAACCAGGAGAAACCTACAGTGATTCATTTGTCATGATGTTAATTCCAATCTCTTGTTTTCCCATTAGCCTCGTTGCTCAGATGTTGGCGCCGTGCGTGCGCCTTTCCCAGAGATAATGCGTCTTGTCTGTTTAATTACCAGGCTGAGCGGCTGAAGGAGCAGGCCAGTTGCTGGGAGAAGGAGGAGAGAGAGGGCTACATGATGACTCACAGTAGCAGACAACCTCTCACAAAGGTCCACTGCAAGGTCCCCTACAGGACGTATGAGCGCCGCCCCGCGCCTCCCTGGGCCCGGCGCATCCAGCAGTTGCAGGACGTCAGCGATGATGAAGCGGATGATGACGAAGACGAGGAAGACTCCGACGGCTCTGATGGCTCACCACCCATCCTGACAAAAGCCCACGCGATGCTCGCAGCCAAGAGAAAGGTGACTTTTATTGTTTGTTGGACGTGATTCATCTTTAGCGCCACAGCAAGCTGCCCTTTTCCCCCTCTGTGGTTATCTGGGATTTTATTCCATAACAAAGTGGAATTGAATGTATATCACAAGATTTTTCCCTTCATTAGGGACCATGTTGTGTACTCTAGTGAGATGGAAAGGTTTGATAAATATTCATGAATTCACTGGAGGGTTCAGTGGCTTCTTCTTGTCATCTGCAGCCTCCCCGCGTGCCTGCAGCTGTAGATAATAGATTGTGTTTTCACTGCTGGTGTCGAGACTGTGCAGGATAAACCTTGTACTATTGTCAGTGGTCATGGTTAATTTACTGCCCTCCTCCATGCTATTCACATCTGTTCTGTTTATATGGCACTGCCCCCTTGTGCTGGAGATAATATTACAGCCAGCTGCGTGGTGTCAGGGAGACCTTATCAGCAGAAACTGTATGGAAACCAGAGGAGAATGACAGTGGCTGTTGGGGTTTATTTCAGTGCATTAGTTACAGTATTGATTTCACATTCTTCTTGTGGAGGATTTCGGAGGAAGAGCGGTTGAGTCATAGGGAGCCGGTGGGAAATGACTGGAGAATGTAAAATACAGACTGTGGTTTCTGTTTTCTTTGCCTGTCTCATTTGTGGTTTTCCTCCCTAGTCTGCTTCGCTCAAACGTTTAGTCTAACAGTGCGGTTTAAACCGTTTAACATTCAGCACAAAAGCCTGAATGGATTTCTGCTCTATCCTCATGGAGGTCATCCACCTAGTGCCCTAGTTTTTCAGTGTGCAAAGCGGATTTCACGAGGTTTTACCGTGTTTTCATGGGCTGTTCTCGTGTTTGTGTTTCAGCGAACCATCGTCCTTAAGAAGAGAGGGCGTAAGAGAAAGAGAATAAACAGCAGCGTAACAACAGAAACCATCTCTGAGACGACGGAGGTGCTGAACGAGCCCTTCGACAACTCCGAGGACGAGCGCCCGATGCCCCTGCTGGAGCCGACCTGCAGAGTGGGCGAGAGGGAGGAAGAGGAGGAGGAGGAGGAGCGGAAAGACAAGCTGCCGATTATGCCAATAAAACGGCGGCGAGGTCGCCCGAGGCTGGAGAAAAATGCACGGAAAGACAATCTTGAACACTGGAATGAAGGTATTTGCATCTTGAGTGTCATAAAAAATACCCACTATTATTCTACATTGAAACCATTATTATTGAAGTGTGTTATTTCTCGTAGAATCATTTTACCACAGAATGTTCGTTCTCTCTGACAAAACAAAAACAATGTGGTTTTCTTGATTGTTATTTTTGTGCGATAGGAGCTGACGTCCTCTCTAAGAGACCCGGCAGACCCCGTCTAGTGAAACGGAAGAAAGGCTGGCCCAAAGGAGTGAAACGTGGCCCTCCCAAATGGAGACTAAAGAATGAACGAAAGATGGGCTTTAAGCTCAACCTGTACACGCCCCCGGAAACCCCAATGGAAGCGGAGCAGCACCACATTCAGACTGAAGAAGCAAAAGAGGAACCAGACCAGGATGTTGCCGGCACAGACAAGGACAGCAAAGCCGGCAGAGGCGTGGCCAGTCCGGACATCATGTCAGAGAGGCTCCCCTCTGAGCCCTCGAGTCCCGCTGACCACGCCTCACAGAAGTCCAGCTCCCCCGAGGGATCGCCCGTCGCTTCGCCGGTCTGCTCACCTGCCGCCTCGCCTGGCCCCTTCTCCCCGCGGCCTGACGACAGAGAGGATTCCCCCGAACCACCTGAGGATGACCAGCAGGAGAGTGAACACGAGCAGGAGTTCCCAGCCAAAGATGCGGAACACAGCACACAGGGAGCTGTATCACTGGAGAATGAGGAGGAGGAGGAGGAGGACGAGCAGAGAACTCAAATGGAGGATCAGGATGCGGATGACGAAGAGGACAGTCACACGAAGACGGAAGCACCTGAGAGCAGCAAAGCAGAGTTGGAACAGAGTTGGAAAGAGATGCCTGAATGCCCCCCACCTTTTTTAGATCCAAAAGAAGACAATGACTCTGAGCTGAGTCAGCAGGTTTCTACAGTACAATGTAGTGATGAGGAACAAGCTACCGCTGCAGAAAGCATCCAGGACACAGCGACTGACACAACAGTAGCATCACCACCATCTGAAGCTGTAGCAGTTGCTCCAGTAGCAGCCGTGGACTCTGATAACCCTGTGGACTCTGAGTCAGAGGAAGAGAGCACGCCGAGCCCTTGTCCGGATCAACTGCCTTCTCAGAGCGCCGAGAGGCAGACAGTCAGCCCCGTGCTGAGGGAGGATCCCCCAATCTGCACCGAGATTGACTCAGAGACGGCTCAAGCTGTTCAGTCCCTGACGCAGGAGGCCGAACAAGAGACCGTTTTCCAAGAGTGTGTGGAGAGCCAGGAGCCCTGCAGGAGCCTGCAGACCTACACCCACGTGGCCCAGAGCCCCCAGCTCACCTCGCTGGACGACTGCCCTCAGTCAGACCACAGCAGCCCCCTCTCCTCCGCGCAGTCCCATCCGAGTCAGTCAGTGCGCTCCGTCAACAGCCCGGCTGTCTCCATCCTGGAGAGCGGCTACACTCAGATCAGCCCCGACCACAGTGCCATCTCAGTGCCCTCGCTCCACAACATGGAGACGAGCCCCATGATGGACGTTCCGTCCGTCTCAGATCACTCGCAGCAGGTCGTGGACAGTGGCTTCAGCGATCTGGGCAGCATCGAGAGCACCACGGAGAACTACGAGAACCCCAGTAGCTACGACTCAACCATGGGGGGCAGCATCTGTGGGGCAGGCCCCTCCCAGAACAGCTGCTCCTATGGCAGCATCCCCCCCAGTGGCCTGGCCCAGAGCAGCTGTGCCGTGAGCCAGCAAATGGCTGCAGTCAACCCTGGCAGCTGTGGCATGATTCAGCAGAACAGCCTGAGCTCGCCGCCCCACTGCAACGTGAAGTCGCCACAGGGCTGCGTGGTGGTGGAGCGGCCTCCCAGCAACAGCCAGCACAGTCAACACAGCCAGCGCAGCCAGCACAGTCAACACAACTCCCACAGCAGGCACGGCCCACACAATCAGCACAGCCAACACAATCAGCATGTTCCACACAATCAGCTCAGCCAGCACAGTCAACACAATCCCCACAACCAGCATAGTCACCACCACAATCACCACCTGCAGCACAATCAGCTCAGCCAGCACAATCAGCACCCTCAGCATAGTCTTCACAATCAACACGGTCAGCACAGCCAGCAGCAGCCCATGGCCCAGTGCGCCATCCCAACCAACTTCACCACCACCATGCAGCTGGCCGACATCCCCGAATCCGGCAACCCCAACTTCGCCCTCTACGAGAGGATCAACCACCAGGGGGAGTACAGCGGCGGGCACTACTCTCAGTCGTCTGGCCTCAGCCTGGCCAAGCTGCAGCAGTTCACCAACACGTTCATCGACCACCCTCACTCGCTGCCTTTCAACCACTCGGCCTCACATCCCATAACATCTTATGCAAACACGCCCTCGCTCTCATCGCAGCACTCCAGCCTGGTCTCCCTGTCCCAGACGCCCCATCGAGTCCCCAACCCCCAGGTGCAGGCCACCATGACCCCTCCCCCGAACCTCAGCTCCCCGCCGCCCATGATGCTGCAGCGCAACATGGGCATCTCGCCCTCGCAGCGGATCCAGCCCCAAATGGCCTCCAAGAGTCACATCTCTGCACGCTCCAAGTCGGCCCCCCTGTCCCACCACCAGCAGCAGATGTACGCCCGGCCGCCACAGACCGTGGCCATGCAGGCGCCATCGAGGACGCTGGCCTCCATGCCGCGCATGAACATGAGCATGAACATCATGCAAGCGCCCGCCTACAACGTCAACTCCATGAACATGTCCTCCCTCAACGCCATGAACGGCTACAGCATGAGCCAGCCCATGATGAACAGTGGCTACCATGGCAACCATGCCTATATGAACCAGTCACCCCAGTACTCTATGCAGATGGGCATGATGGGAACACAGCCATACCCCCAGCAGCCCATGCAGGCTCCACCACATGGCAACATGGTGTACACTCCAGCTGGACACCATGGCTACATGAACACGGGCATGGCCAAGCAGTCCCTGAAAGGACAGTTCATGAGGCGGTGACTCCGGCCGGACCAAGCTGGTTCCTCTCACGTGCATCCTGCTGTTTGAAGATGCACTGATCTGGCCTTGTTTTATTTTGATTTTTTTTACATTTTTTGTTTTATTACTTAAAAACCAGCAGCAGCACTTGGAAAGAATGCAACATTTTTTCATCGATGAGTCAACTTTGAAGCTAATGTTTAAAAAAAGTATTTTTGTTCCTCCAGATGGGAAGCCTTACATCATTACGATGAAAATCTATTTAATTAGTGTTAGTGTCTCGGATGTGTCTTTTAGAGTTGGGCGGGGTTCGGATCTCAGACGTAGAGATGTCATCAGTGCTCTTGCAGTCGTGTAGCAGCCTCAAATGAAGCCATTTAATGTGCCTGCTACAAGTGGAGTTAGTGGCTGTTTGAACCTGTTCAGTGTACCTGTCTAACAGTGCTGGCGATTAGTTTGTACTATACTCATGCCTTTGTATATTTAAATTATTGTACTTATTTTGTAAAGTGACAACTAGCATGCTTCAGTCTCTGTTAGTGACAGTGCATTGAGTAGTACTGTACAAGTGTTGTGCTTAATAGCAAGCCATTTTAAAGATATCTGGCCTTTATTAGGTTTCCCTCCGCGGGGAGAAAGATGAAACTATATTTTGTTAATTCTAATAATGTAAAGAAATGTAAACTTAGTCCTGTTTTCTGTTCTGGTTTGAGAGGTTTTATTGCTATGTATGTATACTTCTGAAGTCTTTTTGTAACAGATCTCCTTGAGGCAGCTTTCTGTTTAATAAAGCAGACTGATTTCTGTCAAAAATAACAAAGCATATCTCAGTGTTTGTACCCAGAGAGATTCTAAAACATTTCAAAGTGTCCAGAAGTGTGGCAGAATGTAAAAAGAACTAAATGATTATAACGACAAATAACGAGAAAGAAAATATAAATTTAGTCCAAAGTCGATATTTTACATAATGCCTTTAAAAAGCTACGTTTTCATTCCATCTGTAGATTTGTTTTCTATCTTTATAAAATGTTGGATTTATATTTTACCGAAGTGTAGAAGAATAGCGCCTGTGAATAGACCAAACTAAGCTAATGGATTGCATGTAAAACGCAACTTGTACTTGTGTTTTTGTTTATATTGCTCTTTTGTAGCCTTTGTACCTGTACAGAGTTGCTGGTAAAGAAACGGGGGGGAAATACCTGGCTATGTGCACAAAAATGGGACAGAATGACATTCTTGTATTTATGACTTTTCTCCTTTTGTCAGTCACTTCAAATGCTGTACATTTTAGCATAAGAATAAATTATGATTGACCATGTACCTGATTGTTCTCCTTTTAATTTGAAGCAGCCAACGAGAACGCGGTGCTAAATGTTGAATTTGTGGGTAATTAATGTAATTACAAAAAGTAATTTGCGATAGACGACCAGAGGCAAAACAGGGGAACTTGACTTAGCTGCTCTCAGAGCTGATTAACTTTTCAAATTTCACCCTCTGAGAAAACCTCACATGAAAAGTCAAAGCAAAAACAATCATGTAGTTTGTTAAAGCCCATGTGAAGTAAAAGAAAATAAATGTGACGGCAACAGTTGACAGTTAATATGAAGAAAAACACTTAATGAGAAAATGTTCATATAGTCCTGAATCGTCTGATTTGACGTCTGCTGATATTTACTCGACACAACTTGAACTTAATCTCTGGAAGGATTTAAATCTTTTTTAGTTTATAAACTCGAGACTGGAGTAGAGCTCATCTTTAAGTACTTGTTAAGTAATTTACATCCGTCTAACTACTTAAGCTCTGAGTAGTCTTGAGCCCTGACTGGGACTTGTGTCAAATAATCCATCACCTAACTTGTTCTTGTTCTGAATAATTGAAGATGTCTCTTGAACTTCACTTCATTTGCTTTTGACCCAAGTTTTGAGATCATCTCTGCTCCAGGGCGTCTCTTTGCTCCAGGAGGTGCGTGTCCAGCTCCCTCAGCTGCTTCAGGAAGCCCCAGTTGGGGATGATCCTCCTGCGTCTCTTCACGTGCTCCACGGCGTCCACCACCGTCATGCCCTCGCAGATCATGAGGAACGCCAGGAAGAGGGTGGCGGAGCGACTCCTTCCCATCACGCAGTGCACCAGCAGCTTATCTGTGGACAAGTCACACGATGAGGGAGCTGCCACGTGCAGTCGCTACAAGTTAAAGGTCATGTCAGTCAAATTACAAAGAAACTTTTTTTTCACATTCTTGCTAGTAGCATCCAGCCATGAAGGGAAGTTCAAGTATGATTGTATGTATAAGCCTAAATCAAATATTCATTCCCCAAAGAAACTCAAGATAATACACAGGCCTCACTGGTTTTTCTTTGGCTCCAGCCCCTCACACCCCTCAATGGGATAAGTGGTGTAGGTAATGGATGGATGGATCAGCGCAGCCTAGACCAGATCTACTAAGGCTACACACCACAAAGTCAAATCTATGACTTTCCCTCCCTGTCGTCTTACTCTGAGGATTCTTCAGCGTTTCCTCTATGAACCGAGCCGCAGAGAAGAAATACTGGCTGAGGTCGAAGGTCACGACGTCCTCTGCCACCACGCCATAGTACACCACGTCCATGTCCCTGTAGTATCCAGCGCCGGTGTCCACGTTGTTCCACGTCCCCTCCGCTGCGTTCAACACGTGCGTGATGCCCAGCCCTCTCAGGTTGGACTTGTCCTTTGCCGTCTGCCTGCGAGAAGCCGGCGTGGAACATTATTTTGAATCCTCCATATTGTTTTATTCACGTCAGTAATTTCCCAGCTTGTTACTCACTCGTCTCCGATGTACACGTTGGGCCAGACCTCGTTGACATGGGTGTACGCCACACTCCCACGGTTGAGGATCTTCTCCAGCTCGTAGCCCCCAGGTGTGACGTACACATCCGCTGCACCGGATCCCGCCTTTGTTCCGTTTATCCCGGTGCCAGTCTTTGACTTGTGAGAAGCCATTTCTTCACCGCGGCTGCTTTTCACACACGATTTATTAGCTTGAGGGGGAAACAGAAACACAACACTTTCTTTTTCTTCCCCCCCCCCCTCTCCACTTCTCTACCTCTGCAATCACGACCAGAGAAAAAAACACTTTTGGGTTATTGCTTTTTTTCCACATCCATATTCAGCACCACTCACCGAGAGATTGAAGTCTGTTTTCCTTCTCGAGAATGTTGTTTTCATCATCCTGGCAGCTCGTGGGGAAGCGGTCCTTAAAGGCAGAACATGGTACGGTTTAATTCTGGCAGGCTCAAGTCGGGGCAGCGATTGTATAACCGCTCTGTGACGGGCATCAAATGCGGAGGATATTTTTAGGGCTGTGATGTGGCAGGCCCCTGACCTTAGCTGCCACGTTCCCCAGCCTGTGGGGAAAACTTCCACCCCAGCCAGTCCCTGCCATCCACGTCTAAACACACAACTTTAATCTCCGCTGCTGGCAGGGAGCCGCGCTTATCCAAACTTTGCATTTGCCAAAGGATACCCACATTCACTGGAGTGAACAGGGCACTGGGAGCTTTTGCTCAGCCGTATGAGCAACTCCCGGAAATTGTGTCAGCCTCTCTTAGCCTTTCTGCATATCTGTCGACTACAGGGAGAGAAGCGTGTAAGCGCTGCCTCGCAACACCCGTTCAGGATGTTCTGCATCTCCTGGAGCCTCTCGGGGCCAAACCAGAAGTGAAACGTGTCAGACTGTCAGACAGATGAGCTTTTTCACAGGATGGCAAACGTCTTTGATTCCCGGTGATATGATATGCACGGTCCATTCAGTGATCTAAATGCAAGCTCCCAAAGTGAGAGTGTGATGATGGCTGTATTGCAGAGTGGCTGGATGAAGCTGCTAACATGTCAGAGCGAGTTTTCACACCATCAGCCCCCTTTATTTTTCCCTCACATCTTCATGCTCCGCCATCATCCAGTCTGACAGTGAAATCATTAAACCTGTGATATCCAATTCCTTTTATTTTGACAGCATCTCTCTCACTCTCTGTCTCCCACTGTGCTCTGGAGAGCATCTCTTATTAAGATGGCTTCAGCGTTTCATCTGGTTTCAAAGTCTGACCTGAATCTGTACACACGCTCAGAACCATGCTGGCACATTTTTGTCGTCTTGTATCAAGCCTCTTTAGACATCACAGTTTTAACTGTACCACGCTGGATGGCGGCAGGTTAAGACACAGTGTTTTTGAGAAATGTGAATAAATAAGTGGAGCATTGTTTATTTATAGGCAAACACTGTCTATGTGATGTTGGAGTGCAGCGGGGGGGGGGGGGGGGGGGGGGTGGTAGTTTTGCTACATTTGTTTTAATGGTTTCTGTAATATTGATTGTGCTGCTTGTTAGAATTTGAAGCAGATTTCTCTTTATGCTATTTCTGTCATTGGAGACGAATCCGAGTCGAGACGTGAGTCATTAAAAACAAGTGCAACGATAGTTCAAGACTCTTTTTCAAGTCTCAACTCATTTCATACTCGTCTAAGTCGAGATAAAAGTCATTCCAGACAAGATGGAGTCAGATCTGAGGTCTGTCACAGCAAGTTCTTCAGTTCAAGTCAAAGTGAAGTCTTAGATAAATCCATCGTGTCAAGTCTCAAGTCTCAAGTCAGGTCTCAGGACATTGGGGGGTCAGAATCGAGTTCCAAATGCTAAATGGTCTGTTTTGATATGGAGCTTTTCCAGTTTGAATACAAGTCATCGGTACCGGTGTCAGGGTCAATGAGCCACGGCCACCAGGTCAACATGATGTGTTTGAATCCGGTTTTTTAACATGTTCCTCATCACAGCTGTTTTTAAATTGTATTTAAACGTATCTCGATCAGGGCCGGGTCTAGGCAGGGGCAAGAGGGGGCCTGGCCCCCTCAAATAAATGTTGTGCCCCCTCAAACTAAATAGGGTTAGGGTTAGGGTTAGGCACAATGCCCCCTCAAGATTTGTGGCTGCCCCCTCATACATGCCTGTCTAGACCCGGCCCTGATCTCGATCATTATTGTATTGCTGCTGTGTGAAAGTTTCTCTTTTTACTGTTTCAGGATTTAAAAAAAAGAAACTAGCAGAAACACCTGAGGGAGTCAAGTGCTCTTTGTGTGAGTCTGACTTGAGTCCAAGTTTTAAATCTACAAATCTATTTCCTTGAGTTTTGTAATCCATGGCTAATATAAAGTTTCATTTTCTGAGAGTAAAAGTAAAAGTCTGATCTTAATGCCTGAAAACGCGTTCACACAAATTTACATTTTGAGGTGAATATCTTTTCTTCACGTTTATCTCACATGATGTAAATTTGTGATATAATCAATTACACAACTTGAGCAAGTTTGCAACTGATTTCAAATTGAAACATCCACATCTGGTCGGATCCTTTAACATTCAAAACATCCACATATGAGAACAGTCTCTCTCCCATGACTCTTATCCTCAGCATCACGTTGTTCTCCTCTGCAGAGCCAAGGATGAGTCCAGGCGCTGGAGCTGCTGCAGAAACCCGAGGTTGGGCAGAATGTTCCTGTGCCGGCGAACAACCTGAACGGCCTCGACCAGGGTGAGTCCCTCTCTGATCAGGAGGAAGGCCAACACCAGAGTGGCCGAGCGGCTGATTCCTCGAGCACAGTGGACGAGCACCTTACCTGCACAGACAAGAGCCACGACAAATATCTTATCTAATATCTCATCGTAAAAATAATAGCTTATCTTATAATATCTATGGTATCTGTATCAGTTGCTCATGTAGCTGTACTGACTTAATCGATTTCCACCAATCTTATTGAAAAGATGTTTTTTATTGTATTTAACCTTTTTTGTTTTTAACAAGGTCTGAGCTGCTACTTGACCTGTGAGTGTAAAGTATTGATGGATTTTCTGAGTCATCATTTCTCAGATTTATTTCAGATTACAATCACATTTGGTGGCTTGATGATGGATGTTGTTATATCATATTACAGCATGTTGGGCTCTGATATCCATTATGTGTTGTTACCTCTGCCAAGGAGGTTTTCACCCCCCAAATCCGTTATTATTAGTTTGATTACACAAATAAACAAATTAATGGATTACCATTAAACTTGGTGGAAGGATGTGGGTCAGGGAAAAACCTGAAAGCTGATCCGGATCAGAGGGCAAATCCAGGATTTTTCTGGGGCGTTTTTTTTGTGGTCGTTTTCATCAATTTCCCAGGAAATAATTTAGGAAACTGATATGTATGAGTGTGTGAAATTTGGTGCAGCCTGGTTGAACATAAGGGACTGTTTGGTTCTCTCTCCTTTGTGCTAGTGTTTCCACTGCTCTCCACGGCTCGCCTGGACTCCTACCTCCCTGACTCAGAGCGTCGTGAATGAAATCAGACGTCTCCGTGAAGAACGGGTACAAGTCGAAATCTTTACAGTCTGCTGCTTCCACTCCGTGATACAGTATGCCGGTGCCTTTGTAGAAACCCGGCCCCGTGTCAATGTGCTGGGGGCCGTGTGCAGCGTTCACCACGTGTGTTATTCCCACATCCACCAACAGGCTCTTATCCTGAGCCGTGGCCCTGTGAAACAACACAGAGCAGATCCAGGAAACAGGGACGTCTTGCCTGAGAGCAGCTCTGAGAGCATATGCCTGTGAACGCATCAGCCGTGACTCAAATGTACAGATTTGTATATTTGTCCCATGCAGTTGGCCAAGGAGAGGCCCTGTTAGCAGCGACACTCTCACAATCGGATCACCATATTGCAAAGCAGGGGCCCCTGAAGTGAGAATGTCACTCACGCGTCTCCGATGTAGAGGTCGGGCCAAACCTCGTTGACGGCTCCGGTGGGGCGTCTGTTCGTCAGCAGAAGCTCGAGCAGATCGCAGGTGGGTGGTGTCTGGTACCCGGGCTCCTCCTCTGCGCTCATGGCCTTCACTCTGGGTGTGCGTCACAACACAATCATCGCAAATTAGCCTCGGCTCCACATTTTCATCTCGACACTTTCTGTAACTTTCCCAAATACTCAATGTTCTTGGACGGGAACACTCGGGGGGGGGGGGAGAAGTTGACGCGGCCGTCCTGCTCCTGCTGGTGTTCCTTCTCCGTTTGGCATTTGGAAAGGAATCCATGAGTAAACACGAGGGCCCCCCACCCCCGCCCCCCCCCCACCGTCGCAGCTCGCCCCTGTTTTCCATGTGAACTGGATATCAGTGTTGCTTGGTGGCTGAGCCCCGCTGGAATGAGACAGCTGCCGATGCCAGAGTCTGGGCCGGAGCAATGTGGACTATTTATTCCCTCAGATGACTGTGACAGAAGCCGGGCAGCTTGTGTTGTGACAACTTTAACTGTGGAACCACATCCGTGCGCACACAGTTGTAGCGGCGCGAGCGATTCAAAAACACGGGGGGGGGGGGCAGGTTGTGTCGGGCCTCCACACTATGAGTCAGTTCAGACCACGACCACTTCTAGTGAACACAGGGAATTTAAAGGTTATTTTATCTGTTCAGTTCAAACATCTGAAGAAACTGAACCTACAATTAAGAAACCCACTCAGTGTAGCGTGACCAGTGAGGAGAGAGTTCATTTACACTGGATTAAACTGGTGGAGGTTGTTTAATCTATTTCAACCATTAAACTATTTCAACTCAAGGTCCCTTGTTTGGAATTATCGATTCTAATGACTTCTGTTTATTTCTGTGTAGTTTAGCAGTCCCCTGCAGAGTTTTCTCATAAATCCACAAACATTTACATTCTGTATTTCTGTGTATAATTCACAAATGTGTTAATGTGCGCCCGCAGTCTGCTTCCTTCCTTTGTTGGCGTATTACGACACCTCTTTGCTCCGCGCTGCCACCAACAGTGTCGGGGGAGTGGTGTGAAACCAGTGGGTCCCATGTGCTCGCACCAGCCTGTGCGTCCTCGTGCACTCGCTCGGTGCCAACGCGGGGATCTCCGTCACTGTCACCGATCCAATGCATTGAAGACGCGTACGCAGCAGCTGCTAATGCGTTATGATTCACAGCTATCACCATGCAGTGCGATTTAATGCAATGAGATTCAACACAAAGACTGTTATAAAGATGGATGACAGCTTCCCAGAAGTGAAGCCAAAACATTTTGATCCCCAACCACCTGGTGGATGGCTGCAGTAGGGGCCCCAAGCCCCACCTCCTCCATGTGAGTGGATGGGACAAGCGACACATTAAGAAGTACCCATTAAATAGATTTTCTCTTAGAGATGGTTTCTGTCAGTCCAGATCGTTCTTATCACACTGATGTATGTTCACGTGTGGATTCTTCTGGTTTGTTTTATTTATTTATTTAACATCATGAGACTGCAATTGGCTGAGCATGTGTGACAGGTTCGACTCCGCCCCAGAATTGTAGACTTGGTTCCAAATGACATCCCAAATGTCTTTGTGACAGTAAAAAGATGAAGTCAGAGGTTTATCTTGATGTATAGAGTATTTAAAAACTTCAAACTGACAGGAGGCAACACGTTGATCCACTATCAAGCTCTGATTCGACCTCAAGTTCGCCTGTTTCCGTTCCCGCCCCTCGAGGACCCCTGGTAGTGCAGTTGTTTGTCCAGCTCCCTCAGCTGCTCCAGGAAGCCGGCGTTGGGCGAGATGTTCCTGTTGACGCTGACGGCTTTGATGGCGTCCACCAGCGTCATGTTCCCGTGGATCACCAGATACGCCAGGACCAAGGTGGACGAGCGGCTGAGGCCCATCGCGCAGTGGACAAACACTTTACCTACAAATCAGAGGAAACGACAAAAAAAAGCCTGACGTCACTTCCTGCAGATGCCCCCTCCACCCCCTCCCCTCCACCTTGTGTGTATAACCACGCAACGACTGGATTATTGTGGCGTACTTTATTCTAACAGTCTAATTTGTCACCCCTCCGTGGATTAATGAAAACGTGCACAACGCAGAGAGCGGTTACTCCTAACTCCCGACTAAAAGTTTTCCGACAATGTTGCAAACCAATGTTTCTACACATGGTAATCCCCGGTTCCTTATCGGGGGGCCAGAGGATTAGGGCGCAGAGGAGCGCGTAATTGAACTGTCTCGGCGTCTGTGTATTTCTTCCGGGGATTACTGTAGGCCCCGCCGCACACTGGAGCCCCCGATCAGCCAGCATGTGAAGGAGGAGGCCACATCTTATTACTGTCATGTCAGATACCGACTTCACTTTGCATAACAGGCCGGGCAGACACAGGCCACAAACATAATTGTGTAATTTCCATGTCCAATAAAAGTGTTGCTTACAAATTACCGGGGCAATCCATTTAAAACCAATTTTCCTGGCCAAGGTCTGGGCTTATGAGGAGATTACCGTGGGGGGAAGATATTAGCTTGATATTATGTTTAGTGTTTGATTTGCATTTTAATGACTAATACAACTGGGGGCTGCTGTAATGGGAATTGACTGACAAATGTTTCTGTGCCTCGCAAAAAAAAAAAAATGTCTCCCTCGAGTAAACGATGAGAAACACCTCGAGCGCGGTGAGAGCTCCTCACCTGTGGGCGAGCTCAGAGCGTTCTTGATGAAATTGGCGGCCGAGTAAAAGAAGGGGCTCAAGTTAAAGGACGCCATGTCAAAAGCTTCCACTCCACGATAAGTGATGCTGGTGTGTCGGTAGAAGCTCGGCCCCGTGTTCACGTTGAACTTCCCGTCGGCAGCGTTGAGCACGTGGGTGATGTGGTGAGCCTGGAGGGTCCTCTTGTCTTTGGCTGCGTACCTGCACAGAAATATCATCCATCAGTGCAGTGAGTGAGTTATATCCACGAGCACAGTTCATGTTAAACATATATGGGACCATTATGATTCTGATTGACTAAACATTTACTGATGTTTTATAAATAATTAATAATCGTCGTCCAAGCCTAAATTATCTCATCTCATTATTATATACCAACCCACTGTCCATCCCTTTACTGGCTATACTAGCCCTATGCACAGACTTTACCACTACATATATATTCTTTATTATATATTTTTTGCTGTTTTTATATATATATATATTTTTTTTTATTGTACTATCCACTCCAGCAGCCCAAGAACACTTTCCTACTGGACACTGACACAATCACATCATTGCATTCCATTCCTGTATCTGTAAATATGTTCTCCATATGTGATTTATGTATGTATGTCAGTGATGTGTTTAAGTGTATAAGCTACTGGATGATAACAATTTCCCACGGCATTAATAAAATATCCATCTCTCTATCTATCTATCTATTAGAAGACTTTTTGACTTAATTGGGATTCACATTCAAAACCTTTTGGTTTGTGCAACAGAACGTCATTGGTTTAGTCTTTTGAAGCAGATTGTAAAGGCTCAGTTTGCTAAGAACAACAATTAAAAAGGAATAATCCATTAATTGGGTCGATTTCTACCACAAAAATAGTTCATTTGTTTAAAAACCTATAAAGGTACTGATGGAAGAATTGGCTTTCTAAATGTCTTCTGCCAAGGTCGAGATTTTTTTACCTGTGTTAGTTAGTTAGTTAGTTAATTAGTTAATTGGTTATTGGATGTAAAAATATGAACACCTATATTCATTGTGTTGAGATCTATGAGTTTACCCGTGATTAATAATCTCGTTCTAATGAGGTGAAAACATGTATTTTAGACTTATTGTTAAATGTCACTGTTCCTGTTTCCCTTCTGACTCACATGTCTCCGATATAGATCCTGGGCTGAACCTCATCCAGATGGTTGCAGCTCCCTTTCTTTGTCCACATCAGCCTCTGGAGCTCTGAAGCCGGGGGGGTCTCGTATCTGCCTCCCGCCCCCTCAGGGCTCACCGGGCAGCCGAGGCCTCTGGGCATGTCTGGATACTCCACCTCTTCTTTTACAACCTGTCCCACAGAAGCACCACACGTCCATATTCTCACACAACTAAATTGGTCTTATTAAATTTAGACCGCACACCGAGTGGTAGAGGTCATCAGAGGGGTCAGAACGGTTGTGGGTTATCTCTACTTTGTTGGTTTATTGTTTAAGACAGCCAACTGCTGACTTCTAATGGGGTTTATTGAAGTGAGCACATCATCATACAGTAATCAATGCAATGAATACAATGTGGGACTAGAGTGAGGATTGACAAATAGAGCACAGGGGTCTAAAGGTGAACGACCATTGAATGTAAAGGGTGAAGGGCCATAAGAACACATCATAGTGGGATGACACTCATTATTTTATCTCCTCTTCAGTAGCACTTGGTCGATTTATTTATCTCCACATTCATGAAATTGGCATTCGAGGCTTATAAACATCGGATTTTTCATTTCCTGCAGGCAAGTCTAACCTGTGCATTTACAATTTACACACTGGGCTTTGGAGAGATTTATTCTATGCATACTGTATACATTAGCATCCATTTAGGCAGCTGTGTGATTCTGCTCCAGGCTGCGCACGTACAAGTGTTGTGCGCGCATTCTTAAAGCAAAGACACCGATGGCGGTTCATCTTCTTAGTTGCATTCTGCTGGTGTGTGTAGACGCGGCGTGGCACTCAGGGTTTGGCAACTTATTGTTGTGTCCACAGGGACAAGTCATTGAGACCAAATCTGTTTCAGTGACCTTTTGTCGAGCTGTGGTGGCATATGGAGGTGCACTCAAACATCGAGTAAGCTTTACCCATCTCTGCCTGTGCACGTGTGTCACTCGGAGCATGTGCAAGAAAAGCCGACTCTGATCCAGCGTATGCTCGGCGCATACCAGTGTGTGAGTCTCCGAGGCAGAGCAGAGTGTGTCTTTGCACAAGTACAACATGTGCCCGGAGAACCTGGAGGCGCTTCTTCCTTCTCATTGATCTATAAGTATAACCCTTCCCTCCCTCCCACAGTCAGGGCAGAGAACTGATTTCCCTGGTGCACATGTTTAAGTGCAGCGCTGCTTTCATAGCCTCCCCCCCCCCTCAGGCTAACCTGTGCCTCCTGCTCTACTTCTGTGTAATTAAAGATGCTATGTATGGGAAAGTGCCCACGGTTAACGTGGAGGGCAAGTAAAAATGGCTTTCTGCCTCCTCGAGGCCTCTTCTTGGTTGTTTTATGAATTACACTTCCCTGTTTAGCCTTTTGGATGCAGTTCGTCTGGATTTGTGAACTAATTAATAAAAGAAGTAAGTGTAATTCCATCGGGCCATGGAGCGTCATCACAGAACATTTGTAAAAGTGCTTAAGAAACATCTTTGTCCTGCAAACACAGGTACAAGGAATCCATACTATGTAGAGTTTATGTACTGTAATAGATATTTTCCAACATGGACGTCTATCTTCAACAAATTGGGATAAGATCACATTGTTAGAGACACTTGCCTTGGCTGGAAACGTTGCTTTTTCATGCTCTCTCTCTGTGGCGCTACATGTAGGTCGAACACAACTGTCTGCGTTCTACTCCGTAATTTACCCTGCAACCTTTTCTGCTATTTTAACATCTGAATCTCGGCCCAAAATAATCCTGGCATCATCTTCTGCATTCCTTAAAGGTTACCCGAGCTGCCAGCGCAGGAGGGAGGAGAGGACAGCGCTTTTTTTAAACTGCCAGAGAATATAACATGAGTGCTGCTCTGCTCCACATGGAGACGTGTTGGAATCAACACCTGGACGCTTTGTTTCTGATCCTTCACTTTATCTCTGGAACATTTCATGATTTGAGCGGAAAAAAAAACGACACCATACACGTTGTATCTCACAAAGAATTACACAAGTTTAGAAACTTGAACATTTCTTTTTATCACATAAACTTCATGGATTTATTTCTTGTATCCCCAATAGAATATCCACAGAATAAAACCACATATTAAAACCACAACACAGGACAATACAAATGATTCATGTCATTCAGTTTTTCAGAGAGTTATTTTCAAAGAGCTAACTGTATAAAACGTGTGTGTGCGTGTGTGTGTGTGTGTGTGTGTGTGTGTGTGTGTGTGTGTGCAATACCTTGTGTTGGATATTGTGAGGTTGAGGGAAATCATATGCAGTAGTTGCTTGAATGTACGTTTGTGTGTCGGACATTCCTCATGTTTCAACACATCATTTCCTAAACTATTGAAATCCTGAACTCTTTCTTTGGAATCTTGTCTGAGTCATCGACAGAGTTTAGTAAGATGTGATCCTTTCTAGAACATTTCCATGAGACATTTGGTCCATTCTGTTGTGAATCAAACTGAGGTGCAGAAGAAAAAGCATCTTACAAGAATGACACATAATTTATATCTTTATCTTTAGAACTCCTTTCTCTGTTCTCACTGTCTTTAGTTAAGACTTTGTTGTTTTCCACTTTACTGCCTTTAATAATCACTACAAAAAAGAAAGAAAGAAAAGGTCTATAGGCACGTTAGCGTGTCTATGAGGAGGTAATGCAGGTCATGACAAACTTGACATGAGAATGGATATTTAATGGAGAGACAACCCTGAGGGTGGCAGCCCCAAAAAAGGCCAGGTTGATACTGTTGATATCACAGACTGTAAATAAAGATGAACGATTCACTTCCTCCCACTGTTCAAATATGAAGCCTAAATATTCAGGATACAGGCGCCAGCATCTTGTGCTTTGGACATAATCTAGAGTCAGATGTCAACATTTTTGAAAATATAATTCTCTAATTCTGTCTCGTCCACCTACACGGAGGAGGCAGGGTTTCTAACCTATACTGCAGACAGCCACCTGGGGGCGATGAAGAACTTTTGGCTTCAGTTTTAGCGAGAGCTGTCATGTCGTCCATCTTTATAAACCGTCTGTTTTTTTTTTACGTAACATCTCAGTCACTGCTCGTGAGGCTCAACACGTCAGATTTGGTGCAACTTCTTTGTTAACACATATTAGTGTCACGCTTCCCCACATGCCAGCCCTCAGCCTACTGTTTTAAATACTGATAGCATCTAGCAATCTAGCAATGCCATATCCATATGCTAATATTTGCAGGTTAATCTGTGAATGTTAGCAAGCCTTTCTCAGAATGTTAGCGTGTTAATGTGCCTACTAGCATGTTGAAGCAGCAACACGTGCAAACATTGTGTCCTGAACATTTAACACGTCAATATGTTAACATCTAACATGCTAATAAAAAAAAATAGCGATGAGATGAAATGTTATGAAGTTAATGTAATCAGCATTCCCATTCTGCCCCATTATGTTAAACAGGCTAACATGCTATCATGCTAACGTCATAACATGATAACGTGTTAAGTGAATCTCAAAGCACAGCTGAGTCTGAGAGAAATTCACTTATTTGTTGAATCTAATTTTACAACAGTCAATTGACGGTTGAGATAATTTCAGTCTTGACTGTTGACTCGCTGCAGAAACCACGCCGCCGTGTGGCCGGTTCGTGTAAACGTCTCCTCCCGATCACAGGATCTGACACGACTTCTCTTTTCTCGTCAGCTGAAGATCCAGGTCCAACAGCAGAGCCAGGAAGTTCCTGTTGGGGTAGATGGCTCTCTTCCGGATCAGTTTCTGCAAAGCCCGTTTGAGCGGGAGCTGGCGGTGGATCATGAGGTACGCTAACACCAGCGTGGAGGAGCGGCTCATTCCCATGATGCAGTGCACCAGAACTTTCCCTGCGTAACGAGACAAGATGAAGGGTGAGGGGCGTGTAAACGGAAGGATTAGGGAGAAGTCTTACCAATATCATACATGGCTGCCCATCTCACACTGAGGCCTTTTCTTTTCTCCCACCACGAGCTAAAAATAGGGCCAACAATTCATCGCCTTTGTTCATTTAAGGTTCCTTCGACAGAAGCGGCCCGACTGTCTCTCTAATCCCAACTCGTCCTCTGCTTGATAGCTTCTCTGGAAGGTGCCTGGGTCGCATTATAAACTCAAATTCTTCAAGGTAACACCCTTATTATCACTGTCGGGCTGAAAATACACTTACACGCCATTACAAGCTGCGATAGGGTGGGGACAGGTGACATTGACATTTGAGTGGATGGCTTTATGGGGTGCAATAAAAGATGGTGGTGTGCAGGAATTTTTAATAAACATTTTTGCAGCGAATGACCAAATCTTTACAGACACTTCAGTTCAACAATCAAAAGATAATGTGCAGGAATATGTTTTTAGAAATCGGGGGGGGGTCTTACCATCAGGTGACTTCAGAGCCTTTTGAATGAAATCGGCTGCGGGCTGGAAGTAAACGTCCAGATCGAAGTGTGTCGAGTCATCTGCTGGAATGCCACAATACACAAAGTCGTTGCCATAAAAGCTGTGGGTCCCTATGCTGCCTCGCTTGGAGTGAGCAGCGTTTAACACATGAGTTATACCTAACTTCTGCAAGGCAGTCTTGTTTTGGGCTACTGCCCTAGCAAGACAAAGAGACAGAGAGAGGTTCAAGACTTTGTGTGAAGGCCAGGACATCACAGCACAACGTTTCAATGTCACAGCCGGAGAATATCTGGCTGCTTGCTATACTGCACGTCAAGGGTAATGGCCTTGGGAAACTATTTAAGCTAATAAAGTTTGACTCAAATTTCAAAACAAAACGCATACTTACACGTTGCCGATGTAAATGTTGGGCCAGACCTCGTCGATTTGACCGAGACGTAGTTTACACGAGTCCAGCAGCTTCTGCAAATCCTTCACAGTTAGATATTCCGTCCTCTTGCCTTTCTCTGCTGACATTCTGAGCCCAAATCCCCCCCGTTGGATAGAATCCTGGTCCAAATGTTTGTTGTATTGAAGCCGTTCCCCCCCGTCTACTCCGGCTCAGGGTGATGTGTACGAGCAGGTGTTTATCTGCTGTCACTGGACGGTTCCCTAATTTAGTGCCTAACCTAGCGTGTAGTGTTTTACATGCGGAGGGCCGAACAACACAGGCAGTGCAGCCCCGGACTCTGCTCTTCACACCGCTGTGGGACTATGATTCAATAAGCCTCAAACAGAGATGAATCATTCCATAAAGCAGTGATAATTGGATGTAATTGTGGACAGAATGTTCAAGTGCACTGCTCACACTGGAGTGTACTGCGAGTGCACCGCATGCAGTATTTACAGAAGGAGAAATACCTCGTGCAACTACTTCACCGCTCTGACATTAATATCTTGTGAAAGCAAATTGAATGAAAAAGGGGGAGAGAAAGAATTAAGCTTTGCCGCCGGCTGCACACGACATGAAACAGCACTCCCACTGCTGCAAATGCCTCTTTTAACCCTCCCATTATGTGGCAGGTCAATTTCACCCGTCTCAGCTTTTAAACGGAAGAAAAACATAATTAACCTCTCTGTCAAGCCATGAAATATAACGACTTCTCTTCATTCAGGGTCACACATGTGTATGTAAAAAATGTGGGGGCGTAATAATGTAATGTAAAATGTCAGCACTGTTGTGTACAGAAATCAGTCAATAAAGGTCCCTGGAACATTTTGACCCGGAGACAGTTATTGATTGATTATCTGAAGTGTTGCTTCTGCTTATTGATTTGCAGCAGAGTGTGCATGGAGAACAAAACTCACTTGGGTATGTTCATATTAAAACGATGGATATGATATGATACTTTATGAGTGTCGGGTTCTGTGATCCTGAAGAGGCTTGATGCTGCGGATCAGTTTTCTGTGTCTTTATGTTACATTTCAGAGGCTGTTTCCAGAGCATTTTAAACACATCATTCATCCAAAAGTAACACATAACAATGGGCTCGACAAAACGAATCAGGCAATAGGAATTATATTATTTCTGAAACACGTTATTGAAAAGAGGGAGATGTTTCTGAACTGTGAGTAATCAATGATTTAAACCACAAGCTTTAAAAGACCATGGAAATCTAAAGATAGTCGTGTTTGTGTGTCACTGCAGCTTTTCTGCAGCAAAGCCAATACAGACTGAGAATGTTTTTAAGAAATGTATTAAGAAAAGATCCACAGCCTGCAAGGTTGTTCAAAGTGACAACAATTTGACATTTCAGCTCTGAGAGAATGACACTGAACACAACCCACAACCGGTGTGGGTGGAAGCCGCTCTTCTTTCTATATGCCCAGAGATGAGTCAAATCAGAATCTGCTGCTGGAACCATGTGACTCGTTGGTAAGAAGAGATGATGACAGATTAATAAGGGGGGTGCGTTTGTCGTCCATCATCCACCTGCAACTTGCCTACTGATGTTCCAACTTCTCCCATGAATCCTTCACAACCAGGTCGTGAACACACAAGCACAGCACAAATCATTCACGTTGTTCATGGTTAAATGACAACGAGTTATAACTGTTGAAAATTACATTTATATTCACTTTTAATTTCCTTGACTCTTCCTTGAAAGGAAAGTTTAGTAAACCATACACTGATTGAATCTAAATTGAAGTGTGATAGACACGGATGAAGAAATATCTTCTTTAATCTGATTATGATGTTGAAAGAGGTTGAATACAAGAACTCCTCTCTGAGCCTCAGATGTCCTAGAAAATATTATGAAGAAATTAAGTTACATTTATTATAATGTTTAATATATAGAGCTTCAGGGGAGTCGAGGTGTTTTATAATAAGTGTACAGGGACGTTTTAAATGAAAGGTTACGTTCATGTGCATGAATACACGCACGCACAGAGAAAACACTGTTTTAAAATTCATACACCTCCTGGGGTGTTATTGACCCGCGACGTATCGCATGTAATTTTTCCTCAACATGATTCAAAGGTCATCCTGACTCATATTCAGCCTTATAATTGATTCTGCCTAAGGTTGATTGCATTGATTTATTAATATATGTGTACATCTGATTCCATACCATTCAGTATTTTAAGTACAGCATCTCCCTCCACTGGCAGAGACTGAATCCTTCACGTGCAGTAAAACAGACATCTGAGGCAACTGTGGGTTAGAATAATGATTTGTTTTGATATTTCACTCCCTCATGTGTTGCGTAGTTCTACATCCAAAGCACGGAGCTGTTTGAGGAATCCTGTGTTTGGGAAGATCCACCTGCGCTCTTTGACCTTATGGATGGCCTCTAGCAGGGTGTAATGGTGGTAGATCATTAGGTAGGCCAGGACCAGGGAGGCAGACCTGCTGACTCCAACTGCACAGTGGACAAACACCCGAGCTGGATGAGGAGAAAGAGATCAGAACAAGCCGTGTGACATGAAGGATGCGTCATACACACGGCGAGAGATGAACTTTCAGAAAGGAACATTACAAACATGATGGGGTCATTACCGCCGGTCGTGTTGAGCGCATCCTGAATATAATCAGCAGAGGGAGAGAAATAGCGAGAGAGGTCAAAGGACGGTGAGTCATCCGCAGGCACTCCATAATAATCCACAGAGGATCCGTAGAAGTCACGGCTCCCCTGGCAGTACATCCTCCCGTGAGCTGCGTTCACAACGTGAGTGATTCCCAGCTTCCACAGGCTGTAGCGATCGTTGGCCACTGACCTGCGCAAAGAGGAATCAGGGTTTATATGAACAGAATCATTATTCTGTGAGCTGTGAAGGAGCACAGTGGTTGGCTGGACTTACATGTCACCAATGAACAAGTTAGGCCAAACTTCATCCACAGGATTGCCAAACCTTTTTCCTCCGTACAAAACCTTCACTAAATCTTTCACACAAGGGAAAACCGTGATGTCATCCTGAGGCTTATTCATTATCGACTCAATCTTTTTTTATAATAAACTGCTTCTTGTAAAAAAATGTCTTCTCCCTAGATATGTTTTGCAAACTCTGTTGAGGCTTTACCACGACCACGCTGGCACTGACAAGCACAGGTGCTGCTGTTCTAAAATTAAAACAGTGACCTATATTCTGAATGTTAATCAACCGCGCACATTTCAATCTTTATTAAGTACATTTTGTGTGTCACAGCTATCTGTCATTGTGTGGCCTTCAGAGGGAGAGTGCACTGAATAATTCAAATTCAACTCGAGACGAGGGAATTTAAACAACGGCTACAAACTTGGTGTTAATGACTTCGTTTCGAGTTGAATTTGAACTTCTGGGCTTACGGACAATTGGGTGACACCCTAGGAGCCGTGTGGAGGCATGTTTTGTTTTTGTTTGTTGTTTTTTACTGTTTGAGGAAGTGCTCACCATTTTCTGCAATTGTATTGGATGTGGCTGCAACACTGTTTACCCCTGAAACTCAGAGAGTGTTTGGTGGACTCAGACACTTCACCCACCCGTCCATCGGCACAGTGGTGAGTAGATAATGAGTACATTTTTATTTTTTGGGTGAACTATCTCTTTAAAAAAAAACATGTAGGTGAGTTAAGGACAGTGCAGTTCTGCGTGATCACCAGCGGGGGTCAGTGTCGGTCAGGTAGCCCCAGTCGAGCTAACTCCACCTTGCGGCTAATTCTACGTGCGCAGCTATGCTAAACATTACCGCATGTTCTTGTTGTCAACATGCTAACCGGCGCGGAGCCGGGGCGTCATGAGCCCCAACGAGCCGTCGCAGCACAGGCCAACGCGTGTCCGGGCTCCAATGAGATGCCGCTCAGCTAGCTGGCTGAAGAAGAGACGCTCCCCGTGTCCTCCACTGCCCGTGTCTCTGTCCGGGTGAGTGAGCGTCAGGCGCGGCGCAGCCATCATGCTAACAAGCGGGCATGCTAGTTAGCTAGTTAGCCAGCTAGCCAAGGTTAGCCGGAATTAGCCCCGCGGGGTTGTGTTGTTCTGATCCAGCGGCTGGAGGATGCTCTCGTGTTTGTTCACCTCTGGAACGAACGCGGTTACACATGGTATGCTAACAGGTCAGGCGGGTCGGGTGGGGGGTGGTTGTTAATACAAGATACTGAAGCACGTTACCAATAGATTAGCTCCAGGGCCTAATTTAGTGTGTAAACAGTAATGTGGCTGACTGCAGGATGACAGCTGTTTGTGCAAACCACAAAGACCAGGGTGTCATGAGAGCATGTAGCTGCTCGTCACGCAGACGTGCTGACACTGTGGGAATGTCTTGGTTAACACTGGGGACAGATTTAAGAGACCTGGGTTAAGGTGAGTTAACAGGGACTGGTCTGCTCACTGTGGAGGACCAATCCGCCCATAACTGGACTGGGATCATATTTCAAAAGTCATGATCTGTAACAGAAGTCACTGTTTTTCCCCCTGGGGAGTGTTTCTGCCCTTTCACCCACATTTTTAGGGTGTGTGATCTCACAGTTCTTACCACTGGTTGCCTCTTGTATTTGCTCAGGGTGTGATGTTCAGTGACTCTCTTAAGTGTTATTTTCTATCTGTGTTGCAGTCACGCAGGGTTTGTTTTGAATTCATGTTGCTGACTCAGTGGAACTAGGGAGCATATTTACAGTGTCTACTTCTCCTTAAGATCCCTGTGTTAGTGTGAGAGGAAGTCAACACGGAGCTGATATTGACAGTAAAGGAGAGCTTAGTTGTTTTTGTCGCACTCATAATTTTGACGTTCTTTCCCTCCAGCCCTCGGAGCGAGGAGGAAATGACCCAACTGAGTGTCCGTCACTGGACGCCCAAACACGTCGCCAAGTGGCTGAAGGAAGAGGGCTTCTGTGACTATGTGGACCTGCTGTGCAACAAGCACCGGCTGGACGGCACCAGTCTGCTCGCCCTCAGCGAGTACGACCTCCGCGCGCAGCCTCTGGAGCTCAAGGTGCTCGGGGACATCAAGCGGCTAATGGTGGCGATCCGCAAACTTCAGAAACAGAACATGGACGTGCTGGAGGAGCTCGGTCTTCCCTTCGACGGCCACTCTCCTACAGCCTCTGGGGGAAGTTCGGACTGGATGTGTAACGGAGACTCGGGCAGAGACTGTGACAGCACCGACACAGCCCCGGTGGGAGAGGAGTATCACCAGTACACCAATGGAAAGTACAAGCAGCAGACCAGGCGTCTGGATCCAGAGTACTGGAAGACAGGGCTCAGCTCCATCTACGTGGTGTTTGTGTTTGGGTTCACATCCTTTGTCATGGTCATAGTGCATGAGAGGGTCCCTGACATGCGCACATACCCTCCACTGCCGGATATCTTCCTGGACAGGTGGGTACTTGCTTTTTTTTCATTCTTCCTTCATAATTTTTTTCACTATCCACGCCATTAACAAAAAGCATTAGTCATCAATGAAATGACAAAGACAGAATGAAACAGAAATCTATATTTTTTATGACCTGTCAAGATATCACACCAGATGGTGGACATTATAACTGACCTACTTCCTTGCACTTGGTTCTATTAATATCCTTCCATATTCCTGGTGGGCCTGCTTTGGTTCAAAGAGATCTTTTATGAAAGTTTTTTAAAGTGACCTACTTTGTAGTGTGAACCATTGTTTATGACCAGCTTTGAGATTTTCATTGGATTTCTGATTGGGACAGCTGATTTCAGGGAAACGCCATTATTTAGTTAATCTACCCAGGCTAGTTACAAACCTTTTCAAGATTTGGCCTCAATCTTGTGATATTGATAGAAGCTTAAGTATATATTTGCTTTTAAAACCAGTCATGGAAGTGGAAACTTTGAAGATAGTCTCTGGGGCGTTTTGTGTGTGTATGCATGTGGTGCCATATTGCCTTTGCAAGAATATATAATTAATAAAAAATATAACAGGGAGAAAAACAGCAAATCCTCACATAGAATCAGAATATTTGGATTTTTTGGTTAATAAATAACTTCTTGTCAAACAATCATCTATTATCTTAAGCACTGAAATCTTTTTACCCTTCTCAACAGTGTGCCTAGAATACCGTGGGCCTTTGCCATGGCGGAGGCGTGTGGCGTGATCCTCTGCAACATCTGGTTGCTCGTCCTGCTGCTGCATAAACACAGGTACACTTCTAACAGTCCTTGCCATCAGCACAATGTTGTCTCCACGGGGATTCCTCTGTGGGTCACCTACAGTGTTTCCCATTAATCAATGACATGGAAGACTCAGGATAATTATATCTCGCTACTTGTAGATCCATCCTGTTGCGGCGTTTGTGCAGCCTCATGGGGACGGTGTTCATGCTGCGCTGCATCACCATGTTTGTCACTTCCCTGTCAGTGCCAGGACAGCACCTGCAGTGCTCGGGAAAGGTAACGCTCTAACCGAGATTGTGTTTGTCATATCTCAAACGCCACGTTCCTGCACCAAGATCGCAGCATTCACAGTTCTCTCTTGTTCCCTCCCTCCAGATATACGGTGACATGTGGGCCAAACTGCAGCGAGCTGTTGCCATCTGGAGCGGCTTTGGGATGAGCCTGACCGGAGTCCATACTTGTGGTGACTACATGTTCAGCGGTCACACTGTGGTCCTCACCATGCTCAACTTCTTCGTCACAGAGTGTGAGTAGCTTCTAGCTGTGAACCCCTGAATTTGGTTTTACACTGAATTTTATTCTTTAAGAGTCCCTTAAATATACAAATTTAATTTGACTAAATGATATGAATGGTAACTGAATTTTATTCTTCCATTAATGGTCTCTAAAGTCCCTAAAGAGCTATGTTACAAATAAATGAACATTTGAGGTATTCATCCAACAGATCTGTCTCATTTAAATCCTTGAACACAAAATAAATATTTAAAACAGAATAATCTGCTTTTATTTGTTTGATTTAAAATACAATAACATTTCAAATGTCACAGTGGTTTCCTGATTTTTGTCCATATTCATTCATGTCAATTACGAGAAATTATGTTTCACTAAAAGCTGTGAAAACAGAGGGTTGAATTTCTCAATCATGAGGAATCGCCCATATTTGATCAATATTGTGCCTTTGTTGCCACTTGGTGTTTTTCTTTGGTACTACAACTAAAATTCTAAAAGTAGATGGCCCCAGTCTTATCTGAAGTTCGGCCTTAAAAACGAATAAATACGTCTCAGATATATTTTGTTCAGATTATAATATCTCTGTGTGTTCCCTGCACACACGAATATACTACATTTCTGGTTGGTGTATTAAAAATCCAAATCATAAATACAACTGCTTTCTGTCTCTTTGATACAGACACCCCCCGGAGCTGGAACTTCATTCACACGTTGTCCTGGGTCCTCAACCTTTTTGGCATCTTCTTCATCCTGGCCGCACATGAACACTACTCCATCGACGTGTTCATCGCCTTCTACATCACTACCAGACTCTTCCTGTACTACCACACTCTGGCCAACACCCGGGCCTACCAGCAGAGCCGGCGAGCTCGCATCTGGTTCCCCATGTTCTCCTTCTTCGAGTGCAATGTCAACGGACCCGTCCCCAACGAGTACTGCTGGCCCTTCTCCAGACCTGCTGTGATAAGGAGCATGATAGGATAGAAGAAGAAAAAAAACAAGAGCAACAGCGGTACTGTCAGAAACTCTTAACCTGTGCTGTTTTGTCTGCTTTGTGAAGTTGCCAACTGAGGCGGTGTGTGATGTCCTCACCAGGAAAGACAACCGATGTCACCCCCATCAGCACCGAGGCATGATGGGATACACTTAGCCATACCCTCTCATATTCTGGGACTACGCTACTAACCTGCTACCCTTACCACCATTTTTAGGAGGAGTAAACTAAATCTATAAAACCCTGCCGAGCTTTAAAGCAAAAACACTTTCTGCCTGACTTGAAAACTGAAGGAGCGAACAACATTTTTATTCTGGTTACTCCCAGGTTAATGACTTAGTGTTTAGATAGGATGTGAAAGTAGGAAGACACTTCTAAAAATTCTCAGGCAGCAGAGTAGCTAATCCTTCCCAGCAGTTGCACCCGGGCCACACCGTGACAGCTGCGTCGCTGATGTGCTGCGTCTCTTGCGTTGTTTTGGAACCACTATGTGAGGTTTCGGGTCCAGGAAGGAAAACCAGCCTATGTACTCAACTAAATGTCAGGACTGTATCTTAAGAAGCCGTGCATCTTCTGGTCGTGCAATAACGATACAAACCACGTTTAAACAAATTATGGATTCACTCAACAGAAACGCGAGAGTGATGTTACTTTGAAACAGGTCCAGGAAGTCTAGGAACTAGGCGAGGCCCCGAAGAGCAGTGTGGCTGCTCTAACCTTTATAACAAGGCGTTTCCACAATGCACTCCGCCACTCCTGCATCCAGTGTGGCCCTGGGTGTTAACCATTCCTAGTGCAATTAAAAATCATTTCAAGGTTTGGATCTTGATTCCTGACTGAAGGTTTTGTCTTCTCACTTTGTAATTAATCAGAACATAACTCTGTGGACCACTGTTGAAGCAATATGTAAAGAGCTATCTTAAGTTATGCTCTTTTCCTGTATAGCAGTTTCTTTCCATCACGGTGAAAAGCAGATGTTATGAATGTCTCCTGCATTCCTTGATATTACGCTTACGTTTTGACAGTGTTGCTCAGTACTAAAAGGAAAATCCATGGCTTAGATTAACACACATTGACTTATTTGTTTTTATTGTTCACGTAGCCTATTTTCTCTTAACAGACCTAGAGGAGATACATTTAAAGATGTCTCTATCAGCCAAATGCGTGGAATTAATTGTATTTCCAGCTGTCTTAAGTATTATTCCATTTGCCAATTACCTTGAGTATGCGATAGCTCACCTGCTGTGTAGAAATATTCCAAATCTTACTATGTTTACAGTCGGGTAGTTGGATAGTGCTTTTTTAAATCATCATACATTGTAGATGACCCGTATACCATTTGAGCTAACCCAGATAGGACCCCCTTCACATTAGATCTCTAGTGACGGTTCTTTAAATAGGAACCCTTTCATTTGTTGGTATTTGTTTCTATTAATTTATTTCATTTTTGTAAATGTGGATAGGTATTTTTATATGTCATGTACAGTTGCAGCAACATGCACATAGAGAAATGTTTACAGTTGCTCGTAACTTTTGTTTGAAACACAATGTGCTATTTAAGTGTGATGTAGATGTCAGATGGGCCGCTGCATTTCATCCAGTGATACTTGCAACTGCAGTAAAAGATGTTGTTGCTTTGGTCGTTGCAGCACGTTAGGTACATGAGAATGTGAATAAAGGTGACTTTTCTGTGAGGAATGATAATGCTCTTGTGTTCTTAATCGAAGCCACTTGAGTTGTTGGATGTCTCGCTTTGTCATATCCATCATTAAAGTGCTGAAATCAAAGACTGGTTTCTGATTTTTAATTCCCATTTATTGCCAAATCATTTACCGTGAAGCCTGAGAGTTACTATTGTTTGCGGTGCACATCAACCAATCACAAGCCTGTAAAGGTGAGTAGACATATATATATACATAATATCTTTAGGACCTTTTCCAGCATAAACATTGTCCTTGTCAGGACCAGTCCACCTCGTGGGGACTAAAGCCCAGTCCTTATAAGGCAAAACTTTATTCCTGATTAAGGTCAGTAGAGTTTGGTATGAATTGGTCATGGTTGAGGTTAGTGATAAAGTTTTGGTTTGCACATTATTAATTCAACGTACTGATGAAGATAGTTGTGTAAACCTGTGTGTCTTTGTGTTTATTTGTTTGGTCCAGGTATTACTGATGCTGTGGGGACCTCAATATATAACTTATTTATTTGTATAGCACTTATCCAAACAAGTTTACAAAGTGCTTCACAAAATCCATGGCTTTGAAATTTATAGAGAAACCCAACAGTCCCTAAATATGGTCACATTACAGGGACTTGTCTTCCTTATGGGGAAAAAAAGTGAGACCCCATAAATTATTACATTTTAAGATGAAGGCGTCTTCTAAGTAGATAGTTAAGATCACGATTAATGTCAAGGTTAAAGTTCAGGTTGATGTTGGGTTAGGATAAGAGTCAGGATTAGGAGGCTAGGATAAGTTTGCAGGAGATCAATGTAAATCAATGACATGTGACAGTGTGTGTGCGTGTGTGTGTGTGTTTAATAATAAAATATAACAAATTATTTAATAATGTATAAGCGATGAATCTTTCAACTACTAATTGTTGGTAAATGAGTTACATTAGCCTAATGGTTGCCGTGGTGATTCAGCGGTCTTCCACTTGCCTGCTTTAACGGGCAGCAAAAACATGGCTTTAAAAACTTTAACAAATAAAAAAATGTATGTTAACACCTGTAGAATCATAGAAGAATAAAAAGGAATGGTCCCACGGTCACTAAAATAACATCGCTCAGGTTTTCCACACAGGCACGCAGCGGGCAGCTATAATTCGGGGTCCTTCCGGCTCCGAGGTCAGCAGGAGAGAGGTGTTTGTTGCGGTGACTCCTTCACTTCGTCCTACACGTGTCTCCGCCTCCATTCCGCCGCTTTTACTCACCTCACAAGTTCACTGCAACACAACCAGCAGCGCCAGTAACACCAGTAAGTAATACACCCGACCACTGCTCAGGTTTGTTCGTGTCGTTCTGCGTGTGAATGTCGGAAAGATGGCTAACAAACCATAGACGTGAAGCTAACACCGCCCATTAGCTAGCTAGAAAACGCCCCCTGCAACAGTGTGTGTGAAAATACTTATTGGCAAAGGTACAAATTATTATTTGAATACTAGAAACACTAAGAATTATGTGTCTGATTCACAGAAAATGACAATTGAGCTATGGTGCTGAATTTTAGAATTTTTTTTAATAATAATAGTCATAATTCACTCCACAAAATATTGATTAATGTTGAATTTGCAATATTAAGGTCAACTACATTATAACTACTTGATGGTTGAGTTTGAAGACGACTTAGTATCAGTAAACTACCAGTTAATCAATACTGTAAATATCCCCCCAAATTCATAGGTTATTATTTATTCTCCTAATCCGGTATATTCATTTTTGATGATAATACATTTTTTGTTGTTTCATGTTTTATTTTCTTGTTTTGTTTGTCTTTAATTACCGTACATTTTATTTTAATCGTTGTATTTTCTATTACTGATTGGTTTGGTATGCATTCATCTCCCAATAACAATGTTTAAGCAAATATTTTATTCATTTTTAAGATATTGTACAACGTATTTTTGTCAATCACCTGTAAAGAACTTTGAATTTCATTTGCTTTTGTTTACAAAGTGCTGTATGAATAAATTTTGATTGATAGGTTGATTTGATCGATAGGAGTTCTGTCACATTTACTCTCTCTGTTATTTTGTGGCAGGCACAATGGCAGTTCCTCCAACGTACGCAGACCTCGGCAAATCAGCAAAGGACATCTTCAGCAAGGGATATGGTAAATGGAAACAACAAATTATATATATTTTTTACATTTTACATGGGCGTATATATTTATTGACCTGCAGAGGACGTAGGGGGTTGTTTTGAAATGTATTACTGCCCAAACAATAGTTCCCCTCTGTCTTTGACCTTGTAGGTTTTGGACTGGTGAAGCTTGATGTGAAGACAAAGTCCCCAAGTGGAGTGGTGAGTCTAACTGTTACTACACATATACAGCAGTGCATTAGAGGCAGTATCTACTCATTGTGGGTTATCATAGATATTACGTTATCAGCCATAAGTCATTGGTGCTTTGAAAACTTATATAAGCTGTAAGTGATCAATGACTAACTCTTACAACTCTTCTACACCTTAGGAGTTTAAAACGTCTGGGCTGTCAAACATAGACACCAGCAAGGTCACTGGAGCCCTGGAAACCAAATACAAGTGGGCTGAATATGGGCTGATGTTCACAGAGAAGTGGACAACGGAAAACACGCTCGGAACAGAGATTTGTGTTGAGGATCAGGTAAAGTGGAAACTTTATGATGTCGTCAATCATCCCACTAATGACGCACAACTCTAAATCCAGTGTGACTGACGGAAGCATCTTCTTCTTTAGATCACTAAAGGCCTGAAACTCACTTTTGACACTACGTTTTCACCGAACACTGGGTGAGCGACACTTCATAGTTTTTGTACAAACGTATAAACCCTTCCAGCTTCTCGCTTCTTCATGTTTCTGTTTTTTTCTGTTTCACAGCAAGAAGAGCGGCAAGGTCAAGACAGCTTATAAAAGAGAATACATTAATGTCGGTGTTGATGCAGATCTGGATTTCGCTGGTCCTACCATTCACGGAGCAGGAGTAGCCGGCTATGAGGGCTGGCTGGCTGGCTACCAGATGACCTTTGACTCAGCCAAATCCAAGATTACCCAGAGCAACTTCTCTGTCGGCTACAAGACTGCGGACTTCCAGCTCCACACCAACATGTAAACTCTAACATCAAGAACCAAACACTAAGCAAGATGTGAACCTTAACTTCACATTAACTTAAACAAATAACTCACTTATCTGTTTATCTTGTGTCAGGTAGAACCACTTGAAGAACAGTGACATGCAAGTGATGGTGCACATGTTTGGTTGTTTTCAGAAATGATGGTTCAGAGTTTGGCGGATCCATTTACCAGAAGGTGAACGACAGTCTGGAGACCGCTGTGAATCTTGCCTGGACAGCGGGCAGCAACGGCACCCGCTTTGGAATTGCTGCCAAATACCAGTTAGACTCCAGTGCTGCCATATCAGTGAGTGCCCTTTTTTTTAGACAACTGCAGAGGAGCTTATGTTTATCTTTTTGTTGCCGTTAAGATATCTCAAGTTAGTTTGAACGTCAGGTCCTGTGATGAGGAACAAATGATTGTTCTTAGCAGCTGATCCATGAATTAAAAACATGACATCAGCTCTGGGTTATATAAAATAATCTGGTGCATGTATTCCATGATTATTGATTGTGTGTTTATGTACATCTGGATTCAGATGTGCTTTCTAGTAACATAATAAATCTCTTTTTCTACAGGCTAAGGTGAATAATGCCAGCTTGGTAGGAATTGGATACACCCAGACTCTGCGGCCTGGTAAGAAAAATCTTTGAGAGTTGAAAACGCAGCTAAACATAATCTGTTCTTGATTTTACTTGAATCTTTATGATGTTTTATTTTTTCAGGTATAAAACTCATCCTCTCAGCACAGGTGGATGGGAAGAATATCAATGCTGGTGGTCACAAACTAGGTCTGGGCCTGGAGCTGGAGGCATGAGGATCTGCTCTGCTGTTTCATGAGGGGAAGAATATAAGCTGATTCAGTCCCTGGGTGTAAATGTCTGGTCAGCAACAGATATTCTTATGAAATGAAGCCAAAACACAAGCTGAGCTCTCATGCACTGTTCAGATGGAAAGCCTTCCAGTAGCCTCCTTCATTGTGGTTCCACTATATAGTCATGTTTCAGTCAGATGAATGAATCAGTAACTCCTTCTGCCAGTTTATTTTACCTAATGAAGAAAAGCCTCCTCTGGGTGTTGGATTGTGGTTTCTTGACTTTGACAATACAGAAACGGTTCAAATACAACTCCCTTGTTATTTTGCTGAAGTGTGATAGCGTAGAATGTAAATCAGAGCTCTTATTTTGCACAGTAGAACACTTAACCTTAATTTAAGCTCCTTCTCCTTTTGTGTTATTTGCACATTTCTTTCATTTTTTGGTAGCGACGTTCTGCCTGTTGGAAGAAGAACTCCAACCATCAGGATTGGCTCGTCTTCACTTATCTACCCAGAGAAGCTTTATCGTGCTGTGTGATGACTTTTAGAACCTCCACTACCTTAAATAGCTGCTTTTAAGTTGCACAAAAATTGTAAAACAGATTTTTACTTTCCTGTGTGATGTGAGTGAAAGAATATCCGAGTGTATTATCCATCTCTCTTCTCCTCCTTGAGGACTGTGACACTTGATCAGGAAACAGTTTGTGTGTTGGTGTATCTATCTACCTTTGCAATAAAGTCCTGAAATCAGCCTTCAACCTCTCTTGGTGTTGTTGAGAATAGAATGATTTAACTATTTGGTTAAATAATGATGCACTCAAAAAGAAATGGGGGTTTATTCTTTTTTTAATCAAATTCATCCAGGTCCACTGAACATGGTATTGTTATAATACTGATTGAAATAAAAAATACAAGGTTTAGTGATCAATCACGAGTAGCAAGAGCCCAGACAATACATGTGTGATTCAACAGACGTCTCATTCTGTCTCCTTGTGTCTCCTACTTCCTGAAGCTTATAAATCACTGAGCATATCAGAGAGCTATCTTATATTTTGATAGCTAGTGTGAGGCCGTCTCCCACTGTGAGCATACTGAGGCTGACACGAGTATCTCTGTGCAACTTCTTGTTCAGCTTGTCGATGGCCACAGTGTCTGCGTCATCCGGGGACGGACTCAGGACCTTCCCGCCCCAAAGCACCTGCATGGAATTAAAAAAACGTTAATTCAAGTTTCCTTCCTGCTGCAGCTCAAATTTACATATTTGATGTTGGTTTACATTGTCGATGGCGATGATGCCTCCTTTCCTCACGAGCTGCAGGGACTTCTCATAGTAGGTGTCATAGCTAGTTTTGTCTGCATCGATGAAGACAAAGTCAAATGTCTCAGCCTGTCCAGCGTCAAGGAGTTCGTCTGATGGAAACCAGAGGACAGAGGACAGAGGGAGACAAAGCAGACTTGTTACACAACCACCTGTCTCATGCTGCTCCAATGAAGGACCACTGGGAAGAGAAGATACACATCTGGAGGGACATCATGACGGATGTACAGTGAAACGGATCCCTGCAGATTCTCAACAGCTAATACAATAAAATACATTTAGTTTGAATGATCCATAGTTTTAACTCATTATTAAAAAAAATATGTACTATGTCTCATGAACGGTTCGAACTGGGAGTTCAGGTATTTGAACCAAACTTCATTCAAACTAACGGCTCACAAGTTGGTTTAACCCGTAAAGAGGTTATGTTGTTGTTGTTGTGCTAATTAGCCTAGCTTCCCCTGAATGCTATGGTTAAGCTAATACACAGCTGGGTGCTAACGTGTCCAATGGGGATTATGGAAACTGATTTCAGCTTCAACATCAAACCAAACACATCTGCAACCACCAGAGTCATTATTTATAACAATACACTGCGTGTATGTATATTTTTATTAAGGTAGTTTTACTTTATTCTGATGCTAATGTTTGTACTTTAGCATCAAAATATACTTTAAGTAGACTTACTTTAAGTTCAGGACCATTCAAGTATTTGTACAGGACAGTCGTTGATGTGACATAACTTGAATCCCACAATTTTAATGGACTTATTATATTATTTCAGGAAAAATAAGTCATATTCCTGAGGATTTCACTTTTGCAATCTTACGCTAAGAAAAGTGAGTTAGGAGGAGCGATGTGTTTCTGTACCCAGAGTTTTGACGGCCGGCTGTATACGCAGATCAATCTTCTTCTCCACTCCAGCCTGTAAATCAAAAGATACAAATATTCATAAAAGCGTGATCATTCAAACTCAACAACACTGCGTCTATTGCTTGTACTGCAATCCTCTGCACCAATCAGAACGTTGTAATATGGGACAATACAGCCGTATGACACATCAGATATTGACCCGCATAGTAAAAGCAATGTATTTTATGACTTGTACCTCTTTCCAGAATTTTTTCCCAATGTTGGTGTAATCTTCACTGATGTCACACGCCACTATAACTCCATCGTCAGGCAGAGTCAGTGCTATGCTGAGTGTGTTGTAACCCGTGTACACTCCTGTGAATACAACAAGGCATTAAAATCCTTTTCTGGGATCTCGGGGAAGACACACTTCAGAGATGGGACGTGAAATCTTAACACAACTCACCGATCTCTAATGCCTTCTTGGTCTTTATTAGTTTTGCCATATTGGCCATAAACTGTGACTGCTCACAGGCGACCATCATGATGTTCCAAGAGTCCTCCATTGTCCTCTGAAAGCAACAAGTGGAAACCAGTTATACAATTACAGTCGTAAAATTACACGCTGAAACTTGATTACGTGCTTCATTGTTCCAGTCCACAGCATTACTCCAGATACTGTGACATCCTCACCAGCCGGAGGTTTTTCAGGGATGGATGCTCCCTCAAGGAGTGATTGAGGACATACTGCAGCAGTGGGTCGTCCTGTCCCCCGCTGTGACTTTTGGAGATGCTCATTCTGAAAGGTTTCCTTTTCCCTGCGGACAAATATGTGCAAGGAAAAAATTATAAGGATCTTAAGAGCCCACTGATGTCATGAGACCTTCCAAACTTAATCATCGATCAAGAAACGGACGTCTGGTCGAGAGAATGTTGTTTCTCTGATTTAGATTAAATCAAACTTTGTGATCCCCAATAGGAAATGCAATTATTTCACTATAAGCACGGAAACAGATAAAGAAACATGAATCTGTACTAAGTTATTTATAGCCTTTGTAGAATGCTAATATATGAAACAGGGGCAATTTAGATCCAGATGCGTCTGAGCTCAATACATGGAAATGCTAAATGGTTTCTTTGACAGGCTCCTAGTTTATTTGAATAACCATTATGACGATCCATAAACTCCGTAAAGGAAATGGTTGAATAAGTGGACGAGTACTTTGTTCGGGGTGCCTCTTTACAGGTTGTCAAATTGCGCAACTCATTGACTGTATATGGAAAATGAGTTATACTGACGTGATCGTGCATATTTTTATTGTTCAACTCATGTCAAGCATTAAAATACAATTTTCTGTTAATAATCTATAATATTTAACTTTGAACTCACTGGTCTGTTACGTAATCTCACCTGATAACCGGTTCTTTATTTACTCTCTGCTCAGCAGCCTCTCCATAAACCTCGGAAATTCATTCAACAATCTTTAATGCATCACTTGTTTCTGTCCTCTATTTAGATTAAACTGCAAATATCACATATACCTACAATAAGGGTAGTAGCCTGTATTACTACATCACATACTGAACAGATGAGTACTTATTGCCTGATTATCACATGCGGGATCTCAAACCACACTGTGAGAGGAATGCACTTGTTTCCTCGTGGTGCAGAGCACTGACCTCCTCGGAAAGCTGCTCTATACGCACACGGCCTGGATTAAAGGCCATTTTTAAACCCAGCATGTCCTCTGTGAAACTTTGATTCAGCCTGTAGGAAACCAGTAAGATCCACACAGGGAAACCATAGTGTCTAATAGAGTCCACAACCTGCCCTGTACACACACACACTTCCCTACAGCTGACATCGCCTCGGTGGAGCAGCCTCAGTTTCAGTTCCAAGGCTCGGACGGCCCCTCGATCTTACCAAGGAAGTAACCGGCAGCAAAAACAACTCCCAGTGTGACGGATCCCACCAGTGCCTCTTTGGAAACAGCGCGGAAAGACATCACGTTGGATAAGATATAACAAAAGGTGCCACCACACGCCGCTTTACGCGCTACTGGTGCGAAGCCGAGCGCGTCCTCCCTTCAGGGCTTAACCGTAATAAGGCGAGTAGACGCGAAGCTCCGCTGGATTAAAGGCGATAGGAGCTTCACGATAAGACTCCTGCCAGCGCAGGTTCGAGTACAGATGCAGAAACATGCAGCGCAGCTCCACCCCGGCGAGGAGCGCTCCGATCGGAAGATACGACCGAATACACTTTGGACATCCACATGTGCAGATTCCTGCAAATGCATCGTGCAGCTGCGGCTGGAGAGAGACTCACACCACGACATGAAACCACTCACCACTGAAGTTGCAGAAAGGAAGCTTTTATGTGATCCCTGCTCTTACGAACTATTCAATATAAACCAGTCATGTATACAGTCATATGACCCGCAGCAGCTCGTATGATAGGGTCGGGTTAACACACTCCCCCTCCCCGTCGTCAGCGGAGCATGTGATGTCAAAATGTGTGTCAGTGAAACTCGGTGGAGGAGAAACATCCTTTGTGCTGAGTATGAGTGAAAATACCAAAAACACGCTGTGAATTCATTCCGCTGCAAGTTTAAAGGCCTGTATCTGATCAAAGAGCAGAAATAGTATCTGTAATCCTTCACCAAGTTTGATCAATATGAGAAATGACTTTGATGATTCATATTTTACTTTATTAAAAGTAAATTAAAAGTGTGTGGGTGGACTTGCTTGAAGAAAACAAGACACCGTGGGACATCAGTATTAATCTGCTAAGAAAATACTTACTGTAAATACTCAGAGTTCAATATCTCCAAATTTGACCGGACTGCTACTGACATATCGGTTGGGATTCAACATGTGGAACTCAATGTGATAAATATGAATACACACGCAAGTAATATATTGGATTGTTCCTCGTGTGATTAAAAAAAAATTACATTCACATAAAAAAAACAAGATGTAATATGTGTATTTGTACAGAGGGGCAGTATTGTCATGGCAATGAAGCTCACATGTACTGATGTTACATATTTTGGTTTTGTCTTGAGCATTATTATTAATATCATTAATACTGATAGTATGATTTCGAGATAACTTATCAAGTTATTTATGCTGTGTGATAAAAGCTTTTAAAGCTTTTAAGTGGCACTCTACTGTACAGCAGATTTGATTTCTCCCTGTGTGATGCGAGTGAAAGAATATCCGAGTGTATCATCTGTCTCTCTTCTCATCTTTGAGAACTGTCACACTTGATCGGGACACAGTTTGTGTTTGTGTATCTACCTTTGCAATAAATACCTGAAATCCACCTTTAACCTCTCCTGGTGTTGTTGAGAATGGAATGAAATCCATTTGGTTAAATAATGATGCTCTCAAAAAGAAATGGGCTTTATAATTGTTTTAATCAAATTCATCCAGGTCCGCTGAACATTGTATTTCTTAGTTATGTGAGTTCATATCAAGACAGTGTTTAGTAATCTCCAAATCAATTTCTAGTAGAACAAGCCGAGACTAATGTGAGTATGATTCAGGATCCATCACAACTTTACCATGACAGTCTCGTTGTGTATCCTACTTCCTAAAGCCTATAAACCATTAACATATCAGAGAGCTGTCCTATAGTTTGATGGCTAGTGTGAGGCCGTCTCCCACTGTGAGCATACTGAGGCTGATGCGAATATCTCTGGTCAACTTCTTGTTCAGCTTGTCGATGGCCACAGTGTCTGCGTCACCAGGGGACGGACTCAGGACCTTCCCACCCCAGAGCACCTGCATGGGAAACAAAGGTTTAGGATTTACTGTTTCAATTTTCCCTCCTGCTGCAGCTCAAATTGAGATATTTGTTGTTGGTTTACATTGTCGATGGCGATGATGCCTCCCTTCCTCAACAGCTGCAGCGACTTCTCGTAGTAGGTGTCATAGTTAACTTTGTCGGCATCGATGAAGACAAAGTCAAATGTCTCGGCCTGTCCAGCGTCAAGGAGTTGACCTGATAGAAACAAGAGGGCAGAGGGAGACATTAATATGGAAGTCGTGGATGTGAAATAACTTCTCACTTCTTTTTTTGAACTAATATCATTTCAGGAAAACAAAGTCATATTCCTGAGATTCATAAAGCGATGAGTTTCTGTACCTAGAGTTACCACTGCTGGCTGTATACGCAGATCAATCTTCTTCTCCACTTCAGCCTATACACAAAAAGAAAAAAAAACATTTTAGAAGTGAGATCATTGGTTTGATAACAGATAGGAAATGATCAATATCAGGATTCCTTTCGTGAGTGTATTTGAATGTGTGATAATATATTTTTTTTCTTTTTTTAAAATGGTTGCCCAAACATAACCTTTTCTGTATAGTGATGAATTTAAATAAGATATTTGCATAGGTACTGCCAACTGAAGATGTATATATTTTATAGTAACAAAAAATATTGGAGTTGCTTGATTATTTATCAAAAGAATTTTGCAGGGAATTGTTAAATTAATTATTGCACAATAAATAATTTATCTTTCTGGATTCAGAATTCAATGGAGAGCATAAAAATACCAGTCAATCTTTTTTTTGTCCAAGCAATAGTCTACTCTAGAGCATATATATATAATCCAGTAACAATGATATAAACCTGAGAAAACAAGCAGATCATCACCTTTGAGAAGTTGGAACCAGCAAATATTTCATATATGACTTGCAAAATTGGTGATGTTGATTAATTTGAGTTTGTAATTGTTTAGTGGTTTGTCACAGCCTTTGACAAAAAGTCTAAGAGACACTGTCTAAGAGACATGCAGATTAACACTACATATATTGCTTGTGCTGCGTGTAAATCCTCTGCACCAATCAGAACGTTGTAATATGGGACAATACAGCCGTATGACACATATATTGACCCACATAGTAAAGCAAAGTACTTTATGAAAGGGAATTGTACCTCTCTCCAGAAGGCTCTTCCAATGTTGGCCCACTCTGCACTGATGTCACACGCCACTATAACTCCATCGTCAGGCAGAGTCAGTGCTATGCTGAGTGTGTTGTAACCTGTGTACACTCCTGTGAATACAACAAGGAATTCAAATCCACACGATGGATGAAAGGAGGAACATGGAGGATTGTGGGATCTCAAGAAAGACACACTTCAGAGATGGGATGTGAAATCTTAACACAACTCACCGATCTCTAATGCCTTCTTGGCTTTTATCAGTTTTGCCAGATTGGCCATAAACTGTGACTGCTCACAGGCGACCATCATGGCGTTGTTGGGGTCCTCCATTGTCCTCTGAAAGCCACGAGTGGAAACCAGTTATACAATTACAGTCATAAAAATTACACGGTGTAACTTCATAACATCTTATAACATCAAGTGCTTAATGTGCCAGTCCACAGCATTACTCCACATACTGTGACATCCTTACCAGCCTGAGGCCTCTTAGGGCTGGATGCTCCCTCATGGAGTGATCGAAGACATACTGCAGCAGTGGGTTGTCCTTTCCACCTCGGTCTTTTATGGTGAAGTTCATTCTGGAATATCTCCCTTTTGCTGCAGACAATTATGGGCAATGAAACAATTATAAGGATCATAAGAGCTTACTGATATCACCGGACCTTCCAACTTAAACATCTACGAAGAACAGACGTGTCTGGTTGAGAGAATTTTGTTTTTGTATTTACATTAGATCAAACTTTTAGATCCCGATGAGGAAATGCAATTATTTCACTATCAGCACGGAAAAAGGATAAAGAAATGAAACCTGGAAAGTTTTGGCAATAATGCCTGATTCTTTAGGGTAATATAATGATTTAGTTTTGACCGATGTGGTGCTACTTTTGTGCTTTGCATGTGCACCAGAGAGTTGCACTTGTGTTTGCACACATTTCACTTCAGGAACAGTCTGGACGATTAACCTTTGCCAAAGAGTTTCTGTTTTCATTGTTTGTCTGTTACCAGGATTTCAGAAAAAAATATTAAACTTTTACAGCTTGGTATGTGCCAAAAGCGAAAACATTAACTTTTGAAGCATATAGCACTGGTCCTATCATAAAATGCAGCTTACAGTGCTTTACACAACACAGACCCACAGGAACTTAAACACAGAACTTAAGACAGTAAGAGATGTCAAAACAATAAACTGTAAGCTTGGAGAATTTGATAAAAACCTGCCAATATAGATCAACAGATAATAATGCAGTTCTTTGATTCAGCCTGTGGGAAACCAGTAAGATCCATGCAAAAACGGTGCAGTATGTTTATCAAGTCCATGACCTGCCCTGTACAAACACTTCACCACAGCTATCAGATTGCCTCGCTGGAGCTGCCTCAGATTCAAACTTAAACACCCTTGATCTTACCCAGGAAATAACCGGCGACAAAAACAACTCCCAGTATGGCATATTGCACCAGTGGCAGGAAAAGTCATCATGTTAAATGAACGATTTACAAAGATGCCACACCCTGCTTTACTCTCTGGTGCCAGTCCAAGTGCTTCTTCCCCTTAGGATTGAACTGTAAAGCTCTGCTAGACAACAGGCCATATAAGCATCATGATGGGACGAGAGTAAAAAAATGCATAAGTGCAACGTAGCTTTACCCCAGCAGATATCAAAGCAGAAAAGGCTTTCGAACATATGTGAACATCCACAATGAGCTGTGCAGGTTTCTCTGCATCATAGCTGAAACTGAAGAGACCCGCATCACGGCACAATATGACTCACACATGTTGTGTCTAAAAGTGTCTTGCGTGTGTAGTGTGAGAAGCAATCTCTGAGTGATCCAAACTCTAATGAACTATTAAATGTTAGTCAGTCATGTATACAGTCATGTGACCTGCTGCAGCTCCATTGATAGGTTTTTACATCGTAACATCATCTGTGACAATAAACTTTGATTTGATTTTGATTTGATTTGATTTGATTTAATTTGCATGATTTTAAAGCCTATCAATAGAGCTACAGCAGGTCAATGATGTTACATTGATAGGGCAACATCATCTGTGTCAAAGGGAAATTAAACAGAGGTTGGTGTAACGTCCTTTTTAGCTGAGAAAGAGTTATGAAACAAAAAACACTGAATTTATTACGCTGCAAGTTTAAATACCTGTATTTTAAATAATGAGCAAAAGTATCCGCAGATTTTTGCTGATCTAGTTTCTCAAATATGAGAATTAAGTGATTTAATTCTCGGTTTCTGGGTTATTGCTCGAACAACACGAGACGCTGCCTGACCTCTCCTGCTTTAGGATGATGGGCCTTTTACTGTCTTTCTGATATTTTATATACTAAATGATTGATGCATTAACGCGTTAATGTTACTCGTCCGTCTTGATCTGCTGAGAAAACACTAACTGGAAGGGCCCACTAATCACGCCATCAAGTGCAGACCACACGGTGAAAACTTTATGTAAATCCAAATAAAGTTGTAAAATGAGTCTTACCTCCTTTTGGCATTATGTGATGCTGTCACTATCACTAGATGCAGACTAACAGATCTGTTCAGGTCAAACACAGTTTCTTGTTTCTCTTCAGATAGTATAAATCTGGGACCCCTGCAACAGTCAAAGACATCAGAGGATTCTGTGACCTCTGATGCTGTGACATTCAAGCAAACTGACAACAAGGAGTTCTTTGCTTAATGAATCCTTGATGTGTCCTTTTATATACAGCCTGCATGGAGTTAACCCTTTGATACACGACATGGGTCAAAAGTGTTTTTATCTTCTATATCTTTTCTATATCTTTGCATTGAATGAATTTCATCATTCCATTTTTCAGGTATTCCCCATTTTTTCCTTTGTTACTTTGTTCCTTTATTGAATAAAAATATTTTTGTATCACTACCCTTTGAATGCACAACATGGGTCAAAAACGACCCATATTAATTTTCCTGTTATTTTATGCATGAGTGTGGCTTTGCCAAACGCTTGAAATAAATGTATTTGATCATTTAATCATTTTAAGTAATCATCGCATAAATGTGATTTATTTTCCAGAATAATCAAAAGAAAAGCCATAGGGCCTTAGCACTGTCGCTGCTCGGGCCCTAATAAGAAACTTGGAGATGAAGAGGTGTAATATCTGTTTTCATACAGAGAGGGGCAGTGTTGTCATAGCATGAAACTCACACGTACCATATTTTGGTTTTGACTCGAGTAATAATCGCAACATTAATAATAATACTGATACTATAGTTAATTGTAGTAATAAGCAATGCTTTTTTTAAATTTTTTTGAATACAAACTGTCGATCAAAGGTGTGGACTTTATCTTGGGTTTAATATATATGGTATATCTACACATATATTGGTTTGGCCCCAGTATCAGTGTGGAGGGAGGGAAGGGACCAAGCTTTGTTTGAATTTGACACCATGTGACTCTGAGACTGTTTTTCTGTTTCTGACACGATCACATCCCGAGGCTGTTGGACTGTTCGTGTGTTTATCCATGGTGCATTCAGAGCTTCCCAGAGCGACTCAGGTCTCCAGACAGATGCACTTTGTGGAAACTCTATCGTGCCACCTCCTCTGTCACACTCTGTGTCTGAGACTGACGCTGTCGCCTGGTGACGTCTGTGTGTGACACACGAGCAGGGCTGCAGAGACACATCACGTTATTAACTACAGAGCAGGGATAAGTGCTCAGGGTAATTGACTCATTAAAATAACCATTCTCTCAACATAGGAGGGCAGAGTGCACCTAAACTTCATGTTGACTTTTTCCTTATTGTGCCATACTAGGACTTATTATTGTATTATTGTATCCCGTTCACAACCTGTTCCAGAGACTCCCGTCCGGAAAATGTTCCGGGTCATCAGGACTAAAACCTTGCGTCACCTGAACAGTGTTTTCCCCATGGCAGTGGGGCTCACAAACAAGCCCCCTGCATCACACTGACTCTGTATCACACTGACTATGCTGACCCCCCCCCCCCCCCCCCCCTCGCACATAATTTATATCTCTATATTATTGGCATTATCACCAATCTATGCACCTTAGAACCGCACGAAACTCTCTTACTGTATATATTGTTGTTCGATATTGTTTCCTGTATGTGCAAATATACATGCCAATAAAAATAATTCTGATTCTGATTCTGATCTCATAGGGTATTTTTTGGATTAAAATCAGGGGTAGTCTTAGTTGCTATCCCAAACCACTTATTCCTTGTATAAGTAAGTAGAGAAACACTATTGCAGTTGAAGATTTAAAATTATAAGTTTCTTGTAGTCTTGGGTTATGTGTCCGTTTTACCATACAGTGAATTTATTTTCTTAACTTTCAGGGTCCAACTTGTCCCATCTTCATCAGGCACCGATCCCTTCTTCGTATCTTCTCTCGTAGATTAAAAGTACCAAGACGAAGTGCATGTTTCACTTTAAATGTGTACAGCTTTCAAAAAGAAACCTCAGATGGTTGATGTAGTTTACTCTCTTTATTTGTATTTCCCTTTATTTTCTCACATTCAATCAAACGAACAAGGGCATACAGATAGAAATGTCTCCACTAGAGGGGGCTAAAGGGCACACACTTGTGTAGTTTAGTGTTCGTTCCCTGATGCTTTTTGAAGCTGCTTCCCAGATAACAGGATTACATACAAGTACTACTGAACAATAACAAACTGTATTGAATATAAACAATGAAAAGAACTCCAGTGCATGCAGAGGTCAGCAGTTCCTGTTTGATGATAAATTGGTGCTTATTCTCACACAGAACAAATTATTTCTAAATCGCACCTCCTCTCTCTTTACCATATTCTACCTCATGATGAACAACTTGCTCTTTGATGCTCTCTCTCGCTCTCTCTCTCTCTCTCTCTCTCTCTCTCTCTCTCTCTCTCTCTCTCTCTCTCTCTCTCTCTCTCTCTCTGCTCACTGATCTCAAGGTTCCCTGTCTGCGTCTGTGCTGCTGCTGGTTACTGACAGAGTCCAGACAGCAGGGGAGGGTAGAGTATTCCTTCCAGAGGGGCCGGGACACTTCCAGCTGGTCTGCTGAGGTGTGGGGCCTCGCCTTGGGGGTAGAGCCTCTTGTGTGAGTAAACACTATAACAATCCAGCAGAGAGACACGCTCCCCGGGTCGGGGAATTTTCTGGTTTGCCAGAACAATGTCTGACACTGTTGTGATGATTGAGTTTTATAGGGCGGCCTGACTCGAGCCCACTGTCCGTGAGTGGTTTATGACGTCCCATGCTGAGATGATTAATGCCCTCTGAAATTTGTAGACCCGTCTTTGTGTGTGCGATGAGGCAATATTCTGTTTTTATCGCAGATTACAGGGAGCTTTATGAGCGTGTTAATATTCAAGTGACCCACTGTATCAGTCACTTTATTACTTATCAAACAGGGGCCTGCAAATTCTAAACCGCCGCTAGTCAGACGCCACTGCTCCTGTCGACGATGACATGTCACGTGAGTCTGCTCCTCTCAACTCTGGAATTTGACTTTGGCATCAGTCTTTCTCTCCGACTGACAGATGAGCGAGCGATACGACTCCATCAAAAAGTGCAGCCTGACAGCTTGATTTGACAACCCTTTCCAAAGAGAATATACTCCTTGTTCCTGGTACTACATCATCTTGACAAGAAGAAAAAGGGTACAAAAAATAAAAGGGAGGAGATGTAGATATTTGCACAAAATAATAGGAACAAATGTCCTCATTAGTTTTGTATCCTTTTATGGAACATAGATAAGATACTGTACAAATGTAAATAAAAAGAATTGCTAAATATTTGCCTGACAGTATGATCACATTAGCTGATTTTAGGGAGGGGAGGCCATTTTGTCCTGTTTTGTGTCACATATGTCCGCCTCTCAGTGAAACTCAAGTTGTGTTTGCCTTTTCTTGGAGCAGTGAACTTCTCCTCTTTCAAGGTGAAAACATACATTTGCAGATTTGAGATTAGTTATTTTAGGTCAAAGTGTAAAGCTTCATGCATTTGCGGCGTTTATGTAAACGGAATGTTTTGGGCTTGCGTAGTTTTGCTCAGACAAAAGAAGACATTGTAAAATATCAATATGGACTGAAGGAGCTTGTTTACTTGACAATTTAAGATATCCTTTTTCCACCTCTAGTTTTTAGGTTTGGAACCAGGCTTGTAAAAATACTAATACAATGTTTCTAGAACCATAGAGGACATCGATAAATAATTACTTTATTGTTTAATGATCATCAAAATCACATCCAATAAATAACAGTAATAGATAGAATAGATAGAGTTTCATAAAAAGTCCTCTCTGCTATTACTCATGTGCTGCATTGCACTGAATGGAGCTCTAATGTTTAGGATATATGATGTGGAGTATGTTATTGTAGTGACGCGTGCTACTTAACGTACACACAAAGGAACTTTTAAAACCTAAAGCCTTTGGGTAAACATGACCTTTCAATTGCCATTAAACCGCGTCTTTCATCAATAATTCACTAATGTGAAATGTTTTCTGCCATTAGCAGAGAACCTACATGGAGTTGTGAAAAAAGTCACTAAATATTCTTGTACTCGCGCCGTCCTCACTCGAGTGTGTAAATCCACATCATTGTGAAATGCCTACATTCTGCAGCCCCATTTAGCTAATAAAATGCATGGACCTAAATGATTCATGGCAACCATTTACATAATTCATAATTAAATCATAACCCGGTGGCTTGGAATTTATTAATAGTGAAAACGCATGTGCTGCCATCGCGATATACTAATTAATATCTTTAGTTATCATTGGCACATTGCTCACTGGGCTGGGGTCTGGTTATGGGGCAGGAATAATGTAATGCTACAACAAATTATCTGTGCCTTTGAGTGGGAATGTCTCGGAGTGATGGCCACAATATGCATTTTGCCTTAAGAACTTAATGGAGGAATCTGTTTTATCAGAGATGTCACATATCCTGGCTAATCATTGTGAACAGTGTAAAGATAAGGGCTGATGCATTTCCCTCCTCGAGCTCCGGCACACGGCTCCGGGGGGGACTCTAATCGCGCCCCGGCACTTTTCTCACAGTCCACCGAAAAATATACATATGCCACACACGCTCCCTGTGACACCACTTATCTGCAGACAAAGGAAAGTCAAGTGAAAACAACATTGCGGCTGAATCATAAATACATTTTCTTCATTTATCACTTTATTAGTTTTTGTGCTGCAAATTCCTAAAACACGATTTGGAGTATCGATTATTTTTCCAATCATTTTTTCTGGGTCTGGCTTGTCCCTTGTAAGAATTTGTTACTCAATTAAATAACAATTTTAAATAGTTTATTTTATAATTATTAGTTATTATCACATGTTGCATAGACTTTTAAATCCATTATACGGTTGGTTCACACAATTTCAAATTGAGCTTTTCTCACTCACCTCTAATTGTGTGTAGCCCTGCAGATAGATGTGGTTTGATTTGTCCAGGGTGACGTGAGGTAACATGACATGTCATTAGCACAATAACAATAACATGTCATTAGCATAAATGATATCACGCTCGCTTGTTTGTGCAGATGTGTTCACAGCGGAGCAGGACAGACAGGACAACAGTGAACACAGCCTACAGCTCATTAGAATGCACAAAATAGACGTGAATAAATTCAGAAGATGAGCTGAAAAGACAATTTACAATGAGACAGGAGGTAACAATATTATAATAAGTAATGATTATCAAAAAGAAATAAGGTTAAATCAAAGGGCTATATATGAGTCCATAGGTTTTGATATTTGAATGGAATTTTGTTTATGGCTCCCATCATTGAAAGGTAACTTTTACATAATATGTGGGCGAAAAAGAAAAGAAAGCACAAATACACACAAAGACATTTCACATGAACTTACCCATACAGAGCTATTACATATCTAGAAAGTAGCCTCTTTTCTCCCAGGCTAATTTATAATTTTATACGTAAACAACCAACTAAATCTTTGCACATCATCCTTATTCACAAAATCAATATCTTTTATTGTATTACTGTTGACATTATGCAGCACACAATAAAAGGAACAGTAGAAAACAACATGAAACTCGTTTTCTAGCACATTGAGCAGATCCGGGATGATGCAGATCCTGATATAAACCATGTGAGTAGGAGGAGGAGGGAATATTCCACGGGAAACTATTTTTAACTGAACACTTTCAATGTTTTCGAGTGGCAGCGGAAAAATCTAAGAGACAAACAGCGCCAAACTTGAGGCAAATAAAACCACAGCCATCTGCACGGCTACATGTTTATGAAAATAGAGCTGACAGCTTCATAGATAAAGGAAATAAGCAGCTCGTGTTAACTGCATTGAAGCCTGTAAAAAACAATGGATGGCTTGTGTTCGGTGAAAATAAACTAAAAGGTTAATATGACCTCATAACGACATCGCACTGCTTTCAAAAACACACGTGTCAGGCTAATGAACCTCGTGTCACTGCCCCCCCCCCCCCCCCCCCCCCCCCCCTCTTATGAGCTCAATGTGGTCCCAGTTTCAACAGTTAATTCAGAAGTGAACATCCACTAACTCAACCCCCCCCCACACACCAGTGGACAAACAAAGGGGTCCTCTTCCCTAATGGTCCCTGAGGCTTCACCACTATCTATCGATCTGCTGTCACCCAATTTCTCCGTGACTTATGCCCTGCTTAATTCCTATTACTGTGCACACTGAGGCCTTATCAGGGGGAACAATAGGCTTGTTGTCACTGAGGGCAAAAAATATGAGCGGACCTGTGACAGTGTGAGCGCAAACCCATGACTTCAGCTCCTGCAGCCCTCTCGGTGACCTCCACGCTCATGTGGGCCTGCTTCATGCCCGGCGTCGGGAATACAAAACTCAGGCCGGACCGTTTGCAGATGAATCAGAAAATTGGATCTTGCTCGTTTCATAAAAACGAGCCCCGGAAAAAACAAGAGGGCCGGCTCCGCAGCCATAAAACTGTCGCCATGATATGTCTCCGGCGATGATGATTCTGGGTTTCTGCATGCCCCCTCTCTCCGGCTCCGCTTCCGCCCGCAAGCTGCTATCTCTTCCTTTCAATTATATGTTTCCCTGCTCTTTTAGACAAAGAGTAATAAAGCTATAAATTGTGTATGCAGCAGAAGGTATGGCCGTTCTGTCTCTGAGCTGCTGTTGAAACCACCATAAACCACCCACAAAGTCACAGATAAGGATTTACAGTTATTTAACATCATCCGTGTGCCTTAAATCACACTGATAAGAGAATTAAGTGATGGCTATAGGTTCTTTGTCCTCTAGCTATTGATTTTTTTTTAACGGCGAGGGGCCAGTGCAATGTTTTTATTGAGCATCCTATTTGCTTGAAGCTTAGCAGAGAAAATGGAGCCATTTGGATTGTTTTTTATTGAACTCCAGAATCTACACTGTGAATTAATGTATGCGATACTGAACCTTCTTTATGTTTAATTTCCATTCACCGTGGAAATGAACGTAGTGTCGGAAAACATGGCCGAGACGTTGCCATTAGAAAGCTTCAGTATTGGAGTCGGAATTCTTCTCCGAGCTGAAATAAACTGCCTCCTTGAAGAGCAGTATATTTAGGTTGTATTTAAGTTGTATTTAATATGTTTAAAGTTAAAGACAAGTCGGTCTTTATACCAATTGTTTTTTGGTATGGCGCAATTATGCCCCTGCGGCACAAGGACTGAGTGCTGAAATGAACCACTCTAAATAGGATGGATTGTTCCTTTTTGGCCTCTCTAGACAAAACACATGACTTGATTTTCAGAGAGACATTCCTCCATAATAGTAATTGATATTAAATATCAAAAGCAGCGAATGCTCTGCTTGTTAAAGCGGCCATTGTCTCACCAGCCCCCGGAGAATATGTCCCTCTTAGCGCAGACTGTCCCAGTTTGAACAAAGACGTGTTAAGCTTAGTGGAAGTTAGTCACTTGTTTCAGCATGAAAACACTTATGTCAGTGCCTCGGAGTCGCTGAGGCTGCAGCCGTTCACATTTAATGATTCAGTTGCTGTTTAGCTCCAAGTTCACGACCCCGGAGCTATGATAAATGTCAAGCGCAACAATATCCCGCTAACTAGACTCTTCACCGCCAACCAATCATCTCGCTATTGACTGGGAAAGCATACGGCGCGGTAATGTGACTCTACATGCTGCGTTCCAGGATCTGTGAAAGCAATGTGGGCCGCGGATTCAGTCTGGGTCTGCAGACTGTCAGCTTCCACTCCGGATCCCACACCAGGCGGTTGGAGCAGATTCATTAATGATGGAAATATCAGGGTTATTATATAAGAACACATATTCATTGTGGAACTAAGCTTCAGTTTTCTGATCTCAAGTCGTTAAAAACAATATCTTTAAAGCCGGTTTCAGACGTGAAGTCCAGAAAATGATTTCAGTTTCACCGCAGCAGGAGATTGTTCCTGTCAAACGTGTTCTCATCGATAGGAAGATCTCCAGAGCTTTAGGGTGAGTGGTGGCGTCTGAGGTGCAGGAGGCAGGACGTGACCGACAAATTCTGCTGAGGAAATCACGTTGTTTGTTTTTTTAAATACATCGACACAGGCGTCGCTCCTTATCGCCAAAAACTCTCCAATCTCGTTATTCTTCCGAGTTGACATCTTCAGCTGCATCTTCTACATGGAAGGCACCTGTTTATCATCCTGTGACGATTTTGGTTTTGCATCGGTCTCATGTTAGAACCTTCATCAACGTGCACCTTCGCCTGGGGTGAATTCTGTGGACATAATCCTTCTCTATTCTCTCGTGGGCTCACTCAAACTTCCTTCAGAGTTTTTAGAAAGGGAGCCTGTCAGGAACAACTCGGACTCGGACTTTTGCGTACTCAACTACAGCCCCTCTGGATAATCAGTGCATGTCTGAAAAGAAGCTAATGTGTTCAGAGGTTCAGTGGTTTCTACTAACCGGCATGAGTTTAAGTACTTATGCCTTTGACACCACTCATCATGGTATAATTCTATTTTTTTATTATTAAGCTATAGTAAGTTGAAATTTCCCAGTCACATCTAGATTTGTATCACGTTTAAAGTTAGATATATTTAGTCTTAAAGTTATTTATTCCCAGCGTTTTTTAAAATATAAATCATGCGAATGAACTTGTGTCTCCGCCGTCCCCTCCTTTATTATGACCTCAATGTGTTCTCAGTTTAGACAGCTAATTATGTAAATTATGGAAACAGCATACAGGAAGAAGACTGAGTTACACCAACATCTTCATTCAGGCGCTGCCACGTGTGTCTCTGTTTGTTCAATCCGTCATTAACCCACAATATAAACTCTTCTCCTAAGATCTCACCCTCCAACAGCTGTGAACTTATTTTAGAAATGATATTGTTATACAATATTTGTTGAAGGGCTTTTAATTTTGCCCCGGGTGTCATCTCCTTTAGCTCGGCCTTGGATTGATGTGATGACAGCAATTAATGACGTTTTAAAAATAGCCCCATTGCGTGTCAGTGGCTGATCAACATACTTTTCACACGAGAATAAAGTGGTGACATCGAGGCCTTTAGTTGTTGGTGAAGTCGTCAATAATAACGTAGTGTAAAGCTTGATAAATGAGGGGGGTGTACTTCCTGTGAAACCAGGGATCAGGACTGACCACTCCCTGCTCCAGGATGGGAGGTATTTATGATGGTTTGAAGCTGCCGGGTGGGACGGCTTCCCTCCGTCATGCTGCTACCATATATCAATCCCACAGAGGGCTTTGCCTCTATGTATAGCCCAGCTGGGTTTTATTTTGGCAGGGGGTCATTCCATTTTGCACACAGACCTCCCAGTTGGTCAGCCTTTGTATAATATCCACTGGAGAGGCTTTTAGCAGGTGGTAAGAAGGCAACAACACTGACAGTAATGTCACTGAAATATGCGTCTTTTAAACTGTGATAACACAGAAAAACTAATTTGAAAAAAGTCAAACTATAGTAAGTTAGCTTCATGTAAGAACATATTGTGCTAAACCTTAATGTGCCCTGTGGAAGTTCTGACCAGTAAAAGCACTGAAGCAACTGACAAGGTCCCTGTTTAGTTTTCATCACGGCTAAAAGCAGGTAGGGATGTCAGTTGTTAATTTTAGTAGTCGATACAGATGGCATGAAAAACAATAAATCCCATCTACTTCACCACAGACTCGTTTTATATATAAAAATATTTGAACATACAGAAAACAATAGTGGCTAATTATCCTTTAATTAACAAATAACAAGAAGAGACTAATAACATTGTAGAACAGCAATGGCATGTAGGAAAATTATGAGATTTGAGTTATCAGGTACGGCACAATGACTGAAATGTGTACATCCAATATACATTCTCTTCTTACCAGCTGGGGAAGATGGAATCCTGCCTCATTTACTATTTTCAAATTTTGCATAGTTAAATTGACTTTAGAGTTTTGTGAGCCCGAGTTGTGCAGAGTACAGGAGCTGGAGTCTATCAGCAGATCTGGAGACATAAACACGTGTTTTCATCAGTACTGAAATGATCCTTTGTATAGAAGTTGGTGCCCTGACAGTGTCACTGACAGTTTACGTTATTTCCATGTAAACAAACCAAGCATTTCCTGAGGATTTTCAATTCTTATCACGATGCTGCAAATCGCTGCACTGCTTGGACGATGTCAAGAAAAAAAAATGCTATACAAAAAATAGATTACTTCAACATACATAAAAGGATAAATCAGTTACAGCCCTAGAGTTTAAGCTATGGTGGAGCTCTACCTCATTAGTAAGCTGTGGGAACAAAAGACACAGAGCACAGGAGTCCTAAACCCACATAAATACAGCTGAGTGGGAATTATGCTCCAATGTAAAACTCCCAAATAAACGGAATTGGAAAAGCTCTCGGGGGCGTCTTCTAAACTTTGCTGCCTCTCATCAATCAGGGATATTGCCACGCGAGTTCATGCAGGACTCGGACAAACTGCTTCTTTAAGCATTTCTCCGGGAGGCATAAAAATATATTTACGGCCGCCACAGGCAGGTGTAAAGGAAGATTGGCAAACATGAAAATAAAGTCGTCTCCCGGGTGCGATCGAGCCGCGCCGGGCTGCGTTAAATCAAAGATGGAGAGAACAACAGTCTGGTGGGACAACAGTCCAGTCTGACAAAGCACTGCCCTGGGCCTGTGGTTTACATCCTCTCCAAAGCCCATTATTGGATTCAATGTTTCGTCCTCATACCTGTTTTCAGCGCCCGTAATGAACTTCATATGTCTTCCTCGGCACGGCCTCATGTAAACTACATTTATAGTGTATATTACCCAATGCCAAGATTTAAAGGCTGCGGAGGATCCTGTTTCTGCACTTAGCTGATGTGGGATTGATTTCCTTTACAAATATATGAATCACCGGGGTCATTACCGAGCCAGACTCTTTCATTAAATTGAGCTATATCTCCTGGTTCCACACAGGGGCTTCAGAGAGCTCAGAACCGGGGACACACTGTGCACCCATTGGCTGATGCCCAACATTGACCCTCTGAAGAGACAGTGGGTAACAATGCTCTACTGGAGCCTTTTAATAATTCAGATGTATGAGGAGGGATTGTAAATACACTTCCAAGTGGATCAGGTTGATAAATAGAGACGCAGGAAAAATCTCAGTAGTTATTTGAATGAGTAATGTGACGAGTGGTAGAGAATTATAAATATAACGATGCGCCAGTGTGCTCCTATACGTGTCAGCTTACCTTAATGCTTTCCAAAACCTTTTTTAATTGGGAGGCTTCTGACGGATCACTGCACGTCGCTCCCGCTAGAATATTCCTCAAACACACACACACACACACACACACACTCGCACTCGCAGGCGGTATTGACTTTTCAAATAAAAAGACATTAATGTAGATAACGGCCATTTTGAATCCTCATTAGTCACCGGTAATCTAGAAACATGGGCGATATATTAAGAGTGGTGTTCGCGGCTAGTCATTAAAGGAGAAATAAAAGACAAAATAAATCCAATCTTGGAATGCCGGTGATTAATCATGTTGGCCACCGCTGGCTGGCTGGCTGGCTGCTAAACAGTTTTATTGACTCATTTATGCTGGTTTCCCTGATAATCCATTTATTCTGAATAATGCCTCCCTTCATGCTCAAAGTGCTGTGTTCAGGTGATACCATTATAAACTACATTTTTTTTTTAAGTCCCTTCCCCCTTGACAAACGTATATCACAACGATTACGTGTAATGGCCGACAGAAGAAAAGGCCACAATTGCACATTATTCAAGGAAGCTTTTAAAGAAAGTGTTAATAAAGTATATTTTCAGTTGTTCCTTAAGGGCATCGCAAACTGAGATATTATCATGAATAATTGACTGCAGAGGATCTAATTATAACTATTTTAATGTCATCTTTTGCAGCAGAGAATTATTAAACAAGAGCAACAACATATGCACAAAGGTTGACCAGTGTCCCTGAAGTAGCACAGAAGGCCGTGCATAGCATCATGGGATGTGACACAGAGGAGCGATAAGTAATGATGAAGATGTTCCTGTGAATAACATAAGGGAGGATCACACACACACACACACACACACACACACACACACACACACACACACACACACACACACACACACACACACAGCGGCTGGAGAGAGTTATTCCTCGGTCCAGACCCTTGAAGCATCTCGGACAGCTGTGCACCACCAGCAGCTGACGTGATTCGTGAGATACAAACACGGACGCCCAAGTCCAGAGTCACCGTGACCCCATCCGACCTTTCAGCGCCGTCATCCTCTGCAGTCAGTGGCTCCTCTTCGTCGTCCAGATGTGTGGGAAGTAGTTTAGACGGATTTAAGAGGCCCCCTCTGTCCCCGGCGTCATCACACCTGACTGAAGAGCGACGGCCAATACTCGCACTGTGTCATTTTCTCATCGAGGTTAAACTGTCAAATTACCTTGAGTAACCAACTTTTAACTGGTTTCCAGTATGTTATTCTTTCAAACTGGAAAAATGGCAAATAACTACACTCAAAAAAGTTGTCTACATGGACAGCACATGTACAAGTTATGTAGATGTACCCAAAAAACCCTGCTACAGTTTGTCCTCATACTTTTTCATCATATTTTTTTATAGTAACAGGAAATTATACAAATTATGTGTGGCGTCCATCAAACTCTGCCAACCAACATCAAAATGGCTTTGCTAAGATTTATTATTAGTTTTTTAAAGATTTTTATGGAGCTGTTTCACCACCACCCACAATTTATTTAATTTGTTTTAGCTTTGATTCTTCCCTCAATTTCCTCTGTACATTGCATAGTAGGACAAGAGAGTCAATATTTAGCACTCTCAAAAATCGACCTTATCTAGTCTGCATGCTGTGTATTTCCTAGTTTGATTTGTGTATGGTCTTTTGTGCGCCCAGCAACTCAGCATTTAGTTGGTTTCATTTATATTTATTTAAATATGATGGTTATGTTGGTAGATGTTTGCTGGGAAAAATCCAAAGTAACGTTTTTTAACCTATTTATTTGTACACAGATGTTCACATGCAGAATTATGAGCTACACGGCAGATAGCCACTTGAAAATTAGCTGGTTCACGAGGAAATGTCAAAAGACCTGTACAATCTCACAGTTTTGAATCCTTAAAATAAAATTCTGGGTCAACTTATCAACTAATCACTTGTTCCAACATTCGTCAGACTTCCACTTCCCTACTTTTTGAGATGTCCTGTGAAAGAAACAGAAAAACAAGGCCGTAAAATCAAAATCCTGCAGCAGGGGTCAAGGAGGAGAATCACGAGGATTATCCCTTGAAGCATTTCTAGATTTTTTTAAAAAAAGAAAAAGAAAAATCACAGCTGCTACTTTTCAAGCCAGTCGTGAGTGGTCCACTTCCGTTGAACATTAGCAGCTATTTGCTTGTGTGTGTGAGAGTGTGTACCGTAATGAGGATTGTGAGCGTTCTCAGCAGCGTCTCTGGAGACTCTCTTGACTCGAAGCCTGAAGCCTATCAAGTATCCCACACAGCACAAGTCCCAGCACCTGACGACACGGTTCTGCAGGGAGTTTCTGCTGTCACAATAAATCAGGAGCCGACAGGATACAGTGTAATCACGCCGGTGTCCCGTTTCACTCAGCCCCTGTCAGATGCTTCAGCCAACCTCGGAGCTGCACATTGTGGCACACACCGGCACAACTGCACATGTTGCCCTGCCCGCCGTGCTTGATGGTTGACTTGAGAGGAATAATCCATGGTAGATAAACTGCCGATGGTTTACGTTGTGCGTCTGCTGCACACAATGATGTACTGTGTTCCTCCACACCCTTCACTTTGATAACAGATGGAATAAAAGCCTGGGAGCTCTGCTTTATATCTCAACATGTTGCTCATAGCCCAGAACTGAGGCGTTAAAGATCCTCCACGATGTTTGAAAACAAACTGCTCCGCTCTGTCACCGTATGAATCCTGCACTTCAAGACCAAAGTAAACGGAGATGTCGGAGCTATCAGAGCAGGGAATCACACTCAGAGTTCCTTTCCCTCCATAAAGATGAATCACGATCATCTAATTCTCACAAATTACCCAAACATTATGTAGCTCTCTCTCATTTCCAACACTGTTTAATCTGTGTCTGGAGTATTCGCTGTCACTTCATGTTGCGAACACTCCTCTCTCTCTCTGGCAGCTCATTGTCTTTTGATGGGCCATAAAAGGCCCCGTGTGATGGATGATAACTCGGGGCGTCTCTCTTTGTTGTGGGCTGTGACGACTGAGTGCGTGTGAGATGTGAGGAGGAGGAGACGCGGCGTGAATGGGACGTGTCATCGAACGTCTCGCGCTGACACCGAGGGCCCTCAGCGTGAGCTTTGATCTGCGGGAATCATTCCGAAGCAAACACAAATAAAAGATTCCAGTGTGTTCCAGTGGCCAGGCTGAAAGTTGAACTGTTTTGGGACCGGCTGATCTGGAGTCTGCAGAAGGTTGAGACAAATTTGACAAATTGGAAAAGAGGGCGTTCCCCAGGAAGACGACGCACGCTGTGACTTCTACCTGATGTATAACGTGATCCATCAAGAGAGTAAGACGGCTCGTGTCATTGAACTCCTGATCCGGTCAAATAAATACTGAGCGCTCCGTAGGCCCTGGACTTCCTGCTGACCCCCACAACATCTGCTCGGGCACTTAACTGCTTAATGTATTAGCTGTGAGAACAGGGCAGGTGTTTTCAGCTGGAGCCAGAGAACATGAAAAACAGATTGGGCCTCTGGTCCGTGCAGTTGAATCAAAATGAGCTCGTCTCCCCTCGGCTTTTCTCATAAAGCGAAAACACAAATATTGTTTCGGCGTGAACGGCAGGTGGGAGTAGTTTATCGGCCTAAAAAACTAAAAATATAAATGGCCACAGCTTGCTTGAGGGATCTATAATGGGATAAAGACTAATATGGATATATATACATCAACCTTATTAAAAGCAAAGGCTTACTCTGCAGCATAAATAGCTTTAGAACATATCGCAGCCACATAGCGGCTCTGTGTGTCCACGTGAGACTTTTACTTTGTGCTAACAGCTGAGCGCAGTGTTCTTCACGTCCTTTTACTTTGTAGATTGCAACGGGAACACTTTAAAGGTCGCCGTACTTAACGCACATGCAAAACATTTACCAGCTGCAAGCTTTAACCATTAGGAGTTAGAGGAATTAAATATACTTGGGAAGTTAGGTCACTGGGAGAATCCCCCAGGAGGCCATGGGAGAGGCTGAGCACATCGATTACACAACATGTGATAAATACAGCGTGTGCTGCTATGTGTGATAAGCTGATTACCTTATACTTAACCGGTGCTTAGTTTTGTCCCCTGAGGATTTTTTTTGTCTGTGATCTTTATAGAGTCAGTATAAAAGTTTTATTACTCAGTCAAACGTTTGTGCAACACTGGTGCGATTGCATCATTGTTTTTTCAAGGGATGTTGCAGAGCCGCGTTACTGGTTTGGTTTGTCCCACAGAAACCGGGTTTAAGTGGAGGAGGATTAAATGATTTATATTTATGAACCGACCCTAAAATGTGTTTGTGATTTAGAACATGTCAAAGTTGTGATGATTTATCCCCTCATTATAATGCATTGCATACATTGCATTGTCCTTTTATTTAGAGTATAGTTTTCATAGGCTTTGGCTGATCCTGCTGCTGTAAATACTCACTAGTGCACTAAATCCTCCGCTGAAAACAGTCCCCAACTCTCCATTGAGTAGCATCAGTAAGAACTACACCACTACGTCTGCTCTTTTAAGAAATAAATTAGCCCTTTGAAAATGAAAGTTGATGTTTTTGGCCAATTTTTTAAAGGTTTATGTTTTCATTAGGCATCGAGGGACCTGGGGCTTAAACCCGAGTCTTGGAAACAGACTGAAAATGTGTTTGTTTTAGTCTCTTTATGTGATTTGTAGATAATAGCACAAATAAACACAGTTAGGATCTGTATGTGGAATATGTGTCATGTCGGATATTGAAAATTATGAAAAAAGTGGCCAAACAGCCTTGGTGGAGGTTGACTCTCCGAGAACCCTTCTAGTTTATGCAGATCTATGGCTATGAATGACGTGTATTTATGATGTATGATGTGTATTTTCCACTTGTGCTCACCTGTGTGGGTGCACCACAGACTGAAACCACATGTCAGCTCCCCCCTCTCTCTTGAAAATGAATTCTGCAGTTCATAACCCCGGGATAAAGCCATATCTGAAGGAGATATCTAAAGAACCCCAGGATACGTCAAGTTGACCACTGTCATTCATTTCCTTCAATAATGTATGTGCTGCTTTCTCTTTCTTCTTTGGACTCTTGTTTCCTTCTTCTCTCATACAAGCTGAGCTTTATGTCGTACACAGCAATCTTCAGCCATCTGGTTTTCATTTCCTGCGAGGTTCAAGATGGTAGGAGAGTTTTAAAAAAAGGAGCCTCGTTTGAACCGGGGGCTAATGTAGTCAGGATGGAATCTGTCACTCAGCCTATTGCATGTTGATGACTAAGGGCAGTTTCAGCTGTAAGCAGTCCATGATTTATGGACACTGAGTGAACTCTTGTAAGCAAAAGCCGGCTCGGAGTTCAGAGCAGCAACTGGGCCCTTTTTTTTGGCCGCGGCTCGCCTGCGTTTTCTTTCCATTCATGCCAAAGTATTTCGCACGGCAATTAGCTCCGTCCTCATTTGGGTCTGCAGTCCCAGAGGGTTAGCCAAGTCATTTATCATCCTCGGGGCTTGGAGCGCCGCAGCTCCGTCTCAGGTAGTTTCTGTAAACAGTCACGGACCTGGCTCTTTCCGTTTCACCCAATGAAAAGGAGATACAGTAGTTTGTGAGGTTCTGCCATCCATCCATCTGTCGGAGGCTTTGCTTTTTTACCTACAGGTGTGAAGGCAAAGGGAAATTTCACTTCACACGGCTCATTTGTCATATGGTAACTACATAGTTAGAGTGAATAGTGTGATGACAACATGGCCCCTTGCTTTTTTTCAGAGGGTCAACTGCTTTGGATTTGACATGTAGAGTGCGGACACGATTAAAGACTGTTCTGAACATGGCTAATGAGGAGTAAGAGGACTGGAGTTATTATTTTAGAACTTTATTGATATTATGCATTTTACTGCAATTCGTAGAGTTTTTTAATAGCACCTTTGACATTTAATGTTTGTTTACATGCATAGTTGTAAGACATATAGCCTTGTTAGGCACAGATTTAAGAACTATTCATGTTTTATGCCGGTCTATACGTTGAGTAATATTGAAACCTAAGTGTTGGCTCGGCTACAAGTATTTCTATAGCTTCCAAATGTCTGCGGGGCGTCATTAAAACACATATTTGAGCAGACAGAGTCGTAAACATATGCGGGGTGCCTTTCTGCGGCCTTTGCTGAGACATCCATAGATGCAGCCAGGAAAATAATTGAACTACAGTATGTGCATTTTTCTATTTTCCCCCATCCATCCTCGGAGAGTCATTACTGTACAAAGAGTCTGCCGACCGATCCCGAATCCATCATTTGTTGAACCGATATATTGCGGTCTCTGTCGCCAATACGTCTTTATCAATCAGAATTAAGGAATTGGATTAGGCCCTTTGGTTTTCTCCTCCTTCACGCGGCAGTGCAGGCCCAGGGGTTACGGGGAGTATGAGAGGGGACTAATTGTCAAGGTTATGTCTCAGCGGATGATTGATGTGAGGCCGGGCAGTTTTTGTCAGCCTGTCAGGTGGCTGGAATGTTTAATGTTCTCATTATTGGTTGCTCTGTTGTGTATATTTCTCTGTCAGCACCGCTGAGCCATCTGAACTGCCAGAGCACTTCAAAGGCCTGCAGGTCATCCGTCTTCCCCCTGACGCCCTGAATGTTCAGCCTCAGCTGAGTGCTGGTGATTTGTTATGACTTGAGAGCCAGCTGACAGACAGGTCTCTTATAAAAAAGCATGCACCCATTTCCCTTTTGTCGTGCAGTGAGAGCATCGCTGCTCCTGTAATGTGGTGGGGCAGTTTGGGGGAGGGGGGGGGCACAACTGTCACAGCAGGCTGGCACCTGACAGTCGTGTCATCTCACTAATTTGCAGACAGGGTGGCTCGAAGTATTTTGTCTTCTCTATCTTTTTTTTTTTTTTGCCTCTATGTGGATTTTGGTTCTGGTGTCACAGACTCTCACAGGTCACCATCTGTTCTGAAGTGCCACCGGGAACAAAGCTGAAAAGAGATCACTATATTAAGACACATTTTCATATTCATCATTAGTCCAGGGGGCTTGGTGCATGGCGTGCGGTGGCACTGAGCAGAGAGCATCATGGGAAGAATGCCGATGGCTGCAAAGCGAAGTGAGAGGTGAGATGCTGAAGACAAGAGATGGGGAAGAAAACAGAGTCCAAATCTCGATTTCTTTTCCCAGGCCCTTTACAAGATTGATTGTTTTCTGCTGATCTAATTTTGGAACGTAGGAAAACAGTGCATTTGTCTCAAAGAAAAATGATGTGCCACATGGTGCAGATGGAATTTTTTTTTTTTCAAAGCCGAAAAAAGATTAAAGAGAAACTCTGCTCTTCAGCCCTAATCACGAGCTGTAGATTACTCTGCCGATTTAACCAGATGGCAGGCTCGATTCTGCGGGCCCTCCTGTATATTAATGAACAGCAGTCTGTTATATTTGACTTAGGTAAGTGAAATGTCCATCACCTGTAATGGTCTGCCAGCTGGCATTCTACATTCCACACCACTGTGGGTCTATGTGGCATTTTTCATTTGCAACGATCTTGAAGGAATATTTCCGTGACCTGCTATTCTCTGTCATTGTCACTGTTCTGGTAAATATATAAATATATATTTTTCTTTTCACCAGGAAGTCTCCAAGTTGTATCCTCAGCTAATTTCCTCTCATAGGTCAAGGCAATAATTCTGGCAGTAAAGCTGTCGCGGCGGGCGAGGCGCACAAGTTCGATAGTAACTTGATTAAGTTCGCCTGTCGACATGACTGCAAACACGGCAATACAGTGTGTTAACAAACCTAATAATGGGAAAGGGGAGATAAAGTGGAGGGGAGGGGGGAACGGTTCTCTGGCCAGTAGAGGAGCCATGAGCCACTGACCTTAAAGACCATGGTGGCTTTGGTCCATTGTTAATCAGTGTTAATGTTTTCTTTGTGTATTTCTTTGTGTGGAAAACAGAAGAGAGAAAGCTTATCTGGTCACCGTCATGCAGCTTCTCTTCTTGTGATGCATCTTGGGAGAATGAAACTTTGTTGAAAGAATACAGAGATATTTACATGAACATGAGGATGAAGAATGAATCTTAAGACGTGTTTGTTTGTTTTTAAGATGAAAGACTACGACTTTATGAACAATATGCATTTTGTTAAAGGAAAGATGTTTGTGATTTAAAAACAATCTACAATGCAATCAACGATCCACTGAAATTAATATGGAATCACTTTATTGTGAAAATGACACGCTGTACAAGACGGATATTATCTTTAATTTTGTGTTTTATTTATTGGACTATGTCGTGTTTTTTTATTTTGAAAAGGCCTCACCCATGGTATACCTATGCTGGCGTACAGAGGATTGGTAATCAGCTCTCACATGGCTCCTCGGCTCAGTGTGGTTTAAGACCAGTTTGCTAAAGAAACTGATTGTCTTTGTCTCAGAATGTCCGTGTTGAGTCACGGCAAAAAACCTTAACGCGGCAAAGAACACATGTTTGCCAGCCGGAGCCCCTAGAAACTCCGGCCATGAATATGCCAGGCCTAATTTTAAACCAACAGAGGGGAGGAAAAACTTTGGCCGCGTTTCCCTAACCAGAAAGCACGAACGGCGGGGAAGCACAATGGCAGTGTGTCATACATTTAAACACTGTTAAATTAAAGGCTGTTTACTGTTCGCAGAGGCCATTCATCTTACTCAACGCGCGTCCGCTGCTTGCAAATTTGTCAGTAAGAGCTTCCACATGCCAGGACCAGGAGAGGAGGGGGGGGGGGGGGGGGGACATTGGGGTTATCAGAGGAGGGTTTTCATAGCGTGTCTCTTCAGTCGGGCCTGTAGTTAATTAGCCACCTCCACACAATAGGGCCGCAAGTCATTAATCACCCGGACCAGAGCCGGAGTCGACTCGCTGTGAGCAAGACGTTTGGAGACTAAAAAGTTTTGCCCTCTATGACAGACCTCAGAATGGCCCTTGTCAGTGGTGTGTAAATTATAGGGCAAGTTGAGTGCTGAAAGACAAGGGCCCACTGTTTAGCTCGCTGTTGCTCTTTCCTTTTGCTTTGTGTGTTGACAGATTCTCCACCAGGGAAAATTCCCCTTTTCTCCCATTGGCCGCCTTATGACTCAAAAATACTTTTAGTGTGAGTATACAGCCTCCCCCCCCCCCCCCCCCCCCCCCCCCCCCACACACACACACGCACACTCACACACACGTTATTCATATTTAGATAATCTCCGTGTACTAAGTTCATTTCCCTCATTTTACGATGCCGCGCTGGAGTTAATAGAAGAGGACAAGCTCCAAAGGTCAGCGGCTGCAGGAGGACCCAGCTTTAACTCTGTATTCCTGCCGTTTACTTTGCTTGTCACAGGGAGGAAATGATGGAGTGATGATAAATACGCCGCTTGTTTGGAGAGGCAAAAGCCTTTCTCCTGCAAAAATAAACCGCCGTGTTTCTCGGCATGATGGAAGACACACTTCTCAGCTGATTGAACATGCAAAAGGTCATCGGTTTTCCCCCTCCGCGTCTGTAAACACAGCCCGGCCTGCTTTCCCAGAGAACATAAGCACTGAGGAGGGTTTATTCCAAGCAGCGGAGGTTTATGTGAGAAGGAGGGGAAATTCCGTGATTGGGTCATTCATACGGCTGACAAAAGGGTGTTAAATTCATTAGACGACTGCAGCATGTGTAACAAGTGTTTGAAAGCCGGTTGATCTGTGCGTATGATGCATTAACTTGTTTGTGAGAAGTCTGGATCATCGGCTCGGCTCGGTGGCGAGCGTCCTTCAACCATAACATACACATGGCGAGTAGCACATGGGGTCCAGCTGCTCGAGAGTGGCCATTTTTAATATCAACGTGCCGATCTACAGCCCCCCCCTCCATCCCTCCCCCTCCTCAGGTGAAAGGCCGGGAGTCTTACTCATGCCGCAGTTCAAAGCAGAACAGGTGGGGCCGTTCCCGGTGATTCAACATGGAGTCACAGAGCCGTCCAGCGTCTCATCTCCTGACAGCGCTCTACATTCAGACATGTGGAGAAGAGATCCTCTTGTCACGGGGAAGAGAGATTGATGGACCTGGGCTCACTGGGATTGATGCATGTGAAGCCCAGCGAGCCAGTTAATGTAATAAACAGAGAGCAATTGCCCACATGATGCAGCGTCTGACCCTGATGACTAACTCCAGAGATAAAATATATATGGTGAAAAGACTTGAAACTGTTAATGCTCCCACACTTAGCCGCTGCCAATTTTTTTATGTAATTGATCCAGTACAGGATTATAAATACTGGTCGCCCAACGAAACTCACCTCACACAAGCTAAAAAGGTGAAAATTCTGTTTTTATGCAGTGAACAGTGTCATTTACTGTTTGGTGGATTAGCGTTAGCATTAGCATACCATTTACCATAGCAGGATACATAGTCACATACTCTATACTTTATTTGTTAACATTTTACAGGATATATACGGATGTTTTTATATCTTAAGTTGAATTCAAACTAATGTCTAAATATTACAACACAGGCTTTTATAAAACTGAACTGGTTTCTACCAATATTCACTTTTCTTCTGGAATTATAGGAACACAGCTTACTTTACTTTAAAACAACTAATATGCAGATATCAGGATACATTTTTTATGTATTTACAGTATTCATAATTTATTCTGAGTAAACAATAAATTCAGATTTGGTTCATATACTTACTCAGTCTTTGAATACAAAATTAAATATAAAATAGATATCTGCTTACTACGAAAAAAAGATTTTTATACTTCTTGTAAATAATAGATAGGGTTAAATTAAAGTGTTGAAGCGACACTTATTGACATTTCTAATAAATCATGGCACTTTTTATTGCTGTTTGTGTTATTAATGGCTGATTAGTGTCATTTATGATCTTGATTTGTATAATCATTTATATTTTTTATATGTATCCCTATGATTTTAATGACACTTCCTTTGTTTTGATTCATAAAAGCTGACTATTCAGATTCCACACAAGAAACTATTTAACACAATAATATGACAGTTGCTATTTAAATATTAATTTCTAAGCAGTTTAGTCCACATGTAACGAGCCCAGACGCTGGAGTGCACAGATTTCCCCTCCATCCCTCATGTGATGATACCATTAAGTTAAATGTGATAATTCATTGACTGGTTTATCTGTTTGTACACGACAGGACGTGTGAGTTTTATTCTGTGGTATCTCATGTCAGAAATAATGGTCACGGATCTTAATCCAGTTTGTTCACATCACGTTGTTAAGCTGTTTGAAAATAGAAGAAAAAGATGCATCACATCTGATCCGCGCCGGCTTCATGGCTGACTGCTCGTGTTGCTGAATCGTGGGTTAGGGGCTTCATTACCATCTCTCACCGAGCTCTGCTTAGGACTCATCTACGTGACGGATGGTTGGGTTTGAAGAATATGACATGTGACCGTTAATGATGGTGATTTTATTGCCGTAGAGCAGCCTGATTTACAGACAGTGGATAACGACACTGTTGGCTTGATTTAGCTGATTTGTTTTAAAGTGCTGATTAAACAGTTAGAGGCCCTGGCTTTATTTCATGCCGCCTGCCTCGTGGCTTCATCACAGCGATTACAGAAGCAGGGGAAACGTCCCACATCTGGTGTCATCGTAAATCTTTGTTTAGCCCGACCCCCCCTCCCCCCCACACACACACACTGATATCAGAGGCTCGTTTGTCTTCGTTAATGAAACAATAACCCATGACCTCGTGGTTGAGAAGATACACCGTGTTTTGATGAGGACATGTGAAATTACAAACACACACACACACACACACACACACACACACACACACACACACACATACACTGAACCTCCTACAGCACCAACTCTTGTAAATGGTGTCAGTGTCTTGTCAGCATAGGTTAAAGTAAAACAGACACACACACGCTCACAGAAATCTAAAAGCATGAAAAGTTGAAAGGCCCTTTGTGAAAACTCAGTGTCAGAGACATGACCGAGATAGAACACGACACAGTCAAGGTAAAAAATTAAGGGAAGTTCGTAAAATGTTGCCATGTGTGTCCAAAAAATATAGCGGAATATATATACTTTTTGTGTTTTGATTTTCCACCACCTCCAAAACAAAATGTGGATCAGTAAAAAGAAATGAATAATATATATTTGGCCTATTTAAAAAAACCACAGTAATCTTTTAAAGCCTTCATTCTCTTTGCAAACTCTTTCCCAAATCCTTATTCAAAATACACAAGAGAAAAAAATTAATAAAAAAAATTGTTATGAATCCCTTTTGACTGATGAAAAAAGCGAATGTGGATTTTTTTTTAAACACCCTCCTCTCTAAAATACAAAATGAGACATTATAAACACTGAACTGTCTGAAACTTTGTGTAACGTCTGACTCCCCCACGAAATAAATCAATGGCAGCTCTGAAGAAGCTGCTCTGATTGATTTTCCACATCCATCATTCTGTCAGATCACTCAGCAGCAGCATGTCCTCCACAGGCAGAATTAAAATAACTTTTTACAAAGTCGCTCCAGTATTAAAATCCACATTATTGCTTAATGGCTCTGAAGAAGAAAGTCGTGCAGAGAAAGAGCTTTTAGATGCACAGCAGAAACAGAAATATTCTCTCCTGTGTAAAATAATGCACATTGAGGCTTTTCAAAGTTAAATTATAGTACTTTTTTATTTTAGTCACGCTTGAAGCTATCGCAAATAAATACAGTGATCCCCATATGGATCCAGTCCCTGCATGAAGTACAATATAAAACTCATTGGGCCTAAATCTCCTTTATAAATGTAGGCTATAACTCTGTGGTTCTACTGGTATCCTAAGGCCGCGGCTGTTGTCAGTCTCTGTCCATACAAGGCGTAGGGGGAGTAGTACGCTCCGTTGGCTGCAGGCACCGGCACCGGAGCACCGGGAGCGGGCAGGGGGCTCTTTGAATAAGGGTGATAGCGGCTGGTCAGTCCGAGGGGGTGATGGGGGCCCCTGAGGGCCAGCGAGCCGGGACCGCCCGGGCCGCCGTGCATGTGCATGTGACCGGCCATGGCAGCGGCGGCCGCGGCGTTGGCGAGAGAAGAGGAGCCCGGGTACCCGGATATCAACTTCTCCGTGCCGGCAAAGGCCGTGTGAGTCCGTAGGTGGCTGAGCAGCTCCTCGGAGGAGGAGAAGCGCTTGTCGCAAGGTCCGTTAGCAGACACCCAGTTACACACGTGCGGGAGGGGGTCATTGGGCAGCATGAACCCGTACGGATACAAGGGGTGTCCGCTGAAGGATGGGGCCGAGGCGTGCACGCTGTGTAACGGGTGCGTCGGGTACATGATCTGGTATCCGGACTTCAGCGCGTTGGCAGCGGCAGCAGCGGCCGCAGAGTCATGTGCGCAGTTTGCGCTGGCCGCATTGGACAAATGGCTTGAGCAGTGGTAGCTCAGGCAGTAGGGGTCTCTGCACAGACTTGCAGACATGAGGGACGGCGGGGAGGCTCCAGATAAGGGACTTGAACCTGCTTTACTGCAGGCTGCAGCGAACTGTGCGCTCAGCAGCTGGCTGCTGGATTTGGTGTGGTCAAGGGTCATTCCATGAGGGAGGAACTGCTGTCCGTAACCCGCATACGCTCCCGCTAAACTTCCAGGGTAAGAAATACCAGCAGGTGGCATGGGGAAAACTGTATGACCGGGCTTATAAGGGGAAACAGGGGCCACCAGTCCGGAGCCGAGGACGGAGGATGACGATGAGGTTACAGATGGTGAGTCTGATCTAACAGTCTTGGATCCAGATGTGCTCTCCCGGTGTGGGCTGCCATCAGAAGTAATTCCACTTATCCTATGGCTACCATTACTCTCAGTCGTGCTGCTTTTATTGCTATCAGACTCCTTCTTCTCCTCCTTGTCCCCCGCTTTGCCGTCGAGCGGCCGTGGAGAGACTGATGTGCACGAGCTGGGGCTGCCTGTCCTGGGGGTGAACGGCTGGCAGGTGGCGCTAGGTACCCGGAAACCGTTTTTATCTCCACTGAGGCTGCTGCTCGAGTCCTTCTTCTCTGAGGATTTGGAGTAAGGTTTGAAGCTGGATTTGTCCTCGGCTCCGATGTCGCTCATTTTCAGCGGCCCGGATTTGGTCTCCTTGTCACTAGATCCATTGGAGGACGAGGAAGAGTTTTTGGAGGAGGACGGCGGGTCCGGTTTGCCGATCTGAGAGCACGTCTGCGCCAACAGAGCCAGTGGACTTTTCTTTGCATCCAGCTGTGAAATAAGACAAAAATACACTTAATAAAAATCGTAAAACACTCTATGAAATAATGTTTTGTGGCACAAACGCACACATGGCCGTTCCGCTTTTACGCACGAACTTATCACGGGATGAAATTCAAAACTCAGCCCAGTAGGCACGAAAGGAAACAGCGTGCACACACAGCGCATTTATTTACAAGCACACAAGATACGATTATAACGACCACAAGTACAAAATAACACACACGGACATCCGTTTGCCACGAATATGTTATTGATATCTAAAGAGAGTCCAATTTCAGCTCATTATTTTAAGGTCCAAATTTATAGACCAACTCGAAATCTGGTCTGAAATTACATTAAGATAGATTTCAGGTTATTCTTTTCCATATCGAGTGATTCATCGCGTGATCGTAATAAAAATCTGAGCACAATTTATCCATAAAATGCATCCAGCGACAGCTCCGGTGTCCAGCCGCGAAACGCAGCGAACAGAAGCCCGTGTGCTCAAAAACCTTTTCAGCGCGGTTCTTACCTCGATGGGACTGACCGGGGTGGAGGGTAAAGGCTGGAGGTATTCCGGGTGTAAAATGTGTCCTGACCGCGCCGTAAGCATTTTCAAAACCTTGATGGGAAGACGACTGGCTTGGCGAGAAGGGTGTGCTGGAGAGACGGAGTTGTGTACGAACGGCCGGCTGATCTTCACTGCGCCCCTCTCCGCCGAGGAGCCGCTCTGCCAGGCTGGGTTGGTGCTATTTCTCAGGAAAGAGACCGTGGGCGATGTGATCATGACCCAATTCTCGTGGAAATGGCTGAGAGATGCATGGGTAGGGTAAAACAAGCCAACACGGTGGAAAAAAAGACTTCCCCGGAGAATAAAAGAACCAACGTTAAAATCCTCCAGAGGCAGAAGAAGCAGAAGAAGAAGACGAGGAGCGAGTGAGAGCAGAATCCGTGCGTATCGCAGCCGCAGTGCTTCCCTGGCGTCGCTCTGACAGTGTGTGGCTGCAGGTCCGAGAGCGCGCTCGGTTTACGTGGGTCGTGGACGGGAGGGATCACTCCGCCTCCTCGCCAGCAGCGTCTGAGTTAGTCCGCGGATGACAGCCTTTTTGCCTCCTCCCAATCAAAAACACAGATCCCGAGGTGGTGCTTGGAAGGAATGTGACGTTTCCTCATCACACGGGTGTCTATTTCAGATCTCACCCGCTCCGAGCGCTTTTAATTTAGAGGTTTTTTTTAATTTATCTGCGTAATTGGCACTGTGACGCATGCGCTCGCCCTGTGCGTCCTGTTGGGTTTTGTAGGTAGGTGAGACGGTATGAAGATGACCGAGAGTCTTTATGTCAAGTGAGCAGAAGATACATTTTTAATTAAGGGCAAATTCTTTCCAAAAAATGTATTTAGGATATTCTGCAAATTGACACCCCTGCAGCGTTTTTTACGCATCTCGCTCCAACTTGGAGCAAGTGACTCTGAGCTAATTTCCATTTAGTTGAATGGACTGCAATCATGGAAACCACAGCGGCCTTGGGACGAATGTGCCATGCACGACGCACAAGTGAATACATTTCGACTCAAAAACAACCATCTGAGGGATCCTCCGGTCACGCATCCACCGATACCCATCGCCTTGTTTCCCGTTTGCTGCAACTCCCTCCTCTCGATCACGCAGCCCTGTCATCTGTCAGTTCCCTGTCCTGATCTGTCAGCTGTCTCCACCCCCCCCCCCCCCCTACTTCTCTCAGTCAGATTCAGGTCAAGCACTGCAAAGTGAATCCAACGAGAAGTGGAGAGAAGAAGCGACGTGTCTCTCCCTCTCACTCCATCATCATTTGGGCCATTTCATAGTGTGCCTGCTCTGGTGGAACTCAACACACACGCAACTTGTTTTTAATTGGGGAATAAGCAGGAGTTGTTTAGCAGAGGCTTCCCCCTGCTATTCAATGTCATCTCCGAGGGTCTTTTTTGTGTGTGTTGTTTTGCAGATTAAAAACATTCTAATAGTTTCCTCCACATCCAAGCAAAGAAAAGAAAAAACTTACTTTTTTTATTCCAAGTGCGCTTAAAACCCCTCTTGTGGCTGCCATTAATCATTAAAGCGTCCACGTTTCTTCCCATCGAAATAGACCCACTTATCTTATTACTCAATAGCCTATAAATGTCTTGCTGATCAGGCGAAAGTTAAACATATGCAAGTGTTTTTTGATTGATAACAGAGGTGCTGTTTTCGGCAAAGGCTGTCAGGCTCTGACACAGCGCTCTGAGTTATTAGGGCAGAGAAGGGCGACCATAAATTTCGACCGTCAGGCAAAAACTCCTTTATTGTGGACGTGATGGATGGCTCGCCGCGGCAGACACCAAATTCTCGGCTTCATCCTTAAATGGCTGCACATTTCTTTTTTCTTTTCTTTTTTTCCAAACCCCTCTCGTCGCCGTAATTCATTACTTTTAAACAGAAAGCTGAAAATTTCCCGCAAGTAATATGAATCGCCTGGACTCTTCTGCGAATACAAGCATTTACAAGCTGGGCAGGGGTAGCACGAGGGCTTTATATGTGATTATATAGAAAACACGCACATGTTTGGGCCTTTTATTTCGAGATGAGAAAGATAGTTTCCATAAAAGCTTTGAATTATGTTTTCTTTTCTTTTCTTTTAAAAGCCCCTTAGAGCTCATTCACTCAGGTGGTACATAACTCAAAACTTTTGCAACGAACAAATGTGGACGAGGATTAATCACAGTTAAGGTTCACTGAATAATTCTTGCACAATATCAGGGGCGTTTCTAGGGTTGAAAGAAAGGGGGGGCTTAGCCCCTAAGGATGCTGAATGTTTGCGCCCGCAAAAATTCAGCATCCTTAGGGGCTAAAAGAAGTAGGAGTTCAATCTTGCCTTCTATTTTTCTTCCACAGATGGCGACATAATTCTGAAGACCCAAGCCTCCCTGTGTTTACGGATGACGATGTCACCTTGTGTTATCAGCATCAGAGCGGCAAACACAATCAAACCAGCTTCTTTAAAAACGGAGCATTGATTGACTCTAACAGTTCGTCCGGTTCAGACCGAGTCGTAAAGATGACTCTTAAGAATGTGACACGGGAAGATGAAGGCTTCTACAGGTGTGCGTCCCACGACAGACAGCTGCAGAGTCCAGAGAGCTGGTTATCAGTGAGACCGGACAGAGGTCAGCTGAACATCATCACTCTGCTGTGTGTTCTATAGAAGTGGATCAGTGTCACATATCAACTGTTGTTTCTTTTAGGAAACTCCACATCAGAGGAGACTCCAGCCTCCACTGGTATTTTTCTTATTCATATACATCTACTTGTTTTGGAGGAAATACTCAATATTAATCAACACATTTTCCATTATTGAGTGAAGCCTTTTGGTTGTCTGGTTCTCCTCTTTTCATCAAGGTCTAATTTCATCAGGAAGATCCCTCAGGATCTAATGAGATGAAAGAAACTACAATGGGACTCAGTAGAGCGCATATTCAACAAGGCCCAGTAGTCCCCTTAAATACAATCAAGCTGCACCAAATTTCACACACTCATAGATATCAGTCCTCTACATACGGCAGATTTTTTTCATTAAGGTCCAAGAATTATTCCCTAGGAAAACGTTTTAAAAGCACAATGTTATAGAAAGAGTTAAAAAATGACTGGATCGGCTTAATACCAAAATACAGTGGGCCCTTTTCTGACACTTACTACATCTGTCTGCCAAGATGATTGGAAATCCAATTGTTGTTGTTATTATAACAGTTTTATTTATTTAAACAAGTATTATGTCGTCTTGATCAGGTTCCTGGAAATGGATCATTGCTTCATGTGGGGTTCTACTTCTGATCGTCATTCCTTTGACTGTTTGGCTCGTTTGTCACTACAGGTTAGTATTTATAAAATCTTCATCCGTCTTGACTTCCTACTTTCTACTGCATGAACGACAAGCCCAACAGGTGGTGAAGTAAATGATTCACTGCCTGTTGTATTTTCTTGAAGGTACCAGAAGTTCTGCACTTGGAGCTGCTGGCCTGTTTCCAAACAGGAAGTTCCAGCAGGGGTGCTTCCTGCCACCAAGTTGGATGTGACGGAGGTGCAGTGGGACCTGTCCTGGATGGAGATGTCCAACCTGTTGGAAAAGGATTCTTATTTTGGCACTTAAAGGGAAACTCTCTTCTGAAGCCCAGAGACTTAACTATTGGGTCAAACCTATGAGAAAGCTCAGTCAGTGCTGCAATTTGTAGTATTTGATGGTCACATGTCAAAATAGTGCTACCTGATATATTTTTTAATTGAATTAAATGAGATGTTTAGGATTTATAAGGATGACTACATTTGCTGATGGTGCAGATTTGATAGCTTCCAATACAAATGTTATTGTTTCAGTTGTTCCATTTGTCAATGTCAATACTCTTGCACATTTAAACGTCTCTCCTTTGAGTACATATTGAAACTAAGAATCGTATTTGTTATATCTTATTATCTTATCATAAATATAATTGACTGCTCTAAATCATTTTACATGTATCATTTCTCCTGTGTTTGTTCGAGGTTCCATGTTGTTTGCTCCCTTTGAATCGTTATTTGCTATTTCTTGTCGTCTGAAGTTATAAAAGTCATGGAAATCGTCGTGCTTGTTTTATATCTTTTAAGGCAGAACAAACAACTACCAAGAAACTAGAAATAACTATAAAGATTAACCAAACAAATACAATTTGACACAAATCCACTGCAAACAGACAAAAAAAAGACTAAGAGACACAGCACAAGTCTGAAGTGGCACAAAATGGCTACAGAGAAACACACAAAAGTACTACAAACAGACAAGAAATGTAGAAAGAGAGAGAAAGAAAGAAATACTCTACATATATATTCTACATGCACCTGATAATATATTTCCATTCAGCTGATTGAGTCAAATAGATTTTTTAAATTTCAAAATTTACTTCGCTAATTTAGGCTCTGGATTTAAATGCTACATTTTTTTTAGAAAGACCCGAAACCATTATGTGTCTGTCAAGATAATTAAGATGCATGCCACACTGCATTATTCCTCATATACTACACTGCTTATCATTTAAAAGAAGCACATGACTGTAAAATAAATACATGCGCATGCCTTTAGAAGCCGGCATCTTTGGTAGTAATTTAATGCAGTCGATTTTATTTTCAGTTCTTCTCTTTATTGCATTAGAGGATGAAAAGGAACCTGAGAAGAATAGTTTTTTCCACTTTGTTTGATAAGCAGGGGTTTAAACAAACGGAGCTATTTCTAATAATATTGAAAATATTGGCTGTGTCAGGGATTACATCTCTTTGCGAGGACTTCACTCTTATAATGACTGATATAACTCACAGTATGAGCAACAAAGTAAAGACTCAAGATCATCCAGTGCTGCTGTGTGCACACAGTTTGCCAAAATACAGTATAAATATGACATGGATTTTCAGGAAAGCATTTGGTCTGAGTTACCAGAGGAACAGAGAGGTAACGTGAGGTGCAGGACAGAGAGCAACATTAATATTACAGCCCTGCACTGTAAGACACGCTGAAGAAGAATCTGTCAAAACATCAGGTCAGAATCTGATCTCATAAAAAACTTCTCTTACATAATGAATGGTGTGTTATGTTGACAAAGAAATGAAGTACAAAAGGTTACTCCTACAGTTCTTGTTATCTTTGTACAATAATACACATTTCTAAAGAACATCTGCAGCAGACATTGGTTCTTTATTGTCGTTGAAATGCCGTTCATATGAAGTTCATATATTCCAACAGCCTCTATAGCGGTCAAACCAGTTAGGCCTCATTGATAGACCATGTTAGCTACCAATTTGTTGCATTTTGCATTAATAGATCACTACAAACAGTACACGTCTTCTTAAATAGACCTAAAATCGACTTTAGACAGAAAGATGTTAAGGATCTCCAGTACTAAGAATCTAAAACAGTAAAAATTAACTCTGAGATGTTTTTGAAATCCGACCTTCAAAATCATACTCTCATGCCATGTGTAAGGTAGGGCAGTCGGTGGATGAACAGAATGTGTGTCCATTCATCGTTGAGGAAGATATCAGGAAGTCCTACTGACAAACATTGTTGTAAATTTTAAAGAACAAAGTATTTTCATGTGAGAGAACAAGCATTTCAATGAAAACTAGGGCTGCGCAAAATGATCAAAATGTCATATCCTCTTGTAGAAGTCATTTCATATCCAGTTAATCGTATGTATTGTAATTGGTCATCCGTCTCCGTGATTCTTTAGGTTTTGTTTGAGCTCTGAGCTGTATTACTCTCATCCATAGACACCTATGAAGGTATTTTCTGCTGCAAAACACTTGTAGAAAATCGTCTTTTCTTAAATGTTCTCCATACAGTGTAACATGAACCTCTTGGTAAAATAAATTTAAACTATTTAAGTCTGAATTTTGTTTGGAAATATCCTGGGTTGTATAATGTTCACATGTTCGTTTGTGATGAAATACTGCGGCTAAGAGTTACACGACGAAATGAACAATGTATTTTGTTTCATTTATGTATACATGCATATGTATATGTATATAAACATATATGTAAATATATATTGTATATATATATATAATATATATAATATGTATATATATATATAAATACTAAGACAATAAGGTGATAAGACAGGAGCCATTAAAAAAATTAAAGATCAGATGCTGCAAGAATGACGCAATTAAAAGTCCACCAAAATGAAACGTCCTGTTTTTATTTACAGAAATAAATGATCGCAAAACTTCCTCATCAGTAGGTGGTTATATCACCATAGCAACCAGATGCTAAGATTTGAAATAGCAGATTATTTTGATTGACAGGGACACTCTCTCAATACCTCCTTTGATGCTTTGATGAACAGCATCAAAGTTGGTATTTTGATAGGAGACCTCTGATTGGCTGTTGATTGCTTTAAATACTGTTAAATTTTAAGACAGCTGCTATTGCACTCTGACCTTGACTGAGGTAAGTCATGTCTCACTCTCTCTCTCTGTATTTACCCAGCATGCTAACCAATACAATTCAGGCTCATTATTCAAGTTTGAAATTAAACCACTGTATAATATGAAGCTTCTGCTGTTACATGTTGATAATGTGCGGTTTTCTGTTGCTTTTATGACAAATGTGAAAATATTGTTGCTGGCTTCTTTTGTGTTTTCTGCTGCTTATCTTAATGAGTGATATTTGTTAACGTAATGCTAAGTAGCTTTAAGTCGCCGAGGCCAGGCAGAGCGAGGCATTGTGGACAAAACACCTGTAGCACCAGGAAATGTTCCCATTTCACATCTTATTCTACCAAACGATGTGTTTTGTAACATTGGGAAGATTAACCTTGGTGTTTAACTTTAGTATTTAAGATAAAGTAAAAAAAACAACAGCTTCCATCACTGCCAATCAAATTCAGATTCAAATTCAAATCAAAGGGGCTTGGTGCCATGGTGATTGATGAGGGAAATTTTATTTAAAAAAACATTTACTGGTGATTTTTTGGTTAATGTGTAGTTTGAATGTGTTGAAGGACAAGTTGACGGAAGCTTAAGTTAATGCTAGGAGCACATTACATGAGGTGTGTAGCTCCTTTAAGGAAAAAAACAATCCCTCTCTATTGGGTCTAATGTTATTTCAGAGAAAACTTTTCTGGAAGGAGCATCAACTTGCATAACTTGCTCACACGGCCCCATTTTTTTACTCTCACAAATTTCAAATTTATCTGTGTGTCCGGCAAAGTCTTGGAATTCTCACGATGTCTTTATTTCACAGATAGGACTTATAGTTTCTGAATTATAGTTGTTTGAGTGGTGCACTCAGAGTTTAGATTTCTCTTCCCAGTGAGGAGAGAGCAGTTGCATTCAGTTGAGTTTCCATGGCAACCAGATACACACGTAGCAGGAGGGGAGTCTCTCTCTGTCTCTCTCTCTGTCTTTCTCTCTCTCTCTCTCTCTCTCTCTCTCTCTCTCTCTCTCTCTCTCTCTCTCTCTCTCAATCTCTCTCGCTCTCTCTCTCTCTCAATCTCTCGCTTAAACCAGCCAGTCTGTCTCTCTCTCTCTCTCTCTCATTCTCTCTGCGTGTGTCTCTCTATCTGTGTCAATTGTTTTATATTGAATGTTTGATTGATCAAATTCACCTAAATCTTACACACTATTTCATCCTGTCACCTGCAGACATAAAGCCTTTTGACTACAAGTTCCAGACAAGAGCAGAAACTTCTTCGGAAAATAGTGCATCCACTCATCCAACAGCTTCTTCAAAAGATAGATCTACTCTCTGTGGTGAACCATGGAGAAACCAGATATTCTGAAGATCCTCAATGACGAACTCCTCACAGCCTACAGGAAGATCAATGCTCTTAAGGATGAGGTGTGGCAGCTGCAAGACCAGCTTCAAGACAGAGATGAGTTCATAAAGATGGCGGTGGAGAAGGAGAAGGAGAAGGAGAAAGAGAAGGAGAAAGAGAAGGAGAAGGAGAAGGAGAAGAGGAAGGAGATTGAGACCGAGACCGAGAAGGAGAATGAGATCCAGGCCCTGACGGAGAAGGTGGAGCAGCTGGAAAACCAGCTGAAAGAGAAAGATGTTGTCATAGCGAAGGAGGTGAAGAAACGGCGCGCTCGCCTCAGGGCCTATCTGGACTGCCTTGCTGAGCTAACTGACTGTCAGGCCAAGGTTAAGCTTATGGAAGCAAGGCTGCTCCAGGAGCCACCTCAGCCTGATACAGGATGTAGCAGTGAGGTGGAGGTGGAGAAGGAGAAGGAGAAGGAGAAGGAGAAGGAGAAGGAGAAAGAGAAGGAGAAGGAGAAAGAGAAGGAGAAGGAGAAAGAGAAAGAGAAAGAGAAAGAGAAGGAGAAAGAGAAGGAGAAGGAGAAAGAGAAAGAGAAAGAGAAGGAGAAGTACAAGGACAAGGAGAAGGACAAGGAGAAGGAGAAACTTGTGACGATCTACAATGTCGAAATCCTCCGAGCCAACAGGAACATTTTGATTCTTAAGGAGGAGGTGTGGCGGCTGGAAAACCATCTTAAAGACAGAGATGATATCATAAAGATGGCGGTGGAGAAGGAGAAGGAGGAGGAGAAGGAGACGGAGAAGGAGAAGGAGAAGGAGAAGGAGATTAAGATTGAGACTGAGACCGAGAGGGAGATGGAGACGGAGAAGGAGAATGAGATCCAGGCCCTGACGGAGAAGGTGGAGCAGCTGGAAAACCACCTGAAAGACAAAGATGTTGTCATAACGAAGGAGGTGAAGAAACGGCGCGCTCGCCTCAGGGCCTATGTTGACTGCTTGGCCGAGCTCACTGACTGTCAGGCCAAGGCTAAAATTCTGGAAGCAAGTCTGCACAAGTAAGCAGTGAGGTGGAGGTCAACATGGAGAAGGAGAACGAGAAGGTGCTTGCTTCAGGGCCGAAAGGAGACGAAACTGCAGCAGGAGAAAACTCCAACTATGGGACTGAGCTACAGAAAGGAGGAGGCCGAGATGAGCTGGAGGAGAGAGAAGAGGTGGAGAAGCCCCCACCCTCACCCTTTTTCTACTCCTCAAAACAAACCCCTCCCTTGTCCCCCTTTGTACATATTTGAAATGATCTAATGATGTGTTGTAAATATGTTAAACTTTTTGAATAAAAATAACTAGTAGAGTAACATGTACCTCTGTCTTTCTGAATATAGATACAGGATTCATTGATCAATTAACACAGTGTTGGAGTGAAACAAATCAGTGCGATTCATTTAGTTTGCTACTATTCATATGAACACAGCAGAGCATAGACAAACAATGTTTCTTAACTTTTTTACATTTGGTCAAATCTATATATTAATTATGACAACAATACAATAATAATACTATCATCTCATCTGAGGGCCCACCCATCACACTGACATCGCCCATCTGACACGCACACACACTCACGCACACACACACACATGCACACACACACACACACACAAACACACACATACACGTACACACACACGCATACACACACACACGCACGCACACACACACACACACACAAGTCATTATCATTTATATATTTACTGTATATATACACATTTATTTCAATTTATTCATGGTTGAGGTCAATATCAGATCAGAAGACATGTTCATGGCACTGAAGTCAATTTAAGATTATATGTAGCATGTTAGAGTTATAAATAACTTGTCCATGTGTAAAACAATAGTTTAATTAAAAAAAAAAAAAATCACAATAATTATTTTGGGGGGCTGAAGCACATTTTAGGGGGGCTTCAGCCCCCCTAAAACAGGCCTAACGACGCCCCTGCACAATATGTTCTTTCTTTAATTCAGCAAAAATCTTTCGTAACCTTTTCATCCCATACAAATTACAGAAATTGTATTTTCTATACATAAAAACGTCAGATATGTGTTCATTAGACATACTTTTATTACTGACCTTTAAAACACTGTATTTTATTTTATTTTATTTATACAGAGTTGTACTGCTCGCTGCCGAGTGTCCTTATCTCTCCCCTTGTCCTTAGAATGATAAATACAGAATGATAAACAAAACCTACGGGTCAGCTGAAGCCATGAATTGTTTTCAGAAAGTACAAAGTCTTATTTTTGTTTCTAAAAGTTTTTTCTCTGAATATTTTCAGGGTCATATAAAATCTAAATGAGCCAAGTGAGACTATCGCCCTCCAGCAGGTTTTTAGTTTAACTTTGAGTCTTGTGTTTTTTTTGTACTGTGTTGCTCCACAGTCCAGAAACAACTCTTAAGCTAGCTTCACTGTTTATCCTTGGAGTTGATTAAAAATGGAAAACAATGGCAATCAAAGTCACAGCAGCTGCTTTTATAACGGTACTGCATACATGTATGTTGCGTATTGTATAATGTATAAGTGTAGCATGGTTTTATTTAACAGCTTATGCTCCCTTCATCTTTGACACTTTGACCTGACCTCATGATAGAGTGTAAAAGTGATATTATTGTGAAACCTGCTTTTCTTCACCAGGCACGTTGCAGGGAGATTTATCCAAGCAGCTTGAGGGTAGGTCTTCTTATTCTTCTCTTTAGACTCACACGTGTACATTTGAAAACACCACAAAGAACCTGTAACTGAAACCATTTGAAAAACAACCCCCAAAAGAAATACTCAGGTGCAGGAGCCCTTGACATATAGCTTTCAGAAAGGATATGGTCGATAAATGCGACATTATAATGTCGAGCAAATGGAATAAGAAATTCCCTCGACATGACATGAAAATTCAGCTTGTGGCAGCCGGCGCGAGGGCGTGCCACGTCAGCAGCCAGACAGGCCGACTGGAGCTGACAGGTAAAAAGGGGAGATGATGGTTGGAAGGTGCTATTGTTTCATGCCTCTTTCTTGACCTGTCAGGTCTGGGCACCGAGGCCTGGATCGAGGACCTCCTTGACACATGAAAACAGTCTTAAAAGGCCGTTACCCAGACTATGGTGATTGCTCCTGTTTAATTGATTTGCTTTGCACTGAGGCCTGTCACATTAATAATGGTTAAGTACAGTCCCAGTGTGTCACACAGAGTGGTGCGTCTATCGGGAAATGAACAGCCTTAACTAACTGCTGTGTGTGAAGCCAGAGCAGCAGTTTCATTCTCAGGCTGAAACTATGATATTTAGAATATAACTGCTCTCTGTTGAAGTACAGCAACCGTACATTTTCTTCTTTTGTCCCTATATATATATATACATAGGAGGGTTCAGACCACTTCTCCTTTCACGGCCTCAGACGTTCGGGCCACGCTGTGTATTTTAAAAGCCTGCCACAGATTCAACCCTTCATTTAAATGGCTCTATATGGCTGAAGTATGTCTCCTTCTCATTATGAACTACCATCCAGAGTAAAACAGAGCTACACTGACAAGTAAATGGCGTTGAGTGAATAAGACTCAGATTACGCTCTCCACCACTTCACAGGAGCCTCTCTGACAGGCCGCGATAGACATTAAGTCGCTCTGATATTTCCGTGACTGACTGACAGTTTGAAATTGCTCCCATCACCTTGATAGCATGGTAATGCACCTTGCATGTGGACTGTCTTTAAAGTGCAGGAAATTAGACTCAGGGGTTGAGAGTCGCCTTTCAAGCAAATATGACAAGAAAATAGACTGCTTTTCTTCAGGCGCCCGGAGAAGGGGGAAAAAAAGGCCCCACAGCAGCCGGCATAGAATAAGAGGTTATAGGAGAACGTGTCAGGAAGTATTACGGATATTGTGTGTTTAAGACAGGACATTTCAGATACTTAGAAGTCATACCCATTCCTCTCGACTACACCCATGATATTTTACCCCCCCTTCCCAATCCCCCCCCACCCCAGCCGCCATCTGTGTCAAATACTGTAGCGTTGACTTCATTTGCAGGAGCTCAACTCGGAGCTGACACCGGGAACTTACACTATCTCGCCGGAAGTCAGACGACGGCAGCGCAGCATGACAGAGGGAGTTAGAAGAGTTGAGGTGCAGCCAAGATCACGCCGGTGAAGGGTCTTTTTCACCGTGTCTCCTCAATTACTTAAAGCTGGTCAGGAGTAGGAAGCAAAGCCCATGGAGATTATATGCTGTCGTCCACTTGCCATCAGGTAAGTGAGGATCCTGGCGGGCCTGTAGTCATGCTGTAGAGAGCAGTTAGCTTCACCTACACTCGTGGATCGCGTTGGAACCGGTGGCTCAATTCGTCCTGACAGCTGCCATATTACGGGGGTGAGAACTTTGTGGAAACTTCAAGAAGCTCCTGTAAGACCCGCGGTGCTGTAACGAGGAGGAGAGCGATCATCATGACATCTCGTACGGGACTTGAGTCTTTTCTGTTTCGTGAAAACTTACATTATTGATAAATCTGCTAATAATTACGCTTTATTAATTGAATAGTTGTTTAGGCTCTTGTTTCAAACTTAACAATATTTAGTTTACCATGATATGAAACAGTAAATCCTCTTATTGGAGAAGCTGACAGATACAGTTTAGCATTTTTCAGCTTGATAAATTCTCCATTATCAAAGTCGCTGTTGTTTAACTTCCACTAATTGATAGATCAACTAATAATTTTAACCCTCTCACTTGCTTGATTTCTGCATTTGTTTGCCAGTGTAGATGCAAAATCCTCCACATCTGTACACATGCAGCCCCGGATGCTGAGCCCTCACATTTACTCATCTAGATTTAATTTATGGAGCCTAAGCCGGGGTGAAAATGTACAGGTAGCGTGTTATGACACTGGAGGCACTGTGCAGGTCGGGATGAATGTCTGTGATGGGCAGATTATTCCGACTAAAGTAGGCCTAAAGAATGATCTTGTCACATTTCACAGGCAGGATTAGGGCTTCGCAGGAGGAGCGCTTCAGTCAGGAATTAGCGTCATGTGGTCGGCTGGAGACAAGCATGCAAGGTATTCGGCGAGACAGGCTTGGACACTTACTGCTCCATTTGTCTACTTAGTGATCAAATACGGCGGCTGATGGTTATTTCGCTGTCGTTTGTGGTTTATGTGATGTGCATTCATCTCCAAGTTGTGAAATTGTGTGTATTTCAGATATCAGAACACCCTGTGGACATCCAGAACCGGGTTCATCTGTTTTTACCCATATATTACATGCCCTCATACAACTAAATGTACAATCAGCTACAACACGTGACACATGATGTGTAGCCCATAGCAGCACCTGCTATATTTGTGGCTTTGCATTTTAAATGGACGGGTGTCTTCAGGCTATCAGAACGAGCTATTGCCGTGATGATTGAAGAGTGAGGGAACAAGTGAGCTAAAAGACAAAGTAGAAGAGGCCTGACAAATGAAATCAAACTTCATAAGACCTGCCAGTGGTGTCAGTTGTTATCCATATCTCAAGTGCATTATGGCACCGCAACGCAGCATACTGCCTTCTCATCTGTCGGCTCGCATTCATCACATTCTCGACTGTTTCTTTTAAGTCACTAGTGTCAGTGTGAAGAGGAGTCTTAATTGACATGTGAGTGGCACGGACGTGGACCGCTGCCTTTATTTTGGTGCCAAGGAGGGTTGTGTTGTTTTGATGAGCTATTATTGGCAGAAGCCAGTAGCAGATAGCAGTCGGCCTGGAAATGGGAAGTGACATCAGACAGAGAGGAGTGTGTCATTGTCTTCAGGCGAGTTCAATCTCGCTGTAAGTTCGGAACAGCCTGTTGAACCGTCACTCAAAAGACTTTCTTTTCTTTTGAGAGGAGACGTTTGGGTTGATTTGGTGAAATGTATCTGACATTATTTAGATGGTTGGTATCCATTTTTTGGGGGAAAAGCTAGAACAGGTTGGCGTGGTTCTGAGGAGATAATTTCATCTAAATCAGACTTATTATGTGGAGCATAGAAAGCTACACGAGCCTCCAGTCTTCACATGCTGGACATTTGAGGTCTGTAACCCAAATTTACACTTGAAGACTTATTCTCTATCATAGTATTTGGTTAAGGAGACTAAATTAAAGGCATGTTAAAAACTTCAAAATGTTCTATTTACCTTTACCAGATGTAAAGCCATTCACATAGATTGTATATGCTCTATATGATCAGGTTTTAACAATGAGTCCGTAGAAAGTGGAAATCTACTATAGTCACAATTGGGTCTGTGGATTTTCCTGGGTAACTATGACATTGTTTCTAGAAAGAGATGTTGCTGTTGATGTTTTTAATGTATTTATTTATATTCATACACAAAACATGGCTTTAGGGATCACCCTCAGCCAGACTGTATGTTTAGTGCTATTAGCTAAAGCTAGCATGCTAATTAGCTAAAGTGCTGGTGTAAGATGACCCATGTGTTCCAATTCAGGGGGTTGCATCTTCGGAGGAATCGGTTTAGTCCTAGTTCGCAAAGGTTGAGTCGAAACGGGACGATCTGTTTAATGGAGAGTTTCCTGTTTGCCTCACCAGCATGTTCTGCCCTTACTGCAGCTCAGCCACCTGCATACCTAGCTTGATAGCTTAGCCTTGGTGTTGTTGTTGTGAGCATGGTAGCACATTGAAACACCCATCCTTTGTCTTAAACCATGACAAATACACTGCATGGTTAGATCCCACCAGAGCTGTGAGTGTGTGAGAAAATCTATTTTTGTAAATGAGGCCAATTGTCATTTAAACATGATTTGAGGACCAGACTGCTCTCCACTATAACAACCAACGTAAACGGTTGATGCTATTACGAACACTCTGAGCACATCAGGCATTTAGAACCAGCTCAAAGCAAATCAATAGAAACACTTCATAATCACAATGTTCTCCTCTGATATTCACTCAGCTGGAGTACAGTGTAAATAAACAGCTCTCGGCGTAGTGCGTCCTTCTCCACATTGATCACGACCACGAGACCCCAGGCAACAATGCACAAAAGAAAAATGGCTTCCTGACTCTCACTCATCCGAGGCTCCGTGCAGCCCCTTAACAGGCAGAATCAGAAAGTCTGCTGCGGTGTTGCAGGCTTTATGAGACCATTACCGCTTTTTATTGTGTATCCCTGGACTAATGGCTTTCTATAGTTGCCCTGATTTACGGCCTGTCGGCTTTGTGGCTGTCCATTAGAACGGGGAGGTTGACATCACGCCAGTGGCTGAAGTGCCCACTGTTAAAAATGAGGAAGTCATGTCTCACACGGAGACGCCAGGCCCCTAAAACCTCTGTTCCAAACCATATTGATGGCTGCTTGTTTTCCAGCCTGTTTCTGTCCCTTCATATGTTCCCCTTCTATTTCACAAGGGTTGTTATTAACTGATTGACTCTTGACAAACACTACAGTGTTGCTGAGTGACACATAAATGACACATGTCTGCAGAAAGTAGGAGGAAAAAATATACGTCTGTCAAACCCATTAACACTAATGTTGGAAATCAGCTGCATGAAACTGTGTTTTTTTAATGGGTGCTTTATTATGGTGCATAAACTGTGGCCCCAGCACTTAAACACATCATTAAATATTAGTTTGTCATTAAGGTTTTATTTTAATCCTTTTTTTTTTGTAAGGTGTTAATGGAATAGGTGTTTTAGCAACATGAGTCACTCACACATACAGTAGATGAGGTTTACTGGTGCTGACATCGGTTGATCTGGCAAACACCATTGTTTTCTTTGACAATAAAGGTTAATTCTACTGTCTTTTTTGTAGTTTCTCTCAAAAACGCTGGTGTATTCTGAAAACATGGGGACACGGATATAAGGAAGACAAAACACAAGTAGCCAGACAATCTCACAGATCCTATTTCATTTTAGAAATATATTTTGTGGGGATTATTAGACGGTGGACTGGGTATACCCTGGGATTGAGCGGTGAGTGTCTTAAACCCCCAAATCCCATGGGATGACCCATGATCTGATTTTGAACAAAGCCCCTTGGTTAGCCAAACTTAATTTGCAAGAGAAAACGAAGGTGAACAGTGAATTGTGACCTAAAGCGAATGTAGTAAACATCTCATACAGTCACAGATCAACTTTGTTGTTCAAACGTGACCTAGGATACTTTCTGTTGCTGTTTGTGTACAGTTCTCCTCCAAAATAAGGGATTAGTATCAGTTTATTGTGTGTGCCTCTGTATAGAGTAGTTTTGCTAATATACTCTTTGACCGTTTTACCCCAAATCCTGTCCATTACTGAAATGAGTTCTCACAGCTTGATGAAAATGACAGTTTAAAGAGACCACTGTCATAATAAACCAAATTTTCCATTTAACAGACTTTTTGCAGGTTCTATCTCTAAGAAAATATTATTTTGCAAGGGGGTAGAGATTTGGTCTTTTCCACAGCCAACATTTTGACATGTCATAGCTGGCTTGGAAAAGCACAGTTGTAAGCCATTACATTAATGATGGCTCTGCTCCAATCAGGCGTCCTGAAGGGTAGCGGGTCCAGCCTATTACACACGCTGGCCCTCTGTCATGGTGTATCGGGACTCTTAAAGGAACGGAGCCATTAATAATATTATCAATTACACACTGTTATTAGTTTCACCTGTGCCTTTAATGCTGTAACTTATCATAACGTTATGATATTTCATGTTTGAATTGATTCGGCCTAATCAGATCAATGTTTAAATTGTTACCAGACAGGACTTGGATGATTGTAAATTAAAAAAAAATCGATTCCATTCCAGTTCCCAGGGTTTTTAAAACAAAATAGCATAAAATAAAAATCAGAAACGCTGTTACGGAGTGAACACATGCAGACAAACAGGAAGGAATGTTTAATTTAAAGGGGATCGTAAACGGATCACTATACAAGAAAGCCACCTCAGACTTTTATCTCCGTTGGCTCTTGTATGACCTTTCAGCACTGCCTCTTTTTTATGTACAGCAGGACTAACTTTAAAGCCCGTTGCGTCGCAGGACAGCGCTCTTACCTCAGATAATCTGTCCTGAATCTTCCATAAACCTCATTTTATTAGCTCATACACAAGGCTCATCCATGTGGAATTAGGGCGAGAGGAAAAAACGTAACCGTGACAATTTAACTTCCTTCAGATGTTCTGACAGGAAATCACATTGCACAAAACGCCGTGTGCTGTTGTTGTACACGATTGCATGTGATACACAATTAGAGAAACTCGCTCTGAAAGACAGCAGATACCTCGTCAATAGTTCGCCGCCCTTCGCTAATTGTCGGTACGGTACCAGAGCCACAGGCGGGGGGTTAGGCAGGTGATCCCTGACGGGGATGGAGCCGGTCTTTCTTCACACAAAATCAATTCTGGCCTTTGGTGTTGGCAAGCCAGCGGGGTTCGTGGCAAGGAGGGGGAACACATTTCTGACACCTCCTGACTTTTTCATGAGGTGCTGTTTGAAGTTTTAAGCCCCCACGGAGGATTCTCGGGGCGATGAATATAAAAGGGGGCGCAGCTTACAGCTAAAGCATATTATCATCAATGAAGTCTGTGAGGAAAGTCAAATGATTAGATTTTTATTTACCATCACATTTCATTTTAAGGACCTGGGAAGATAACTTAAGAACACCGCGCCGGTACAAATCAATCGGAATGTTTCTTCAATGTTGCCAAGTGGTTTCTTTTTATGATGGACGCGCTTTCATCATCTGCTCCTCTTAAGTAGTGCTTGTCTCGAGTGGTTCCTGTTCTTTCTCTGTTCATGCTCTGTGGTGGGCACAAAGAAGAGGAGCATGACCTCAAAGCATCTTTTGTTGCGGAGGCAGCGGAGGGTGATGGCCGTGATTCATGTGACGGGGTGAGGAGGTGTGGTAGTTACTGAGGAGGGTGGGCCTGACAATGACAAGCTCGACTTCTGCAGTCCTGGTGGTCCTGTCTCTCAGTTGACTTCCTAATAACTCTACTCGGCTTCCTAATGAAATGTTCACACTGTGCTCATTTCTCTGATGTACATCTCAGTGGTACACGTCTGGATAGGAGTCACCACCTCTCAGATGTAGTTTTGGAAAATGATCTTTGTTAAGGAGGAAAAATTTTCTGTTTGTTTACAATGATATGTCACAAAACAATATGGGTTTATTGTGAAAACTAAGTAAGTTTGAGCACGAACCAGCTTTAGCAGGACATTTGCATTCTCTTTTTGGTTCTTTAATTTATTTTTAATCTCATCTGAACTTCTTGAGCTGCAGAGCACCTGCTTTAAAATGTATTTTAACCACTTTTATTGAGAAATTAAAACAATCCTGTATTCTACATATCAGTGACCTAGTAACATTTACAAATCCAGAAAGATTGTGGTTAGATTAAATATTTAAAACACAATATTATTTTTAATGTTTGCATTTATAACTGAACTTAATTTATCACCCTTTGAAAATTTGGCATCTAAGATTCTAAGATTTTTCACAATCTGGCAATAAAAGCAATAAAAAGCGATTGGCCACATATAAACCCTTTGTTTGTATTAATCTTAATTGGTTGGAGATATCTTATTTATGTGGCTATAGTGTAAAAAGTTCCTGCAGTGTATAGTGAACACAGATGTATTTAAAGCTAAATACTACGTCTTCATTTTTAATAAAGAAGTAGTATTTAATTTAAATTTAAATTTTTAAAAGGTTTCACTGTAGCTACTTATCTTAGTGCACCAAATCCAAAGATGTGTCATTCTCTGACTCCCTCCAACAGATGCTGGTGCTCGTCTCATGGAAGTGCAGTGTCCTGGATCTGGTGGCACTGCCATATAACTGCCGTATAAATAGATTCCTGCGACAGAGCCATTCATCTCCGGCCATGAACACATCAACTTTTACAGACAGCTCGCCGAGACCTCTGTGCTTGTTAGGGCAAGATCAGCAGTCCAGATGCCCAAGATGTAAACTTGTGAAGAGAAGATTAATTCATCTGTCATCCCTGCCTTTGACAGTAGTTATAAATCTGATTTAGCTGTTGAGCAGGGGCCACGAAGAAGGGCAGTCGGACATTAAGATTTCAAAGGAGTGATATCAAGAGGACGAACCCGTGACTCACGGCCTGCCACAAACGGGTCAAAAGTTCCTGTGAGATGCTGCGTGCATGTGGTGTGATGTTTTTGCAGTTTCGGGGGAAGAAAAAGTTTTTTCTGCTCATCTCTTTTTACTTGTGTTTGTTTCCAAAATGGCGGCTATCATGTGAGGCGCCTCGGACAAAAAAGCGGGCACAGGGTGTCAAAGGAGCTATTTACTGGTAGATGGATGGGAACAGGCGATACGCGGTGGTCACATCCTGTGACCATCTGCACGGGGAGTCATGCTAGTTATTCACATCGGACACAGATGCTCTGGTATAACATGAGCCTCTATGCAGATATCTGGATGCGTGACAAAATGTTTAGTGCCACAGTTCATGGAATGTCATCTAGGCTCTGGCATGCCAGCGTTGATTTGTGTTTATCACGGAAAAGCTGCCTTCTTCTTTAAATCTGAACTTCCACTGTTTGTGTTTTCATGAAATCAACTTCTGATTTGTCGACGTCAACTCACACTTCTTCTGTTTCTGCGAAATTAACTTCATCGACTTTAGAGCCTCTAATCTTAAGCCGTCTGTACCTGTAGGTTGTGGCATCATCGACAATTTCTCTGGTGTTTTGGACGTTCACTTCCTTTTTTTTCTTTCTCGACTAAACCAGACGGAGCGTTAAAGAAACTCTGAGGCGTTTGCCGACAGTGAAATGACTCTGTGTGTAACACACTGCTGTAGGACGCTTAAGGTGGGGATAAATTGTCATAGCACATTAAACAGCTAAATGACCTGATCACAGCGGCGTGTAGGTGTAGTGTGACAGGGTGGTGGGAGGGGCGACACACGATGATGAATCTCTTCCTTTGAAGCCCCCGTTTCTTTTCATCGTGTCGGTGTTGCTTTCACTCAGATGTAACCACACTCTCTGTATTGTAAACAAAGCTCCTTTGTGATGCGAACACAGCATGAATAGATGTAGTTAAGGGAGTCTATTGTTACTACATAGGGATGTCAACCTGAGGGACACTGAGCAGACCTATTCACTTACATATTGGGTTATGTAGTCTCCGGAAGAGGGTGTTCTTAGGTACAGTTCTGTATGTGACTCCTATGCAGTTATTTTAAAGCTTTCGTTACTTTTGTGATTATTATTATGTAGAAATAAAATAAATAAATGCATTTGCATGTCTAGAAGTGAAAATAGATCAAATAGGCCTCCAAAGGTTAAGGGATCAAGGTATTAATGAATTAATAATTGTATTACATTAGTCTGACCTGTAGAGGCCATTCTGCCTAAGGAGAACTTCTGCTGCTTTTACTTGAATAACTCCCACTGACATCTGGCTTTTGTCTGCATTGGGAATGAATACAGACGGCATTCATTCATTCATTCAAATACCTCTGCACTGGCTTGTATCAGCTCCGATCGGCACTGATAGAAAAATTACCTGGGTGAATCTAAGCACATTGTTGTACAATATTGTATTATACTTATTTTACATTTATTTGGTAGATTCATAGTCAAGTCTTACTTTACATATGTCAGTTATTATATAAACTACTTCCTATAGCTACATGCTAGACAAAGTGAGGCTGTAGCTGCAAAAACCACAGAGTAATGAGCGGAGGAAAAGTGACTTTCACTGCCTAATGGAAGATCGTGTTATTTCGTCTTTCAAAGGTTCCATAGATTCGCTTCAAGGAAAATTCGGAATGCCGGACACTTAGCATGTAGGTTCCATGTAATGGGGCATTTATTCATTGTCGTCCTGCTACTTTTACTTAAGGAAATGCTTTGAATACCTAATAAACCACTGGTCTGCTGTTTAATGTCACGACTCATTTTTCATCCTCAGCTCCGGTAACTTACTTACTGTTAATAGTGCATTTCAGTGGTCTGCTCTCTCCAGTAAATTCCCATACATTACAGTACAAAGTAAGTCCTAATATACTGCTGACTTGCGTGAACCTAATTACATTAATGATGGCATCAATTACTCCACTGGTGTGGTTTGGCCATTGTGGTGCATTTTTTTCTCCGAGCTGCGGCACAGAGGACAGTGGGAATTTTGACATGTCAAAGCGTCCAGGGCCAGAAGCAGGATTAATGGCCGCCTGCCTGCATCCAAGGTCCTTCAGCAGTAATTGCAAGCAGAATCTGACTCTATGATCTCAGCAGCAGTATGCAACATGCCAAAACAGCCTCCCTTTGACAGATTGCCTTCCTGCAGTAATAACTTAAGCCTGTTCGTTCTCTCAAATTAGGCATTGCGTGCCTCCCACGCCACAAAACAGGAGCAATGACTTCTTTCCACCTCCTCTGGATATACATCTTAGTATATATTTCCCTGCTATGACAGATCAGAGTTAAAATCCCCTTCTAGCCTGCTTTTGTTGGCCACATTACTTCACCAGCCATTGACAAGTGTTGGGATTAAATTTTGTGAATAAAAGATGTAATATTCATCTCCCGCAGCCTCGCGGAGCCGCCCTAATGAAATGCTTTTTTGCGAGTCACGCCACAAACATCTTCGGGGCACCTTTACTATTTTAGCCTCTGTGCTACATTAGCCTCCGGGCCTGTGCAAGAATAAATCTCACTGTGCGGCTCCCTCTCTCATTCTCTCAGTTGATAGTTTCTGTCCAGCCCCGGGACAGAGGGACTCCTATGTGGTGCTCTGTGGTGGGTTGTGTTCTCTGGAGCAGCTAAAAGCCTGGCAGCTCCACCCCATGACTGTCCAAACACAGTTGACTCCAGGCATCCACATCAAACAGGGGCTCTCTGCGAAGCCCATTGGAAAGTTAACCATGGGGTGCTGAGCTTATTTATTTATTTATTTCCCCCCCCCGTATTAAAAATGTGTCTGGCTTCGAATTCCTTCTCTTCTTTTACTCGTTAGTGTTTATAATTGACGGGACAATGCTGGTTCTGAATAGCGGTTTGGACGCGGCACCCGGTTCCACTCGGCTCTTCTGGATCAAGCATAAAAAACCCAAGGTTCACGGCGAGTAACAAGAAAAGACAAGTTAATGAAAGATCCTTTCAGTCTGCCTCTCAGCGCCGCTCGCGACGGACATGTCGGGGTGAAATGAACTTTCCCGGCAATGTGTGTTTTAGAGCGCACGCACGGCAATCACTTATTCATCCTGCCTTGTGATCCTTTGACATTGACGTTCGAGGGTAGACGCTATGTGAAAATGTAAATAAACTTTAGAGGAGCTTTGGGTCAGCGTGGGATGAAATTTATAGTTTTGGCATTTACACTGCAGTCATCATTCATCCCCCTGTCGAGAGCAGAGGCCTTGATCAGCAGAGCCTCCGTTGGCCCTCGGATGACCCCGCTGGGTATCTGACCAGCTGTGGTTCAGATGCCTCAGTCTGAGATGTTCGGATTACAGTAATAACCGAGCCCGTTAACCCCTTCTGCACTGCAGAGGCCGCAACACCAAATCATGTCTGTTTTACTCCTGTTTCGGTAGGAAAAGCTGTTATGGGTGATTATTTGGGTCTTAAAAATATAACCTAAAGGGATCGGTTTACTCCAGTCACACCCACACATCCACCCACACACACACACACACAGACACACACACACACACGCTCAAAGTATAGTTTCTTCTTTAGCCATTCATCAACCCAATTGGTTACACGTGTTGGGTATTTGAACATTGTGTCTCTAAAGTGAAGGATCATCCAATGTGGTGTTTGGGCATTAACAGAATTAATGTACAATGTGTTACTCCGACCCCTAGAGGTCTCTAGATTGAGTTTGAAGATGTCGGAGCGTTGGATCATGGGAGTTGTCTTTACCGTCATTGTCGAGGAAAATCTACCTGACATGACTGATGAGACAATGGATTCAAGTTATTTTATTTATTATTATTAATGTTATGGTAAAAAAATGATTCTGAGCCTTTACGAGTGACCAATACAAATAGTGGAAGGCAAAAACAGCTAACAGTCTAACAGGGTACTTTCCTTCGTCATATGTTGTTTGCCCCTGAAGGTTGAGCAGAGACATGCAAAGCCACACGGAAAGTGGACATGATGCAATCAGAATGAAACATCCTGTCACCTTGAATAGGATTCACAAAATATCTAGGTCTAGTCATTTTAAGACATTTGCTACATATTATGTTTTTGAACTATTTTTCTTTGCACAAAGTAGAGTTTTCATGTATTTATTTTAGAATGTTCATTCACTTCTCTTGTGTTAGTCTGGTGGCAGGAGTCTCAGAGGCTGATGTCTCATAAAACAAAGCTATCCGCCATGATCCTGGGACTTTCATGAAAGAAACAAATGTCCTCGCTGTAACCTAGATTATAAATGGACTTGGCAGCCACTCTAAACTCTACAGGCTAGTATATAACAGAATGTGCGGCCCTATAAAAGCCAAATCAACGGCTGATAATGGGATGGTGGCCTTTAAAAGCAAAGTGCCAATTATTTCAAATTGCTCCATTAAAAAAAAAAGGAGCAACCACAAGTGTCATGTTTGCATTTGGACACAACAGCTCACTTCTAGAGTTCATGTGGGTGTAGCCGCGGTGTAATTAACACATCCAGCCTTACGCAACCTAACGAAACAAACGATGTTGTTTGCCGACAGCTCGACGTTTTCTCACTTCAGCGGCGAGAACAAAGCCGCTCACTGTTGTTCCTGCTTTTAACAGGTGAGCGCTCCGGCTATTAATTTGTGTTGGGCCACCTACTTTAATTGGTCTTAATCTGGAGTGAGCAGCTTTGATCTCTCTGACAGTTTGACTGCATTAGCACGAGTGTGCAGGCTAATCCTTTGCGTAGCTTGTTCTTTTGGCGCAGCCAGAGGCCTGTCCAACGATAATATGTCAGCTGAGGGATAAGCCCTCATCAAACAACCAGGTCTAAGCTTCTGGAAAATGGGGGTTGAAGGGCCACCATCACGCTGTGCTTCAAACAAAGATAGAGACGTAAACCGACTCTGGCTTGCAGCGTGTAACTCATAGTTAAAGGGACATTTTCAAGGTTTCTCACAGTTCGTGCCCTTTGCGCTATCTTGTGTTTCGGCGTCTTGTGTCCTGTGACCCCCTCACTTTTGGCTTTATGATAAACACCATGACGTGGTTTTCGAACCTCGAGCGAGTCCCGGGCGTCACAGTGAATCCAGTATTTCTATCAGCACCACCACTGTTCATACACACTCTGCATGCATGATCCACATGTCTAAACAGGGGCTTTGTCTGTGCTGTGTCATCTTATTAGGAGGTAACAAGCGTATGAAGTGTTTGTCCTGAACTCGCGCTGAACCCTCATGAATTATGATAACCATCACGCAGTCAACAATATCTGCTTTCAGCGAAGGAATAGAGAGATAGTGTTTGAAATGTAGAAAATATCAGCACTTGTGCTCACCGAGTGATTATATCAGACATCATGATGATTAACTTATCACGACTGGCATATCTTGTCCTCAGTGGATCTTTTGTTTCTCTGTGCTTCAGTGGAGGAATGTGAGCAGAGCTCGCGGGGTTGTGCTAGAAAGGGCCAAATATATACAATAACACTAACTCAAAGAAGACAGTTAGAAATCACATGGGTTCAAAAAGATTATTATGCTCATAAATCAATGTTGAATAAAAAAAAAAAAATTCCACTTCTACTGCTTGTAAGGAAGTTCAGTTGGACCTTCAGTGAAGTGAGCAAAGGCTGAATTTGGATTCAAGGCCTTGAGCTGAGTCAAATGTGTGTTTTTTGAAAACACCTTCTTTGAATTTGTACATGCTCGAAGTTCCAGATAGCCACAGGATATGAATTAATTTTTCAAAATGTTTTAACAGTTAGCATTTGTCGATGCTTTTTATGAGCACTTCAACCAAAGAGTGTTTCATTTGAACACTTTTTCTCGACCGAAGAGGTAAAAATTCTGTGAAATGCTCATCATGTGACCCCTCAGATTAATTTTGGGATCCCGGGGGGGGTCCTGAACCACTGCTTTGGATTTATTTAGAATCCATACGGTTGTGAAAGCCGCAAAATTCCTTCAACCTATTATGTTTAATGTGTTAACTGCCTGCCTCAAATCTTCTCAAACGTAGAGCTTTGCCACACAGGAGGTTTCCTGTAAGTGGTCATCTGCTTTCATTTGTATTTGTGGCCATTTGGCCGATCTGTCATCCATCAGAAAACAGTAACAATATTCGGCACACCGGGGACACTACCGGAAGGTGACTCGCCAGTCGTGGGCACAAGGTAAAGATTAATCAGATGTTATGTGAACTATCACCAGCTGGCAGCACCAGCCTCTAAGCTTTTGAGTGAGTAAGTCCACAGAGGGGCCCGTGGCACAGCTGAGTTTGTCTTGTAAAAGTGCAGCTGTCCAAGACATGACAGCTACAGCATTAGCAGGGCCATTAAGAGGTGTAGAACATTTCCAGGGAAACCATTTGAAAAATGACAACCCCCGGCCCTGCTGAGATATTAATTATACGCAGCACCCATGGAAAATAAGCGAAAACAGTTGGTGAGACAAAAGACGCCCTGTGCTCTCACAAGATGCCGTGTTTGTGCATCAAGCATTTAATGAGCAATAAGCAGAAAGAGGAAAGGGGGAGAAAATGCTAAATTGTAACTATTGCCAGTAGCAAAAGCTTTTGGAGCACGGATGGCTGGAGCAATGACTAATTACCTGTCGGCTCATTTTCCAGAATTAAATAAGAATTCTGTAGGAGAATTAGGACGGATTCCAGAGGAGAGCAGATTTTAAAGACGCCTTTTCCTAAATAATCGTCCCTCAGGAAAAAAAAGGTAGATAAACAAATGCATAATTAATTTGTCCTGTGAGTGTGTCAGTGCAGAGACTCACTGTAATATTTTTGTAAGTAATCTTAGACAATGCACTGTCCCAGAGAACAAGTGGTGCTGGATGTAAGGACATTGCTTATCTCTTTGCAGACTTTAGTTTGGGTTTAAATTTGCAGAGGATCAATTAAAAAGGGTTGATTTGGTTAAAATAAAATTATTAACACCCATCTATAAGAAAATCCCTACATCAATACCCAATAACCTGGTAATAGTATGTGAAAATGTTGAAGTCTCTGGTTGCAGGTCATGCTTTAAGTCGATATTGAATGGTGGCCCTTAAAGGCCCCCTTAAAAACGCTCCTGCATGCAAGAAAGAAATTCAGGAAAACCGTACACGACGTGTTTGTCAGGTGAAACTAATACGAGAACTGCTCAGGTGTGCCGGTTGTAAAGCCGACATACAGGTTTTGGGGTAAAAGATGAGTCATGTCGTCATAAAGCCGCCTCATAAAGATGCTTTGCGATGCCATAAAGTGCGAGCATGAGGAGGTCAAGAGGAAGCTGAACTTGTTTGGGCCCTGCAGGGAGGAGGGGGGTGACACGGAACATGGCCGCTCCTATTACAGAACAAAGATTAAACTTTTTATGTATGGGATATTTTCATCCCTTTTTTATGCATAAAGCCGTTTCATAATGACTAAATCTGCCCGTGGTGTTAATTGGGGATTAATACGCCGTGTTTTCAGTGGGTTGAAGGCATTAACAAGGACCCAACAAGGTGTCTCCTAATTAAAACTGCAAGTCCCTGAGAGTGTTATAATTCCCATAAGAATGTGCTCCATTAATTGGTCATAACTAAACCCTGCGCAGAGTTGATTACAGTGATGGTGGTGAGCCTGGTTATAGTGGTTTTAAACTCTGAAACTACCGTGTGCGTTGGAGCTATTTCCCGTCCTCCCCTCAAGGGAATGAGAGGAGCTGATGATGGCCACATAATGTCCACACACCGAGTCTCATAAATAAAGAGCTGCCCCCTGAGTGCAGACTCTGTTTATTATACCCCCCCCCCCCCCCTCCCCCTCAACCCTCACGCGCCAGCCCTTGGAAGAACTTATGCAGATAGGTGCAGCACCATTCATCATCACTTCGATTCATAAATAGCCAATAACTCATCTCTCTCTCTCTCCATATGGAAGATTAGACCTTGGAAATGTGACTTAAGCACAGGAAGTGTTCAGTTCATGAAAAACATGAGTGATCACACACACACACAGACACACACACACCCTCACCCACACACACTCATCTCCCCTTTAGTCATTATATCTTAGTCTACATGTCATTTCCCTGCTCAGCCACCATCCACGAGGCCCATGAAGAATCAGATGAGAAGCTTCTCGGCGGTATGCTGACTGAGAGCAGATGAGCTGTGTGTGTGTGTGTGTGTGTGTGTGTGTGTGTGTGTGTGTGTGTGTGTGTTTTTTTACTGTAGTGTGCTGGTTTGCAGAGAAGAGGCCACAGAGGTGCATAGACTGATGAGAAGGGATGATATATGTAGCGCCGGTGTCCCAGCTCTCCTCTGGCCCATTGTCATTAATCACGGCCATTAGGCTCGCCCTCCACCGCCGCTCGCCTTGTCTGCGCCCAGCCATCACAGCCCTCCCCTTTGTCTCATATCCATAAAGGGAAAGGCCGTATACTTTCACCTCGCCTCCCACTGCAGAGATACGGGGATGCTAAGAAGGGTGCTAGCGTGTGTTCCGGGGGGGCTAAAAGTTATAATTTATCATCACGACATGAGAGGACGTCTCGTTACTCAAAAGCAGAGGAGTTTAATTCAGAGGTTTATCGTCCCACAGATTTCGCTTCTTTTTTTTTTCACGCGATTCACAATTTTATCTTAGAAATAAGTCGAATTGTTTTAATCCCAGCACTCCCATTATCTTCCTGTTGTCTCCGCTGGAGCTAATCAGCAGTCAGAGTCGCTCTCTTCTCCCCGGCACAGCCTCCACGTCGTTAAGACCCCCCCCCCCCCCCCCCCCCCTTTCCCTCCATCCTTTGTGTCATCAAACCCAAGAGGTCTGATATGATAATATGTGTGAACTGAAATGTGAAAGCAATTCATATCACTTTCCAAGGGCTTTGAATTTTTGATTTGCATAACTAGAGAAAATGATATTAGATGGGCATATTGATTTAATTTCATCCTAGAGCGCTGTTAATTATGGTATCATAAAAGTGTCATCTCTTTATTATCGGGTTCAGGACAGGGGTTGATAGCTGGTGTTGGCGACGCACTCGCATTTCTACGGGGAAGGCCATCATCGTGATATTGTTTAGCATAATTCTACATTATGAGGCCGGGTCACGGCGGATTTGGCTTTTTTGAAATGATTATCTCTCGATCAAACTTTTTCTCCTTAAAGGATTAGCTGTATCATTTTCTCTGCCCTTTGATATTGGATGAACGTGTGTGCGGAGAGATCTGTTCTCAATGTTTTACATCTGCTCCCTCGCCTGCCTGCACCCCCCTGTGCGCCGGTGTTTTGATTTATATTCCTTTTCTTAACAGCATTACACGTCTAACATTATATGACCAGAAAAGGAGCACGTTCTTGCTTTCAAGTCGATGAATAACATGTGCGTTGCATATGGCCTTTGTGTGTGTTTTCATATCATAAATACTGCAATCTGTATGGGATTATGGGATAGCCTCCCTGTATATCCCTATCCCTCCCTATAGCTATGCATGCACATCCTGTAAACCGAAGGAGGAAGCTGAATAAATGAAGTATCCCCTCCTTGGCTTCTAGCTGAATTCAGATCTTTACAAATGGATTCCCTGAGTGCAATTTATCTAAATGAACAGTGATCATTATTGTGGATCTACCCCATCCTTAATGCTGGAGCACTATTGAGCAGATATCTCTTTAAACACAGCAAATAGGTGGTCTGGGCTGAAGGAAGGCCGAGTGCATTCATTACTTCTCGTCCCTCCTTTTTTTTCTCCTCAGGAACACAAAGCAGTGCATAATGTGCAATCTGATAAGTGTTCTCTTGCGTGCGCCGCCACCCCCACCACCTCCTTCATCGTCCTATACATCACTGGCCAGCTCAGCTGTGGTTTGCGAGAGGAGAACTCTGGGATTGGTGTGGCTGAAGTTGATGAATAGGCTTGCGAGGGTGAGAAACTCCAGGGCCAAGCTGTAGGTCCATCCCCATGGCATGTGATGCTGATTGGCTTTGTCCTGTGCGGCCGCTCTGGAGAAGCGGACATTAAGATTAAGTGATGCTGTCGTGTCGGGGAGCAGTGCACTGCATCATCCGGGGGAAGAGACAGCTGCGGTGGTTAATCCTTCATCGCCAGGGGAGCTCTGCCAGAGCAGAGATATACAGCCAAAGATAACCCTCCATAACTTCTGCTAAAGATCAGAAACTTTGAGTTCGTATCCATCTGTCCTCAATCCTCACTTAAAAATGAGGAACGAGCGGAGGCAGCGCTGCAGTCAGTGGAAAACAAATGGAGCAAATAACATCAAGATGAGGTGAATGTTTTAGTGAGAGGTAATCCCTCTCTAACTAACGGCGAGGAGAAGCCCGTCATTGTGCAGCACACACTGCGGCTTCTGTGAGAGGAGGGAAAAGCAACAAGGGCAAACAAACAGAAACCCATTTGCACGGCTTCTGCAATCGCTCTGTGTCAGTGGCTAACGGACAGAGGTGTACTTTATCACACATTCCGGGTTGTGGGAATTTCCAGTAGATGGAAAATCACGTTTAAACAGAGAGGGGAGAGAAAAAAAGCCACTCAGAGCCGAGCTAAAGTGGTCTGTATTTATGTGTCTGCGTGTGGCATCAGCACATTTTAGATTGCTGGGTTTGCATGTTTGTTGTTGGTCTGATGTAGCTGTCACGACGTGATGGATGAACATCATCATGTAAAGAGTAAAAGGAGAGGGAGGCCTGAGCGGCAAGAGAAAGCCGACATGTTATATTTCCCAGGATGGCCTGAAAAGATATTACAGCGGGATCAGTCTCTTTCTATCCACTTCACCCTCTCCTCGGCCCAAAGCAAAAAAATCCAGCCTGCTTGAACTCCGCCTTTTACATTTTCACACCGCTTGTTCCCTCACTTTTTTCTGAATATGCTAATTTCCCCCCGAAAAGAGCCACTGAGATCCTGTGGGATGAAATATTCGGCAGGGCGGCGGCGTACCTGCAGAGAGGAGCGCGTGTGACAGTGACATATTAGTTACGGTGTCTCTTGGAATCTGATAACTTCAAATTTGCCACCTTGTTAAGTTTTGATTTATGTGATACCATTTCACTAAAGTAATTGGCCTGGCCTGTTGTAGAAAATAATCAGCCTCTCTGCAGAACAAATGCTGGGCCATGCTAATGAGGCGGCCCGAGTGCCGAACTGATGCTGCCGACTGACAGTTATTAATGATTGTTATGATACACAGACGAGTCGAGATTGGACTGAGTGGGGAGGGGGGTGGGGGGGGAGAAAAAGTGACATTTAAAAAATACGGCATATTGGGAAGTACTAATGAAGTAATATACTGCTAGGAAAACAATCATGTGCGTTGTCACGACAATGTGTAATTACCCAACAGCCACCCTGGCTGGCGGTTTGGCAAGCAGGCTGCAGAAGGGGAGAGCAGAACAACCTGGCCCGGTAATGGATAGGGCTCTGCTGGCAAGGGGGCTAAGATGCACCAGGCAGTGACAGAGGTGTACAGATTGATGAATTAATGGAGTCTTTCTTGGGACATAAGGGGAAACCTCTGCGGCATATGCTCGGCTTGTTACTTTGGAAAGTCTACTGACCCTGAAAGTGAAGCCGTCCCACGCAGGGAGTTGTGGCTTTTTTATTGCTCTTGGTTGGATTCCACACACTGAAGTGTAGTCAACTGCAATTTGGTCCCATTTTATAATGGTGTCCTGTAAGTAGTGGAATTACATTGTGATGGTATGATCATATTGTGTTATTAAACAGTTTTCTGTTGTAGAACTGAGGAATCTTTCAGTTTATGAACATGTTAGTATCATGTAATTCTGCAGGACAGCTCATTGCTTTGAACTTCAGATTAAAAATGGAATGTGATTTATCAACAAGTGAAGTCAATGAGGTTCTTGTACACAAATATGCCAAATATTTTGTATTTGCAGTTCTAGAATGAGAATATTGTCTACGTTTTGTTGTTTTATCTCATTTTGAATTTGTCATGAAAAACAAGCAATTCAAAGGCATCACCTCGGGCTCTTTGATTGGTTTGATGGTTCTCTTGTATTTCAATCAAGCCAATAATTGACAGATTTATCTATTATGAAAATATTTTTCAATTAGGCACGGAATGGCAAAATATAGAAAGCAAAAAAATATAGAAAACCTGTCTTTTTTACATTTAACTAAGGTTTTAATGCCACACAACAAAAAGTTCAATGGCAGCATTGGCCTTTGCTGGACACAAACCAAACTTACGAGTAATGGATCAAAGAGCCCCACCAAATGACATCACCCTACTCCTGACCTCCATCGTTCACCCGCAGCCACTTGCAGAGGTCTGCACATACTTGTCATTTAATCACGGTGCTGCGACACCCCTCTGTCAAAGCTCTCCAACATTCTTCCTTGGCATCGACTCCCACCGAGCGAGAATGAAAGTTCTCACAGCTGCTGACTGTCACTGTGGTCTTACTTCAGCAAGTGCCCATTGGCCGCGATCGCTCCCCCTCGCTCATCTCCCTTCAAGCCGCTGCATTAGGGCCGACTGCCGACCGCATCAGTGGGCCTCCTCGGCCCGCAGAGAGTCCCAGGCCCATCACCACGAATTAAAGCAGAGGCTCCGGTAATGGTGATGCTTTTGGTGCCACTGAGCATTACACTAACGCAAATGCTGAGGATCTTTGTCAGCTATTATTTCAATACACGGGTGTGTGGTGCCCTGTCCATCGCGGCCTCTTTGAAGCCCGAGTATCCTCCTGCCCCCACTTGGAGCGATTTTACTTTGAAATCCAGGAAGAAGCTTTTGTTGATAAATATCTAGTTAAGTAACCTAATTGTTTGTTGTTCATGGAGGTATTTCTTTGTGTCTTTTCGGGGGTGTTTTGTCTCTCCAGGCTAGACTCTAATTAAAGTCAGATAATAGAGGAGGTTAATCAGCATTTTGATCTGTACATTCATCAAAGTACATATTGTGATACAGTCTCAATTCAATGAGCATTGGAATTCAAATTCCCGACCTTGCAATAAAATCCTTCCCTGATATGCAACAAAAAACAAATAACTTCATTCTTGGCCCCGGATACCACGTTGCACCTCATTTCACTCCAATATCTTGAGTGTTTAAAAGAGGCAAATACAAAGCACTGAAAACACGACCTCTCGGATGAAGCCAAGACTTTCATCAAAATATCAAATTCCTCATTGTTTAGTATTTTGTCCAGTTGTGTGTCTCCCAGTTAATGACACAAACCGCCCTGCTGTTGTGGGACGCCCGAGTTGTGTACACTCCGCACTAAGCATCACTTTCCTTCTTATTCGCCGCCTGCCCTCGCCGTCCCCTCCTCCCCCCTTCCCCCTGCTCAATCTTCACGCTTATCAGAAGAGACAGGTGAGTTAGTGCGCGTTCAACTTCAAACCGGCGTAATTGTTTTTCATACGGAATGAGAGCCACAGACTAGACGTGGATTGTAGAGATACAACAGGACTGATTAGCGAGGGGTTAGATTTGCTTGCTGGACCATTTTGACACCTGTCTCCCCGCTTTCTCTGGAAGCTGGGCCTGATCCCTCTGTACCGTCAGTCACACTGGTGGGCAGAGGGAGACGAGAGGAGGTGAGATAATGGACTGAATAAGAGTGGGAGACTTCTCCCCCCCCCCCCCTCTTTCACTCAGGACGCTAATCACTGCTTGTCTTGAAAGTTTCCCGCGATGGAGCTAATACACTGTACACGTGTTTTCTACGGCTCATATTCTGGAGACAATGATGCTGCGGGGCAATTAAGTCCAATGACTTTTCCATTTCATTACTGTAGTAATTGATGTTGTGCTATTTGTAGATGGATTGTGCACCGTCAATGAGGTATAAAGTTTGTTACGGTAATGCACTCATCATACATCACAAGCTATTACACTGTTTTAACAACATCAATATTAGGCTTATATAAAAAAAGACTCTGAATGGCTGTGTGCCCTTATGGTCCATGAAAACTAATGTGCAGTATTCAAAATATGCATCCCATCTGGCTGCATCTTGTTTACAGAACACAGTGGCAGCTTGGGGTTATTAATCACGTTTGTCTTAATTACCCCCGCATAGCTGTTCCATCCCCAACTCCGCATTTGACCTTTTTGCTGGATCCATTGAAACCATTAATCATGCAAAGATCAACGCCAGCCAAATAAGAGTAGGTTGCGTCGCATTGCCTCAGCTTCATATGGAGGAACATAGTCCACTTGGATAGTTACTTATGTGTAATTATATGCAACTACGGACCATCAGCACAGCTGGTTTCCTTCTCTCCACTTGCATATAAAAAAGTTAAGTTTCACAGTATAATAAAAAAAACTACTGCAATAAGAAAGTCATCTCTTTCTGGAAGATAAACATACTTGTCCTCCTGCACCTTGATTTTTGTAAACTAACAAGCGTTGACATTACAAATAGTTCCTTCTCCAGCAAGGTAGAGCTTTCTGGTTTCTTGCCATGTGGCCTGGAGCAGAGTGGCTCCTAATGTTAATCTGACAGGTAAATGAGAGTCTGTGTGCGCTCTTATCTGTTGATGAGGGACAGTTTAGTCCTGTGGGCTTCAGTGTCCTTGCCAGAAAGTCAATACAGTTTGCTGAGAAGTCTTAACCCAGGCCATTTTTTATTTGTATTTGTCACCGCCAGCCTGAAGAATGAATTGCCATCTTTAAAAGCCTCATGGAGCAGCCACTCAGGAAACCGAGGAGACGTGCGTGATGAATAGCAATTAGAGGGTTGCTTTTGTTCCAATAAATAGATTTTTAATTGAAACAATTGCATCTGATGACCTGGAAGGGAGATTTACTGATTCTTTTTACCCTCTGTTGTCGACTGTTTTCTGTGGAACTTGTGTCATTCATCATTCATGTCAACAGAAATTTGCATGACACTGTGCAGCGCTGTGATATGAGAGAACTCCCTCTCCTCCCCTCCTCACCTCCAGTCAGTTAAACAGATGAACTATTGCCGGACAAAGATTAAACTGTAACTGGGGGTGCCACAGCGCTATGTGAATGGGGCCTGACAGACAGTTTATCAGTAAACTAATTAACATGATTTATGGTCGGGGGTTGGGGGGGTTAACCACGAGGCTTGCCCATAAATACAAAGGGCTGGCAGAGCAGCCCCCTTCTAAGGCGAGATGTTATCAGACCCCTTCCGCTCTGCTGGCATGAACTCAGCATGCATTCGTAAATGCAGCTACTGTGCATGGACGACCTTCCCCCCCGCCCTCCCTCCCTGTGGGTCAGGAGTTCAAAACCCAGCCCTGAAGAGTTGAGGAGAGGGGCATGAACTCCCGACCCCCTTAATGTAACAGGGCTGAGCAGTGGAAAACCAGCTCTTATCAAGCTTCTCCCACCCAGGTGCTGGTCTGCTCCGTCCAACCCATGAGATCCCACATGGAAATAATTGGAATTCTCTGTATTTGGGGCGAAGTCGTTTTAGGAAACCCAACACAAGATGTTTCAGGAGATGGTAACCCCTTAGATTTCAAATAACTTGTCTAAACTCCATAAGAGAAACCCTGCAGCTGACTTGTATCTGTCAAGCACTTGACACATGGTTAACTGGGCCAAGTAGTCGCTCCCTGGCCGTGTGGAATTTGGGCCTTTCTCGTGAGTTCATGTACGCTGTTTGCTCAGGAGAGATTTACCGTTTTCCCGAAAACGTGTTAATTGGGCTCTTTTCTTCTTCTGGGTGATGGACTGTTTTAACTCAGGCAGTCAGAGGTCGTCAGGTCTTTAACGTGGGATCGCCTCAGGTTTATTTTGACAGTAAACAAAACTCCAAACGGCAGACCTTGTCACCACGCTATCTTAGATCTGCACTATTGCGTAGATAAGGTTTGGATAGATTGGTGTAAGAATTTTTTGGGTGAATGCCATCACAGTTTCCCAATGTTTTCAAATAGCTTGTTTTGCTCCAACTAAAGGAAGGGGTGTTTCTGAAAGACTTTTTTATCTGTGTTGTTGTGACCCTCGCAGGTTATTAACATTCAGGACCAATCATTTCATACGGACTGAATGAAATGAAGAGCAAGTCACGTAAGAATGTCGGCTTTTGGCAGTTGTCAAGAAGTTACTGTTCATGAGTTTTGGGGGCGTAGCTTTGACGACACAGCTGTTAGGGGGGTGGGGGGGATGTAGCGTTGCATTGTTTTCCAAAGATTAATCACAGAAATGTCAAAAATTCATTATCAATGTTGAAGATATTCAGTCTCTTAAAACACAGGGAAAGCAGCAAACCCCCTCAGATGCTACAGCTACAGCTAATATATGTAGCGACTTTAGCTATACTTGGTTCTGGGGATGGTTATATCAGTGAGTTAAAGGTGCGTCACCATGCCCTATAATGTAGGGAGCACATTACGGCTTTTAATGATCTGCTGGTAAAGTCACATTGTTGTGTGTGTGTGTCTGTGTGTGTGTGTGTGTGCCATGAGACATGAAGAGCTTCTTATTCTCCCTCTCACAGATCAGTGTGATCAAGCACTCGTGATTAATCATGGCCGAGTGATTCTATGATTAATGTTTATACATTCCCCGAAGGATCTGCAGGACACACCCTCGCATCCTTCAGCATGTTTACATTTTCCCACCTATTATGAACGAAGAAGATGGAGAGCTCCGTTTACAGTTCACTAACCTTTGTGACGACCGCCTCTCATCTGCATTTAATTTCCTTTTTAACACTTCAGGAGATCTGCAAATGTCATAATAAAACAGGCTCGCGCTCGGCTTCTGAAAGAACAACACTCTTTGATTTAGCCGAGGGCGTTCCACTCCCGTTCCTGCTTTTATGAGAGCTCTTAATTTTTTATTGAAGGACGGTGCAAAGTAAATGCTTCCTCATCTAAGGAAGATTAAATGGTCTTATACAAATCACAGAAACACGAGGGCATGGGGGACGTAGGCCTGGAATGAGCTTTGCATGTCCTCTAAGTAATGTGAGGGGAGGCGCCGAGGGGGACAAGCGACGGGGAGGATGTGTTTCTCTGCAGACACGTGTAAATCAATTTATATCGATCCAACCAATGCAGCTGTAGCTCGGCACATTCATTGATTAAACAATTACATAACGGCTGGATCAATCCAAATAGAAAATTATATTTGATTTAGCTAAAACCTGACAGTCACATCTGCCCTTAGAGCTGTTTATAAGACACACACACTTTATGTCTACAGTGGTTTATCGTTATATATTGGTTATATCAACTAGCTGCTTTTACTCAAGTACACCGTGAGGTATTTTCATTATTCATCCATCCGTTCAATATTTGTGTGTCTTAATCTATCTCTGTTGTAAGAATATGTGTGAAGTTACTTTCTAATTTACATACACAGTATTTATACATATAAACAACTGATTCCAAATTCTTCTGTCCACTTAATTCAACAGTTTAATTAATTATATAATCTATATTTTATAAGCAATTCATGTAACATAATCAAAACAGTTATTGAGAATAGTCAATAGTCTCATTGTTGTTGTCCATGTAAACAAAGTTATTGTTATGTCATTGATAGTAACTGCAGTCCTGGTTACTTTAAACAATATGATACAATGCTGCTAACATGCTAATAAAGATATAAAGTTCTGGAAAAAGGGTCATTCTGCATAATACTTCTTAGCTTGAACTTGTAATGGAGCATTTTCACATTGTGGTCTTCCTATTTTGACGTGTTCCTCCGCTGGTGCCTTGTGATGGAGACGCAGTAAATCCATGTAATGATATTGTAATGTTTATTACCATGGTGATCACCAAACAGCATCACATTCTGTGTTCCCGACGTGCACCGCCGCAGCCGCTCATATTTTTTCACATCCTTGGCTGCCGTGTGATTTTTTACCATGTGTCTTTGAGAGTTTCACAGGGCCAGTAAACCACGGCTTTCAATTCCCCTGCTCTGGTGTTTTCACTCAGGAACAGGAGTGATGAGCAAACGCTTTCAGACTCAATCCTTGAGCAAAGGGCTGTGCTGACAGGGATTATTATTTATTTGTCATGGTGGATGTAATAAGCTGTAGATACAGGATGGAGGGCCCATGATTTATTGCTCTGTCGACCGCCACTAGCAGGACGTGCGCTCTAGCGTGCAGGATGAATACCGCACTGTCAGTTCTGTCCATCCGTCACCATCGGCTCTCTCCCCCGCCGCTGCCTCACTCACACTCCCTCCCATTTCGTGGCCACAATACATAAACAATCTTTCATTATTTTGATGCCTTCTTCTCTATTTGTTTTCTGCAACGTATAACCCGGGGTCTCAGGTTTTTATGTGTCCCATTATTTTGACGCACCAGCTCGGGTTGGGCACCTTGGAGTTATTGGTAAAAGGTTTAAAGAATCCATCAACTTCAATATTATGAGAATCAAACCTGTTTCTGCTCGTGTTGCGCTGCTTGCCAGACTCTTATGTAAACATTTGGAGCAATTGAATTAATGTTTTTCAGACACACATACACACAAACATACACAGGGGCTTCATCACGTGTCCTATTTACAGACATGCATCATGCCTTGCTATTCTAAACTGGGCACTGGCCACTGGCAATGTTGTCTTCCATGCAATTATGCCCCTATTTTGCTGCTGCTCTCAATGTTATTGAGCCGTGTCTCACAGAACCAGTGACTCTCCTTCCCCTCGCTAGGTCATGTAATCTTGTTAAAAGCCTTCATGGTTTTAGGATTATGTTATTGAAACGTCACTTAATTGGATAAACATTTTTCACGGAGTAAACACGCGGCGCTAGTTTCTGTTTAGTCGCCGTGAATATTGTTTACATGGCAGTGGGGATTTGCGTAAGTGGAACTGACTCTGTAAACAGCAGCTCCCACTAGAGGCTTTGTGTGAAAAGCAGGCTGCGAGCGAGGCATCGGGGAAAACACTTAGCCCACATATCAGAGCTGCGGACATGTGCTTGGTGAGAGGGAGCGAGCGAGTCGGTGACGGCGCTTAATTAATATGAGGAATTGCCTTTTGTGTCCGGGCAAACGACTTGAGCAGGAGCTGCTTTGTTGTTTAAGCCCACTCAGCTGAGTGTTTGGTGGGGGATTTTGTGTGTGTGTGTGTGTGTGTGTGTGTGTGTGTGTGTGTGTGTGTGTGTGTTTGTGTGTGCTGTAATCTGCAAATAACATTACACCCCTGCATAAGAAGCACTGAGCATGACAAAGCAGCCAAACTTCCATTCCCTGTGTCAGACTTTGTATCAGTCACTCCTCTTTTTCTCTTCCTCCACTCAAACAGCAGCCACCTCCCTCTCCTCTCCGGGCCCTCAGATGTCATTTACCACGACTCAGCTCTGTATCCGTCTTCTTTAGAGGCTCATTTTTCTCTTGCAAATTGTTATTTATGGACTTTTGTTTGTTCTCGGCCATCATTACTAACAATACACTTAATAGGAATCATTTGTTATCTGGCGTTGGTGCTGATGCTTTGCAGCGGGGGCAGTGGAGTGAGAATACTCATTTGGAGGTTGAGGGAAATCTTGACAGGGCCCATTTATAACAAGATCATTCTGGAAAGTCCAGTCGATTAATAACCCTCCATCGCAGTCTAATTAGCGCTCCCTGATGTAAACCAGTCTAAATCATGGTGTTGTGGGAATTTACCCGATAAAGATCATTGTTGATGTCATCCAGGTTGTGCATTAGATCCACCTTATTCTGTTTTTGTAAATGTTTCCTCTCCCTGTTTTTATTATTTTATAAAAAATGTTTCTCATTAGGAATTCCTCCCAAATAGCATTTAGAATTTTTAATTGACTAAATGCCCTTTTAGAATATCATCTATGACATATTGGATTTTTAACCGATTCCAATAGAGTCTGGTCTGTTTTCCATTTATCATCCAGTTCCCAGTTTAGAGAGTAAAAAATCTTATCTCTTCTTCTATTAACAAAGAAAAAAAACATGACAGTATTTATTCAGTTAAGTAGCAACAACTGTTTGCTCTTTAAAATTGTATAAAGCCTAAAGTTGCAAGATAATAGTGTCAATCACCAAAAAGGATTCATTACTCATTTCAGTCATTTGTTAATTCACTCACTGGTAAAGCTGCATGTTTATCACAGTTGTATGTCACTCTAAACCTTTATAAACAAATTTAAAAGACAATGAGATAAATGGATTAATAAAAACAACAAACACTGTGGATGTCGAGAGTTCCGGAGAAACATCGTTGAACCTTCTTCTCGGTGTCCCACTTATTGAGTTGTTGATGTTCAGTCAAACACAACTAACAATGGCGCTCCTCTGCACTATGTTCCAGCTGTGGCTCTGCAGGTGGAGCAGGGAGCGTTGGCTCGCCCTAAAGGTCAGTAGTTCGAGTCCCATATCGGAATGTCCTTGGGCAAGACAGTGATGCTGACCCGGATGGCCGAGCTGTCAGTGTGTGGATGGGATGTGAGAGTGATAGACATGGGAGTGAATGGGTGAATAGGAGCTGTAATGTAAATCGCTTTGAGTCGTCGTTAAGACTAGAAAACTGCTTTATAAAGCACTGTATAGAAATGCAATCAGGGGGTCGCCATCATGGTTTGCATGTGTCTGTGAATTTTTTTTATCATATCTCTATGCTATATCAAATAAAGGTAAAAACACCCCAACATTTTTTTTTTTATCTTTGCAATAAACACCGGGTTTATAAAGTATTCAGATATTTCAAATATTTCAATAGTAATTCCAGATTTCATGAAATATTATCAAACCCCAACCCTCTGTTTGACATGGCTTGAGAAACACCACTGAAACCTCCACCCGAACAGCTGACTCCTTCTTCCTTTCTCTCTCTCTCTCTCTCTCTCTCTCCAAAGTACAGTTGATTTACTGCTTATCAAGTCCTAATTAGTGATATATTTTCTGTCCGTGATGTCTATTGATGTATTTGAGAAGAAAAGGCAAATTGAGTTGTGGCCTGACCCAAGACCCAATCCCTCCTGAAAGCGTTTGCCCTCTTTACCTCGCTGCCTCTCTCAATCTCACCTCATTCCCTCTTCCCCCCCGTCACTCCTTTTTTTTTGCCAATGCGAGGCCAGGAGTGGTCTGGAGAAATGAGGTGCGGCATTAGTGTTTTTTTTCTGCTTGCCTGTGCAACAGAAAACACTGCACGTCAGGGGCCCCTGTCAGCAGATCGGGGAGATGCAGATGGGAGGTGAAAAAGCTCCCCAGTGGCGCTCGGGCCCTGCTCGGATGTGATTGCAGCCGCCAGGATGAAGTCGGCACTGACAAAGTGCGCGCAGTGATGGATGGACAAAGCCGGGAACTGGATGTGAGAATGGATGGGGCCAGAGTGGGAACTTAACACAGACAAACAAAATGAAAGACAGAGAGGAATTACCTGCTAAAGCATTCCGGCAATACAAATCCCAGAGCAATTTACTTACTGCTAACTGAGCACAGGAGGACTGTTTGCATCGGTACAAGTGCGGCCGACACCAGGAATGGCTTTCATTCAGTTGATGGAGGTTGCCTGATTTACACAATTGTTTTATGATTGCCTGTGTTTCTGAAAGAGTCCGATTCATACATATTAAATGCACGTAGGCACTCTTTCACATAAACCTGCTTGTACACACACACACAGGCGTAAACACAAATCTAGACTATACGACTGCAACTTGAATAATCTTTCCTTTTTTTCAAATTAATCTTTTTTGAGATTGTGATATGCGGCTATTGCAAGTTCCAGGTTCAATAGTTTTATTCGACAAACCACCAAATCCTCACAGTTGAGAAGCCAGGACCAGCAAATCGGTGGTGTTTCAATCCACTAAAGAATTTATTGATTATTGCTGTTGTTCTCGATTTACTCTCCATCAGTCCCCCATTCATTTCAGTACTATTACAAACTGCATCCAGGCTGTGTGTAGAGGCTTTACATCGTCAGTGTGCTCAACCCCAGTTTAATTTGTCCCCCCTCAGAGTGGACTGTAAAACACTAGACATTGTAGGTACCTCATGGCCTGGAGAGAACTAATAACCCCTGAAATTCGGGGGGGCAATAACCTTCCCAAATCCAGGACTTGTGGTGGTGGGGGGGGGGGGGGGGGTAGAGGAGTTTGCTCCCTTGTTGGGAAATGAATTCTCATTACTATTGCACTAGCACCACATTAAATGTCAGTGTTGCTGCTGGATGGGGCCTGGAAGATTAAGACTAATGCTGTTGGCCTCAGGAACTCCGATTAGAACTATTCTCATTAATCAGAGTCTCGGAGATGGAAGCAATTTAAAGCCCCGGTCCTCTCCGAGCATGGGGCAGGGCAGCACCCTGTCACCGACGAGGGGCGACGCACTCCCACCAATTAACTATCCCTTCATTACGCCCTGCCAAGGACATGAGGGGGCCAGCCACCCCTCAATACTGACTTCCCAATTAATCTGACCACAAACGATCCCCTTTCACTCACAAACAGATTATCAGATTGGAGTGAGTGGAATTTTTTTTTTACTTTGTACCTGCTCGATTCCAGAGTTTCATACTGCAGTCGGCATGGTTCATCATTCAACTCAAGTTAAGACTGTTAGAGTGAATAAAACCTTATTTATTCCTCTTTGAGCTCAAAATGTGCAAAGAAATGGGTTTCAAGTTGGAACTTTTTCACTTTTAAAGTGTCTTTTAGTAAAAGGAGTATATTTTGAGCTCTTTAATGTAGAAAGTCATAATCAAAGCTTTTAGAACTTTTATTATATAGATTTACAGTCATAATGTAAAAATAATAACTTTAAATAGCTCAAACAGAAGTCTTGCATATGGTTAATGTCGCCAATTTACTTGTGTGACTTTCCAGCGTTTAATATTATCAAATTGCTGACATTTCAGCTTTGGCTGATGCTACACTACTGGAAATTACAACCATTCTAACTGGAAGTACAGCGGAACTGCAGAATCAGATTCAGATGCATTCCAACAGCAGTTAAAACAAATCTGAATTGGCCTTAATCTTCTCCATCTGGCATGTAAACCCCAAAAAATGTACAAACTTATAAAGTCAGACAACGTTAATATTCCCAGCTTTTTCACATGTTGGTATTGTGACACATCCTCTTATGGTTTGTGTCATTGTCCAAGGATACAAGGGCCAGTGTGGTAACAGGGCAAACTGCAGCTTCGAAGGTTTAAACTGGATGCAGGCTGTTTGGTTCTCAATTAGCACCTGTCACAGGAGACAAGTTGCCGGGCTCTTGCTCCCTGTGACACCCAATAGATGAGCTCCTGCTTTGTGAACCACCAGGGAGACGGATGCGGCTCCTTGGCTGGAGTCAATGCACTCTGTAAACATGGAAGTAAACGCGGAGTGAATCTCTCATAAATCTTGCGGCGTAGCGGTATCATTTCCTTCAGCTGACCTTGGCGAAGGTAGCAGGATGGGAAGCCTGGGTGGCGAGGGGGGGAGGGGGAGGGGGGGAGGGGGGGCATTATATGATATACGGGCGAGTGGAGGGAAGGTGCGCCATGAATGAAAGTGGCCTGTGATTAGCTGTGAAATCTTACACATGCAAACTCTTCTCCTCGGTGCTGCTCATCACCGAGACAATTTAACTCCCATCTCGTTCGATGAGGCGTCACTGAGTGTGGAAGGCTGAAGATAACCTCAGACACGATACTGGTTTGTGGTACAAGAGGTCGGAGATGCTTGGAAATATTTCTGGTAGTTTGGCTTCTGCACGCTGGCTGCACACCAGCACCATCGAGCCCCCCCCCCCTTTGCATTTCAGACAAATACTTATCAACAGGCCATGAAGTAATCAATGCAGATAATCCATCTGGGAGCCTGTCGATATGCTAATCACTCTGTCTCATCGTTATTGCTACACGGCCATAAATCATTTGCTTTAGCAGAATGCTTAGCAGCTGTTGCAACAGTCCTGTGGTTGTGTGGAATAAAGTGCTGCCTGTTGTGATTAATGCCCCGGCATTGTGCCGCGCCGCACGCTGATTGTTTTCAGATTTTTGCGAGAAAGCTGGATGGATTGTATATCAATAAACCAAGGGGCGTCTAACATAAAGGTAGGCTGCAGGTATATCACTCTCGCTTAATCAATGGTTCTGATATGCTTTGTTAATAGTGCATTCATCTGTAGTGGTGCCAGATTCTGTCGGTGTTAAAGGGAACAATTCGTGAATCCGAAGTAAACAAAGAGAGGCTGCTGTCACTCTCATGATGACTGACGGGTCTTTCAATAGTCAGACAGTAGCCTATTTAAATGTATTACTTTTTTCATCTACGGATAAAGGTTTGTTTACAACAGTAATTTGTCATCCTCAGTGTTCAAAGTGTAATGACAAAACATTATTTCGATTTTCAAATAATACTTTATCGTTAAACTAATGCTGCTTAGATTCAGTTTTTCATCAACATGATTGTATTTTGTGAAATACACTTGTTCACTTTTGTGCCAATTAGAAGATTTCATCTGTGTACAGTAAATATGAAGCTCATTATAGCTCAGCAAAAAGACTGGAAACAGGCTTTATTAATCAAATCATCTGGAGCACATGTTTTTTCTTGTTTGTTTAATTTGTACAAAAACTGAAAAATGACAAACCAATCATTATGGTTTAAGGAGGGTGTAGAGACCTAAAAGACTTTCACTGTAAAGCCTTCACAAAACCTCTACTATCCAGTGGCTGTGCTATATTATATTTTAGTTAAAAAAAAAGAGCAACCTACTGCACAGTAGACGATCCTCTTCCTGTTTAAACTGGCACGCCCATGCCCAGTGTATGTTGCTGGTCAAATGATAGAAGTTGTCAGGTGTGTTGGGGATCATTTTCGATATGGAGGTAAAAGGCTCATCTGGATGGAGAACCTTTTAGTTTGAAACACCATTTTACATGTAACATAAAAGCATAGACTGAGCTGATTGTTGATTTTCTCATCTAACACTTCTCCAATCTAATCTAAATGAAATCTCTAGTATATATACATAGACAGTAAATTAGGGTTCTTTATTGTTGAAGAGGATCATGTGCAAAGACTTATAATACATATATTAGAGTAATTTATTTGGTCTGAATAATTAAGTTATTCACCTTTGATAATTTCCGAACAGTCCGCAGAGCCCATGGACTCCCGGCCATGAATTTGCATCAGGGACATTAGGGCTCTTGTCCGCAGTCATGTTGTCCGGCGTGTTTGGCCAAATCTCCGACTGAACTTAATTTATTTTGGCCCTGTGTTCCAGAGAGGCAGGAAGGAGTCGCAGGCGCGGGCCGAGCGAGGGAAGAAAGACAATTAAAACTGATAGCGCTCGTGCACATGAATGTCAACACCGGCCAGGATGGAAGCAATTTATTCAACCAGTCATCCAAGTACATGAAGTGCGCCGGTGTTCTGCTGCTGCCGCTGCAGTGGGACTCTGGAAAATGTGATAGTTGTTTCCTCTCGATGAATCACCAGAGGCAGGATGCTCGTCGGACGCAAAGTGGATTGTTCAGTGTCCTGATAACAATTTAAATCCTGTTATGGATAATGCCGGGTGATGGCGTCTTGAAAATTGAACATGACACTCAGGCGATTTATTATCTTTGTGTTCTTAACCTTGGATATCGCATTGTTTGTCCAACCATATCCTTTTGATCCTCCGGAAAAGTGCAGCCTCGATGGAGCCGTGTGTTTTTTCATTTGCGGGTAGATTGTAGTTGTGAACAAACAGATAAAACCGAGCAAGGAGGATGGAGATGAGATGATGCATGTGTCTAAAAGCAGCGAGTGGAGAGAGTTCGGCCTAAATGGTGCTTAAATGCTTTCAGATGTCACACAAAGCTGGAGATATGCTGTATTTGTCTGTGGTAAAAACACCACTGCATTATGCCCGGAACACTGTCTAATGTCGGGGCCGTTAAATCTTTCATGATGCAATTCATCACCTCGTAATTTTAGCCACAGGAAAAAGTTTCGGAGTCAGACAGTTCGCAGATGTGAGGCAGTTTTTTTCGGGGGGGTGCTGTGGGTGAAACAACGGCTCTCAAGTAAATAACTCAAGCAGCTCTTCCAAGCTTTCTTCAATAAAAAAAAACTTGTCATCGTTTTAAACGCGCCACCTCGTTAAAGTCGTGCCATTCGTATGAGTTAGGGAATTACCGGATTACCCAGAGGCATGTGCTCGGGTGTCTCGTACTGTAGACTCTCTCTCTCTCTCTGTCCAGCTGCTTCTTTCAGGCCCAGCGGGTATTGCCAAAAAAATCCTCAGCAAACAGACCTCCCTTCAGCCCCTCCTAATTGTTGTGGAGAGAATCCTCCCCCTCTGGTCCGGAGCTGACACCGGGGCCGGCCTTTGGTCTGATTTAAGACCCTGGCCCACTGATGACCCTGCTCTCCGCCCCCCCCCCCCCAACCCTGCTCTATCTCCTGCTCCAGTTTAGCTTGACTTAGGGAAACGCTTGCTCAGTCTCTCCGTCACTCATTAATCTGGTGAACAATGAAAGAGCACTGGGCTCAAACACTGGTGCATGTAAATCTTTAATGTGGAGCTTTTGCTTTTGTGTCCTTTGTTTTTACGAGACCGGGGCTTTTTGTCATAAACAGATTTTTGTTAAAAGCTGATACGCTTTGATGGCGGTAATGCACCTCGACGCTGCCACCCGCCAAAACAACCGAACAAAGAAGTAGAAGAAGGAACAGATTACAGTCTCCAGTATTTCAGAGTTTAGTTTCACAAATGATCTGTTTTCCAATCACAGGCTGGGAATCATAATGTTCCTGACTTTCCTGCTCTTGACTTTTTGGCGTCAGGCTGGATATTTCATGATTCATGCGCTCGCTATCCAACTTTAAGACAAATGACCAGCCCTTGACCTTGACACTTGGACTCTTGCACCACTTTTTGCAGACGGAGACGTGTTGCCTCTAAACACATAAATATATTATTTATGTGTGCTTAAGTCCCTGTTATTGTTGCCTCAGCACATACAAAGGCCAGAGCTGTGGCCTTGGGCCAGGCGACAGCTCACTTTGTCACATTTTTCATTCTCATGCATAATTAAAAAACTTAAATTACTTGCCATGTTCAAAAGTATAATGCTGCAGGAAGCAGACTACATGAAAATGTATTTTATTTTCCACGGGACTGTCAGGGAATCAATTAATCCTGATATATTATTTCATGCTGGACAGGCAGTAGGCTCCAGAAGAGAGAGGATGAAGATTGGCGACAGCTGTTCTCGTTGGTGCAGCCATATATTATAGCTGGCGTGTGTGACAGCTTCTGGGGGGAAATGGCTGAAGGGTATCAGGCAGGTGACTGGACTGTAAAAAGAAAAACGCAGTGGGATACAAACTGTTTTCAGAGACTGAGAGAAGATTTGTGGTGGTGAAGAGGCACTTTACTGCTGAGCCACATGTCCTGTAGGCTCCCCCGTATTTTATCCAACCCACAGCATTCTGTCACTGTTTATCTCTGAGCTTTCTGTAGCTCATGCCATTCTCTGAGCTGTTGTCAAACAAAAAGATTTAAGTGAAAGTTACCCTGGATTTACAACTGTTTCTGAAGTGTTGGTAAACTTTAAGTAACACCATTGTAAAATATCTTTAGGTGAATCTTTAAAGTTTCACCTAAAGATGTATTAACACTTTCGTCAGACTAATGTTTATTATCAATATCTAAACTGAACTATCTGTTCACTAAGGCTATTAAATCATGTTTATGAATCACCATTCGCTCCTTGGCAAACTTCCCAGCATGCATTGTTTCAGGGTCAAATTTCTCCAGAGATGAAAGACTTGTCTGTTTATTATATCTTCTAAGATGGCTGACAGATGTTTTCATGCAAAAAGTAAAATGCTGACCATGAAGAAAATTAGCACCCAATTCAATCTAAATCCTGACTGATATAAAACATGAATCTCTATTGAAACAACAACAGAAAAGGAAAACCCTTGAAATGTTGCTTACTCAAACTAAAAGCTGATATGATGTGACTCAACCTTTTATTAGAGGTTACCTTGGAATGACAGAATCAAAGTGTGGAACAAGAATCTTTGAATATATCTATTTTAAAGTTTTGTTAGAGGACAATATGTGCATTGCAATCTTTTATGTAAATCTTTTTCTAATGAAAGTTTTTCTTCTTCTTTGTGTTATATGAACAGCAGACAGGTACATTTAAAAGGCAAATCTCTGCCAACAAATGGAACAGATCATAATAAGTGACTGGTTGACCAGTTGCATGGCAGCATCTCATTGGTTCATCACCCTCAGTTCTTGTTAATGGAGCTCTTGTATGAAGGGAGATGCAGCCACTTAGTTCTTGTTTGTAGCCAGATGAAGAATTTACTCAACCCCCTTTATCAAATCTGAAAATGTTCATTTTGTTTTACATACATGATGGTACAGTCGACTGCTAACAATTATAGCTTTAGTAAAAAAATATTGGGGAGTGTATGAATCGATAGTTGTTTTTTTAATTAATTAATTTAGTTTTGTTTGCAAATATAAAAATATACCATAACTGGTCAACAATCACAGCTACATTGTTGACTTGCTATTTTTTTTACTAATGAACAACTTGATATAAGTATTAGATAAAGACAAAATATTAGAAAAACATCACTTTCAAGAGATAAAAGTTAATACCTTGGCCATGCATTCTAAAGTAAAGATCAGTATCTGCTATGTCCATCCACCGGGAGTCAAACTCACCACTACAATGACATGTGAGGTAATACAAACACCAGATAACACAATGCAGAGTCCTGCAGAGGCCAGATAACACTTCACCAGTGAACCAGGCGAGCATTTAACACTCATGGCCACAATATCATCGAGGACGAACACACACACACACACACACACACAAAAAAAGGTGATTTGAGTAAAACTGACAGCAGCTGGAGTTTTTTTTTATTATTATTACTTCTCTGAGTTAATTCCGTTGATGAAATGTTGTGGCACATGATGTGTGATATATAAAAGACAGGGGCATCTGTAATCTTTGCTCAAGGGCACGGATAACAGGCAGACAGGCATGTGAATGAGATGGAGAAGGGATGGGGAGCGACTCATCCCTTTTTCTGCCATCGCCACAGTGAAGATAGAGCAAGATTTATGGGACATCATCACGGACCACCTACAATAGCAGGCTGACCATCTTACACGTGAACCTCTCCCTCCCAGAAACCTTCCTCCATATTGTTTATGTTTAAAGCAAAACTGCAGAACGCACTGGATTCATACATTGGATATTTCAAGCAGCGATTTAGTTTCTGTGCTGTGTTTTGGCCGTAGTTATTACCCTTGATGCTTTGCACCGCTGCTAATCCCGCCCACCGATGATCGATTGGCGCTCGGTTGGTGCCACGTTGACTGACGCTGACAAACACCTCATGACTAACTCGGCGTTGTCTGGCCGCCGCACACATCCGCCTGGCGCTGTGTGTTTGAAATAATCTTGTAACAACCATCAAATTTCCCCAGGGATTCCTAAACAAAGAGCTACAGCACAAGCATAGCTAATGCTTCAGGATATCTGTATTTGTTTTTACACATTAGCAACCCATTGACGTTCGATAAACACAGATGGTTTGGAGTCCGTCCAGTTTTCCAAAAGTGCACCACAAAGCACAATAGTCTCACGCGTTTTTAATTACAGTCATCTGTAATGCTGTCAGTCGGACTCCACCTTTGTTGCGTAGCTTGCCGCTGAAATGCTAAACAAAGTCCTGCGTGCGAAAAGCCGTGTGACAGAAATCAAGGACAGTTATTTGTTTGCGTGTAAATCGTGTGTGATCAGCGAGGTGGGGTGGGGGGTGGCTCTGACGGGATGTAATCCGATCGGCGGTGATTAAACCTGTGAAGAAACACAATTACCAAGGTGCAATTCGTCGTTAGATGATTTCTCGTCTTCCCTCGAAGGGAAGTCATCACATCTGCCTCACAGGTCGGAGATGATTTCTGAGGATCGCATCTGGCGCCCCCCCCCCCCCCCCCCCCCCCCCCTCGGGACTCATTCATGTGTTATCATCAGTCATTACAAAGAGTCTTTATAAATTACAGTTCTGAAGTCCCTGTGGGTGAATCAGCTGCACGGTACGCAGCTGATATCTGGGAGTGCATTAAAACTTGAAATCAGAAATTAAGAGGTGCTTTTCTTGGTGATTCTGCAATAATGAAAACTTTGTTTTTTTGAGCTGTAATTCAAGTCCTTATTGCTTCCGTACTGCTGCACACTGCCGGGTAGAGCTACTTGGCAGAGAGACTGCACAAATCAGCACAAATATCCTCTGGGAGCAAGAAGAAACCATTGCAGACATTCTGTAGAGTATCCAATAATTTCAGGTGACAATTACAGTGCAGGACCAAGCCCTTCAGCACAGTTTATACTTTTTTAATGTTTAATACAAGAAGCAGCCAAATGTTTAATCAGCTAGAATTTAAAAAGGGACTCTTTTTGTGTGTCTGTGTGTGTGCTGCACACACTGAGCATCAGATTCAGTCAATCATACTGCACTTTGGATGCTCCCTGTAGCAAGGAAGTGCAATTTTTCACACAACTCTGCTAATTGACCTGAGTGACTGATGAGAACTGGGTGAATTATAACATCAACAGCAAGTCCTCGTTTGTTTCACGTAGTCGTTGGAATCTCGCGAAAGATCGTCAACAAACTCAGAGATGAGTTTTCTACAGTTGTCGCTACGTCGCATTCAAACATGGAGTCGGCTGTGAGTTTGCATGTTCGATCTCCACTCGAGTGACATCTGCGGCCTCATGATATAGATTGCAGCTGAGGAGCAGAAACAGGACAAACTGCAACCGTGGTGTGTATCAGGTTGCTTGCCAGAAGCTATTGAACTCTCCCTCGACAGGTCGTTCAAACTGTGACAGCCGTGCAAGGACAGTGGGATCAACTTAAAAGCCGGGGAAACAAAGTGAGTCTGGCCACTCCACTTCACATCTGATCCGCCGCTGCTTGTCGTTCATGTACCTGTCAGCGGCACCGAGGAGAAGGAGCACATGGCGGTGTGTTCGTCGGGGGATATCCTTCCTCTCTGAAGGCGGCGAGGGAGAACGCCCTGCTCACACAAAGGGGAGCCTCACTCCTTCGCACTGTTTATTTTTAGTCATAACATCCACTACAATTGAAAGTATGGGTCAAGGTGAGGCTAGGACACTTGTGGGGGGAGGGTGCCCGAGGAACAACAAACAGATGTTCTTTGATGATAATTGCAGCGAGGGGAAAAGGAGTGTGGAGGGCGGGCCCCCGCAAAGCGCCCACTTGTTGCGGCTGTCCCTCCTGCCCGCTGCCCCCCCCCCCTGAAGCCCTGTGGTGGTATGTTGTCTAGCCCCAGGAGTCAGAGTGGGCATGCTGGTGCCATTACCCTTACTCGCCAGAGGTGACATTTGTTCACAGTAGCAGCCACAAATTTGAATGTCAATATCCTCGCCTTGAACCGACCTGGTGAGGTAGAAAAAAAACACGTGTCAGTCAGTGACAGTCTTTCTTAACATGAAAGGTTAGGGAGCCACAGCCCTTAATCAAGTGTGGCTGTCGACAGGCGCCCTTTAAAATGGAGCTGTAAAGACAGGCTGCCAGTGCTGCAGCCAGCGAGTGCTAGCACAGAATGATTGATTTGTATAAATCATTGTCTTTTCGCTCTCTCCCTCTCTTTTACGAGCGTCAGTGGCGGTGGAGGATGGTGAGGATACCATCATGGGATTAAGTATAGCTCCTCCAGGCTGTCCTGGTGATTAATGAGCTGCCACGGCGTTCCCAACTGTCACTAAGAGGAGCACGAGTTCAAACCATGTCTACACTGATGATACAAAGGATAAAAATCTGTTGTGTCATCATGTCATTAATGTCCTGGAGTTCTGATGTTGATTTAGCAAGTTGCCAATCAGCCTCCGGGGACCGCGGCGCTCTCAGTTGCCTCGTTTCTGCTAAATCCTCAAGGCAAATTTGATACTGGAATTATTGATCGACATTTGCTCGAGCGTTTGTGCTGGAATCCAAACAGTTTAGTATTTGGTTGGTACACGCTTTACTTTAATGATTGTAGATTAGCAGTTTAGCATTAGCATTAGCTTTAACGTGGTTTTTGGAGTGTTTTGTTATGCTATTTCTGTTGCAAGCACTCCAGGTTGTCCCCATCAGCTGTTGCCAGTTCCACCTTTTTTATTCTTCTCTCATTTATTCATTTTCTGGTGCTTCAATTTCACAGTCAGAAAATAATCATAAATTTCTGAAACATTAACCAACATTGGCAACGTTTCAAACAAAGGCAGAGAAAGCTAGTTTGGCTATAGCTAAAATTAGCATCATCTCACCTTCTGCTGCTTTTGTTCTTTTATTATGAAATACCACAACTAAGAACGACCTAAATTTGCCTCAGATATAACCCTGTTTGAATTTTTTGGCACATGTAATTCTCTTAGTCACCATAGTTGTGTTGTAAATCTCATACTCTTACTTTTAATTTATTGATAGAAAAGTAAGTCTCTCCTGTCTGTCCTGTTCTGCAGACCCTCCAGAGATTATTCAGGTCTTCTTCCAAAGATCGTTCCCTGTAATATCCTCTGACCTTCTGCATTGAACTAGATAGCTGGGCCGAGAGCTGCGAGCAGAGCAAGGAGAGAGGGAAATCGAGCTGCTCTGCATCTATCTCTCCCCAAGGAGTGTCGTGTTTCTCTTTCCACCATTTATTTGAAAGCTATCATTTCCTGGGATTCATCGCTGAAAAATGGCATTGATTCTCTGGGATGATAGATGCTAAGTGTCCTTCTATCGACATGCCTATTGACAGGCCTGTGTAAATTCTGCATCTTATTACCCCCCTGGATAAATGATACACCTTGTGAACACGGAGGATGTAGCTCAGTCGATGGCCATGTCTGAGCGCCTCCTACAGTAGTGGGTGTGATTCATTCCGTCAGAAAACACCTTATCAGCCACGCTGCTGAATAATTAAACACAATAAGACTGATGGGGGTAACGTCCCACTGCAAAGCACGCTGCAGGGCCAAGAAACAAGAGCCACTAGTGAGGCTGTTATTCAGCTCTGTGCTGCAGCTACTGTAGGAAGGTCAAATCTTAATCTACCGGTGTTTTTGAATCTAATATCCCTGTCTGGAAAGTTTGCCGTGGCATTAAAATGACTTATGTAAAGTCTTAAACCTACTGCATGTGCCGCGGAACAACTCGTTCCTTTACTGCAGTGTTTACAAGGGCTATTTTTCTTTGACTCTGTAAGGTTTATTGCATCTTAATCCCACCCTTTTGTAGCGCTGCCTGCAAGGACGTTAAATAATGTCCCACTGCCAACCGTTTTCTCCATCTCAATTTGTTTTATAGTAATACACAATTTAACCTTCAGGATAGCATTTGCAGGTTCATAACACTTGGAGCAGGTGTAATTTTTCTAACAAACAGAGCTGCAATGTGACCCTATTCGTCTATGTTTTCTTTTAATGCATTGTATTAATCTGTGGGCCATGCGTGAGCCATTATTTCAACAGCACAATAATTCACTCTTATTGTTCAGCCTCGCTGCCGAGGAAAATCTTTCTTGTCCAGTTGCGCTCTGCTCCGTGCAGCTGTTGTGTGGGATCTGTGGGCTTTTTGCACTGGATTCCATGAACCATTATACTGAAGGTTATGGAGAGTGAAATGGGCTCATGTGATTCAGCCTCTTGAAACATGGAATTTCTCGGCTTGATCGCCCTCTGCGATTTGTGCCCGGTGGCTCTTTGGCTTTTCATTTGATAATATTCAGTTTCACCACAGGACGTCTAAGTAATCAGTGCTATGTGATCTTCCACAGGAGACATTATCGCAGCGTATTACCAGCAGCTTGTGTGTGTATGTAGTCAAACAATCCACAATCCATTAAGTTGGGGATAAACTGAGATATCGGTCATAATTTTGTTATTTCAACAAGATCATCTGGAGAAACTGAAGACGTTTACATTGAGGCTGATGCTCAAAGCAGAGCTCTACGGTTCCTGCAGGTTGAACCTCTGCGCCAACGTTTGCTCGCCTTGTTTCCGAAGATAGATTAGCAGCTCCTAAATAATGCAGTGAACCCTAATTCTCTTTGATTAGTAGTGAGTTAGATGATGGCGACCCATTGAAATTGGTCATCAGCATAAATAACGAGCGAATGAACTGATAAAATGCAGAGTGCTCGGCCATCATAAATCAAACAGGAATCCACTGGCCATGGAAGCGGGTGGAATTAGAAGTCCATGCTCCTATTAATTATGTTGCCTTGTGAAGGCGACAGCGTGATAAATCAGCGCTGAAAGGCCCTTCAGTGGCTGAGCCTGAGGAGCTCGGCTGCCTGCAAATTGCTTTGTGTATGCTCCTAATTGTTTCTTAAATAACCCACCTTTTTGAGGCAGGTTGGAAAGGTAGTCTACCAAGAAGGGTCAAGGAAGTCAGAGCCGCTTCTTTCCCAGGATAACGTTAGAGAAAATCATCTCTTGCTCTCTCTGCCCTCTCTCTCTCTCTATCTCTCCACAATATAAACAATGAATACACCTTAACGAGGCCCAATAGTCCCTTTAAATTCAATAAAGCTGCACCGAACTGCACAAACTCATAGATCCCCAAAAAATGCAGATTCTTGTTTTTTCTCTGCATATTTACTTGAGAAAATCTCAAAAAAGGTTGAAAAACGACCTCATTCTACAGTTGTCTCTCTATTTACTGTTAAATCCCCTATTTTTAATCAGCATTACAGTCATTGAATAACTTGGACCACTACATTGATCAATTTTAAAACTCAGTTTGCTTTATAAGCCCATAATTCTGTGTCCAATGTTTTGGTTTAACTCATTGAAATCATTAAGAGCAGGAATACGTGGACATAAACCACTGTTCTGAATTTCGTAAAATTGTGTATTAACTTAATGTATATTATATATTATCTAATAAGGTGATATATTTCCTTGTCAATTATTGTGGGCTTTACAAACATAGCTTTATATCAAATCTCTTATTTTCCTCCCTCTTGTGTAATATTTCCATACAACTCCTTTTTTTTTTGGCGGCTGAATGAAATCAAATGGATTAAATTAAATTCCTTTAGCTTTTGAGGCATGTAATAACGATCAGACCTCTGAGGAGCATGTAATTAATGTGAATACGGAGGCAGTCATGAGCTCTTGCTCATTAAACTACAACCAACTATAAAATTCTGTGAATTTGGCCCAGGAACTTAATTTGGATTTGTTGAGCACGGGCATCGTCTAGCATGAAATGTAGAGTTTCCAGAGTATTTAGCAGGAATCTGGAGTTAAGTTAAATTGTGTGTGCTGCCTGAAATGCCAGCGGTCATACAATGTCAGAGCGTGGCTTTGTGCCTGGGTCAGCCGTCAGTACGTGATGAAGGGCCTCTGTACTTTGATCTACTGACAGTTCTGCAGAGGAAGATGTGTGTGTCTGTGTGTCTGTGTGTTGTAGGGCAAACATAGTGTACGCTGTCGATATTGATTTTTTTCTCCTGACAAACCATTTAACCTATAAAATGTCAGAAAATAATGAGCTATGCTCTTTGTGAGCTCCAAAAGATGAAGGTGATTTATCACATCCAGGATCTCACAGGTTTTGTTATTGTTAATGCAAAAACCAAGAATACAAACATAAAAAAAAAGAAACTTTACAAAACTTCCAATGAGAATTTCACAAGAGGAATCTCCTAAGATCTCAGTGTTAGTGTCAGTGGGAGTTTCTGTTCATAGCCAGTAGCCTATACTGCCAGTTAATTAGCTTGAGAGAAGAACACTCCTCTGGAACTGTTCGTCCTTGACTCAAGTCTGTGAGGAAACATTGGTGTTTTCTTTCACTTCATATAGCACTGTCCACATCACCATAAGCCACATGGTTCATCTTAAGTATGATAAGGAAATATAAAGCATAGAAAATAATATGTAAAATTAAAATATACAGTGTAAGAGTATCCCACATACATGAACTTGAAGAGGGATATGTGCCTTGCAGTGTAAAATGTCATTTTTTTAATCATTGGAAAGAAATTTGTGGAAAAACTTGTTAAGCTTTTGCAAATATGGCAGGAGATTGGTTGAATTTGCATTATTGTGTTTGTGAGATGGCAAATACCTAGACGGACTGACATATTGTATAATCTGAGAAATAAGTAGAATTCCAAACTGTATTCATTTTTGAAATAATGTAAAATGTTTACAAAAATACTGACAGCTATCTTCATTATAGATTAATTAAATATTTGCCAAGGAATCAATCGTCAAAATGTGTCTGTTGATCATTAAATCAATTTGTGCTCTAATTGCTGTTTCAGCTCTATTGTTAAGCTGCAAATGTTCATATCAGAGAAGCTGCATGGATTCACTGGATGTTTGACATCTTTACTCGATTACTGAGAAATGATAAATTGATTCCTAATATTTCAATACATACATTTTCTGTTCCTTGGTTGTACATGTGAGCGCGTCTGTACATAAACACACACGTGTGGCCGGGCGACCTTCTGCTGACATTCAGCCTGTGGTGTTGTTTGAGTTTAAATAATGCTCCTGTGCGGTCGAAGGAATAATGGCTGGACTTTCATGACATTGCGTCAGTGCCAAGGTGACTGACTCGAGGACTGATTGCTCCCTCTGTCGCTCTCTCTTTCTCTCTGTCCGTCCCCTCTTCTCACCCTGTCAATACGCATCCTCCTGTCTGATGGAGTCACATCAGGGCACTGCAGCTGACACCATGGTGTCTTTATTTCCTGCAGCAATCCTTTTACAACACACATCAGTGGTGATTAATACACTGACAGCCGCCACAAGGTTAACCCCCTGCTGCCAGCCAGCCACTGTTACTGACAAACACACAGGACTCACCTTCCATACCTAACTACACCAGGCTGCACCTTCCTCTGTGATATACTACATGCTGTGTATAATCAAAGAGCAGAAATGACGGTGCAGGATTTCACTGGCTGGCCCGGCACTGTACACTTTAAATTTGATTGATGGGAGCAGATGATATTGGTATTCCAAAACTGTCTTTTACATTAAACCAAATGGTTGCTCCCACTTGCAGCTGCCTGCATGGTTATTAAATCGGAGGCCTTCCGATTTAAATTTATGGCATCCATTACTCAAGAATTTACATGTCCAGGTGTTGCATCTGTTTGGCTTCAGGTAGGGGTCACTTTGATTTATTAATATCCGCGGATTCATCTGCGAGACAATCACTGACATATTGTCACTTAGGGCAGCGTGTCTCTCTGTCTTTTAACAGCTGTGACAACCTGCGTGTTATTAGCTCCCCGGCTGATTATGCAGACGCGCGTACCTAAGATGTCGGCGTCTGTAGGGCGAGATTACACCCAGTGCGTAATGGTTATAATGGCCAATAAACAGCAAATCATAGAATGAGGATTTTCTGGTTATATCTTATCAACACCTGCTTAATCGCTGAACATCTCAGAGATCTCATGATGGAGGAGATAAGGCTGCGGTCTTCGGGAGCGATCGGACCATCTGGGTCATTCGGAACCATATGTTTCACGCCTTGTTTTTCTTGCACCGGTTCATAAAACCAGTTTGTTTGCTGGAGATGATGGCTCGATGATTGTGCAGCTTTTTTAGGTCCAAGGAGCTGCCGGTATGACCGAGCTCGGGTTTTCAATAAGTTGCTCAGCGGAGAATTAATCAACAACAACTTTGATGATAAATTAATTGATTTGTTTAATTAAATGTGAGAACTTATTGTGTTTCTTTTTTTATAATCGAAAGCCGTGTCCCAAATCGAGACCAAAATGAAAAAGCTTGTCCCGTCCTTGCTGCTGTCACCTAGCAACAGAGCTGCAGTTGGACACTACGAGAAAGTTTTGATGCCTCTTGGTTTTCTAATATTAGTGCACTTAGCTCTTAGGTGGAGTTGAAGTCTTGAAAAATGGTTTTGTCAAGAATAATCCGACACTTGGAGCCTTCATTTCTCAGGGATGAGGGATGAAGCCCTTCTTGAGACTAATTTGATACTTTTGTTATGGATCTTTGGTTGCACAAAAGAGTCACAACTCTAATATTATATGGCATGAACAATATATATATTTTTTTATCTTAAAGATCATTGATCTACTTGTCAAATTTGAAACCAATCATCAGTGGCTACCCTCTGACTATCCCTGTGATATGGGATTGTGCCCAAATCTCATGGGATCACAAATGATCTTAAAAGACGGACCCTTCAGCTGAATTGTAAATGTCACATTTAGAATTTAAATGTCAATAAAAAAACATCTGTCTTTCCTCTAGTTTTTTAATTACCTCCTTGTCTCCATCGAATGAAGGCATGAGTTCAAAAGAAAAGAAGACGATGACGTTCGACACCAAACACGAGCGTCTCTCCGCTCGCTGTGCGAGTCAGCGGGCCGGACCACTGAGGGCCATAGGTGGCCCAGTTGTTAGGACATAGCAAATGTCACAGGCTGAGGGAGGGCGCGTCCCCTCGAGTCCCCCAGATGCTGCTCCCACCTCTCGTCATTAACTCTCACACTGAGATAGTAATTAGGGCTCCTCGCGGCACAAGACAGATTCTGCATCAGACCAAATTTTCGAAGCTGTCATTCTAATTATACAGGCCAGGGCAAGATGGATCAGCTTGGCCGTGTGTTAGTATTGATGTCAGCTAATCATGGTGACTCAGCCCCGAGCCACGAGGCGCTCTGCTGTGTCCGTCTGACGCCACGGAAAACAAAAAACTCACGATGCATGTGGCTGGAGAAACCGTTGTGTGTTTTATCTCACCGCTCGTAGACTACAGTGTGATCCAGTCTAACAGTACTGTGTCATGACTCACAGTAACAGCTAAGCTTCTCAGTTTAAGTCTGACTTTGGCCCCGCTTCTCAAACAACTGCCAAATTATGACCTTTTCTCAATGTGCAAGCAGGGGACATGTTAATTGGATTTGACAAGGGCATATTATGCACAACAAATATGCATAATTCGGCAAAAATGGGAGAGAAAATTGGAAATAAAGAAGAGAACAAAGTGGATTTATATGGTCGGGTAGTCTGAATGCCTCGTATCATATTCGCTCCTGCCGCCTGCCTCAAAAGGCACAGAACTGTAACAATGGATATCAGTGGAAAGTGCTTTAAAGTTAAAGCTGATGGATGGCTTGTCAAAAAAAATAATTGCACTGGTTGGAAAGTGGGTCTGCATGCTTAGAGGGGGGAGAGCAGGATCTACAGAGAGGATGATGGGAAGTGACAGTGGTCTGTCAAGACGCAGGGGCTGCCCAGAGAAGTGTGAAGCCCCAGCTAGAAGGTGGCAGAACAGAGCATGCTGTCAGAGCGGGAAAGTGCCTTTAATACATGGAAAAGAAAAGGAATCCGCCTGTCAGACCTGTTCAGCCAGTCGAGGGAGGAGGAAGGAACATGGCGGAATAGGTGTAGACGTGGTAGAGCTGTGTGAAGCCGGCGGCCCACCGGGCGACTACAGGTACAAATCACGCAGTCGAATGAGATGCATCGTCAGCTGCTCGTGGCCGCGACCAGTTACGACTGGTTCCTTTTGCTGTGACAATTCATTAATCAGTTTGACAGATCTGGTCTTATTACATGGAATATTTGACACTTGAGCAATTGGATTGTCGACTGCATCCTATTATAAACGCAATTCAAAGTGAATTCTGCCTCTCCTGTTATCTTTAAGGAGTCTTGCGCTGACCTTGGGAGGCAAGCGCTGCAGCTCTATGCTTAAATGTATGCACAGTGAGTGGATATACATATACAAGCCTCTAGAAATACACAGGAGCAGTCCAACGCTCATTTGTCTGCTTTGTCCCTGCCCCTCCATGATATATAAGTGTCAGGCTTTGATTGGAGGAATGATGTATAGACTGACCTAACAAAGGATCAAGTGCCCAGTAAGACAGACAGCTAATAGATAGAGAAGCAAGAGATGCCTCATTTAGAGAGGAAGGGCTGTTTGCGCTGCCAATATGACAAAGGGGAAGTCGACAACTATCGATCCGAGCTCACGGATGACAGCTTAAAAATTCAGCAATAATCATGACAAATGAGGAGAGGCACCGCCGCCAGAACATTATCAATAATCAGCGGCTGAGAAGAAATGCCAAGGTCAGAGAGAAAAGGCTACTGAAGTTCTCTTTGTGTGTGGACGCTGCCAGGTGATATATTGGTAAAGATAGGAGGAGCAGCCTCTAAAGCGAGGTAGAAGTTATTAATTAAGTTTTGGATCCCGGTGGGATATGAATGTCCCTCAGTATGGATTCTTTGCCGGAGCCCAGTGAATGCCAAGGGCAAAGAGACCATTATGTAACAGGCAGTTTCTGGTGGCTCTGATCCCTCACAGGGGAGCCGCTGGATGGATGTGCTGTATCAATAACTCATTCCCTTTTCAAAGGAAACCTGAAGAAGGCTGTGGCATTAGTAGCATCGAGTTTCATGACAGGTTAGGGCTGATGTGGGCTCAACCTGGAGGGATTTGTCTCCAGCCAACGGGAGTACTACCAGCCGCCCAATGGAGCAACTTCATCAAGGCCGTTTGACAAGGAAGAGGAATGAGCGGGATAAAAAAAAACACTCTCTCCGGGTCTTCTGCTCTGGTTTGGGCCATTTCGTCCATCATGACTCTGACACTGTTACTGGAGTCCTCTCTTAACTTTATGCCAAATACAATCAACACAACGTCATGCTGCAGGATCATCCACCACAGCTGCCTCATCTATCGTCTCTGTGTGTAACAATTCCCCCCCCCCCAAAATCTCTGTCTGTCTGTATATGGCTCGCATATCCCAAGGACCGTTCATTCTATTGCCTTCACACTTGACATGTGTATTGTTCAGGGCCAAAGGAAGAGCAGTGTTGAGTTTGGTGTGATTCAGTCATGCATCATTTTCAATATTGATAACATTTGAATAAACAGGGAGATAGCACCTTGCTGTGCGTGCAGCAGTGGGGGAAGGGCAGCACGCTAACAGACAGTTTGAATATTTCTTCTTCTACATCCTCCGATAACCTACAGGAACAAGTGTTTTCTCTACCTGATATAAGTAACAAGCATAATCGGATGACCTCCTGGGACAGAGTCATAACTAACTTATACCAACGGCTCCACTCAAAGACACAACCAGATGTATAGCACAGAACCAATTATTACGTTCAGCCAGACAACTCCTGTTCAGACGTTTATTGCAGCAGTAGAACAGGTTTAGTGTTTGGCGTCTAGGCTCCAACTTAATCACTCCCCCATATGATTACACAGGAATGATAGGAGTGATGAGTAATTACTTGAAACCCCCCGTTGGAGCCTACAGGTGGATGCTGGGGTGGTGGAGGGGCTGAAGCCACTGGTAGCAATAGTACAGAAGCAGTGCTAGCAAAGGGGATGATGGGAATTGTCTCTCTATGTGTATTATAGATGGTTGTGGAGAGTGAGGTGTGTCACATGATGTATGTCACATGATTGGAGCAGCGCAGCAAGACAAAGAAATGACCCCGACCTGGCACAGGTCACTGATAAGTTAAGAAAGAACCCAGTGACTTCAGCCGGAGAGAAGGACTCTGCTCAGAAGGCATTTAACTAAATTTATGACTTAACTATTCAAACATCACACAATACTCCCATTGTCCTGAATGTACACTCACCTATTAGGAAATGTTACGTTAATGTTTGATCAGATTCTAGTGGAAGATCAAACACTAGCTATAATCATTCCAATGGCAGTTTGAATGTAAGATTTGTTTGATAAGCTAAGTACACAGAGTGAGTCACTGTCTCGATGAATGACATATCCTCCTAATTACGAAAGGTGGCCCTTATGACACTCTTGTAAAGTCAATGTAATAAAGTAAGTGGCGTGTTTGTTTGAAGTGACTGATCGTTGAATCATTAGACTTTTTTCTCTTGTTACTGAGGCTCAGCCAGTTGCATAACAGTAGTGGCCTCGGTGTCTTGCTGCTGAAGTTGATTGAAAGGAGGTTAAACTGTAAAACCCTGAAAGGAGGTTGCTTACACGACCAAGTTTTATTGATATGCAAATACTGTCATGCGGCTTCAAATGCACTTTTTTTGCAGGTCACTTGTTCAGCCAAGGTTTAATGGGCCATGAGGTCAAAAAGACAAGAGAATAATTTACCAGTTCTGTCATATTCCTGTGACGGAGACGTCATCCTGGCTTTGGGACCTGATTTGTTGCCTCTGTGTGAAAAGTGGCATGTGGCTGGAGGTATGCGCTCTTCAGTGGAGGTGAGCTTTCTCACATCTTTGCTCCAAACTAGCACACCGCTAATAACAACACAAGATATTAATGCTCGCCCGGCGAAAAACCATCATGTGGCAAAGAGAAAAGCTTTGCGGAGGTGTGAAACAATTAAGCGCCCACAGCGGCTCATTTGTTGAAGTGTGCTCGGCGTCCTTGCCAGCTGTATAGAATGTTCACATCCATTCACACAGAGTTGTACATTTTCTAAATACCGTTAGCATCATAATGTGACATGTCGCCTCGAGAGGGATGATTATTTTGTCATATTATTTGCCGCCCAGACGCTGCCCACACACTTCCTTCGCCTTTGCTGTGGGGATAAAGCACAGTTCCTGTTTTTCTGGGACCATCTGTAAGAAAAAACCAGCCCAAGGTAAAAACGATGACTGCAACTTGGCAGAAGATTAAACGGGCCCGCCGCAAAAGCCATTAATAATTCTCATATTTTGGAAACAGACCATACATACAGAATCTGTGGTATTTAATCTCCTCTCTCAGCGGATAAAAAAAAGAAAAAGGTCAGCTGGGAGGGAAAGGACTTTTCTTTTTTTTTTCTTCTTCCCCCGGCCCAGAGTGATGGGCCTAGCTTTTCCAAGGCACCCCATTTGTCTGTCAGAGCTGTGAGCAGAGCCAGTGATTTAGTTTCCATCACATGGAGCTCATGTCCGGTTGATGATACTGCCAGGCGGGATATGGGGAGTATTTGTCACCTGCAGCTTTGACAGGGAGATAATTGCTGATAGTTAGCAGAATAATAGGATATGAGCGTTACCAGCCTCGCAGGGTTTTTCAGGGAATATTTGTTGCTCGCACTTGAGAGCACATTTTTTCCCCGCGTCGTTTCAGTATTGACTGTTTACACGGGGACAATTTAAACTAATCAGTGTGAAACAACTGGCACTTTAACTAGGCATTTGTATCACATTACACTGCTGAAACATTATTTATCATGTTGGCAGTTGTATTATATGTATTTCAATTATTTGGTTGTTTGAAGATATATTACACAACAACTCTTCATCAAAATGTGTAAAAACAACCAGACCTACATCATATATTTCGCTGACTTGTGTACTGACATTATCCAGAATGAGAAATTCCCATTCAACGTATTTATTCAAGGTAACAGGACTTTTCATTATTTTTATTATTGCATCATACATACTTTTTGAGTAAAAACAACACATGACAAAGGAAAAGAAAACACTTCTAGCTAGTTAGCCATTTCTTTTCCTTGCACTGTTTGTATTGGCTCTTAATGGCCCAAGAATATTCATTAACATTTGCTGCATGACATGAATACAACTTTATTACACAACCTCATAACATAAATGAATGAATAAATACATACAGAAAAAGGAACCCAAGTGTTGGCTGCAAACATTGACAGTTCCATGCATTCTCATATCTGCCTTTGTGTCATCCACAGTGTCAGGCACCAACCCTCTGACCCATCAGCTGGTCTCACACAACCTCAACACCTCTGACTGGCTGCTTCCAGCACCACCACCACCACCACCACCATCAACATCCCTGCCTGTGACCACAAACAGAGCGAGACACATCAGACTACAGAATCATCTCAACCTCACCAGGAGCTGTGGTCCCCACCCGCCTGCAGCTCAGGCTAGAGGTTATTTTTCTCTCATTATTTCTTAGTTGATCCGCGACCAGTGCCAACGGTAACATCTAAAGTGCAGCAGTCAGCGAAAAGGATGCACACTGATTTTCTGTTTGGAGACTTGGCTGGTCTGGGAGTTCACCGCGGGGTCACTTAATGCTTCTGTCTCCAGGCTAATTTGGCCATCTTTAAAACCATGCAGCCCACTAACTGGGAATGAAGAAGTCAGAGTTGAGCGTTTATCTGAAGTTGTACTATTGCCCCCGAGTGCTTCTCGATTTCCCTTTCCAATGGTTTTGGCACCACATTGAGAGGACAAGTGTTTTTTACATTCTCCTCAAACACAAAAACAATGAAGATCTTTGTCGAGACTTAATTTGACCCAAATGTTTCGGGGAAACAAGTGACTTACAAAAGAGACGGGTCACATTAGACAGCAGTAATGGATGGAGCAGCAGGAGGAGCGCTGCAGATAAGGGAAAAGTGCCAGAAAACTCAGCTGTGGGGGGTTAGGGAATAATCTCTCTATAATAGCCAGTGCTGGGTCAGAGAGCACCCCCGGACCCCTTTGCTGTCCTCCTGTGTGTTAACTAACGCTCACCAGAGTGCTGCCTGAACCCGGGGCTGGCAGAGCCACAGAGTGGGATCCACATTCTCAGCAGCTCCGTGACCCGGCTGAACCTCTACCTACCAGCCGTCAGTGGGAGGGAGTGGGGGTGGTAACCGCTGCAGAAGTCCTCTGAGCCAGCAAGAGGCCGATTTAGACCGATTCACCCCCACTCCCAGCGAATATACAACTTTGAAACGAAAACACAAATTATCTCTGTTGGGAGCACAGTGAAATATTTATCGCTGTTGTTTCAGTGTGGTTTTATGTGCCGCTTGTGTATTGGATAGTTAATGGTGTGTATTTTCCGCCCGTTTGTTGTACTCTTTTTTTCTTATCTTTCCTTTCTTTCAAGGACACAAAGGATAAATCTTTTTACCATGAGAAATCTGAGATTCCCTTTCCAGGAGCATCTTGATGGAAATACCTCAGTCTGTCCTGGGACTGAGAGCCACAGACATCAGGCTTTTTAAAACAATGATCTATCTGATTTAGTCCAAATTGGAAGAGCTTTCCAGGCATTTAGGTCCCACCCAGTAACATGATTTAGCCCTATGACTCGCCTCATTCTAACCAGGACTAATGAAGGGAGGGGGAGGGCTTTAAGACGTCTCCAGCATGCAGCCAGGCATTACCGATTAGGTCATTGGAACGGCCGCTGGGCTGAGCATGATGGATGACTGGTGGAATGAGTTTCTGCCTGGCGGTATTGTGAAATCTTTTCATTGTCACTGACGGGGCCTATGAAGGGGACTGATAAATGAGGGAGCAAGTGTCAGAAACGCCCTTCTTTGCCCTCCTGCGGCTTTAATACCCCCCCCCCCTCCCCCCCGGCTACAGAGCAGAAACTATTGATAAAAGCAAAAGTTTTTAAAAATAACCACATCGTCGGCGATGAGCCAGGTGGAGCGAGGGGGAGATGATTAAGGCGACCGGCTGCCGGACTAACCCCGGGGTTGGTCGCTGTAAACACTGGTCGGGGCCGGTGTCCATGCTGGGAAGAGGGGCCCGCTTTTTATGGGGAGCGGGTGTTACGGCGGTGACACCGTGCTGTGATGAATGTGTTACCTCCATCTGGTTCCTGCACATGTAATAAATATCTGGACTCGTGTTTGACCTCTTTCACTTAGCAGACACATCTTTCACATCGGGAGCATCCACGAGGGAGTCTCGATTATAGGTGTGTGCGTGGAGAGGGGGGTGGGGGGTTGCAGGTGCAGTATTTTTTTTTTCAATATCTTGAGGTATTAGTACAGCAAGAGCAAGTACACGAGGTAGTTAGTGTATACAGTTTATATAAAATCCTCTTTGCAAGTTCCAAGAGCAACCACTGGCCTTGTTGGGAGCAGTCAGAAAAATCCAAACATGTTAAAGTCAAAGCCACAAATACTCATGTTTTGAGAAAGTGGAACTGCTGCAAATGTTTATTGTTGCTTTGTAAATTACTTAAATGTATCATGAATATTCAGTGTTGGTTTATTTTCTGTCAGTCCACCAATGGATTGATCGATGGCCTCACTGCAACCCCCCCCCGGTAGATCAGCATGTAAGAGGCAAACACAGGGAAAGAAATGACCAAACTAGAACATGCACACGGACGCAGCTCTTCTCTTTAACCCCCCCCCCCCCCCCTTCCTACATCTTCGCGGTCTGACCTTGCAGCTTCTGTGCCCCATCCATCTTGGGCTGTTTAGCCATTTCACTGGATACATACTGCGCAGATTAACACAATTCATCACCACAATCATCCTCGATTCATCACCCTTCCCCAACGAATGTTTTGACATCTAGTTAATTTTCTGCTGATGATTTATCAAATTATAATTACCATACTCTGAAGGAGTCATTCATTATGTTGATACATGATAACGATGCCAAAGTGGATTGAATTTTAAGTAAGTTCTGTGTGATTATAACATATGCATTATTGTGAGTAATGCCTTACACTCTTTGGTCGCCTCCAGCAGCGGAAAAGTCTGGGGACGATGTTAATGTTGTGACAATCAATGGCGGAACAGGCAGGTTGTTAATTCGGTTTTAAACTACAAATTGTCGAGAGAGGGCACGCGGCGCATTCAAAAGTTCCCGGAGATTCAAGGCTCTGATTTAAGGTGCTTTGTAATTAAAGGCACTAATTTAGTCGGGCTCCAGTTACGCTCCTAGAAAGCAAAGACTGCGTTAATGGCTCAGCCGCAGTGCTCGGGTACTTTATTAGCAGTTCACTTGTTCATTGAGCCTTACCACTATGCTTAAAAAACAATCAATATAGTCAGCTATGCATACCACGAGACAGATAGTTCATCTATCGATTGTTCTTGTTATTATTTAATTAAAATGCTCATGAGGCAGCTAAGTGGTCAGTAGAGTTGTATTAGTCTGCCACTTTTTTTTTTTTTTCAATTAATCCATCAGTTTATTGAATGTTAGCAAATGGCCATCGCATGTTCTGGGTATTTAATGTGATTGTTTGTTTGACACAAAGTCCTAAACCCAACGATATTCAATTCATATTGATAGAAAATCAGCAAATCCTCACATTAAACCATAAGACATAAGTCATATGATCACTGACCTTGGGAAACATTCTATAATGTGTTCAGGTTCAAGTAGGTCATTTTTCATTTGCTGTTTGTTATTTACAAGGATTACACAAAAACTACTCCACCGATTTTATTGAAACTTGGTGTATGGGTGTGGTGTGGCACAAGGAATAACCAAATAAAATGTGGAATGGTTTAAAGCATTATTTTCTATCTATAACCTTGAATTATTAATTATATTATATCTATAACTGCTGTTAAATTAAAGAAAACAATCAGTAAACCTGAGAAACTGTAACCTGCAGTTCTCTCTGTTAGTTTGACGGTAGGTGTCGATCACACTGGACTCTCCACCTCTAGTTCACAGGCTTATTGAAGACAGATTTAATTAATCTCGCGTGATGTGTTTGGTTTTCACAAAGCTTGAATCTTGTGTCTCGTCACTCAGAGGCTATGGGTCAATTAATTAGTACGGTTTTCCCAGAGAACGTTATTAGGTCAAGTTGCCGTTTCCCATTCAGTGTGATTCAATGTCAAGCTGTTGTTTCATCCCTGAAAGTAATGATGGCCAATTTCAGAGAGTCTGATGTTTCTGTGACACGGATCTGAAAGAGGAACAGATATGATATGGATAGTGACAGATTATTTGTTTCTTCAGATTACAACAAGGAGGCCCACATAAAGGTTTATCTCAAAATGTTATTTACTGTTTGTACAATATCACGTGATTTGGACATAAGCAATAATGGCGGCTGTTCCCAAAGAAGAAGGCTCATTCTAAATCTATATATTTTTTCTCCTTTTGGACATTTGTCTTTACAGGCTGCCAGTTATCAAGATACTTATTCAGCTGTCCTCTCCCATGTTTCCCTTGTATCTCCCTCGTAACCATTTCGCCAGGCTAAGTGCTAAAATTGAGCAATTTAGTCTCCCTTTAAAATAAACCAACACCTATTACGCTGATCTTTTATTCATAGCCCCCTTTACCTCTAACGTCCACCTCTCTCTACATCCTCTTCCCCTGCTTGCCCTGGCCCCCCAAGAAATGCTATGGTGCGTACCCCCCCCCCCCCCCACACTCCAGACTTGTCAGCTCCAATCTGCAGTCACTTGGTGTGAATTGTGAGCCTTGGTCCGGGGCCCTCAAGGTCAGGGCCTGGTAATTGATGTTGCTTATTCATCTGTTTCCTGTGTCTCTTCTCCCTCCTTACACAGCGGCCTTTGTTTGTATAAATTGTTTGAAGATTTACTGTAGTTCTTAAAAGCCCTGGGAAGTGTCCCCCTGCTGCCCGGGCTCAATGTCCCTGCACCGCGCCGATGACACACCGCTGGTCTCGGACAAAGGCCTGTTTTTCCAACGCAAGATGGAGGGAGCATCTCCCCGCATAACAATTGAGGCAAGAGTTGAATGAGACTTCCACTCACTCTTTGGGGCTCTAAATCAAGCTCTAAATGGCTTTTAAAAGAAAGAAAAGAGAATAACAGAGGGAGAAAGTGGGGGGTGTATTAGGAAATAGAAATGTTTTCAGTGCTACTGTTAAAATTCACTACTACTGCTAAAATTCTGTCAAAATTCCCTTCTACTAAATCTCCAAAACTTCCTTTTTTCTCAGCCTGAAATCCTGGCAGCCTTACAAATGTGGATCTGGATTCCTAAGACTTACAAACATCTACAAACCTAAGAAGAAAAGCTGATGTGGAATCTCCTGCGAGCACACAAAGTATCTGTTTCAACACTTCTCGCGTCTCCGAAGAACCGTGCTCCCCTGACGGCTGTCACCCAAGGTGCAGATCAACAATGGGTGCATTTGAAAACAAAGCCATGATTATTGGGGTACGTTTAATCCCAGCTTGACACGTCAGCAGGCTGCATGGGTGACGGCTTTCAGGAGAGGCTTTGAAGTGGCAATCTTTTCAGACGCTTGGCTCATTACACAATAAAGAACTCTTCATATGTAACTGAAGTGGGCTGGGAAATGATTGTTAATGATGTTTATGGGCTCCTCCACTTGCAGTGAATTTACAAGGGTGGCCGTCGTGTGGTTGGTTGGTTATTTTTTCGAATGACGCAACAGGAAATGTCTTAGTCAGAGACGGTTTATTGGTTTTTACAGTAAACCACAAACCCATAAAAGAAAGTAAATAACACAGATAGTAATAGTTTCCGAGGAAAGATATTAAAACGCCAGGAAATTAGCCAGCGCACATCCTGGTTCTGGAAAAAACTAAAACACTTCATCATCTATTATGAGATAATGAAGGAAAAGTAAATAAATGTTAAATTAAAATTCTAAATCACTTTCCTATCTCTCTTGATCGTTAGTCGGAGGCTGAGTCATTGAATAACCCGTCTTTTCCACTTGTTGAGCTCCTTTAAATCTCCACCATTTCTCTCCTTTACCGTCCCCTTACAAAAGCGCTAATCTCCTTGATCATGCCCCGTGAACGAACGGGATGTGGAATGTGAGTGACGTGCCCACAGTAAACATAGGAAATGCACCTGTGAGGACAATGTGTTGTGGAGGAACAAAAAAAGAAATGCACACAAGGCAGCTGGAGACCTTTTATTTAGTGCTAATTACCTTAGCAAAGGAACGTCGGGAGGCTTGAAAGGATTTGTGTCAGCGCGTGAGAGATCAAAGATTCAGGCAGTCACGTTTTGTTCTGCTGAGTCAAAAAACTAATAAGGAGGGTGATAATGGGGCCCAGGAGAGTGACAACCCAGGTGGTGGTGTGTTAAATCCCCACCCAAGACCAGATCCACTTAAAAATCTGACGTCTTAAGAAAATGTAAATCTCTTGACCATGAACCAAAGGCTGTGAAACCCCAAAAACTCACACTAGGATGTACATTTAAAGGGGGTTCCCGCTGTTTCAGTGTTCATTATGGGAGAATAGAACGGCTAAATACCGCTACAGCGTCAGGTAAGCCTGTCAGCCGGCAAGTTTCATTTTTATGATTGTAAAAGCCAGAGGGTCTGCAAGCTTTTCAGTCACAACCCATCAACCCGACCCGTGTGATGCCACCTGCAAGTTTTTTCTGGAGGTGGGTCAGGTCTAGCTTAAAAGTCGGCCCCCTTCACATCCAATTCACCGTCACATTCTTACCTACAGGCAACCTCTGCTGAGCCCCGGTCATTAATCAAAGCGGAGTGCTGTCCTGACCTCAGCCCCTTCCCTTTGAAGTGCCCTGTCCTCTGCAGCATGAGGAAATCATTTGCTGCCTGATTCAATGAGCCATCAGTCGAGCCAGCAGACCTAATGACATGTGAGAATATTAACCTCCTACCACCAAGAGTGCTGCTGCTTGGGAAGCAGTCTATTATTCATCCAAGGTTTTACTCAAACCCTTTTCTTTTTTGTCCACACACACCGGTCTCTCTCTGTTGAACCCTCCTGCAAAAACTGTTGGGGGCACCTGTGCTTGGTTCTGGTTTTCTTTATTTATTATTACTCTATTTCATGCATGTAACAGTGACTTTAAAGGTACAGTGTGTTATTCCATATTTAAACAAAAGGGTCATTCCAAAATTCAAAAAAATAAAACACCATAGACGTCAGACATCAGTCTTCACTTCCTTACTAAATCACACACATTCATATCAGTCAGCTAAATATTTCAGAATGTTTCATTAAGATCTATAGATTATTACCTGAGAAATAAGCGAGAATATAGCAAAAATACCCTATTTCGTAAAAAAATTCAAAAAATTGATTTACTCTCAATGTATTGGTTCTTTCCCGGCCAACGCCATATCCTCCCAGCAAGTTTTGTTAAAATCCATTTAGCAGTTTCGGCATATTCCTGCTGCCAACCACCAGATAAACAAATAGAGGAGGGCAAAACCGTGACCTCCTTGTTTGAGGTAAACATGATCAGTTGACCTGCTTTGTTCTTGCCCTGTGATACAGCCTGCGATCCATATGCAAACAAAAGGTTTTCCCAAACACCTAAATTAGTTACACAATGGAACCTCTATTGCTCTAAGATTGCTCAGTTGACGGGTCTGTATAAATATACAACTACTAAATCTGCATTTTATGTAACACGCTCATAAAGAATGTTCCTTTTGATGTTTTATAGTGTTGTTAATGATTGGTTAGCGTCCGGCCAGTTGTTCCATCATGAGAGCACCAATCTTTCATTTTCTGTGTGTAATATATGTGAGCTATAAAAAATGATATGGTAAAACACAAGAATTTGGACTTTAATTAACAATGTTATTGGTTTAAAATGAAGGTAAAAAAATCCTTGTCTTTTTTACGACCGTGCTGCTCCATGCTATTCATTATAGTTTCCTGTCTCGACAGGCAATCTGTACTGAGAAGCCTCCAGTCCATTACACACATATGAGGTCCATCACTCCTGCAGTATTGACAAATTCATCAGGCATTTTTCTCTCTGCTCCCTGAGCAGAATTTAGATTTGACTGCTATTCCCAACCAGAACGGCCTCGTTAGAATACAAACATGGCTTCTCCGATCCGCAGATAGTTGGGAGCTCTCACAGTGAGGAGACATTGCCTGTCAGCGGTTACAGGTCGGCCTGGAGTTTGCACTGATTTGTCATGTACAACACATTGTCGAGGAGACATGCATCTTGCCTTACTTGACGTGTAAAAGAAAAAAACAAAATGCTACTCACTATGAAACCTTAAATATATGCTGCCGTTGCTCACAGGCAAGGGATATTTATTCATTTAGGCTCAAAATAAACATGTTTTAGCTGTAAACACAATGTACCTTTCACACCTTTCAAGTCAAAACAGTGGATGTGTTCGCGCTCTGTTGGTTTCCTGTTACTGGTGAAAGTCCATTCTCTCGTCTTGTAGCTCTGGTTTTGGTCTCTACCAACTCCTCTACAGCTCACTGGCTTTTGACCTGTCTCGCCTGAGCAAGTCTCTGGCTTCATCAGTATGAACGATCGCACTCATATTACACATATAATTGATTGTTATTGCAGCATTTTAACCATAAACGCTATTTATGAAGCAAAAATGCCAAATATTTGTTAGCTTCTTCCTCTGAAATATGAGGTTTTACTTTTTTTCTCTCTATTTTATGGTGTTGTAAATGAAATATATTGGGGTTTTGAACTCTTGAACTCAAAAACCAATCATTTGGAAATGCTCCCCTGACCTCTGAATACTTGCTAGGGCATTTAACATTTTATTTATTGCTTTTATTATTTTATTGTCTACATGATTAGTAAACCAAACCTGTAGATGAATTCATAATAAAAGAAAGGATTAGCTGCAGCTCTAATTCATCATTTTGTTCCTGGTCATGGAGCAGCAACATCAGACCCATTTCACATGCTCACCTACATAATCTGTTCATCGCTGTCACATATCAAGACTCCCTCAGTCCTTGTCACATGCAGTTGTGGAGAAGCCTGGACAGACACCAAGTGCAATCCAATCTGACAAGTGATAAAAAAGTGTTTTGGCATGTTACAGGCCTTGTGGGCTGGCCTTAGTACCCCACGGTCACAGGTTGAGGACATCCGACCTGAAATGCATGCAAATTAATGGTCGGCATGACTGACATTTCCACCAATGAGCCCAAAGTGTTGGCCTGTTGTCAGCAGGAGTTTATCAATAGACACGTCTGCATATGCGGTCGTCTATCGATCCATCCATCTCTGTCCGTCCGTCTCTGCATCACTGTGGCTTGTCTGTTGTCATTCGGTGGATCGGCCGTGAGGAGAGATGGCTGCAGGACAATACATTTGCAATCCGTGCACCTTGGGAAAAGGGATTTCGGATGATGGCGGCGTCATTTTGTGACATGTTAACAAATCTCACAGTTCTGGATACACAAATTCAGATTTATGCTTCTTGCAATTCAGTCGGCTTCACTGCTTGTTTGCACCTCGTAGGAAGCATGCAAGTAAATGCTGCGAGTTGTGCTCTTGTCATTAATTTGAGGAAGCCGGGCCTCGTTTGCACTATTTGCCCTTGGAGACCGACACACTGTACAGAGAGTGCTGAGTGTTTCGGTAACAAGGCCCCAGGTTAATTACGGCGAGTACCAGAGGCCTTGCCCCTCCAGATAGCGTGGAGCTTTAGAGCAGCGAGATGCTTTGTGATTAGAGAGAGGGACCAGGTAGGTGACTGGGGTGAGGATAAGGAAGCCAGATCAGGTCTCCGGGGAGAGAAAGGTGCAAGCCTACGGGGGATTGAGGTAAACAAGATTGTACCTGTGAGGGAGATAGAAGCTGCTGCCCTCAGGTCATTATTGCCTTTAGAGCAGGAGGCAGAAGACACAGACACACACACAAACACACACGCACGCACACACAACTCAATGCTTATCAATGTCCAGGAGATAATAGGGTGACGATTGTGCCCTAAACTGTCAGCCAGTCAAAGCAATCTTTCAAGATGAGCAGACATTCAGCTGCTTCGAGGAGCAAGTGAAAATTGAATTAATGAAAGCGAAGCATTAACACGACGACGGCGCGAGATAATAACTTCATCCCCATTTGGCTAATCAGTGTTATTCGGCTCACATATATGTAAATCATCGCCACAAATGAATTGTAATGACAGGTTTACTGCCAATATATTATTATTACACCTATAGTGTTAAACCGGGCTCGGGCCGCAGCTCCCATGGCAGTGAATTTAGCTGATTAAATCAATGGGTGCACACAGCAGTGGTGACACGAAAACAACAATTAATAAGCCAACCCCCAGTGCACAGCGGCTTCATTTTAACCAGGCTGCTAATAACATTACAAGGCAAAAAAATATCCTAATAAGACAGGTGAAAAGGGACTTGGAGCCAATTTGATTTTCTCCCTGTGTGTGGAGCTTCGAGGACCAAAATGTTTTATTTCAGAATTCAACACATTTTGGTGGATATTATATATTGTGCTACAGATGCTGCTGGATTTGCTTACGCTAGTGATAAAGAGTTTTAGTTTTTAGTGTCTGTGCACTTTATCTTGACAGCTTTCTGTCTTTATCTCATTTGTATCCCCCCCCCCCCCAACCCCCCCTGAAAACCATCACTCCCCCAACACAGACACGCACACACACAATCGCTCACGAAGAATGCACATTAAAAAGGATTTGTTCCCCCAAGAAGGTCGGCATTTGTAAGGCTACTGACAGATTTAAGTGTCAATTAAGTTGATGTACAGTGGGCACATTATCATACAAGGTTGTCAGCTGTGGCCATTTGAGGGAAACAAATACCCGGAGCTTTACACCTTCCGCGGCTTGAACTTTGTATGGACCCACAGTCGCAATGAATGTCACAGTCAATCATTTATCCGGTTGGCAAGCTCTCCGATGGGGAGTGTGAGATCAAGTCATTTTATACAAATAATAACCACCAAAAAAAATCTGCGTTACAAAATGCTTTGTCATGTTCAGTGGTGGGGGTCCGATCCCTGGCCTGGGCGGAGGTCCTCAACTCATTACTCGGAAGGGGGAGGGGTGAAATTATGCCTCGGCACAAGGATGATGGATGACAAGTTAAATTTGCGTCCAGGGACTGAAGGTGAATGGTGACAGAGGTATTTATCTTGAGAATGGAGGTTGGGGTCAGGCGGGGCTGGGCGCCTTAAGGCACAAGACATTGACAAATTTATCCAGTGGCCCCCATTGCTCGGGCCTTTTCTTTGTTTTGAATCCTGGCCACTCGCTAAGTGACCCACATCGCTCATGCTGCCAGCGTGTGAAGAATGCCCCGCCATGCCAGGCAGCCTGCCTCTGCTGATGCTTGTACTCCATTCTTCTGTCAGGCCTAAATCTTTGACTCGTTTTGAACCGTGTTTGTTTGGGGTATGATTCTGGGTCACCGGGCTAATTTGATTTTTCCAAGTCGGACAGCCATTCAGAAATATTTTCAAATGACAAGGTTTCTCTGTTGAGCCTCGCTCCTAGTTTATTTTAAAGTAGATTTTCACTGTATAATTACATCCCAGTTTACCTGCATCATCCTCAGAGTTTACATTACTGAGGCAGAGGAGTGTGTTACCTTGTGCCTGTATGGGGATGTGCCATAGAGGGAAGAGGGTGAGCCACAGAGACCTCTAGTGGAGATTGAAGATGCCTGATGAAGGCTGACAAGGGATCTGTTGTACTTCTGCACATTGAAAAGTGTTGCTTCAGGTACTGTGTTTGGACAACCATTTCTTAAATGAGCTAAAATAAACTTTTAGGGCCACTGAACTGAAAACAGCCATGCATAAATATTATCTGTTCATATATTTGCTTCCTCTGAAAGTCCTGTTAATGTAATAATACTCAACATGCATACTGACTCTGTGTCTTAAGCACCTTTTCCTTATTGTGATGAATTGTTCAATAAGAGACAGCACATGTAGCTCCTGTGTGGAACCTCGTGACTCATTTATTGTTTTGAACTCTCAACATTACAAATGACTTATTATCACTTAATTGCAGTGTCCCTGTGTTTATAGGCTACTTTTGAGTTTTCACAACATTGAGCTTTCATTAAGTCTTTTTGCTGAATTACTTGTTACTGCAGGTGAAGCTGAGGATTGACATGACACATGCAAAAGCTGGTTTTAGATCTGAAAATAGATAAATAGGAATAAAAAATACATTAATCAATAGAGTCAATAAACACATGAATACTTGAGTGAAATAGTTATAATAGTCAAATTGCAAAACAAAGAAATGTTGATTTGTTAAAAACAATTCAAGCCATTTCCATTGTGGTCTAATTAAATGTCATATATTTCATTGTAAACACTATACATTTTTAAAACCGTATTTAAAAAAAATGCTTTTAATATTTCAAATTGATACATTAAATTTGATTTATATTTTAATATTGATTTCAAACATGCTACTTTTCATAACACTAGCAAGCCCACAAGCAGACAACAATGTAAACTGTTATATTTATATTTAGTATTTTATATTAATGTTTGATAATGTGTTCTTTCTCTAAATAAATAAACAAATAAATAAACAAACAGATTTACTTATCTCCTGCTAGCTAAACAATGCTAGCTAAACAAAACCGAAGTAATTAACTCACTAGCCAACCTCCTTTCATTGGGCTAAAGGGTTAATTGTGCATGTAGCCAAGGGAAATTTGTATTCCAACACATTGTGTCTGTGTTGTATTTGTGCGTTGATGCCCAGGGTCTCATTTTCCAATTAGGACAACGTATCTGTGATGGATTCCACGTGAATCGGTCATTTGTTTGTTCTATGGAAGAAGTTTTCGGAGCCTTTACAACCGCAAACCACTTTACCATGCTTCATCCATCATTTTGTCAACACCCCTAATGTTTCAGACCTTTACACCCGCGGCCCACGGAGGAAAGCAGCGCAGACAAAGCAGTCGGCCGCTTTCACAACATGCCAAATTTTCAGCCTATCCCGTTCCCTCCCTCCTTTTTGTCCGTGGCCACCATTTGAGGGGATGTGTGGATCCTGAATGGCAGGAAATGGGTTATGGGTCGAACAATATGCGTGTCTGGAGTTCACGGTGCTGTTGAAGCTACTGTTCAATAGGTAACGCCACACCAAAGGCTGCTGGGATAGATGTCCACTCATTCCTCTTTTGTTTCCGACGAGTGACTCCATGCAACTTGACAGGTATATTAAATTGGCATCATGTCGTATAGTTTGATGCATTTACAGCATTAATGAAAGCTGATGCCAGTGACTTCGTGAAAGTGCGAAATCAGCAGCCGAGGCATATTGTGCCTCTGACATGTGTTTCCTGTTTCTTCGGGGAGGGGTATTGATTTCCTGTCTGAAATAGTGATGTAAAAGTTAAATTAACGGTCGCACAGAGGCATTGATTGTATTTAAAACAATAACATTAAACGTGTTACCCTTCAAGCTACTACCAAGATTAATTTATCCTTGACAGTGAGATTTTTCTTTTCTTCATGAACAGAATCAGCAAATGCAATAACCAGGAATAATTTAAAAAAATGACTTACTGCATCATGTTAATTGACCGAGGATGCCAGGACAGATCTATTCAAACAGAACTACTCAGGAGCCCTTTGTATCCATTAACAACCCTGGGCATTAATATGCTTTCAGACAGCCCTGGATAATGCTACAAGCATTTTCACCCTGACTTATATTTACTTTAACCAGCCCCCCCCCCCCTCACCCCCTCCCTCTTAAGTGCTGTTTTTAACAATGCAGGCACCATGAATCATTTACCATACAGGAATATCTTGTAGGAATCATTTGCTTTGGAGACGTTTGTGGTTGGTTTGATGCTGACGAAAGGCATTATATCCTGAATGACAGTGTTGCGGCCGCCTCTGATGCAATATTTATTATATGTCACATAACCGCATTAGAGGCCAAGAATGGGCTATTGTTTCTGTGTTATGCTGGGGGGGGGGGGGGGGGGGGGGGGGGGGGCTGACAATGGGTGGGCAGTGGCAGGTCAGGGATACTTAGGCCAAAGCAAATATAAACCTTTAGTCGCTGCACAATGCAAACAGAGTCATAAAGGTATTTTTGGATCACATGAAAAATATAAAAGCAAATAATAAATCATCCAAACAGTATTAACTTAAGTAAATATAGAGGAACCCTACGTCAACCACTACTTCATTTGTTTTATTAACTATATAATTAAATAAAATGAAAAAAGATAATTTTTGCCGCTACAAGTACAGAATTATTAACAAAATGTGGGCAGTATCAGCAGTAGAAGTATTAATCGTGTCGTGTGCGATCGCCGCTTTTCGGAAAATGTACAATGACTGAAAGCGACTAAAGATGATAACATAAAATCACGTGGGCTTGTATTAACAGTGTATTATTATAATGAATATTACTGATTTTATCGTCCTGGTCTGGTTCTGTTTTTAAGCTGCGTTCATCTGCATCATCTTATTTATTCAACTTGCCTGATCCCAGCTCGTTTCTTTCATTGTATTCCCCATGCACTCTATACATCCCCATAGTTTCAATCCTCCCAGGGACTAAATGCCGCTTCTTTAATGACAACAGAGCAACGTTAAACAATATCAACCAAGTTCAAATATCCCTGAAAGAAATGATATGGGAGCAGACGAGCTGTGGGACTGGTCCCTCGTTCTTGCTCGGGCAAATGATCCCTATAACTTCCAGCGTTCTCCTCAGTCTGAGTAATTGAGATGTGTAATAACTGTGACAGAGGGCATTATCTGACCCATTTTCCTTTTCTTCTCACATTGCTTTGTTTATACATGCCTTCCTGTCATAATCCCTTAAGAATCTCCAAAGTAAAAGCCCTTTGAAGAAATTGCCTCTCGTAGCGTGATATCCCGAGTAAAGGAGTTCTTTTTAATGACCAGGATCTGACCTCATTTCATATGCATAAGCCTACATCAAAGTAGACAGCGTCCGTCCAGTCCGCGCAGCGTTCTTCCACTTGACAGGCTTTCACATTGCAGCGACAAAGCACATACATGGAGCTTGTAATTGTTTAATTAGGTTCAGGTCTTACAGTTTTACCTTCGGTTGACCTTGGATGAGGAGGTCCACTTCTCTGCTTCAGCGCTCAAAGAAACTTAGGATTTGATTGATTTGCCTTTTCATCGGCCATTATTAGATGCTTAAGGGAACCTCCGGGGGTTCTGAGATCTCTGTCTTAGTTAGATTGTCTTTCTACAAATACATATTTTACTACAAGCAGTTTTTATCGCTATTACAATTATTGAAATATGGATAAGGGTCAAATCTGAGTTTAAGGGTCAAATCTGAGTTTTTCAATCAATGAAGTTCTTTCACCTTGCCCTTAATATAACTTTCTAGTAGTTTATGTAAGCTACTTTGACATTTTCTGTGTTAGCATGTAACCACCTTATCTGTGTGGCCTTTATGTTTTGCTATATTAGCCACACTAATAAAAATCAAAGTTTATGCCAGTTACACAGTGAAGCTACGTCCTTTCAGCTAAACACAAAAATGCTAATGCTTAAATTATATAATGTTGACCATGCTCACAATCTTAGTTTTGTGTGTTACCCTCCACAAAGGAGATTATGTTTTCATAGGCGTTTGTTTGTATGCGGGATTATTCAAAAACAACAGAACTGATTTCTCCGAAGTTTTGAGAAGCGGTGAGACATGACCCACTGAAGAAACCATTAAATTACAGAGCACGAATGGGAACCAGTAATTTCTTTGATCACATTCAACAACACCAGATAGGGTGTTAGCCTCGGCCCTCTCCTAGCACACTTCTTTAAGCTACTAAACATAGCATACGGTTGATGCAGATGGAAATCTCATTAGTCTTGAATGACTTAAGTCCTCTGGGGACCACCAACATCCGAACCAAATTTTATGGAAATCCGCCTGATAGTGGCTCCGATGTTTGTTTAAAGAACAAACACAAATGTGAACTTCACAGTGAAGCTACAGGAAAAACCTCTTGTGGAGCTAAAAATAACTTCTAACATCAACATACATCCCTGACTATGGGTGCACTCTATAGGCTCCCATAAAGTCCCTGCACACAAAGGCTACACACCATAATAAAAATAGAGACTTTTGTGATTTTCACCTATTGTTAAGTAGGCAATCCTGTTGAAGAGTCACTTTGTTACACCAAGCTAAGAGGTTTGACAAGGATCCTGCTAAATTGTAGTGAAAGATCCTCAACAGATCTCATCAGATATTTAAAAAACCTTCAAAATGACTAAAAATTATTGGAGGGTTCGTATAGATAAGACTTGCATGACAACACATGTCTTTGATTGGCAGAGGCTCAGGCTGTGTGGATCTAACCTCAGGCGCTGTGAGCACCTGCCAGCTCTGCGGGCACATTTCTCAGCTATTTGAAGTTAGTTATTGACCTCCCTGTGCTCTCTCTATTCAAACAACAAGCCCCCAGTTCCAGGTACTCAGTCTTTGTGACAGCCCTTTGATGCTTAATCTAAACACCAGTGTTTATCTTTACTGGACCTCGGTGAGATCACCAGGACATGCGTGTCCAGTTGTTTTGGTTCTGATAACAGCTGGGTGTTAGCCATGTTCACAGTCAAAGACTCACTGCATCATCATCATCTTTATGCCGTCTTCACTGTTCCAGCAGCGTGCACAGTGTCTGACACTTACTGTCGCATTTATCTTTGTCCACAAAGACCCTGAAGCGTTTTCCTCCCTTTGTTGTGGCCCGTAATTAAACTGCTTACAGTTATTTTCCTCTGTATCAACAATTTTGACAAACTAATTTTCCCTCACATAACAGTTTACACGAGTTCAAATGGAGTTGTGTGGTCGTATTTATCAACATGCAACAGTTGTTGTACTGTGCAGTGATCTTTGACGGAGGAACAACTTTCTTTCAAACCAGGAACACTTTTATTTGGTTGTGGGCAAGTATTGCTCAAAGGAAGACTCCAAAAATCTGAATCTATAAAATGTTCCAACAATAAACCAACTACAGATCAGTTGTTAAATGATAAAAGTCATTGAAGCTATCTTGGGTTTTCATTATTCAGGAATCTCCCAAAACACATGCAGAACAGATCATCTACGCTTATTAATTTGTCTTTTTACAAAGTCAGCTTTATTTTAAGTGGTTTCATGCTAACACAGAAAATGGCAAAGTAGCTTACATCAACTACTAGAAAGTTTTGAGTAGCGTGAAGTGTCTCCTCTTTAGGAGACGTGTGAAGGGTTGGGTCCATCCCACAGTTTGGGCCTGTAATCTTTGACTCCTGCATGTTTGAACCTACAGTGCCCGAGGGAGGGGTGCACTGTATGCGTCGAGGTCAAACTAAGGTCACCATTCACAAAAAAAAACGCGGCATTTAGGACGATGACTCAACATGTCCGCGTACTTCATACAGAGCCGCACCTCGTAAAGCAGACTGTTAAACTTTGAAGCTCATTCGATTACTCATAATTGCTCCAAGAATTGATTTATTAGCTCGGGTGTGAGGCTGTGCGAGCCGAGTGCCATCTGACCTCCAGCTGAATGAATAATCAACAGGCTCCCCGAGCAAGCAGATGTTTGAGAGTGTTGCTGTTTTATCAGGCCTGTAATGTGAACAGGCATGAAACCAGATTAAATTAAATGATGTGAGGACAGACAGCTGCGACACATTTGGACTTTGCTGTTCCCCCCCCCACCCAAAATAGCAGCTTATGTTCCCCAACATGAAAGGAGCTCTGGTCTACCTAACACTGGTTTTAATCAGCGGGCTGAAACGACACGTCAAGAGAAGCTGGGAAAAGTGTTTGTCTTCTCATTTTCTGTTGCCTGAAATAAATCATGGAAGTAAAATAACCAATGGAAACAGCTGCTTTGCAGACACCAGTGACTCCGGAGCTGTTTTTCCTCCGGCGGATGTTGCACCACTGGCTCTTGTGTAAGACGTGTGGTATTCTTTAGGGACGTGAAGGATAATCCCTCAGCATCAGCCTCTTTTCTCTAATTGCTGTTTAATTTCTTGCTTTGATTATAAGGTGTAGCCAGCGTTAATGAATCACAGATGACTTGTTTATGAACTCTGTGCACTTTCTCTTGTTAGCGTGGAGGAGAACAATGTTAGCTTAAACAGAGTAAAGCCCGTTGTTTATTTTAGTAGCAGCATTTTAGTCAGCATACAGCAGGAATATGTAGAAAGGCACTCAGAGAGCCAACATTTGAAGCCATATTGAAATTCACTAGATCTGTATTTGTATTTAGATCCACACCTAATTGCACACAACCATACACATAAGTCCCTTACTAATGCCAGATTTTTTTTTAACGAGATCCATGAATTTATGATTTATGTCGTTATGTTAAAGAAAAGGAAAAATTAATCCTGGATCCATACCCTTAACTGGATCCACACCAAATTAAAAAAGATTATTCCTTGAATTATACTACATCCTTGCACTAAGTTTCATGGAAATCCGTCTCGTAGTTTTTGTATAATCCTGCTTAATAACCGACAGAAAACATAACTTCCCTGGCGGAGGTGATAAATAGGAAAATGGTCTCACGTTTATTCTTATGTTTCTGTTTCCAGTGCACGGTAACTGTGACTCTCGGATTGGAGAGGAGTTTGTTTTGTGTTTTGAAGAAGTGGTCGTCGTGTGTTGCTGTGCTCGCCCAGAGGAGCTGTCGTCTCGAGTGTTTTTTTCTCCCCTCCAAACCTGTCACAGTTTTCAGGAACAATTAGAGAAAAGAAAGTAAATTGTTCCCAGGCACTAGGATTGCTGTCCTCGCGACATCTGCCACCGCAGTGCAGATGATAGATTCCTCCTTCATTAGCCAGGGGTGTGGGATTACCCAGTGAGAACACATTAATCACCACTTTCTGTGGCAGCCTGAATGCACCGCGCTTTGTTAGGGGGGAAAAAGTTTTCCCTTTTTTTCCCTGACGTGTCACTCTTCCCCTGTGACAGGCCGCAATCAATCATCTTGATTGACAGCACTGATAGGTTACACTGTTTACACAATGTGTAATGAAAGATCATGTTACCCGCTATTGTTGTTTCGGAGACAACTCTTTTGGGCAGGATCTGAATAGAGTGAGTGCTTTGGTACAACTTACACAAGCACACACTCATTTGCTTTCCCTTTCTGCTTCCAGAACAGCCCCTCTCTAGTTCTCTGTACAGACCAGAGATATGCACTCTACGGGTGGGCAATGTGTATTAAGTCTAAAATATGATTAGATTACATGTAATGATATAGTAAATTCAATACAAAACATATTAAATACATTTAAAAGACTGTCTCTAAACCAGATGAAAGAATGCAATTGCTTTCAAGAAATACTAATACAAGTATTTTAAGTGATCGCAGACTCTATGCAACTTAATAACAACGTCATGCTAATGTATCTTAGTGCCGGACAGCTGAGAATCATCTGTAGGGATAGCTAAATATGTAGTTGGTTTTTTGAAGGGTCTCAACCTTATTATGTAAAGTGGCTATAATATTTTGTGATCTGGCGATATACAAATAGTATTGAATTTAATTTAATTAAAGATGTAAACCACCTAGCCGACCGACTGACCTACCGAGCGTATATCCTCAGTTATATGTTATGAAATGAAGGACAATTATACTGAAATGTCCTTAATAAAAGTCATTATAACACAGAGCTGAAGGTCACACGTCCCTCTTCAAGGTTGTTCTAATGATGCTGTTGAGTCCTGATAATAAATTACTGCACTTGTCAGACAGCAAATCCACATTTTTTCCACCTTTTGTGATGAAATGACACAAATGACCTTTAGCCTTCTCCCTGCAGCGCTCAAAGCAAGGGCATGTGCTGCAGGGGGCGTGTCCTTCTCCCTGTGCTCCCTCACTGTCATGTCACCTTCACTGTACCAACACCGTCCTAATGAGAATTGTATTAAACTTTCAGGAGTTGTACCTAAAACACTCATACATCAGTTCAATGTGGACAGGTTGGGAATTGTGCTCCGGAGCAATCAATCTCAACATCATCCCGTGAGTTATAATTAACCCTTTCAGACCCGATGCATTGACCGATTGTATTGAAGCTCTTTGTTATTGGAGGTTTCCCATCGCCCGTCTGTCTTTCTCTCGATTCCTTCCATCCGTCTACCTGGATGACCACATGTTCAGAGACGTGTCACATTGTGTGTGTCCGGAGGCCACACATGCAAGTGGTGGTGCTCCTCGCCGGGTCATTTAATGGTCATTAGAAAAGTCAGGTGCCAGTTTCTACAGAAGTTCGGTGTAAGATCTGGGAATTAGAAAAATCACGTAGTTGACATCAACATCACTTAGGTGTTCATGTTTAGTTATTGTGGTTTAGCTGGTGGAGATGATTGTGATGATAGATTGTGATGATAGATACGTTTCGAAGTTTCTTTGCGGAGCTCAACTTTTATTTGACTACTAAAGAAGTTTGGGATCTCACAAGTAATAAGCTAGATTTTTTTGTACATACATCTTCGTTATTGCATTTTCACTTTTGCCAAAAGGACTTTTCAAATATTAAAGTGTTTTAATTTTAGCTCAAAGATGTTTGGAAGCTTCCACAGTCACGTTGACTCATATGGAAATGCGCCATTATTTGGCATCGGTGGTCATGTCTCTTCCTCCTGGGCATCAGAGATAAGCTGTATTACTTTACATCTCCCGAGTGGCAGCGGCATCATTTCTTTTCTGGTATCAAGACTCTATTCAGGGAATTTTACGCTCCCAATCATTTGATACAGTAAAGCACCTGACTGACCCAAATGAAGGTGCGATACTTTATGTCCTTCTAGACACCAGACAGCCGTGGAGATTGGTTTCCAGAAATATGATGAGAGGATGTAAACTAGTCCAACTCGCTGCCCTTTCCCTTACAAAAGAGCTTTGTGTCCTGCAGCTGTTCCTCAGAATTATCTCTTCTTGAACTACATAAAAATCTCATGGCAACATTAGTGTTATGAATATTTTTCAGCATTTGTTACCTACACCCAGTAATCCGATTGAGATATTGGCACAGGAGCAGCTCTAATCGGTCTTCACAGTGAGCACAAACCAGCACCTCGGTTGTTTCACTTCGGGTAGTGCCGGACGGAAAGTTGACTTTATCTCTCACGTTGTGTTCGGCACATCCACCCTAGTTAGATTAGAGTCTGCGAGACAGAAAGCAACAGTGACCGCGGGAGATAAAAACCGCAGTGCCGGCTGAAATAAAGCCGACTCATTCCCCCCCTCATGGCTGCGGGAGAAGACATCAATTCTTACCTGTCAACTTTACCCTGGCACACTGTCTCATTACAATTATCTCTCAGTACACACAGTGCATAAAGCACCAGTAAATCAGATCCTCTTCTTTTACAGGTTGAGCTTTAGTGCTGCTATGAAACTCAATGATCCATTATGGAGATGGGGAATAGCGTCGAGGAGGTTGGTGCTTGGTAGTTTGGATTAAGCTGAAGATTATCGCTGTCACACAGGTTTTTCCGAGGCAGAGGCCCCTCTCCAGCTCCTCTTGGGTGGCCTCTCAGGACGACTCTCTCCGTGTGTCTGCCTCCGTCCTCGCGGCCATTGTGTGATGCCGACAGAGCACAACAAGCAAGACACACACTCCTGAGGAGAGAGCGCCTGAACACACTCTGAGGCTTGAAGCATGAAGCTGTTGGCGTCTGCCTCGCTCCTTTAAATATGAGTCAGCTGTTGTGCTCGCGACTCCAACAACAGCTTTAATTCCTCTGCCTCCCCCTCCTTTGCTTAAAAGGGGGCTTTATGCCTGTAGGGCCCCCATCAGTTACCTGCTGACAGGCCGAGCATGACTGATGAGCTGCCTGAGGCGCCCCAGTATACTTTGTCAGCTGCTCATAATTTATACATCTTATCTCTGTCAGAACAAAAGACAGAGCGCGGCTTTATGGAAATGAAAACAGAGACTTGTTTAGACTCCAGCATGTGGAGTGAAGTGGAGTGATCCTACTGATAGTTGTTTCTCTCTGCGAGCAAGACGAGCTGCTTCGTCTGGCTCTGAGCTCTCCACACCCTTTCTGTCTGCCCACACCTTGACTCTGTGTGTGTGTCTGTGTGTGTGTCTGTGTGTGTGTCTGCCTCTATACTTGCAGGTGACAAAGACATAACACATGACCTTTTTATTCAGAGACATATCAGCTGTTTCATTCATTAAATCTCAACCTCTACATCAAATCAGCACCTCGGGGAATGCAATTTATTTGAGCAATACTTTGGAATGTAATCGGATTACTCGTCGTATTAAACCCAGTGAGAATCAACACACAACTGTGCAGCTCTGTTTTCTGACGGCACAAACACACGTAACTGACCATCATGATAGATAGTTACATAGTAGAATCAAACCGGGTGAAGACCTACCCTACACTGTTTCTGATTGGGTTAGGGAGACATCAGAGTAGGCCAATCAGAGACAGAGTAGAGTCGAGGTTGGGGGAAATGGCTAGCCTGGGTTTATCACAACAAACAACTCTAAAGCTGACTTTTGTGAATTATTTATATAGTTGGTTTAACCTGTAAATTGATCTGTGCCTAATCCAGCTCCGTACTGTACACATTCATCTCAATCTTTTCACCTCATTCGTGAAATAAAGCAAATAAGTGGATTTTCGAAAGTGTTGAAATATTTTATCCCCAGGTTTTGACCACTTTTATACAGGTACACGCTTTTGGTCACTAACACACAAACTTTATTACACACATTCATACACATGTGGCTAATAAAGAAACTTGATCATGTAGCTGGAGTTGGTGGAGGCCAAAACCGAGGGTAAAACAAGAGAGAATATTGGATTTAGCAGACAGAAAAACTTCTTACGTCTGATGTCAACGTTGTTCCTGTGTCTGCTGAATGTGTAAGTGGAAAATAGTTCACTAACATGTTAATTTAAACAGCTTCATGAATTAATGTCATCTCTGAGTGTGTTTGTTTTACTATCTGCCGGTGTTTAAAAATCCCTAATGCAGCAGTAACGACCTTCAAGACAGATGAATGTTCTCCGAATGCACAGAATAAACTTTTCTTTTCCAAACTACGTAATTCCGCTGAAACTCTTCTAAAAATATACATAAGTGATACCTGTGATGGCAGCCTGTACATCATAATGAATAGCATATTGATGTGAACCATGTTGACGACTCTGCAGAGAAAGGCAATTCATCACTGCCAGCGGAGCACTTCCCCGCTAAGGGTGGATTTCTTTCCTAACGCTGTGCTTTGGTGCGTGATATTGAGAGTGATTCATTCACTGACTCATCCTCAACTACTTTGTCAGATTCAAATTGTCCTGCCAACTCTTTTTGTTTTGGTTTTCTCCTGGCCTTGAACAAAACGTGGGATACGCACTGACTCGCAGCGGCTGACAAAGCTGCCACAACACACGGCTCATCCTGCCTTTGTTTTGCTTTGGTTTTTGTGCCTCGTCGGTAATGAGATACTCAGAGTGCGACTACAATAGCTAGTCCCGTGGTCTTATTGTTATAATGGGTCCAAAAAACAGATATTCCCTAGCATTGTGTGGCGTTTCACAATAGACACTTATTTCTATTTCCCTCTTGAGACTTTGATTCCACTTGCAAGAAAACGCTTTGTCCTCCCTCATTCTAAGGTGAGTTCCAAAAAACGAAGACATCCCTCTGAGCGCACACAAAAGATAATATTCAAATTGTGAAATAAGAGAATGATAACCCAGGACAAACAGCGACTTTGGGGAGGCCTCTCCCAGACAGGTGTGTCTGCCGAGGCAATGAAGGACCACATTACCCAGCTTCCACTGTTACAACATTTTATCTAAGACAGCTCATTATGTGCTGCCGGAGTGTCCGTATGCTTTCCTGGTTGAGAACTGCAACAAGGCAGCTGAAGCCATCCAGCAGAGACATGGCAGATAACTAAACTGTTGTTAAGCTGATATCCGTATCTTTGTGTGGATTCTGTTCGTTGCACTCGGAGCTGGGCAGAGGATCATTTGCACCCCTGTGACAAGTACATCATCATCCGCCTGTAAGCTTAGCTCGGAGAGACGATGCAGGCTTTGTTCTCCGCCAGGCTCACTTGGGGATGTTTGGCAGTGCGCTGATAGATATGATTATCCTTAATGTCAGTGCATAGCACCATCCCTGATAACAGATTCTCTCAGTAGAATCCACCCTGCTTATCTCGCTGCTATGTTGTTAGGTTGCCGCTGCCTTTATGTGTGGGGAGATGCAATGCAGGCATCTTTTTTGCAGGCTTTTGAGACGTGGCTCAGTGTGTATTTAAATTTTTTTTTACCAACAAGTCAGAGGTATTTAGCTCTTAGCATAACTTTTACATTTGGCCCTAATGTGCAAGACAAAAAGTTTAAGTCGATTTGCAGAAAACTGCTCTGACAAGCCTGCAGGTCATTGACTAATAATAATCACTTGCAATTAGTTTTTCAGGTGAAAAAGTTATTTACTTTCAAAACTCATCCCATTGCCTGGTTGCTATTTATAAAGAATTCCATTTCAACCTGATTTACTTACATTTTAATCTGCTGATTGAAAACAATCAGTGTGGCCAATGTTTTTTTGTTCCAGAGCCAAACAACTGCAAAAGCCTCTCTGAAGAATTCCCCTGGTCTTGCATATGATTTTAGACGTTATTTTGTTTGTATGTTCCTGTGGAAGCTGACTAGGAAGCTGTGTTTGCAAGAGACAGCAGACAACCTCACTTGACACTGGTGATGGGGTGGAGGATGGGTGTTGACGTTGCAGTGGTGGTAAAGGGGACAAGGAGGAGGCCTGGGGGGGGCGAGCAGAGGATCGTGTTCAGCTCCACTCAGCAGCCCGGTGATGAGCCTGCAGGAGAGGACTGTGTCTGCAGATTAGAGCCGGGAGATGAGACAGGGGCCTGGAAGGGGTTGTTGAGGGCGGAGTGGTGAGGTGGTGAGGTGATGGGGCTGGAGGGGGGCTGGGCGGGCAGGGGGGGTGTGTGCAGACCTGGGAATGCCAGCTGCCAGACAGTTCAACATGTGCAACACATGTCTCTCAGCACCTACTGTTCCACTATGCAAAGCCCCCTTCACCCTTAAGATGACAGAACAGTTCATATCCTGTGCCGGGATGATAGATATGTCATATCTCTGAAAACCTTGTTTGTCTTCCACAGGTGTATGAGCTCTTTTTTTCTCCCCCAGCAGACAGCGCACATGGCACTTTTCCACACGTTTTCCTCGATAGTGATTTGGCATGCAGACAGTATCAAAGGGGAGATCTTTCCCATGCAATTATGGCAGAAAATAAAGGTGATGAGGTGTGTCGCACAAAAGAAAGCAAAGGATCAAAAGAGGGCTGGAATAAAAGCTGATTACAATGAAGGAGGAAGCTTCCGTCCGCTGAATGCCTCGATGCTACAAGTCGGTCAATGAGCAAAGAATGAAATGAAATGCTTTTATCCGTTTATGCTTCAATGATTTAAATAAGCAACCCTGTGCAGTAGTTTGTAAATGCTTATAGACAATAACCTTTCAAATAAATATATATGCTATTTGAAAGGTTTGAACAATTTTTTTTTATTGGTAATAAACCTTTTTTAAACAGTTTATTTCTTGTATATGGGCTTTTGTTTGAATTTTAATTATTTCTCTCATGCAGTCTTTGACCAAATATACCAAATGATTTTAATTAATTTAATCTTAATTACATCCTCGTTGGCCTCAGCTGTGCCTTTTAAGTACTATCTATAAAATGTTAAATTTGAACAAACATCAGTGTGATAAGAACTAAAAGACAAAAAAGGTCTTTCAGAAAAATGTAGTTGACTTTGTTTTGCCATTTTAGTTTGGTCCATCCACCAACATGGAGGAGGCAGATGGGCCGGCCACTGGGGGTCGATCTACATGTTTTGGCTTAACTTTTGAGAAGCTGTCATGTTGTCCATATTGTCTTAATAAAATCAAATGATTTTTATTATTACCTCCAGAAAGGAGTTTATGTTTTCATTTGCATTTGATTATTGTTTAGCAGAAATATACCAAAACTAATCAACTACTGATTTCTATGAAATTGTATCGAGGGTTGGGGCATTACCCAAATAAGAACCTATTCAATTTTGGTGCGGATCCAGATCAGGGGATGGATCCAGGAAATAAATGTTTAGGGGACTGATATTTATGAGTGTGTACAATAGGGAGCAGACCAACATAAAATCTTGATTCTAGTGAAATTAAATGTTGTTTCACAAGGGGACTGATGGGCGCTGGCAGATTGAGGAAAACACTTCAGGAAATAAGAACAAATGTAACACAACAACTCTAAAAAAAGGTCCATGGTTCCATGTTGTTGACGGCATCAAAGTCATTCAGACAAATTACTCTAATTTGTCTCATTTTGTGAACAGGCTGTGAGTCTAACTAGAGCAGGGACATTGTTGTACCTATTTGTGAACACTGATGGAGTCTGTCTGAAGCCATGGTGGGTAATTTTTGTCAGGGTGTCAGAAATAGTGGGTAATTGCTAATGAGCGGCCTCTCACAAAGCTGATTGTGTGTTTTTCCTTTTTTCTATTGCTAATAATGCAGGATTGTTCTCTGTACCATTTTTCTTTTCATCTCCACTATAGGAGATTTACTGGTCAGGCAGCCCCACACCGTGCTTAGGAGGCTCAACCCTCTCAAAGGGATTTATCCACTGTTGCTTTGACTAATACCCGGTGGATTACACGTTAGTGAGAGGGCAACTATCGCTTCTATTTCCTGCAAGTCCGACTCGTGGTGCTTCACTACCTCGCCCCTTTACTCTACTGCACGTCCGAGTGCTGAATGACAGGGTGTAGGTGACAAGCTCCTCCAGATCATTTGCCAGAGTTGGAGTTAAAACCTTCCTCCTTTGAACTGAACTCAGACCTGTCACCTTCTCTAATTCAGTAGAAATCTGCAGCTGCTGAAATAATGAATTAGGTTGATGGACGGAATTATAACACGCTGGCTACCCGGCTGTCCAGTGACACCCCGCTGCTCCAGAACACTGCCGGTGATTTAGCACCTCACCCGGGCAAGATGACGGAATAGAATTTATTCACAGGGAAGGTGGCCAGCACTGACTCATAGCCTTTATGCAGCTGATTAGCATATCCTAATTCATCAACAGGCATGTCCTCTCTAAAAGGGCAGAGGAAGTTTAGAGACAGGAAATAGTAACTTATCAGTGAGTCTAGATTCAGAGATGTGGTAACAAAAAAGACTGAAGGATCGGATGTTTTCTGACGAGAACTCTGTAATGTACCCAGAATTAGGTTTGGATATTTTCTGGAGTTTGCCATTGGCACAAGAAAAACTAAGCAGGAATTTTGACGGGTAGGACGCATTCACACCAACAGGTAGTTCTAGGAACATTCAGGTGAGGGGTGGGGTCTGGGTGGAGCTCGCAGGTCATGATGTATAAATTCTTCTGCAGAAATCACTTGGCGTTGGCCCTTAACCTCAAAAGCTCTCGAATCTCTTTGTCTTTCCAAGTTGACGCCTTCATCTGCTTCTGCCATGTTTTCGGCACCTTTCTTTCATCCTGAGATATTTGTAATTTTACCATTTTTCATCTGTGTTTTCAGACATGAACCCCAGGTAATGTCCGTGCAATTATGAACGACACAGCAGGAGAATCTACATTTCATGACAAGAAAAGGTCCGGTACATTCAGGTGAGGGACAGTCTGTCCGATGTCCATCCCTATCATCGAAAGATCTCAAATCTCTTTGTCTCCGTCCACATTTTTTACCTGAATGTCGTTCTTTTTCATCAGCTTTTTTTCTGTTTTGCATCTGTCACATGGTAGAAACATTTCCCAGACATTTCACTCAGGTACTGGCAGCAATAGGGTGTCTGGACCAATCAGCTCTGACATTTGCATCCTTACATTCAGCCCCTTCCGGACAGTTGTCAGTCCGGTACATGTCTAAAAGCAGCTTAACGTTGATCTGATGTCTGATGTATATCTAAATGTATTATTTACAGATTTATACATTTTCAGACTCGTGTCACAGTGGAGCTTCTGGCCTCTAGTAACCTGCTCACCCTCCCTCCTCTCAAAAATAGTAAAGTCCTTAAAGGGTTGATAGGTTTCTGACTGATGCTTAGCAACAGCATTCCTGTTCCTTAAGTAGCAGTAAGCCCCTCACTGCACCCTTTGATGTGGCTGTCAGGCCAGATTTATTTCCTCTTAACACATTGTCTTCTTGTCCACATACATAAAGGGATGAAAGCTGGAGATGTTTACACTTTATTTTTTTTCATCGTAATTAAATGGTGTTGCTCACGATGTCTCAGGTGAGGTGAGACATACGTATCGGCGGATCACCGGGCGAGGTCTGACAAACCAGTTTAATTTGATTCCATTGGCTGAAACCTTGATGTCAGACTGGTTTAAGACCCACTTGATGCCCGCTGCTCGTCATCTGAGCAGAGTTACAGCAGGAGGTGTTTACTTTTATCTGCAAAATCAACCGGGGACGACAAAACATTCGATTCCATCTCAGTCACCGCTGGTTCAGCACTCTGCAGAGTTTTTGCTGACAATTGAAATCTCCACAGTAAAGTAAATAATGGCGGTGCTCAACGCCTCAGAGCCGTGTGTTTACTGGTGTCCTCACTACCTACCTGCGAGCTGACATATGTATTTACAGGAGCCATAATACAATGCTGCTCAGGTCTGCCACTGCAAGTAACTCTTTTTGTAAAGCAACGCCCGACGTCTCCTTGGCGCACCTCCACGCCGCTCGTCTCCGGCGAGCTCTGACTCACCCCTCTGTGTGTTCTCGCTTGGGAACAGGCAGCTGCCGAAGTGCTTGTGCTTTGTGTTTTAGTGTGACGGCCCACTCTGTCCTCAGCGACAAGTCTGTGAAAGAGGTGTGTGTGAACGTAGCAGAGCACCAGGAGTTTCCTCCGGAGGAAGCAGATGGAATCAAACCAGTGTCCTCATAAAATGTCTCAAGATTAACTCGTCGAAACTTCCCAATGATCGAGAGACGTAAAGATACATGATTGGTTTTATCATTGCCAACCGAACAACAATCATGATTTTTTTCCCCACAGGTTTTTACAGTGCTTTGGTTTCTCTGGACTTTTTGGGGGAACATCCTGAGTGAATCCCTGGGCCAACTGGACAGGAGCCCTGAGACATGCCAGACAGATATGTGTTGACTCAGAGCAGTTATTGTTACCAGCTTATTAATCAGCGTTAACAGCTCCTTCACATGTCTGCACGAAAACATGTGTTGGTTTTTTTTGTGTGCATCTGCAATGTTCCCACCTCCGGATTATAGTTTGAAGTTCAGGCCATCGGATTCAGTTTATCATTCACCTTGTCTGCTCCCTTCAGGTTTAGAATACCAGCACATATTTCACTGTCAAACCATCTTCCTCCACATCCAAGGCTCTGATATATCGCTGTGAGAATTTTGCTTTTCTGCAGAAAAAACGATTTCTTCATTCTCTCCGATAATAACTTTGATTGCTGACAGCGAGTGGAGCCTGGTCTCCAAAATGTCAGTGAAATGTGAGGATGTGGTCCATGCATGAGAAATGTGAGAAAAACATCTTTCTATTACGATGTGAAGGAAGAAAAATAAAAGCAAAACTGTGGGATAGTAGTGAAGTAAACGCTCTGACGACTGAGGAGAAGTGTGACATCTCATTGTTTCTTAGTTCATGGAACCATGTGGAATGCTCTTGGGAGCAAACAACACTTATGTTTACATCAATGTGATCCCCTTTATTTTAATGTGCTTATCCCCATACCTTACAAATATACGTTGGATTATTTCTGTTTTCAAAAATTTACTTAAATTGTTTACTTCTGTAACAACAGAATTTGTTAACGTAGGCTATGTATGGAGAGTCCAGATAAGTATGAAAGTATAATGATGACCCAAAATGAACATTGTAAGCTGTCCCAAGCTTTTTGATCAATATAAACGGTTGATCACTATATCCTCTTTCCACCATATTGCAAACCTGTCACCAAACAGAGTATTTTTAAACATCCTGACCACTTATGTCCAATATTCGCTTCCTTTCAGCTCTGATTCTGTGCTCCATCATCTTCTGAGGGAACTATTTGGCTGTCTTACTTAACATACTTTCCAGATATGTCTGCAGAGGGATTTTAGAGAATATAAATGCAAAACAAATCCAGCTTGTGTTGAAAATGGTGCAAGGGGTGAATCATAATGAGTAAATCATGAGCCAACGAACCAAAACATTGAGCAGAAAGTAGCTGAGAGGAATTGGAACTCTGTGATGATTCTCATGAGCTACTTCTGTCACTTACACAAAGCCGTGTGATCCATTGTTGATATTAATATTGACTATTTCATTTTAAACATTGGTGATTTGTTCAAATTTCACCGACATTTGTTCAGGGTTCTTTTTTTTCAGTTGATGTCGCTTAATTCTAAAAACGTGGCTCCACCCTCGGAGGTTTAACTGAGCGGGGGAGTGAACCTCTGGCTCTGAGAAATGTTTGTTTAACTAAATCTTGAATCAGCGACGATTCGCTGTTTAATCTCCAAACACACGACAGCAGCAGAAGACAGTCTTGTATCGCTCAGCGCGATGCTTTGGTAAACAACCCGCCGCAGCTCAGCGGGACTGTCTTCACGGCGGGGCTTCGTTGTCGACCTCAGCATAATCACAACTCTCGTTTTTTGGAGTTTGGACATCCCCAGTAATTTCTCACCATTAACAAAACTGCCCGCTGCCTTCTGCGCTGAGTGGAGCCTGAGATTTAGATCTAAAGGCCGTATTTGAAAGTGCTGGTCATGCATGCAAACAAGGGGGTGCTATGAAACCATACCCTTTGTCTGACACACAATAGCATTTCACCCACTGGGGAACAGCTTGGATCTCCATAGATTTGGCATTACTTTCATGTTAAGTGACACTGAAGGCAATAGAGTGACCAACTTCTCCAGAAAGCCTCCACAGATTCAGCTCTTACAGCGCTCGCTCCCTTTCTCTCCCCTGCTCTTTGAGAACTGCTGGATTGGGACGTTACTTCATATTCTTTTCAAGTGGTGCCAAGCTTTTCTCCCAGCAGCGGCTTTGATCAGGACTATGATTTGTGGAGTTTATGCTAACGGCTACGACTTGACTGGTAGAGCTCACCCTGGTAGAGGACTGTTGTAGTCACATGTCTTAAACGCAGCACGACAAACAAAAGTGGGACATTGTTTGTCTTTTATCTCCTGAATAATTACACGACACCGCTCCAGGACCAAAGGAACTAAAGGCTTTGTACTTTATTATAACACACCAGCTACAGTTACGACATCACAGCATGTTCTCTTGAAAGCACTTTGTTTTGACACATCAGCTGAAACATGTTGGTCTTATCACTTCTGTAAAATGCCCCAACACTTCTGATTTCTTATCTTTTCCATACAGAAAAGTATAATTACATTTCACTCCAAACACAGAGAGGCAATTGCTGCTAAATATTTGTCATTCATTTCTTAATCACTATTTCAATTAATCCATTAATGCATTTACATAAAGGATCAGAATACAGCAGATCTTACACAAATTAAAGTTTACGAGTGAATTCATTCTATTTACAATAAAATGGGACAAACTCAAATTTGAGAAACTCTTTACAATTGACTTAAATGATTCATTAATATGATAATTAATGGAATTCTTTATAGCCAAATTAGTTCATTTCGAGAGCGGGGACTTTCAGTTTGAAATGCTTGAGAGTGAAGAATGAATCTGGAACGTTGGAAATCTGTCTAACAACTCACATCTGAGTGCAAGCGTACAGTTTGAGCTCAAGCTGAGCAGATCTAAGCACAAGCAGGGGCTATTTGAATGCGAGCGCAGTGTTTTGAATTAGAGCATTACAAAATCTAAACTTGAAATCAAGAAGCCATGCTCTCAAAGTAAAATACAGAACACTTGAATAAGAAAACGAAAAATAGAAAAATGCAGCTAAAGACAAAATAATGATAAGTTATTTGACCTTAGCCCCTGTGTGATCATATGCTGAACAAAATCCCAAACAACAAACTTATCAAACTATTTGTTTATGATCATCGTTTTTCAATTCCTAAAGATGTTTCACTGAGTAAGAAAGTTTTTATTCAACAGCCATTCACCTTCTCTTAATCAGACTGGTGTCATGCTGAGGAGGAACTGAGGAGAGATCACAGAGAGAGAGGACAGAGAGACAGACAGGAAGAGGAAGATGCATGTATTAAAAAAAAGAATCAAGGATAAAAACTCCTATGTGGTGTTAATAGGGGTTGGGGGGGGTATCATGTTGTTTGATCAGCAGACATGGGGGGGGGGCAGCCCTTGATCCTGACAGTGGGCAGCGGTTTTAACTCCCCGGAGTGATCAACACTTCTGCCACCGCTCTGTGTGCTAGTAAGTGTGTGTGTGTGTGTGTGCTAGGGGGGTGGGGGGGTTACACAGAGAGGCCTGTTCTCGGCTTTCCATTTGCATCCTCAGCCCATGGGTGGTTGTGTTAATAATGTGGCAACCAGGAAGATTAATTGTGGACAAGCAGCAGGATTACGAGGGTCTTTGTGGGAGCAAAGGGAGCACTGGGCGGGAAAGGCCTGTGATCTGTGAGCCTGAGAGGAAATTAGTCAGGGCAGGCTGGAGCTGCCTTTTAACAGCGAACCCGAGGAAATGAAAAGCCCCTGCGCAAAGAGGATATTGAAATAAGTAGCCAGAAAATTGTTTGCATTCTTGAGAGGGCAACGTCGTTAACACTCATTGTGCTAATGTGGACGCACAAAGAAGACGGGAGAAAGACATTTCTTAAATTTACTTTCACGGTGACTAAAGACACTTTACGTTTTATCTTGCAGAAGCGAACGTAATGTGGCTCCCGTCGCGTTATCAACAGCAGAATGCGGATATTAGACTGAGCTCTTGTCTCGTAGCCAATTATGAGAAATAGCCTCACAACAAAGGAGGATTCAGTCCCCTGCAGCTGTGTCTCCTTTGCTGTAGAAGAATGAGGTGCAGGAGCAGGGCAGGGGTCTCATGCCACCTGTTGGAGTGTGCTCACATAGCAGCACAAACTCACACAGACACTCATCTGCTTCCTGACCCTCGGCTGACCCACTCCTCACCACATTATTTCCATTAAAAACCTTTATTTTCCTGCTTGTTGAGTGCTAAGTCTCCACTTTCTCAACATTAAAACGAATGTCTTGTGTCACAGGTTTTAAAGGACTCAAGTATTTTAGCAGCATCAAGGTAACTGTTTCCCGTGATGGAACAAATCGGCTTCAAAGAGCCTTAAACATCAATTTTCCCCACACACGAGAGAATTCTCCCTTTGCAGCCCGCTCGCCTTCCTCGATGTTTGGCTGCTGAGCTCGTGGCTTTCTCCATCAGTAATCATTTAACAAAAAAAAGGTAAGCATCTGGACATTTAGGCCTCTTAATTAAAATACTGGTGTTTTTCCAGTGTAAGAGAAATCATGAAAAATGGCCTGTCACAGCGAGTTTCTAAAACCAGATGACAAAGCTGGAGGACTGGGTTCAAACGGGCCTGAAACAACCGGGCTTAATAGTTGTTAATTGAATTTAATTGTTCGAGGCAAAACAGCAATGCACAAATAGCAATGGTCTGGGCATTCGGTAATTTAAAGGCAGATTGCTATTACCTCCTGATTCTTGATCCATTTCAGGGAATGTACGCTATCGACCAATCACAAGCGAGGAGAATGATCTACGGCTTAATTTCCTTCACTCATTGGGGAAAAACAACTTGCCCAGAAACCAAAACGCTCCATTTAATAACAATAAACTCTGCAGAGAACCATGCAAATCCAAGATGTGCTGTCGCAATGTAAGCTGGTCCACCTATGAGCATTACCAGACTTCAAGCATCACTCGCCAGTATCTGGAAAGATATACAGTCGCAAATGTGTGTGTGACACGATGGGCTTTGAAATAGATTCCCCGTCCAGCCGGGCCTTTGTGATTTGCGGTCTCGCAGCGGAGCATCTGAGATGTAGTCTTGTGTTTCAAGTATGTTTTTAGTTGTGCCAAGATGTTGCACCACTCATTATTTTTCCTCGGGTTTCTGCAGCACCGTCGTTTATCAGGGAGATTTACTGTCAGATGGACCCTCCAGATGTTTTCAGTATCTTTTGCAAAAAGAGAAAGAGAGAGCGTGTTTTAAAAGTCAGACCACAGCAGCGCTGGAGACGTTTTTTAAGATTTTAAGGAGAAACACATGCAGTAGATTAGGCCTGAATACACATTGTGTTATTCAGATACTATGAGCTAATTAAGCTAAATCCCAAAACTTGTGTTGACTTTTTCACAGCTGCCTGGTTTCCAGCTCTCATGGGAGTTTTTTCAGTCCCCGTTGCTTTCTGTCACGAGAAATAGAGATTGTTTATTACAACACAGAAATAACAAATCTTTCTCTGTTGGGACCCAGTTCACCCAGATTAAAAAAGAGAATATATTTGGATATTTAGCCGTGTTGTTGGGCTGCGGTTTGCTCAGGTTTGGGTTAGGGTCAGAAGACTGATTTCCCCTTTCTTCTCTTGGACAGATTGATATTTAAAAATAATTGGACTAGTCCATATGTTTTCGAACGTTGAATATGCATCTTTATTCAACAGTGTGCAATTACTCCCACTGCCCAAAGGGGGAGACAAAAATTCCCCACTTTAGGTTTAATTAACAACATTGCCTCATTACATTAATTGAAAACCTAATCCAGTTGGCATTGTATTACCCCCAAAACATGTTCGCTGTTGCCAATTAATTTAGCATAAAGGTCATTTCTTGCAGGGTCATAAATAATGTTGCAGTTAATTTGGATCATCCACTAAACTGCCTGTCACGTCCTCGTGAGGGATTATTTTCATGTAACTGTGGAACTTTTTTAAAGATTTAAAAGCTTTTGCACAATTAAAATCCAAACCCCATCAACAGCACTACAGTGGGCGAAGAAAGCAAATAATTCTATATGGCTGGGAACTATGGACTTTATCAAGAAAAACAATTCTCTTACCAAGCTCTATCTTTTCACATTTCACTGAGAGTCAGCTCTTTGAAATGATGCTAATTTTTCCATCTCAGTACATTAGTGTGCAGATGACGGCTCTTTGAGAAGTTTAATAGTGCAGTAATCGACTTGGGACCAGTTGTAAAAAAGACTCATATTCGTGGGATTAAGTGAAAGCATATTATATTAATAGACGTCTGAAGTGATGAATCACCACAAACGAGTGTGGAAGAACCATCTTTGTGACTGGCTCTATTAAAACAAAGTTAACATCTGACCCAAGGGATGTGGCACCGATCACGACCCCTGTGATGAGATTATAAACGCGGCCGGACGGCAACTATCAAGGGACACATGCACAGTATCACTTGACTCAGTTATTTTTTGCCTGTTTCATTGCCGGGCTGATTTGATTTTTCAGTGACGGATTCAAGTTTGATCGAAAATAGGGCAAATCATTGTCTGGAGGTAAATGGCCGCTTTATAAGAGGCATCAAAAGAGGGTTCAGTCATTTAAGAGGGAGAAGAGAAACAGTTGTTTGTGTCTGGCGATACTGAAATAACCTTGGGAGGGGAGATAAGACGCCACAGGGCCACTTCTGTTGTCGCTAACAAAATGTGACATTCGGGTATTAGAGCTGTTTCGAGTCAGGCTGCATAAGAAATTTGTATTTGAACAAGTGGCTCTTCCCATCCTGCGCCTTGTGATCAAATGGGAACAGGTTGGGCCCGATGCTTGTACTGGATGTATCCATAAATTATCATCAAAGCGCTCACTGCTGTTATTGTACAGCGTCACCCTCTTCACATCGACTTGCAGCGCACGTTCTCCCGCTCGCTCGCTCCCCCTCATATCTCAGCTGCGACTTTGTCATGCAGCCAAGCACGTAATACGCTCTGAGCTCTGTATCATGTCCAATTATAATTAGCTTTGTCAGGCCTGAGCCCTACAACCCTCATGCAGATAATATGATAATATGTCTTCATAACCAAGTGACCTTACATGTGCAATATTTCTCTCCTTCTTAAGATTGCGTGTCAATAAAGTAATGGAGTCTGGGAGGCAGTGGCAGGGGAAGATTTAGATGATTGGGCTCTCAGGTGCGGTGATGTATAACCGTTATTATTCTACCTGTCGGAGTTGTATACATAGCTGGGTGCAGCACGGGGGGGGGCGGCGGCCAGGGAGAGAGCCCGGCTTTCAGGGGAGGCCTTTCTTAATACGACTTTCATTAAAGGCACTGGGGGATAATTTAGAATCTGTACTCGATATGTAGAAATCTTGACCTTTTAAGACTTTTATTAAGAAACGACTACAGTGTTATAGATGTGACATTAGAAATGCTTATCTCATTCATTACTTAGGGTGTTTCCCCTCATGAAAAAAACCTCTAGCGCCCTCTAGCATCTAGGCTTTTGTTTGCAATGAGAATGGATTCAATCGGCATTCACTCCCAGTTCAAAAGACTCTACTGTGGACACAGGTTTTCATCTAAGAGCTAAGATAAGACAAGACAAGATAAGACAAGATAAGAAAATCCTTTATTAGTCCCACAACTGGGAAATTCACCGTGTTACAGCAGCAAAGACGACTTGGACGACTTGGTTTTAGCTTAATTTGTGTGTGAGGAAACACGTGTGAAATTCTTGGATGGTGCATGTAACACAGTTTTACAAAAAATACAAAAAATTGGTCCCAAAATTTAGATGAAAGAAGCAGCGATGGCCCCACCTCATTTGTTGCAGGCGTAGAGTTTTTAATGTCACACTGGTGAGCACGTCTTTGTCATGACTAATCTTCGCTGAGCATTTGCTGCCGCTCGTGGGCACAGACGGGTGCAGCCATGCAGATGTGCTGCTCTTCGGGTAGTAGCAGAGGTCGGTTAAAAAAGCACCAAACACATTGACATATATGTATTAGCTGTGAGATCACAATGCGCTGCTGCAGCTCACCTGGTGTTCTCACCCCGGCCGTGGTTTGATAGAAACAACTGGAGAAGAGAGGCTCTTTAAGAGAAACACGGCCGGTGAATTCCTGACAGGCCGAGGTTTCACTAACACTGACGCAACGTAATGAGGGAGCCAGAGGTGAGGCCTATCTCCACACGTCTGTGCAGATCTCCCTGAGTGATTGATGTGTTCCAGTCAAATGAAGCACTGGGCTGAGTGATATGACACTTGTCTCGCTGTGACACACGTGTCCGCGGCTAACATTTATTGGTGTTGATGGGCTCCACTCCACTCAGGCAGCCAGGCACAGTTATTTTGATCCCTTGTTCTTTTATTTCTGTCCCCCTTCTTCCCTGTTTTCTGTCTCCTTGCCACATCAAATCAGAGTTCAGAGACGGAGGCAGGACCCTCAAGTACAAGCTTATTAAGCATCGGGAGCCGAGACAAGATGAAAGTAATAATGGGGACCAGACAGCCGGGTGGGCACCTAACATCTCAGGTAAAAGGATATCATGGCAGAGCTGATGTGGCTTCAAAATACATAAGTGCCCCGGTTGTCAAATTGTCAGATGGAAAGTTAGTCCCTTTTTTTTTTTTATTGCAGTGGTTTTTAGTTTGCTTTATTCAGTTTATATTGACTTTTCTTTGTGGTAAAACCTACAAAAACTTGGCTCATGTCCGTCAGCCTCACTTTCAGCAGTGCTAATTAGTAAATGTTAGCATGCTAACGACCGAAACCATTGACTGTATGTGAAGATGGATGACAAGACAGCTCCCCAAAAGTGGAGCCAAAATGTCTTGATCACCATCTGGTGGCTGGCTGTCATAAGTCATAATAAATACATAATAAATCCTGCCTCCACTATGTTAATGGACGTGGACCAAACTAAATAGTCAAAGTACACATTAAATAATATTAAAGAAACTTTTTCGGTTGTTTCTGGTAGTACTATTTACACTGATGTATTTTCAAGTGTTCATGTTTCTATGTTATATAATCCACAGACTGCAAGATGGCGGTGTCGGTACGATATTTTGGTTTAATTTCCGGAGAGTAAGAGGAAGTGCAGACATGTCGTCCATCTTTTTTTACAACCAGTGACTTAAACCAAGCTGTTGACAATGCTCGACATGATATAAACAACATGTTGACGTTAGGATTTAGCTCAAAGCACCACTGGGCCTGTATCATTACAGCACATCTGTAAACTGGTGATTGTTATCCATGCTACGTGAATGTAATCACATATAGTCAAAGTAAATTTTTATAATGGTCTCAGTTGCTTCAACCATTAACCATTACCGTCCAATATAGCTTTATCAGCCACTGGATTTATTGTATAATTAGTAACTGGTGTGGAAATGAGTTTGAAGGTATCTTTCCAGGCTGTTATCTCACTGCCAGCACTTCATTCAACACGTCCCACATCAGATGCCCTTTCTTTCATTTCAGCACCCGGGTATCAAACCCTGATACACACTCGTGTGCTAATGACTAATAATTGGATTAAAGTGATTCCATAAATTAACGTCCCCCCCCTTGTGTAAAGTATAAGAAGCCTCAAGTCTTTTTTTTTAATGCCTTGTGTGTGGGTGACAGTTTTCAGTGGTCACAAGATGGTCGCCATCAAACACTATCCGCTCCTGGTCCCTGTGACAGCTCTCATTATTGGAGGCCACCGAATAGTTACCAACTGATAAAAGCATATCACACTGCGAGAGGAAATTGAATTCTGGAGGACATAAATTCCGACTTGGAGAGATCATAGTCGGAAGCTAATTTAAGGAAGATTAAATTAATTTCAGTGACATCCATTCTATCTTGACGAAGTCGGTACATAACATAATGTAGCTCTGTTGCCTTGAGATAAGAGGATAGTCATTTTCGACTGGGCACAGCAGTCGCTGAGGATCAAGCCCTAATCCCATTGCTGCAACCTTTTTCACAGAACATCGTGGAGGATACAGAGTGTCTGACAACCATTATTCAGTGAGGGGATTTTAAAAGTCGTTCACTTTAGTGTGATAATTTAATTGACTGCTGACCCAAAGCCTCGGGACACAAGTTGCCTTCAAACAGAGCCAGCTGAGTTTCCATGTTCACAGTCGCATTATTTATTTTTCTGCTAAAACAAGATGTCAATTAATTATTTTTCAAGAAATAAAGTCGTGGTATTTTTCGAGCTGAGGCATTAAAGGGATAGTTCACTGAAAAATTTAAATTCACTCATTATCGAGTGAATTTAAGCGTTTGAGTCCACAAAACACTTCTGGAGTTTCAGGGCTAAACACAGTAGCAGCCAAATCAAATATAGTTAAAATAATCTGTGACCGATTCTTCAAGCGTAAAATAACACAAAATGCTATTTACAATATTTACCAATGACAGACTACTGGTAACTTGTCTTTTTCTGGTTAACTACTGGTAACTTATCTCATTCTAGTTAACTACTATACTGTCTATGTGGTCAATATAAGGTAAGATCAACATTCACTCTCCCTTCAACTGTGTTTCTGTTTTCACAGATTCTTACCAGTGCATGCCAGTAATTTCCCGTCGCTGGGCAGGCAGAGCACAGCAGGTTTATGAATCTGTCTGCTGCTGCTGGAAATGAGTTTATTGAGAAGTGTGAGACTTAAATGTGCCTCAAATACAAAACAAGTTATAAAAGAAATAAAGCCTCTTCTATAGAGCTGGAGAAATGTGTGATGGTTCTTTTGCGTCGATCAATGGAAATGATATTTTTCACATTACCTGTTGTATTTTGATGAATTGTTAACATATGGGAAATATAGATTAAACAAGATTTTCCTTGAGGCTGAAGAAATTGTATCCTGTTGTTATTACGAATCTTTCAATCAAAACCTCCAACATGATCTCCCTCATTCTGATCCTGAATGGTTTTTACAACATGAGATCCATCTTGTGTTATTGCTGCTAGTATCCAGTTCGCCTTCGTACTCCCACTGTGAAAAATGGCCTCTATTCTCAACCCTGAGTCCTCGTGGTTGAGCCGTCTAAATGGCTAATGAATTACAGATGAACATCGACGCAAATTAATCTCCCAGAAGTCCCTGGGTAATATGGAAACCATTTAAAACTTTAATCAATAACTCTGAAGTTGAGAGCGTGCCGGCGCTGCACTTATTGGGTCACAATAAACAGAATGCAAACCGGGGGCTCCTCTAAATTATGGTGACAAGCACGGTCACGCTAAATCACTGCGAGTGAAAAACAAATGTCTGCATAACTTTATCAGCTGCGCCTCCGTGTTTCCTGTGGGAGCAGGAGGAGATCAGCAAAAACAATGGTGGAAATGAATCATTTATCATCTTAACCAATACAGTCTAGGAGGGAATATGCACTATATATAAATATTGAGGCCAAAATAGCATTTCATTAAGTATTACATGCAGTGGTAACATCTCAATGTCAGTCAGCTTGCATTTTAACTGGCTTTGACATATTCTACTGTATGATAACAATGTATTTCTACAGCTGGAATTCATTTACAGTGATTCAATATATTTGAATTAATCAAACATGACAAATATGAAGAAACAACATATTTCAACAGATGCTAAAATATTAAATAATATAAAATCTATGGCTGGGTGAAGTAAAATCATCACACTGGTTTAACTGTTGCTGATTTCTCCAGCAGAGCGCCATCTTCAAGGCTTCGTGTCACATCTTCTGGTAGTTTCATCTCTTGACACAATAATGACCCTGAAAAGCTAAAAGCTCATTGCAGGATAAAAACGTTCACTGTGCGTTCTCCTTCCCTGACACGTTGGCAGGTTCTGTTCCTGTTATCAATGGATAATACATCTCCAGTCACACGACTGAGTTACCTGTCACATTTCAAAATCGGGGGGGTGGTTTTATTGGAATGTGAGATTACAGCCTGAGCAAAAGACAAACTGTTTTTATTTGATCTTGTGCAACATCCTGTAACCTCGATGTATACCTCCACAGTATATACAGTATGTAGTACCCACATTGCTTCCATAACTTCAAGCTAATGCCGTTTCAATTGCCTGCAGACACCCATGAATGTCAGACAAGCGCGCTCTATTCGTCTCCTACACTGATGCAACATTGTTTTATTACCCTCCTCCTCCTCCTCCTCCTCCTCCTCCTCCTCCTCCTCCTCCGCCTCCTCCTCCTCCGCCTCATCTTCCTGGTTCTCATGAATCTGGCCCTGATCCTCCTCTCCACCGCAGACAGATGATGTGTGGACGCAGGCTTTAGCACTTCCCTCATCTGTCTCTTCCTCCCTCCATCCCTTTCCTGCGCTCCATCTTTCAGAACTGTAACCTACGGTCGCCAGCTGTGCGGGGAGCCCCAGAGTGTATTTACGGAGAGCTGCACTCTATCACACACAGCCGCACAGCTGCCAACTTTGCTCGCAGTGTACTCCAGCCCCCCTGCCTCTGGCCATGTTTTTTTTTTTTTCTTTCCTCTGTGTGTGCCGGTGAGATCCTGCACCGCTGCTGGTGCTTCTTTCTCTCCAGCTGCTGCCCTGCTGGAGAAGGTGGGGTGAACTGTTAATGGCCTGTAGAGTACAAGCAGCAGTGCCCATCACCGCCACTGGGCAGGCTTGCACAACACCTTCTGGTTGAAAACACAAAACTAAAACCAGCGTTCAGAGTTTTACTGGGTAAATGATTATTGTCGTGCGATGCTCTTTTCTCTCCGAACTTTCTCTTCAAAGACATGTCGATATTCTGTGCGTCTCTCTGTCGGCCTCTTGTTGATATTTTGATGGGACATTAAAATATCTCCCCCATGTTTGGCCCAGTAGCAGCATAAATCTGTCCCGAGACTGCAGGGGGCCGGGTGATGAGCTGCCTCCTTCCCTGCCGACCCCTTGTCCCCAGGCAGACAGAGCGGAATACATTCCTCTTATAGGGTCCCCAGTGTCCTCGCAGCCTATCAGGACGGAGAGCTCGCCCCCCCCCCCTCCCCCCTCTTAGCATATCCCGGGCCATACATCTTCCGCCGGCTCGGAGCTTCATGCGAGGTGACAGCTCCTCACACTTCAGTGTTCGGATCACCTCAAGTAGCTCAGATATCGGGAAAAATGAGCACACTTCCCAGCGCGGTGATCAAATGTAGATTGACTGAGGGTGTCCGCGGGCCCCGGCGCCCCGATCCTCCTGTCCTGACAGAACAGGCCTGCTGGTAACTCTCCACATATAACACAGAGTCTGGAGACACATCAGAGGGGAAAGCTGGCTGCAGACAGAAGGATGGGGCGGGGGGGGGGGGAGTGAACACTTTGAAGCCATTGGAGGTGATGTCAAGTTTGCTTAGACTCAAGGATGGTGTTTGAATATGCCGGCCACTAATATGGCACCAGTATCTCTGTCCTCATCTCTGTTTTCTGTCACCATGTACAATGTGGGCTCCTCTCCACGGCTCCTGACATTGTCCTTTCACATCATGTTACTGTGCACTCCGAGCCGCAGTCAGCAGGCCGTCACTCAGACCCTTTGTTTGAAAAGTCGGGGCCCGGTGTTTGCCGTTAATGCACCCGCCCGCCGCCCGTATTAAAGTGACGGGAATACGCTATCTGCTCTCCTGTCAGGAAATCATTGGCAGTGGAACTGGAATATCACTCACCCCCGCTCGCCTTGTTTACACCAGGACGTGGCCGCGCGCTCCACACCCTGACAGGTGGAGTCTTTGTGCAGAGATTTAAGAGAAGGGACCGAACCTGCTGCTGAGGAGCTTTTTCCCGGCTTTTCACCCAAATATCTATAATGTACACATCAGCGTAATGCATGAATATAATTTCCCTGCCCTCTGCAAAAAATGCTCTCATCCACCAATTTCTCCTGAGTGGGTGAATATATTGTATCCCTGCTGGGTTTGTTGTTTGTGTGTGTTTGTGTGAGGTCAGCTCACCCGGATATTCAATTAAAAAAGTACTTTTTTTTCACCCCCATCTTCTTTCTGTACAATCTACCGCATTGGAAAGCAAAACAGCACAGAACCCACGGGTTTAGCAGAAAGTTCCGACCGTCTCCTGAGTTTATTCAGTGGGATGTTCACAGTGGATCAAGTCAGCCGTCACGTTATGACCACAGAGCAATCAGCCCCGGCCTCGCAGTGTCTTCAGCTGACTCTTCTGCCCCTGTCAGGTCCTCCTTCACTCGGGAAGTCTGAGCAGTCGCGTGGAGGCTGACATGATTGCCTTTAAGCAGCCCCTCTTAGCCAGTGACACACAGCTGCAGCCAGGCACCTCCTCTGACAGTAAGAGCACCATGATGGATTGCCTTGCCAAAACTGCTGATCAAAGAAGGTCGAAGTTCAGATGTGCGTCTGGCTGCACTGGGCATGTGCAATCAGCAGAGGCGGCTCTTCCTGTCCAAACATCCGAGCGTGAGGCTGAATTTCTTATTCCGCCGGTCGCTGAGCAGTGATTATGTTGTTAATTATTGGGGATTCATCAGAAAAAGAAAAAACATAATATATCTGAGCTTCTGAGTCACAACACTGCTCCCTCTTTGACCGGCGTGCACGCACACATTCATCCACATACCCATCTCCGTGCTGCAGAGGAAGGGCTGTGCCGCAAAAGAGCAGACGTTTAAAAGTTTCTGACATGTGTCGTACTCCCATTGAAACACTGCCACTGATGTAGGTGGAGCTGACAGCAGCCCAGCCATTGACGATGGCTCTGGGACATACCAAGTTTGGTACGTGTCAGCTCTCATTGTTGTCAGGACACATCCTAAGTGAAGTCGGAATATGTAAACAGCCTCATTAAAAAAAGGGGGAGTGCACATGAAACATTTTGGGCAGAGTGAATATTTTAAAATATATATATATATATTTTTAAAGTTTGTTACAACACTGTACTACTACAGTAATTTGATTATCTAAAATAAACAGTTTCTATACTCTTGATGTATTTGATTGACAGAGTGAGACAAAGTGGTTCCTATGACATGTTACACAAAGTGTTTATCGTTGTTACATATATTCCCAGGCAGAGTGAACAACTTGTCACATATGAGATGACAGCCGCCATTTATGTGCATTTTCTCCCAGAACACATTAACGGTGTTGGACTTGGATGCTCACAAGGGAAGTACCAGAAGTAATTGTGTAACAAACCAAAACAACAACAACAACAAAACATACAGAAATTCTCAGACGCACAACTCGCCCATGCTGATGTCTGAGAGTTGTGGGCGGGGCCATTCACTTATAAAAATCAGTGACTGTATATAAAGATGGACCCCATGACAGCTTTCCAAAACTGAAGTCAAATCATCTTGATTGCCCCCTGGTGGCTGGCTGCAGTATAGATTATAAACCCCTGCCAAAGGCGCACGGCAGCAACCTCATCCAGGAATATTTTTGTACAATAGGACCAAGTGGAGATGCGTCGTCCATCTTTAAATACAGTCACTGTTCTGAATGCTCAATAGAGGAAACACAGAACCTAACAAGAGCAATTGGAGGTTGAATTCTTTAAGACGATGATAATGGAAGAAAATGAAGACTCCCTCTCCAAAGCTTCCTCCCTGCAAAGACTGCAGCTGAGGTGACTGAAAAGAGTCTCATTCCTGGGCCAGACTCACACTGGTGACATTTATCATTGAGAGGGAAGATGGTGTAATTAGCTTGTCAGTCTACTTTAGGCTGAGCCGCTGCTCTTTGTGAGGAAGAATGGACGGCAGGCCCGGGGAGCCGACAGCCAGTCGATAATGTGGCAATTAATGTCATAAATAATTCTAAAGCCAATTACATTAAAATGGACCTCACACTCAGAAACAACACTTTATTTCCTATCACTTCACAATGTGCTCGGTATCAAGCACTCGGAGCAGATTCCCCTCTTTATTTCTACATATGGTCGACATATGGCAAAAGCATAATGTGAGGCATAAAAATCAGAAGGGCCATGCGGGAGATTTATTTGTTGATTTAGTTTTCTTTTGACTTATGAACGTCTCCCTTATTGCTGAAGCATCACCCGCGGTAAAAAGCAAATACAAAGTGTAAAACCACTTTTAATCAAAATTATATTGCCTCCATGTTGCCGGCTGTATAAAATAGCCAGAGCTCATAAAGAATGTGAGTAATTTAATGGCAGTAGTGGTTAAATATATCAAATCCTCCTTCTGGCCTTGGGAGGGTCAAGCCCAGTGTGATATATAGAGAAGACTGTGATGGCTGAAGGTCGTGTCAGCTTCTTCTGCATAATGCATGAATCCTGTAACTCTCTCTGACTCCAATCTTCTGAACCTGAACCTTGGGATGAAAATTTTACTAAGTAAATCAGCGAGCATGCTGGCATTTCTATTAACCTCCAGTGTGCTGCTGACAGAAACGTGAATCACAGCAAATAATATCCTGCAAACTGTAAATCATGTTTACAACTCGGGGCCGAGGAAGTGATGTCATGGGATAGTGCCATCTGTTTGCTGTTTGTTTCTGCTAATTTCTCTGCACAGAGGCGAAAGAGAAGGGGGACAATTATAACTTGGCCCATTAAAGTTGGGAAATATCAAATCGCGTAAATCCAGAACTAAATTATATCAACTTTAAGCATTCATTCCCTTTTTTTTTTTAAAGTCCACCAAAGCTCAAAACATCTGCAGATGGAGATGATATTTTATTTTATGGACTATGCTTGAGGATTTTTCCAGGTTCGGTTTGGTTGTTTGATGAGCAGCAGTTCCCACTTCAAACAGGAAAACAGCCGAGAGCTTTGATTTATGCATGCATGGAGAGAAACAAAATAAAAGGAGAGGTTGACCTTTACAGGGAACATAAAGGGTCAGTGCGGCAACTGTGCCTCACGGGCAAATTGCCTCCCAGTGCCGGTGATCTATTCTTGCAACAGGGATGAAATTCTTATCCTTTGCCATTTGAGTGTTTTTTCTTCTTCTTATCAGGTAGAAATGTGGAGAGCCGCAATATTTCACTCCACGTTTCAGGTCATCTCCAAACAACAATTTCTATGAAAAAAAAGAGGAACAAATGAAGCTACAGTGGAGAAATCTTAAGTTCCCCTGAATTTAAATCAGACATTTTTCAGAGAGGTATTCCTGTGGCAGCGTGGAGAATCCTCTCGCTGCTTCAGACGCTGCGTGCAACTCTACGAGCTCTCCTGCCCCCTTTTATTTCTGTATCAAAGGGTAAACTAATGCAAAATGTATATGGCCCTCGGCACAAAAGATGGTGGTGCGGCTCGGTACAGGAAGATCTGTGTGCTAAAAGCTTGAAACATCTGTGTAAACACATGGCCTTCTTCCAACCATGTAGACAATGTTCTCATAGCCTTAAGATAGATGTCCAAGGCAATATACCTTGCCCCGGGGCCATGCTGGGATGGCTTTGAACATCTGAAAACCCCCCCGAGCTTCAAGCGGTATCCACTTTCAATATTCAAACTGGATGGCAGAATAAAGAAGAATTCAACCCCTGTTCTAAGCATGGGATCAGTCATTGGTGAAATACAATTACAGAAGTGGTAATGATGCATTGATTTCTCACGGTTGCTACGTGTAAATTCGAGGGGTCTTTAAAAAAACAGCGTTTGGAGAAGCAGGGCAAACAGAACCGGGAAAAAAAAGAAAGGGACCTTCTGCCTTTGTTGTTGTTCTTTAATTCTGTTAATAGCCCAGGGTAAAGATTTATCTGCTCTTGTCAATTTACCTCAGCCTCGATACAAAGCACCAAGGTCACTTTTTCCTTGCCTGGCCCACAGGATTAAATTGTCATGTCCCTCTAATAGGCAGCACAGGGAATCATTAGTCCAGCTCAGCTGCCTGACTGATAGGCATTTCAGTCCAATCATGGGAGTGTGCCGCCACAGGCCAGCCAGTATTGACACTGTGTCAGGACTGAGAGGGGACGCCTTAATCAGCCGGGACACACTCAACATTGATTTGACAAGCTGCCGTAATGACCCCCTTGTTTTGGTAAAGGATGACTGTTTATCCGGGCTGGCATTGATGCACTCGGAGTGCTGCATTGTCATGGAAACTATTATCACCCCTGCCAAGTCTGTGCAGCTGGACGAGGGGCTGTCTTTAAAAAGGGTTTCCACGACAAACTGTCAGAAGAGTGGCCGCTATTGCACCGTGGGTAATTATACAGTTTTTAGACGACAAATCAGTTGGAATAGGATCAATTCAGCCACTTTTAAAGAATCTATACAGTTTGTATCTTGTTGTTCTGCCAAGGAGGTTAGGTTTTCATCTGAGTTTGTTTGTCATTTAGCAGGATTACCAATTTGGACATTTTGGTTTGGATCTGGGGGCAAATCCAGGATTTTTCTTCATTCTTTCATACTCATATCCAAGCTGTTTCGACTTTAGTGCATTTATTAACTACCTGGGAATAATGTGAAGTTTGAATAAGAGGCGTTTTTCTTGTTTTTCCTGTTCAACAGACACAGCTTGTATCCTCAGCTCTTAAAAACAAGAAAAAGGAAATAAATAATATTATAAATAAAGAAAATACATCTATAATTTGTTAAGAACAGAACAATTACATAAATAATCAGAATCAGGTTTAAAATATGAGCAACAAGTTATAATACCTTACTAAGCTAATGAAGGATAGAAATTGAGCTTTTTCAACCTTCTTGTATATCGAGTAAAAACCTGTCAGACATAAATGTCTCACCTTGATTTAAGATATTCAGTTTCCCCTTGGTTGAGAGTACGCTCTGTTAAAACCATGATTCAGTATTAAGTTGCACTATTGGATTTTATATCATGTTTTGTTTTTCCTCTGAACTGCAGTTTAATATTACTCAGCAAGAAAATCAATGGCTGTTATTAAACTCAGCCAATGAGTTGAATAAATGTTGAGCTGACACTTGAGTTTTACTCTCTCAAAAAATATCAGTGCTTACATTTATTTTCCTGTTTAATTAGTGAGTTAATAATCATGCTTTTCAAATCGCTGCAATGGATTCATCAAATGAATACAGAGCTTTCCTCTCAGTGGATGTGCTGGAGTTAGAGGTTTGTGTGGGAGCTACATGTGTTTGTTTATTAAGATGTGACACAGGCGTCTGGCAGGAGGATCAGGGAAGTCAGCGAGGTGTTAGACTCTAAATATTATTGGCACGTTGACGGCCTCCCACAGCGCCATGCCGTGTAAAGATCGTTAACAAGCAACGTGATGATGGGCCGTCTCCGTCCCCAAGGTGAGAAGGTGGAGAGTGTTTTTATCAGCCCTTGTCCCCGAGGGTGGGATGAGGTGTTCGGGCGTCACGTGACCTGTCTGGTTACCACAGAGCACTTCCTGTCCTCACCACAGAAGAAGACATCACGTGTAAAGAAAATACCATTCCACACGCTGTAGAACACGATACGTCAGCTTTTTTAATCTGTGAAAATACAAAATGAAATCATGTACAATTTATGTACAAGCCTATTTGTACAAGACAATAAACTGTATTCTTTAATTGGGTATTGTGACATAGTCAGAAATATCAACTTAGCACTGTCATCGTGTCCACAAGTCAATGTGCTAAAAAATAAAATAGAAGAATCACAAAATAATACAAACTAGACTGCAATGCCAAACGTGTCTCTCCCCCCCCCACAGGTACTGGCAACAAGAAAATCTGTCAAACAACACACACACACTAGAAAGAAATACTTTACATTAAGCTTTATAGATTCGAAGAGTACATAAAAAATCATGGCTCTGCTATAGATGATGGATCGTTTAAAAAATAGTTTTAAGACTTTTTCATATATTTTTTTTTTAACTCCAGAGAATAACAGAATGGTTTTTGATGGGAAGCAAAACGGGGAAAAGTTCAATTCTCATTCTCACAGCAATAAACTGGACATTTTGCTTAAATCCAGTTAAACTAGAAGCCTCTTTTCGCAAAAGTGGGACTTAAGGAATCCTCCGATGGCCTCAGCACTGCCCGGCACATTACAACAAATATCTAAACCTCCTGCTTTTTTTTTTGAACTTCAACACCAATCCTCTCATAAGCTGTGACGCATCACAATCAAAGGACGTAATGGATTGCTTTCGTTTTGCTTCTTTATTAAGTTTTTTAGAACTTCCCCTTGATTGATTCTGGAGTAAAGTGACAACAGTGTCATTATAGCTATGGTCTATTATTCAAATAAGACACGATTAATAACTCATGTGCTTACAAACTGAAACAAATGATCAGACGTGTATTAATTGTTTTGTTTTATGGAAACATCAGATGTGTAATCGATCACCAAACCAACAGAATATAACTAAAAAAACAAGAATAGCCAAAAACCCTTTTTCTTTAATGATAGAGCTGTTTATTTTATTTATTGATATTTATTGTATCTACACAAAGCATGGGCGTGTCTGAGTAAGGTCTAAAGATTGGTCTTGAAGGACATACAAGCACTTAATGGGCTCCAAGACAATCCTGTGTCGGGCAGTGCTTTCGGCCAACGGAGGAATTGAAGGTGCCCACTTCATGCGATATGTGGCTTCACAGTCAGCTCACCCACAGACTCATGCTCTATCCTAGTATTTGGCTTTGCTGTCTGTGGTGTAGTTAGTAAAGGAAAAACGCTATTGTTGTATTAAAACTATGCAAGATTGAAACAGCTCTATCATATTTGGCTATTAACACAAAAAATTAAAGATTTAAAAAAAGCCTATTCCCAACCCCTGGTGCAACCTCAAATCTTCCCTCTGTAAGATTTCGGCGATTTTTGGACATTGCAACCGAAACAGTGACATGAAAACATAACAACAAACGACTCAACCAAAAAGAAAAGAAATAAAAAGGCTAAAAAGATAAGACAAATATAAATGGATAGAGATAAGGCTGAAGCCAAATGCCATTTACACATGGACACCGGCCGATCGTTACCGTCACAAATGTTGTGAATTAGCTCCAAATGGCGAAGACTCAGTCACTGACTCCGCCATTGTGGTGGGGGGGTTGCAGCTGGATGTGAAATATACTCATTGAAACACACTGTACAGAACAAACTCGGCAACACCGGGTGGAGCACGTGAAAGTCGTGGGTTGATGTTCATCGACAGCTACAAAGGCAACTTTTACAAAAGCAACGATCTTGATCCGATAATTATAATAGTCACCTTTTTTTTTTTTTATAGTTGGTCTCTTCGAGTGACCCTCATTCCCCAAGATGGAACAAAAAAAGAAAAGGTCATGGAGTCAGGTCACGACTGTCAGGGGTTGTGATGCTTCTCTATGTTTTTCTGGATCTACATTTTATGTTCGACTGCTTGTACAATAATTGCTGCAGAGGTGAATGGAAAAAATTTAATATGAGAAACACAAGAAAGTTGCTGTCCTTGTGTCATCTGATGTCGACTGATGCGTCCGTGGCTTTGCAGGTGAGAGGAGATCCTGGATCCGGGTCTGACACCCACATGCATCCAGGTGTCAGCGCGGGTCCCCGAGCTCAGCACTCGTCCTCCGCCTCTCTGATGATGGGTGGGATCAGGCTGCTCGTGGGTTTGTACTGACTGACTTGGTTGACGGCGAGCGTATTCACAGGCTTGATCTGTATGGTCCTCGGCTGGGGAGTCTCCGGCTCATCTGTAAACCATGTCTTTTCTGAGGAAGAGCCATTGAGACAAAGAGGAGGGGGGGGGGGGATGTCAGATACATCGACAGCATCACCAGTTTGTAACGTTTCAAGTGCACATGGAACATTGTACATTTTAAAGGAGAGAGTGTGAATTTGATGAGGTAGATCTAAATTCTGACATGATATTAAAAAAATAAGAAGCTCCGAGGTGGAGTTTTAACAGCAGCTAAGTATCACTGAACTTCTCATTGTCCCAGTTCGACCTGTGCATTGATACATGCTGTGTTCTTGGGTCATGCAGGTTTTCATACGTCACTAAATTCGAAGTTAATGCTTTTAATTCCACAATTCATCCATGAGGTGTTTGTCTGTCTTGTTGACGGGCTTCAGGCTTCAGGCTTTTGGCTTGATGCAACTTTCTTCTCTTAAAGAAAGGAAATAATTCTGGCGCGTTGTATCGCTGGTTATTGATCCGCTTGGCAATATCCACGGTCATGCATTTTCATCAACATGACTCGAGGCTGTACATTAACACACATATACCCGTAGCTACGCGTTGCCAATAATAAAACATCCAACATGACTTGATACAGAATAAAGTGAAGTGGCGTCAAACCATTCACTTGCAATCCCAGTCAGGAAACCCCACAGTGAGATGCGCTGCGCAGGTCCTAACCATGCGCTGCCGGGTGCAGTCACTCGGAAACACCGAACTACTCGGCTCTCATTCAGAGGGCAAGATGTCAGCGAGGACACGACTCTGCTCAATGCATTATTTAACGTCATGCATAATCATTCACGTCAATACCTTGGCCCACTCTACTCATCCTTGTTGCACTTTGGAAAAAGAGAGTGGTACACTAAACGTAAGCTAAATGGGAAAAATACTCACATGAGCTTTAATGAGAGAAAGTGCAAAACAGAGGCTGTGGCTACATGTGGATGCAGAGCAGGTTAAAAGGGGGGGGGGGGGGGGGGGGTTGCGACCAAACAACTCAACAGAAAGTAAAGAAATACAGAGCATGGATCATGTCAGAAACATGTTAAGTGCCATTGCTTTCCCCTCAGCCACTGTAGCATGTGTCAAGCTGCCATATTGTGTCCATGCCCACAGCCAAAGCAATCAGGAAATGATGCTGTCCATGTTTATGATGTAATTCAGAACCCGAATTAGCAGCATTCAGCTAACACACTAAAGGTGTTACATAATGTTAAAGGGCTCAGCGACTGCATGTAAAACATATTGTCAATGCATTTTTCTATAAGATGTGATGTGTAGATTAGTTGCAGCTGCTGAATATGTTTTATTTTAGAACAGATTACTAACCAGTGAAAAGGTCGGCGTGTTCATTCAGCAGCTGTAGAAATGCAGCATGTGCTCATTCATGTTTTTGAATGAACAGTTACAGAATATTTGAGTGTAAATATTTTTGATCAGAGAATCAATCGTATATTATATTAGAAAGTATTTAGAATTCATACCTCTGCCAGTCCAAAATCCTCTTAATGGGTTAATAAAGGAGAATATTGAGGTATTTGTAATTGAAGTTCACACAAGGATGGACAGAAATGCTCATTAACACTGTTACTAAAATTATTTGTACAATATTACAATTAGGGTAATTTAAATTCATTATAAAATGGCATGCTCCTTGGGGGGGTGACTTTCTGGAGTTGTCCAGAGTAAAATGTGAGTTTGGAAATTCCCCGATAAAACTTCTATTCTTGGCATAAAAATGTACAAGAATGGAAAATTCCCGTCCACAGTAAAACAGAATATATGGACGGAAACTATGAAGAAAAACCTCGGTGCGTAGGAAAGACTGAAAGCCCTTTGTGGTTGCTTATTTTACCTTATGACTAGAAATGGTCCTGCTCAAGAGGCAGCTGTTCTGAGTGCAGTGTCATTAAATACAAACAAAGACAATAAAGTAACACACAAACATACACACTTTGCCCGGACCCGGAGTCTGAGAGCTCTACAGGGGCACGTACTTTTGTTTCTCTCGTTGGTCCCGGCTCTTGGCGCGGTTGGTGCGGTTGATGGTCGGGATGGAGTGGACGGAGGAGCTCTTTTTGCTGGAGGAATGGGAGGAATGGGACGAGTGGGAGAGGTTGGTCCGAGACTGGCCGGCGTTGTGGTCAAACTGCATCAGGCAGAATATCAGGTCGGAGGGCACCAGCTCAAACGCATAGGGCGGATTGGTTATGACGTACCTGGAGGAGAGAGGGAGCAGATGGGAGGCCAGCTCTAAATATAGTGCAGGTACAAGTGATTATTTTTGACAAAAGCCTATTTTCTTTTCATGGGTCCCGGTTGCGAGCGAGGACGCAGCAGGTCCCCCTCACTCACCGTTTGGTGCATTGGGTTTGTCCGTTTAAATGTGCGTCTCGTAGCCGGTAGATTCCAAAACACAACATGTTGTAAGTCTTCAGGGCTTTGCAAAACAGGTCGCCATAACAACCTCCGTCCTGCAAAGGAAGGAACAAAAACACAGTGAAGTGCACAATCTGTGTTTCAACAAAGAGCCACACTTACGTGGACATTTTTTATTTATTTAAAAACCCTCCTACATGTGGATGCTGTTCTTTTCTTTTACAGTTTCTTTTCTTCTGTGAGCACTGTTGCTACTGAGCAGAAGCTTTTACTTTGTGTGATCCGTCAGTTCAACGTTCAACATACAAGCGAACAGCGATCTGGAGTCTGGCTCTTTTGTGCTTTTCTTTCTCTTTTCCTTGATTCTGTATCCATCCTCTGAACCATCCTTATGTTCAATTAAGAATTTTTTATCTTGCGGCCACATCCAGGACAGTTTGCTACGATCCCATAGACCTTAGACTTCTTAATAATATGTGTAGCTGTGGTCACAGGAACATACATCTACTGGGTGATGGTGTTATCCATTTCCTTCTTCCTCATCTCCTTAAACAACTCTTTTCATTTCCTTTCCTTGTCTAGGTCCAGTGTTGTAAAAACAACGATACCTGAAACCATAGGATGATTTTTTATCCATTCAAATAGAATGAATGACTGATTTTTAGATTGAAGATAACTGTGTCTAACAGACAGACAATAATCTGGTAGAATCCATATGCTATGCACTAGCTCTTATGTCTGATAATCTAATCTGATGATGCATGGTTTGTATTTAACCTCTTCATTTTACCTTTTCACCTAATTCACCTATTTTCTGACATTGTAAAATCCCTTCTTCTTGAACTCGCAGCTGCCCCCGTTTCTCTGAGTCCTTCCTCTAAAGTCAGCTCCCACAATGCAAGGCGACAAAGATGTGCTCAGCCCCCCCCCCCGGGTGACAAGACCAGTCACTTACCCCCAGGTCGGCAAAGGGCCCGTCGTACAAGGCCAGCTGTGCCACGCGACACCTGTCCCTGTTCGCCAGGGTCTGTGGCGTGCTGTAGCCACCACGCAGCGCGTTCTCCTCCGCCAGCAGCCCCTCCAGCTCCGGGGTCGCCCCGCCTGTTACCAGCGTCCGGATCAAGGTGAGGATATTATCATTGAAGTATGTCTGAAAGGATGAAGGTAGAGGGGATGTGAGTCCTTAAGCAACCGCCGGCAAAGTCACAACTGAGCCTTCTCAAAGTGCCGGTGCGATCTAACTCTGCTCTGTCACGTCACATCGCTCCCTACACCCGGTGAGGAGACGGGAGAATCCAATTACTGCCGGTTACTCTCACTCCCATCAGAGAGACGCAGAGAGTCCGGGAACACATTCGTGCTGTCCAGACATTTTTACATCCAGCTTTACAGATTGCACGTTAAGCCACTTTTCTTTTCTCGGTGTAGTTACCTTTTTTTAATTGCTTTGTTAATTCTAACAAGGGCACATGTCGGCCCTTTGCTTTGCTCTGCGGCCCCTTGTCTCCCCCTCCTGTTCGGCACGGTGACATCTCCCTCGGCTGCCGACAGCACTATTGACTAAGATGATGGATGAGGGCTGTCCATTAGGTAGCATTACCTTTGTCTACACCGGAGCGCACTTGAAGGCAGCTTTGTTCGAGCCTCACTCAAAGTGAAGGGCAGACAAATGAAGCCATCACACCTAGAACAAGTTCCAGTCCTGTCACCTTTTGCTTTTAATGGGAGCAGAGTGCGCTTTCATTTTTTTTTTTTTTAAATCTCTGTCCTGATATCACACCACGAGACTTCTGGGTATATTTCAGATCGCTGACACGTATGATATGTCACAGCACAGAAACCTCTCTCACAATCTCCTCATCGCTACACATGTGTGAGATGCGTTGACTGTGACTTACAGCGCTCATTAAGGAATCCAGCACACTGACTGCAAACGCCGTCCCACAGGCGAACGGCTGAGTGAGGTACAACTCCGTGTCGGGGTCGTCGTCGTCATCTTGGTCCAGGAACTGAACATTTGAGTCGTTCACTACGGATGTTAAAGTAAAAGGAAAGTGGTTATTTAAATTCTGTGTGTTTCCATATCTCTAATAAAACCAGGTCTAGTGGATTTGATTGGAGAAGCATGGATCAGGCAAATACTTCAGTGGATGTGAAGAGGAAAGACACCAAAGTAAAAGTGGCTGTGCACACCAGTCAGCGGCTGCAGATATGGACTGTAGTACAAATCTGGTTTTGACAAATTCTCCTTTTTTTCCCCTAAATTTTAGCAAAATTGCATTTTCTTTCAATCGAATTGAAATGAAAAACAGTCAGATCATCGTGTTTGAACTTGTGGCCCACACGCCACACAGCTACATTCCATATCCAGGAGATTCATGCACAATCATAACACCATGCACATTGTCAAAGCGCCGGGGCCTCGATTTCAAAGTCCTCCTGAGGTCAATATGAGAAACACCAATAAGCCAATTGTTTGTCTTGCAAATCCAAGACAGAACTTCCAATTACTTGAACTTGCATGTCCAAACAAATTAAAGCATCTCATTGCCCCAGAACCTTCTTTGAAGATGTCTTTCAGCACCCCCCGAAAAAAAACATATGTAGTAGCTGGAAGAAAGTAATGATGTGAAAAATGTAGTTTTGAGAAGCGCTACTTCTGTGAGGACAGAAATGAAACGTCAGTCATATCGACAGGGCTGAGATGAAAGAAGGGGCCGGAGAATGTGATCCGACAGAAGATGCTGCGAAAAACTGCCACGAGGACTTCAGAGGGATCAAAGGCCTTGTAATTCTTTAGAAAAATAAAAGGGAACAATTTTGCCTTGAGATAAGGGGGCCAAAAACAAGACAGGCAATTTCAACCAGAACCAAAGTGATGCTATGGGAATGGACTGAGCCGTCTTGTGCAGCGAGAGAGAAATAAAAAGACAAAAAAAGCTGATGTGGAGGCAGCGGCAGCTACAACACTGCAGCACAGGACGGAGGCACTTCTTACCCAGCTCCGTGATCATTTGTATGTTGATCCCACTGCTCTTATCCTGACTGAATGAAATCACAGGCACTTTTTTGCCCGGATTTGCTAATGGTGCTGGACAAATGTTGAGGAAAAAACTGGAGTTACTGGAGCACATGTAAAACAACAAAGTCTCAACTTTTAGTGGTCGGTTAATCACGTGTTGACAGCCTGTCATTGCAGAAATGGTGTTTTCGCATCTATTTACAACTTTTTAACAAAAAAAAAAGTTAGCATATCAATCATGTGACACGGCCGAGCAGCGCCCATCGTACCTAGTTCTGTGATGATGGGAATGTTTGCTCCTGTGGTGACAGACGTCTGCCTCACTAATCCATGGACGGGGCTGTTTTCAGGAGACGATCGGTCCATCCCCGGTGGTGTGAAGCCTAAACTCACACACACACACACACAAACACACACACACACACACACACGACACACATGACACAAAGCACATGTGTTAATGCAATATTCAATACTTCATCAGCAGCTACAAACAGGCACATCAGCAGAACTAATACACGGGGGCTACTTCATCCACTGCCGGCCACTGGTGAGGCATTAAGTTGCTGAGTGCGATGTTAGCACACTCTTGACAAGAGCCAATATTAGTCTATATATAATAGATGTGACATACTGCTCATTTTGTTTCCCTCAGACTGTGTGTGCACGTAGACAAAAACCTTTTACACACACACACACACGCACGTGCCACGAAAAAGAAAAAATAACTGACGCAAGATTGAATTCAGATTGACTTGACATTCCTTGCTTTCCTCGGACTGACAAGTAAGCACATTAAATCAATGATGCTGTATGTATTATACATGGGCCGTGTTTTGACATCCATCACTTACTGCTGACTCAGGCAAATGCGAGGTCATACATGTATTAGAGGAATAATGAAATTGGCAGGGAATTTTTTTTCCTCCCTGTCCTCGGGTCAAAAGGTTTCTAAAAGCATTTCTCTCAATGACCGTTATTGAGGGGCCATCACACGCTGACTGATTGTGTCGCTCACTGGTTTGAGAGCTGTAACGTGCAATATTCATAAATTATAAAACATTGTTATTTTACCCACAAAGCACATATTGCAAAAAAAAAAAAAACGGGCGAGCCAGGTGAGGCCGTTGTGCCGACGCGGCGCTTGTTGCCACCAATTAGATTGGTGAAGAAAGCAGTTGTTCTAGTAACCTGAGGAATAGTCACTTGGGTTTACTGTCAAATGCGCTGACATGGGGTCAGCGAGGCAGCACCCAGTGAGGGATATTCTCTGTGCCAGCGCCCTGTCCCTCATAGGCAGTGCAGTGAACTATGATAGGGCACTCCTTACCTTGGGAATTAGCCTGCAAGACCCCGATGCTGTCGTCAAACTGCATGGATTTGATGTTGAGTGACGCCAAGATGCATTCTTTGTCCTGCAGTGATGCGTCGTCAATATTGTTCTGATTGGCCGACAGGATGACACACATGTCACAGAGGTTGATGTTGACAGCCCTCAGATCTGCCCGACTCAACGGTGTGCCCTTTGAGAGGGAGGGAGGGAGAGGAGGAGAGAGTTTGTTATCGCAGCGATGGTGATGAAGACGTAGGTAACAGAACTCTTACATTAGAGCGTCCTCATCCTCAAGACTTATTTCAACCTGCCCCTAATAGAATATTATAACATTGAGCAGATTTCCTTTGTCAGAAATGTGCTTAAGGACGTAAGGTTGATACCTGAACAAAAAAAGGTGAGATGTGTTTGTGTGGGATGTTTTTAACTGATAAGCTGCTTCCTGTCTCTTGTTACGGTTATTGTATTGATTAGGTTATTCTAGGTAAAGATCATGGCTTTATTGAACCTAAACATTCAAAAGATGTCCTGTGTAGATATATCTCCACAGTTAGGATGGGGTAATTTGAATGCTTATTAACAAAAACCAAATTATTTCACTGATCTTAACCAATGACTGTGAGTTGTGAAGTGAGAAAATGTCATGTTTTAGTTGCCAAGAGTGAATCTTTTTGGGAAAATTCATGAAACATGCTCCAAATGAATCCAGCAAAATATGTTTGCATGAGGAGGGAACAGTATATCCATGTAATTTAAATATTTCTCCACTGTATTGTTAAAACATGGCATTCTGTTTCTCGAAATGAGTTTTAATTGAAGTCTTTTAGAAACAGGGTCATTCATTTTGTCAAACCTGTTACAGTTCGACAGACTAATGGATGAAATGTGCGATCTGCTTCACTCACGGGCAGAATAGAGAGTTTGGGGAAGTTGTGAAGAGTCTCCCACTCGCGCTTCAGATACTCCAGCGAGCCGACGAACACGATGTGCTTCAGCTCGTGGTAGTGAAAGTTGCTCGCTCGCAGCGGCATCACAAAGTTCCGGAGGCCGATCAAGGCTGATTTCACGTCTCCGAAGATGCACACGACCACGTGACCACTCAGGACAGTCATGGCCGCCTCGCTCCGGGTCTGAGGGGGAAAAGAAAAGATGTTTATAACTGAACACTGTCTTTTTTAAACAGATGTTAACACTTTCTCCTCTTTTACCTCCTGCTAGCAAGCTGTGTATGACTATTATAGTCATTTGAATAATGGCATGTGTATCAGTGCAAGACATGTTCTATGTACAGGTCGTTCCATATAGCAAATGACAAGTCAAACACCTCATTAGAGTGTTTAAGTGCCCTGTCGACCTCTGATGGTGCTTTGTGACGTGACTCATCTGTCACCGGGCAGAAGAGTGTCAGGGAAAAATGACGTGTGCCGTGTAAAAAGGAGCAGAACCCACCAGCATGACCTTCTCGATGTCTTTTGACTGGCACCAGTGGAACATCCCCGTCGAGTCGTATTTCTTTATGTTCTCGTCCATGTTCTCAATCTGCTCGGTCCCGGGGACGACGAGTGGGTCATGTCTAATCAACCAAAGGACGAGAGGGAGGCAATGAAAGAATGTCATCGAGACTCTGTGACTGTGGATTAGAATGAACTCGCTCTGGGGATTTGACTAATGAAGCCAAAATATTAAAAGATAACCCGGCGACTATAGTTTGCTAGCAGGATTACAAAAGGTGATTAGTCCGAAAAATGTGACGACAAATGAGTGAGAAGATTAAACACAACGAATTCAGATGAACACAATCAAATACTAATGAATAAATAAATAAATCATATTTTAAACATGAAAATGTCCAAAAACATTCATAACACGCCATCAAATTTCTCACTCATATAAAAAAAAGTCACTTTTTTCCCTCTCCCTCTCGGTACTCCTGTCAGAGGCCATCTGCACAAATGCCAACAACGCTGCCATGTCATCAAGCAGAGCGACATCAGCGGCGGCAGCCAGGCGGAAGGAGATGGCAGCAACACACTGCGCTGACTGGCACGAGCACGGAGATGCAATTACGCCCCCTTACAGCGTACAGCTCCTGACTTAGTGGGCCGCTCCGTAAAAGCTTTAACAGACCAGACTTTAAATATTTCAGCAATTTGCCCAATCATATTTGCTTTCCAAAGTGAAGGGTATTAATTTTTAAAAGGGAGCATCGGAACTACATAAGATGATTTCACTGGGCGGTGAGCCCTAACACTGACCACTGAAGTGGCCTCCAGGCAGGAGTACCTGCGGTTGAATCACACTTGTTCAGGTCAGAGTCACTTCATCGTTTGGGTTCCTGGTTCTGATGCTTTTGATTCTAAAACCATCATTGATGTTTTGACATGTGACAGCAGGAAAGTCACAAATCTAAATAAAAAGTGAATAAATGCTAATTTTGTGATTTTCCTACTGTGACATTTACAAATATTTGCTGAGAAAATTATATTTGTATTTTAGATTTTTAAATGTAGGAAGCTTTAGCACCCCAAAAAACAATAACAAGGCCCAACAGCCTCTTGTGAAACTCCATTTAAATTCACTAGATCTGGATTTTTATTTTGCTCTGCACCAAAATGCACACACTCATAAATATCACTCCCCAAAACCTTTCAGATGATTTTCATCAAGATCCATGAACTATTCTCTGGGACATCAACTAAATTGTTGAAGAACATCTCTGTCTTCCAACGTTAAAACAAATAGAAAAATAATTATTGGATTCCCCCCTTGATCCGAATCCACAGATTATATATTTTCTCCTGACCCATACTGCATCCTTTATTCCACCAAGATTTATAGAAATATGTTTAGTAGTTTTTGAGTAATCCAAACAAACAGACAATCACAACAGAATTCCAGTGGAAATCGATAACTGATAATATTGTTTTTCTGACTGATTTCTGTCTATTAACGGTGAAGGGAATATAAAAAGTCCAAATCACTACAACCAGCCAATGCGGTGGAACACGACCAGCCACAGTGGATCCACTGAGCCGCCGCGCTGCCCAACACAATTCCCCTCGCACTAAATCAACTTTGTCAGATTGAGATCACGGCTGAAGATGTTTCCTCCTGGAAACACAGACAGCAGCCTTCTGTCTCTGTCTGAAACCTTTTAAATACTTCACGTCCTCTCCACATAAGAGGAGCATCTCTTTAATCCATGTGAGTACTTTAAAAGAATGCTACCTTAAGTAGCACGTTAAGTATGCATGAAAGTGTCAGCTGAAACTAGCATCCCTCAGGCTCCGAGAGACTGAAGCCAAAAAAGCCCGCCTTTGGGCTTATACACCCCTAGGCAAGACCTGGATGTACTTTCAAGGATAGAAGCAGTTGGAGAGGAAAATGTCTTTTCTGCCACTTTCAACCTCTCAGGCTCAAATTCGTCAAAGCAATTTTAATTCAAAGGGACACGGTGTGTGCAAATTGAACCCTGTGGTTCAAGGTAAGTAAACATTATATTCTAAAAGTACAAAACTCCAGAACTGTAGTGTACGATGCACAAGTGGGATTAAATTCATCACCTCGTCAAAGTTCAACACACTGAAAACCGAAAAACTATTTTTCTGTATATTGCTTCATTAACATCCTCAAGTAGTGGGATTGTTATATTACAACTGGTGTTAGCACAGTGGTACAGCGGTTAGCACTGTCGCCTCTGCGTAGGTTTTCTCTAGCTTCCTCCCACAGTCCAGAGACATGCAGATGGGGGTTAGGTCAACTGGAGACTGTGAATGGGTCATACATGTGAATGTGAGAGTCTTTAAATGTTGGCCTAGCACTGGACTGCCGACCTGTCCAGGGTGTGTCCCGACTCTCGCCCTACGCCAGCTGGGGGTTTGACTCCAGCTCACACTCATTCAAGGATAAGAGGCATAGTTGATCTATAAAATGTCAGAAAGTATCAACATTTTTAATTTACAGGGCGACCCGGTGGTGGAGAGGTTAGTGGGCCGAGCACATGGGCTCCTTCGCCTTGAGCTGTTGGTCCCTGTGACTCCCTTCCTGTCTCTCCTTCACTCTACTGTCAAATGAATAATCATAATAATAAGTCTTCAAATGACATGTGACCTCAACAGTTTTTTTTATTTACGATGATCTTTAAAAACTAAATAAGATCCTCGTTTTGAAAAAGCTTAGATCCAACAAATGTTCAGGTTTCCTGTTTAACGAATCAGGACGTTGATTCATTTCCTGTCAACAGACTAATCCATTACCTCAGCCTGACGTAAATCCTCCATAACTCTCCTGGTTGTGTTCTATATCATCCAGCTCTTCTTGAATCTAAGATGCAAGACCGAACGCATTTAGTGGTTTTACACCTCAGCTAAATATTTCATCAGAAGTCAAATGTTTCAGCGCTCACTCAGTGGAGCCGCTGTCACTTCGGTTTGTCCTTGTGGAGATGACTGGTGAGGCGGCGCTCTGCCAGGATAGCTATCGCTCACTGTCAGCCACGACGGCCTGTCACTACCCTGCACCGCCGATTGCCTCAGCGGTGCCGCCGCAGACGTGACGTGTGTGTGTCACAGTTGCGGCCCGATGTGACGAAACGTGTTGTGACATCCCACAATTAGATGTGTCTTATGACCCATCAAGGAGCCTGTGGAAATGGTGTTAATTTCAGTGGAGTTGTCGTCACTAAGTTCCAGACGGGGCGTGTTAGTTCCCTGATATGTGTGGAGACGGGAGACGGGTTCGGCTTCCGCGGCTGAACACTTGATTCTTTTGTGCGGCTTGTTTCATTTGCACGGAGCAGAGGCGAGGTGACTGTCATCCGTTCGAAATGCTCAGCGCCATAATGCCTTAGTCGCTAAATGACACATCTCAACCGCAAAACACAAGGCCAGGAGTCTTCCGGAAGAGGAGCGTGATGACACCGGAGAGAGAGACATAAAGTAGACGTGCAGAATATGTAGATTTGTTTCTATTTCAGCATCACCGCGCCGGCTCAGTGTAACCAGAGCCGGCAGAGTCTGAAAACCCTTCCCTACATGTAAACTGACAAAGGCTTGATCTTCAAAACCCACAGCCAATCTGTTGATCATTACTTATTTACAAAGGCCTGGAGGCCGCGGGTCCTGTAAAAACACATTTGATACAGAATACACCCAGATGTTTTTTCCTCTGCTTGTTGCAATGAAGTATCCCCGAGGCTACCGCAGAGAATCCCTCTCCGGCGAGGAGGAAGCACGGAACAACACGTCCACCTGTATCGTTCGGTGAATTAGCATGGTGAGTAGATGGATTGGTTCGCCCGGGCTGATATATAACGCTGGTGGCGATAGCGCTGGAGAAGCCGGGGTATCGAACTCCCGGGAGTTTGGAAACGACCCGGAGCGATTCAACTTTGACACCATTCTGAACCGGATCAAACAAGAGCAAACGCCCACCTGAACAAACAGAGGCCGAGGATCAAAAGGGAAAAAATGCTGAATTATGCACATAAACACTCCTGTTAGATTTAATATGAAGTCATTTCAGTAGCTACCGTTGTTGATCTGTATCGTATCTCATGGTATTAAACAACCCAGACATCTGTGGATTCATTTTCCAAAAGCCAAATAAATAGCAAATTAGCAATGGGAATACAAAATCAAGTTTTTATTCAATTTCATCCATGTGATTCCACTTTGTTGGCTTTTACGTCACGTTCCCCGACTTCCCTGTCGCCTGCCGTCTTCACAACATGGCACGTAACGACAGTGACTACTACTATTATCATCCGTCTAATGGCCTCTGCCTGAATAACATCGTTATCGCCAGTCAAAATCAATAAGCGCAGGTTTAATTGTACAGGACAAGATAAAAGCAAGGTAGCATTTGAATTCACCTTTCATTGCGATGATACAGATCATCTGTGGCCTTACGTGCTGCAAAGCGCTCGGAGGGATCCAACAATAGATGAATGGCCTCGGGCTATCTCTCCTTTAGAGCTCCTCTGGCTGCCTGGCTGTCATTAGTGCCAGGCCGGTTTAAGAGCTGCAGTCTGCGGGTGTCACATGAAACCTCGTGGCTTGGAGCCCCTCCGCCAGTCTGACAGGTTTTCCATGGAAACAGGGGCACTGGAAATTTTTCTAACATGTTTTCCATTTTGTATTTACAGGACGGTTTAGACCCTGATAAAAATGTTCAGAGAATTCAAAAAATATATGTCAAATTATAGTAGATTTTTAGTAAAAAACTGTTTATAAAAGGCTCCTTAATGATTCACAAATCAATATTTCTTTATTAAGAAGGTATCAGATCATTATGCAGAGTGGGAACTGGGCTGCTCTTAAGTACGAGCCCATAAAGAATCATCACCAGACTCAGGCAGCATTTTGTATCATCTTTGAACTCATTTCCTGGATTTTATGACTCACAACTTTACTGTTCTACAACCGTACACAACCTGCACAGCAACTAATGCCACACTGTGACACATTGAGCAGCTCTGTCTACTATACATCAGCAACTTTTTATTATCACTGCTTTGTAAGGTGATAACATAGACTGTATGTAAAGGCAGATGACAGAACTGTTCCACAAAAGTGAAGCCAAATCCTTTTGATGCCCCCCCTGGTGGCTGGCTGCAGTATCCATGTTAGTGTTAGAGGACCAAGCTATCTGATTATATAAGAAGGACATTGACAGCTGGGACTGACTTGCTAATGGCCGAGCGATAGCATGTGTGGGACCTTGATACCACGACTGCACACCACGATCAGTCCTGCACATTATCTGGCTCCAAATAACAAAATGGCAGCACTCGATTTCGGTTCATACGAAATTGTGAATATTAGAGAACATGAATATACTGTGCATGAGAAACACATACACCCAGGTGCAGCAGACACGTCATCGGTGATATCTTACCTCATGATCTTCGGCGAGGAGTTGGGAGAATTCCTCATGCCTCCATTACGTTGCTTCTTTTTGGGCGACAGCGCCGACTGCTGGTCCTCTTCGACTGCAACGAAAGGCATCGGCGTGAGGGAGGGAATTATCAGAGGAAACGCACAATCCACATGTCATGACAGCACAAAGGGGCAACACAGGACGGCTTGAGTTTAGTGAATTCAAAGAGATAACACAAACACGAGTGGGAAGTGAGTCCGGGTGAACAGGATGGAACAACATTTGCGTGGTTGTGTGTGAGGATGCAAACATGCAATTGTGCCGCCTTCAACCATCATGCCGGAGCCTAATCTGCTAATCTAGAGAGTTTCTGTAGTCTACATATGATTCAGATAATTCAGTACCTCAACTTTTTAGATCCCTGGTTAGAACAACTTTCTTTAGAACTAGATTCAGATAGATTTCTACATCGGCCATGCTAATCAATCACAGTCTCATTTAATTTAAATAATAACCTGCAGATATCCAGTCTGGATTCCTGGTCTTTCCTCATTTTAGGGAGTTGACGCCCTCGGCTCATATAATTAGTTTGGTCCTGGTGCCAGAGTGATTTATGTACAGCCGAGATGCCCCTCGGACATCGTCTTCATCACCACACAGAGCGGCACCGAGCTCTTCACAGGAAACGGATTACACGTTTTACCCTGGAGTTAAATAATCAGGCAAATATTTTCACAAGCTAATATCAGAGTCGAGGAAAAAACACAAATCTGCTCAGTCGGTCGTCGACGGCAAAAATCAACACAAGCGGCGAGAAAAGTGATGTTTGCTAATAGCGTTTTAACAGCTATCATTTGCACTGAGAGTAGTTTGTTACAGGTCACGGACAAAACACACTCGAGTGTCTTCTGATCGTCATCAAGCTGTCAAGTGGTTTTAAAACCAAAGGAGCTTTCATTAGAGCAAATGAATAGTCTTAAAGATCATGCTCCTCTGCAGATGAACACAGGACTTCGAGCGCTGTTAACATCTGTGACAGTGACACCATAATGGAGCATGTTGGAGTACAGGGCGGGGGGGGGGGACGCTCCAACACACTGGCCCTTCACATCTTGCTCGGCCTGTTCAATATTTAATGTTTCACAGCTGACAGCTGCACACACTGGGTCATTAGTAAGGAATGCTACACATGCAACCACTCCAGCCTGGCGAGCACATGCCTGGTTGTGCCGTTGTTCGAGCGCAGGCCTGGCAAACACGCCGAGGGGGGGCAGAAGGGTGGAGGGGGGTGGCGGAGCTAGCCCTTACGGTGCCTGTGACTGAGTGCGCCGTTATCGGAGTGACCGGGGTGGTATCTGTATTTCACCGGCAGGCTGCGGGCCCGCTGCAGCCGGATGGCCTCCTCCGCCGCCCTGGGTCGCCGGCCCACCTGGCCCAGGTCACCGCAGCCCGCGAAGCTCAGCCTCAGAGCGGGGGGCTCGGCGGGGGGCAGCAGGCTTCCCTTGCGGTTGTTAACCAGAGGGACCGATACGGCAGCGGCTCCGGTACGGGGCCCCCTACAGGCCTCCTCTGAGTTGTTGACCAGTTTAGCCGACTTGTTTTGGATAAGGGGGCCATCTTTTACTGCTAAATGAAGAGGAGTCAATATCAGCAGCTGCACAATTCAACTTAATAGGTTGTTTGGTTTTTAAAAAGGTTTATTAGGCTCAAACCACAAAGCCCTGGTGGTATCCAGCCATGTTGACAGCTTTGGTTTTAATGCGTCATGGTTTTAAACTTTCTCCCTCCATCCCAGTATAATGGAGGTGAATAAAATTTAATTTGTGGTGCTTACAACTCTGAAACATTAGATTTTAACAGTAACAGTAACTAGAGAATTGTTTTGGAAAAGAAAAAAAACGGAAAGTGGAAGACGTTGCTTTGTGATTTGCGTGAACTGGTGTTCTAATTCCTCACGTTGAGCACGAGACAAGATCTGATTGGAACTGACTTCAATAAGACCTGCAGTATGCATGTTAATAAAACATCTTGTGACTCTTATCATAATTAAAGCACAATCACAGGTTTTGGGGGGTAATTCTTTCTGGCACAATAATGCTAATAGCTGAATAATTAAAAAACCTCATTTTTATTAAACACCACTTAACCACTTGCTCTAGCCACCAATGAAATTTTGGATTTGACATTTACTTTGATATTTATAATAAGCATGAATTAATAAGTATGCTTTCAGGTGTTCCGGCGTTTGTTATGCCATAAGAACAAGGAGGTGACAGTGTGAGTTAACCACCACGAGCTGCTGTGTGCAGTCCAGCCTGATGAGGGACCAATGAATTCACTGTCCTCTTCCCTATTTGAGATATAAAAGCTCGCGCACTGCAGTGGTGTTATAATGGAGGCAAACCTGGTGAAGATAACATGATGAATTGATAGAAGGAGGCAGAACAACATGGTCCCCTCACTCCAAGAAGAAAACAATGGCTGGGAGCTAAACTGAAGAATAGAGATGATTATTTCAACAGTCAGCTGTCGAGCAGATTATCCGTCCTCCTCCAGACCTGCACTGTTCATCTGCCCCATGTCAAACATGCACAGCGGCTCTGCAGGACAATACCAGGGTGGCATCTCTGTTTTCATCTGAGAACCTGAGCCACGAGGTTCACACTCCTGAGCTGACAAAATATCACACTAACCCCTCAACCCTTATTTGATGCCTGTTTTCTAAAAATAAACCTGTTCTGAATCATGGTTTGAATGGTTTTAGATTTAATTCATCCGCCCTCACGGTGAAGCGGCAGCACCATCTACTGCTGAGCTGTAACCGAGAACCAACCACGCACACGACACAACTTCCTGATGCATGAGAAATACAAAGGATGGATGATGACAGGGCGACGGACACAACAGCCACACACAGCAGGTCAGAGGCGGGGGGGGCGACGGCAAGTGGAAGGGTAAAAGAACAAACGGCCAAACGAGAGAATGGAAATCAAAACTTACTTGATTTGATATATCCATTGTAGCTATTTTTAGCTGAGAAGAATGCAGAGACAGATGAGAGGTTACAGAGAAGATCAGGTCGCAATGAAAGCAAATTATAAAGGACAACTGGGGAGCTGGAGGGATTTCTCTGTGAGGCACCTTCAAAGAAAAACAACATGGACCAAAACAACGACAAAGAAAAACAAGCGTCAGTTTGGAAAAGGGTTTTTCAGTAACGGGGTCAAAACGTGTTTGTACGTTGTCACCAGTGAAATATGAGAAATCACATTGGAGGCACTGAAGTGGGCACCGATTCCGAGTTCAGATGGGAAGGTTAAATCAGAGCTAAATTATTCAATGAGTTATTTCAATGATAAAACTGATTATTGTCTAAATTACAAAAATAAAATGTCAAAAATTAATAAAAACTGGTTAAATATATAGTACCTGATGTTTCAGCAGCATTAAATGACTATATTTCAATGTGAAGCAGATCCATACAGAGCACACTTTGAAATATAGTCTAAAAAAAGGTTATTCACCTATCTACAAATTTAGTTTTTATCCTGGTTGTCTTGATTTCTTTTGAAACGTTAACAGTCAGTAACTCGCAACATGTGACAAAACTGTGCGTGTTCTCGTTTTGGAGTTCATAGCATCGTGTTTATTCTCTCCTCCTTTTTTCCTGAAAGCTGTTTCCCTTTCCTCAGCACTGCTTGACACAACCTGCACGGATGCATGGAACTTTTCTGTGAGTCACTTTTTTTTTTGGGCAGCCGTGAGTCGCACACATGCTCATTAGTACTTTATTTCAACCCCTTGCTCACAATAAAGGTCACGCATTGAGCTTAAGGCAGGACAGTGACAGCGATGTTCAAACAGGGACCTTGCTGGTCCTGGCATCTGTCGCCTGCAATCGGAGGGCGCGAACAGAGTCACAGGACTAACAGGCTAGCATCTGTCCCACAACCAGGGAGGAGGAGAGGGGCGGGGGCACTCGGCTGCCTGGTGGTTAGGAACTGTCAGGCTGAGTTTCATGACAACCGGTAGCACTCCAAAAATGAAAATGCAAACATAATTTCCATGTCAGGCCGCATAAGGCCCCGCTCGGTGCGTCTGCCGCACTGTGTCGACAGCAGCTCCGGAGCTCGGCTCCAGCTCAGCTGGCCGGGGCGACGCTCACAGCACACAACCCTGGAAGACATGTGGAGGGGTGGAAACGCCCAGAGATGCTCGACTATACACAACACGGCCCTTGATCAAGAGGCTTTCGCTAAAACTGTGTGACAGACTACAATGTTTCCAGCAAATTGTATTAACGCCGTGCAGATGCAGACACATTCTTCATGCCTCCTGCAATATATCAGTGCAACTCAACACGGCCTCCGGCTTGAAAGGGCAATCGCACTTGAATTAAGGAGGAATCTCCATTCAGCCAATTCCAATATGATCCAGCACTTTTCTGTTGTCCCTTATTCCTCTTATTTAATCCAGATCTACTCTGTTCTTGAAATTCTGTTGTACAACTCAAACAAAATCATAAGACTAGAGAACCCACAGTTTAGCCTGTGGCGCAGATTGTGACACTGGTTTGTGAACTGGCTGCATTTTTCTGTTTTTAGAGATTTTAGAGTCAGTGGTTGTTCAAGCGTTTGATCCTAATTTAATATAAACAGTATACTAACCTCAATATCTAGAGATATCCTCACAAAATCCCCTCAGGTGCTCTTTAGACTTCTATTTTAATTAATTGAGTGTCAGTAGCGTTTACACATACAAATATCTTAAATCCAATCATGTTCACCCGTCTCTGGAGGCGCACAGAGAGCAAACGTTTCTTTATCTTTATTACTCTCCAGTGACGTCATTATAACGTTATAACGCACAGCTTTGCATTGCTTTAGCGCTTCAGCTTTAAAAGCTAATAATGTTGATGAGATCACTGGAATTTTCACACTGCTAAATTGTTGTTGACCCAATTTGAGCTAAAGGTCAGTTTGAATTCACATTCTCTGAAAAGCACCAGCGGAGCAGTCACCCAGCATGCCTCACCACAGCTTCCAGTCACCTCCCAGAGCACGGCACAGGACCAGGAGCACCAGCTGACGGACAAACAGTGAAGAAGCTGAAGCAACAACTACACCCATGACAGTGACGACACGGCTGCGAGAGCCAGACAGCGCACAGAGCTGCAGACACGGTGCACGGTTAACACAGTGCATGTTGCACAACACTAAAGGGCACATGTCAATGGCGACAACTTACAGGCACGTAATGCGGTTGAGCAATCATTAACAGAGACAGCAGAGAGTGGGATGTCGTGTTGAGAGGAGTCCACGTTACAACGCACATTAACCGGCATGCACGAGCAGCCCCGCTCTGCTGAGCGCCCGCAATCAAAACAGCATGCCAGTCTTATTTTCTTGTAGGCGGCCATCTTGGCTACAGTCAGGGGTTCAGACAAGAGGAGAGGGAGAGCAGGTTAACGTCGAGGGTCGTTCTGGAGAGAAGTGGACAAAGGAGGGACAGGGCACAGAGGACGGCTGCTGCTGCTGCTGGGATGCACAAGGTTCACTTTGACTTTGACGGCGGGAAAATGTCAGATTGGGAATTTGGGTAATTTCTGGGACAAGCGTGGGAAATATCACGAGGTCAAAGGTCATGAGGTTTTTGGGGTAGACATCTGAGGGTTGGGTTTGGGTCGTTAATGTCTTCAACAGGAAAAGAACTCCTAACATTTCCTCACCTCAGCTGAACATGGCCCTGAATGCTTTCTTATACTCCATAATGGGTTCATGTGCTGTATTTGATACTATGACTCTTTCTCTTCTTCCAGTGTCTCTTATAAAAAACTAGCTCTCTGGGCTTCTAGATGAATCTCAAGAAAACTAAAACCAGTTCAAACACTCGTGTGACACTGTGTGAAACCATTAATCTGACATCATGTAACCAGTATCCTACACTACTGCTATTTGTTCCAAAAATATCCTTGATCTCAGATGTAGGGCCTTTCCAGCTGTGCTCCTCATGCAAGGATGTTGTGTTTGTCGAAGGATTACGGTGACACCTGGTGGTGATCGGGGGTAGTACTAACTATTTCTTATAGCATTTTCCAAATAAGAGGAGAAATGGTTATGTAGGTAATTTACACTCAACTCCTTTTGGTCTTTTCCCAAAATTGCTTAATTTAGACGAACGTTTTTTTTGTCAAATTGAAAGATGTGCACATGACAACCAGGGGACCAGGCAGCATCAACCGTTATACATGCAACATTTACAGTACACACTCAGGCTTTGATTTCAGAGGAATCAATCCGCATTACTCACAATATATCACTATAAGGTGACGTTTTTGTTTTTTTTAAGTGGGCAAATTCCCAAGCAGCAGGAAAAGAATGCATCAAATGTTAAAGATTAATTATTAGCTGTAAAGGTTAAGATGAAACACACTGTAGGAGAAGAGACAGAACAAGGAAATGAAACACAATGGGTTTTGATGTCTACAGACACACGATCCATCCAGGTACCAGGTCACGGGCTCTGTGAACGCCTGCTCACATTAGAACATTCAGTGAACTGTAACAGCACAGACACACATTATAAAACAACAGAAAACATAGCACACAACATACAACATATTTACATTAAGACTGAATTCACATGTCAGTTTTCACTTATCTGTGTCTGTTGAATAAATGGGAATAACTTGGAAAAGAGAATATGTCATAAACGCAAGATAATCAACTGAAATTGTCGAGATTGTAAATTAAAAGTGGTGGAGTAAAAAAATAAATAGTCAATTTACCCAAATCTCAGAGTTATATTTCTAAACTTCAGCAAGTAAAACCAAAACCATTAACAGGAATAGATTAAACTGTTAAGCTGTGTTTTGTAATTTGGGTGAACTGACCCTTTAATATTTAAAGTATTTATGTCATATAGATAAATATAAATCTATTTTTTTTGTTCTTGTGAGGGAAACTCAGACTGACCCTCTTCGTTGACCCTGTGACCTTCCTTCATGCACAAAACTTACAAATGCTCTGTGAATGAATGTAGATGAAGTCAAACAGTCTTAATGTGTTGATATGAGGTCACTTACATTTCTTGCATCCACATTTCTTTATTCTTTTGGGATCAGATATGTCGTCGTGGCAGGATTTACAGTAAAACAACGCCCTGAGGAGGAAAACAAGAAACCCTGTGAGAAAACTCCACATGGCTCAGAAGCAGGGGAATTAAGTGTTCATTTTTTCAATTACATTTATTCTAAATTGAATTATGCTTATTTTATTCACTTATTATTATTAATAATTAAAAAAGGAGTCAGGCAAGATTCAGGCATTTGTCAGTAGGCTATGTGAGGGGAAATGCTTGTTAAGCCGTTCTATGGAAGCCCAGTGAGGTTAAATTATATTTTGTTACATCAAGTGTTCATGCAGTGAGGGCATGAGTCTCTAATCCTAAACTAACACACATTTGAATTGTCCGTTACCTCTTTACTTCTTTGGCATCGCTGGCGATGAAGAAGCCCAAGGTTCCCTCCTGCATTTTCACGTGGTTCCCAGGGTTGATCAGAGTGCTGCGAGGATTCACAGATCAAACACGTCAGAGTGGGAAGTTACTGAGTCTGCAGTGATTGGTTCTCACTCATCTGGCAGGTCGGTCTCTGTTTATTAAATGAAGTCGATGAAGGCTGTGACACTTCAGACGGAGTCAAATGAGCATCGGTGCGTTCAAACAAACCCTGGTGTGTGTTTAAAGAAACCAACGGCCAATCTCCTCCATTCATTCGTCAGGACGGAGTCGTAAAGACCAGTGATGTTTGTGAACAAACCAATTTACACACCAATTTAGCCCCGTCGGTAAAGAGCCCTGTGTTTGCGGTCAAACAGAGAGACGCCGGTTCATCACTGAGAGTAAATACGGACGGCAAACACACCTGTGTATCCACGTTTCTGCATCCGTGAAATGTAATGACAAGGATCCACTGTGAGCATCTGCACTCACCTGCTTTCTCTTATGTCAGACTTGTACTCGATAGCGATCAGCAGCAGCTTCAGCTTCACGTAGCAGAGTCTGCAAAAGAGAACAACAACAGTTACACCTGCAGCTGAACACTCTGTACTTTCAGAAGATCACCTGATTCCTAATTCTGAGGCTAAATATTAGTCTTCTCCTTGGTGATGTGTTTTTTTTTAATCAACTTAACTTCTAGAAATCCAATAGTGTAAAATATGAATCACCTAATTTGTAATTTTATGTATAAATATGCTTTGTCAAGAACACTGAGAAAATAGTCAAGTAAAATAAAATCGAAAAAATTCAAGGGAGGCTTAACTTACATCTAGAAAATTATTTTAATCATTTAAAGAAAATGAAATCATTATCTTATGTCTTTCACACAGCTGAATGCTTCACTTTCTCAGTTCTAACTCTTCATTTCAAACATTGAAGTTACTAAAAAGACTTAAAAGACTTCAAATTTGTTGCATCTGGGAAACACAAAAACCAAAATTAGATGTTTCTGTGCACTTACTCGCAAATAACAGGGAAAGACAAGCCCACGAAGGCACTGGACAGGTACTCAGTGTACATCTCATTAGCCACGCCCTCCAGGTAATACTTCTGCCACGTGTCCTCCTCGATCTGGGACAGAGATTAGAAGAATTGTGTCGTTACAACAAATACTAGAAGCAAATTGTCATTCATCTCCACCCACTCACCAGATGCTGGAGGCCTCATCCGGGATAATCATTAGTTTCTACTCAGCCCATTCTAATGTAAACACAAATGTGAACACAGACGGATGCAGCTGCAGCTACCTTGATGAAGGACCTCATGGAGAACAGGTTGGCCAGCATGGTGGAGAGCCCTTGAGCCAGGCAGCTCTGGGCGATGAAGCCCAGTTTGAGCTCAGCGAGGCAAATGGCGTCGTCGCCCTCCTTCCAGGTCCAGCTGGGGATGTTCAGCAGGTGGGCCTAAGAGGAGCAGAGGGTGAAACAGGAAAAATGAAAAATGAAACTGTTAACTCTTATTAAGCTTTTCCTAACATGGTTTCTAAGATGTTAAAAATCTAACTTTTATACACTAAACTAGACTAAACTTCAGGAGCACTGTTAATCTCATTGTATCCTGTACAATGACAATAAAGCTTTCTATTATAAAAATACAGCAATAACAAACTTAGAATGAATGATCTTTAAAGATGATTTAAGTAGAAATAACGGACTGTACCAACCTTATTGTGGTACTGCAACATCTGAGTGATTATTCTGATCTTTGGATGGTAGTTCTTGATGGAGATAACCCTGGAAGAGACGCAACAAACTCAGAACCAGTTTTCCAACGTCAATTCTCTACTTTTTCCTCTTCTTTTTAATCGTGTCATTCATAAACACAAGTTGAAGTAACAGTTCAAGATCATTTAAAATTTGTGCTTTAGGCAGTGGAGGTGGGGAGATGGTAAACTGTGGCCACAGAGGAACGCACTAGGTCAGAATTATTACTCTGACAGTCTGTGGCATATTACAAGGGAAGGTAATCCTCACAATAATCCTCTCCCTGACCCTTCAGGGGTTCCGTAGAAACTCAGTTTCCTCATCTGTTTTTTTGCAATCAGGGAGTTCTGCCAATTTCACTCCCTCTGCTTAGAAAACCATTTTATTTTTGCAAAAGCTTCCACACGTTTGAACAGAATTGGCCTCAGGGCGAAAAGCAAACAAAACAAAACAAGAGTAAAACATCACTGTTGAGGAAGCCCCTGTGGTTTTACCTCATGATGTTGGACGCATCCTCAGCATCGGGGTCAGCGCAGTATTTGTTGGCTAAGATCAAACAGGCGTCAGCAGATTCGATCTAAAAACAAAAATCACAACACAGGAAACACAATGAGTAACACAAATCAATACAAACAACAGTGTTGTGCAATTTAGAGGCACCACAACGGTGGAGTTTCTCCTCGGAGCTGCGTTACCTTCACTCTGGCCAGGTCGTGTGGGTTCAGGACCGACCCTTGGTAAAACTCCACTTGGGTGAAGTGTCGCTTGAACAAGGCTTCCAGCTCAAGATTAGGGGAGATACTGAGCGACAAAAAGAGAGAGAGTCTTAACCTGGAGGAGAACTGCTGTTTCCGATCTGCTAAATATGGGATGTTTGCTGTTTTTCTACTCACTTATGAAGAAAAACAATTTCTACATTGACATCATCCCTGTCCTTGTGTAGGAAGTCTTTTAGAAAGTTGGACACACTCTCCAGTGTTATATGACCACAGACCACGATGTGCCTGGAAAACGAGGTGCAGAACAACAATGAAGCTCAAGGTGGAATGAAAAAAAAAGGGCGACAAACAAACACAGAAAACCTTTTTTCGTCTTTGTCCTGGAATAAAAACAAACAAACAAGGTAACCCTGACAGGAAGGGGACGTGACGGGAATGAAAAATAATCTGCACTATTGTGTTCAGGTGATTGATTTGAATTCTGTGAGGGAGAAATGATTAAAAACGGTGAAACAGGACGAGGACGTTTCGTGTTCCTGCTGTGACCAGCGGGCGGTTGAGGGACGGGGTCAGAGAGCAGCGTGGATTTCAGTGTCAGATTATAAAGGATCAGAGTTTACTCAGATGGAGATTATGAAAGCAGCACACAGTGTATCTTCATAAACACGTATCGCAGATCCTTTAGGAACACATTTTAGATTCATTTATTTTTATTATCAATAGTATATCTTTATTGTTTAATAGTGGATTTCAGGCGTTTACTCAGGTAAACGTTGGGTGTGGGTGAAATGCATCGTGGCTGGAGGCCTCACTGTGTCTTCATGGCTTTAATCTACAATAAATGCATCAGAATCAGTTTTCATTTTGCAGCTCTTGTTTCTCTAATTTCCAAAAACAAATGATAAATGACAACAGGTAAAGACATCAGGAAGAAGAGACAGGGAAATAGAAACAATTTGGCTAATAATTCAGTCTAGTTGTAAAAAATGGCTAAAGTAGAAAAACAAATATTTAGCTTTGATAATTGAATAGGAGCCAAATGGAGAACTGCTTCTTCAGAATGTGTAAATTTCTTTCAACTTCCCTCTGGTGGAAATAAAATGGACAAGAAGGACTTTTTAAAAACAACAACAAAAGAAGCAGATTTGACAATGTTTCCTACTGAATGTCTGATTTCTTCAGGACTAACTAAACAATCACAAGTAACAAGAGCGTGCTACAATAAGCCGTGTTTTGTTTGGAGGCATCTGTTCAGAAAACAGCTTCAGAGCTCGGGACACGAGTTCACATGTCACTGACACGTTAAAGGAATAGTTTGACATTTTGGGAAATACAATTATTTGCTTTCTTGCCGAGAAGATCGACGTCACTCTCGTGTCTGTACGTTAAGTGGGGCGCTGGAGCCAGGAGGGAGTTAACGTCGCTCAGCAGGGGGCGCTATGTACACAAATAGACCCAACACACCTATGTCTGTTTTTCTTCTTCAATGTAATAATATGAAGAAAACATCACATATAAAAAGTTTCCACCATGCTGAGAAAACTGGCTCCTGGCTCCAGCTCTGTACTTGAGAGTGAGAAAGTGAATACGTGTATTTCTTAAAGTGTCCATCTATTCCTTTAAAATATTTTTTGATTAAGTCCTATGGGTGTAGGTCAGACTGAAGACAAAGGCCAGGAATGTTCAGAAGCAAAGCATGAAAAGAAAAAAATAAGTTTTTCCAGCAGAGAAAAACTGAATATTTAAAAGAATCAGCATGAAGCAAGCAGTGACAATGTAGTGTCGAGTGTCATCATTTATTTGACTCATATACACTTTATATGAGTTTATGAAGATCATTATTTAATTCTTATTTTATCATGATTAATTGCCGTCTTGAAGGCTGATTATTTTATCACAAATTAACCCCTGATGTGAATTCTAAACCCTTACATAATTACTATTATTTATCTTTTATTACTATTACCCTTCAAAAAACTGAGGTACACAAACTGATTTAACTCAGAATACTTTGTGTGTTTGTTGACCCATAACAGGGAAATCATCATTGTGGTTCTGTGAATATATATAGAAAAATTCACAGAGCACGTTTTGTCATAACTATTTTATCAGCTTTTTTATTTATATACATTTGTATTATATCTTTTATAAGTTATACCTTATTTTGGTGCATTAATTATGCATCCTTTGTGATTCACAAATTCAGATGTGGATGGTTGCATTGAGATTATTGATCGTGCGCGTGATGCAGACACTAGATTTACGAACCCTAAACTAAACAGACACAGATGAGTACAGACCATCACCACAATCAAACACGAAGGATTCTCTCTCAGTGAGTCACTGTCACTTTCTGTCTCTTAAACCACACGTTCACAGTTGTGTTTCAAGGTTTAACGGCTGCTGCACATCAGTGCTCAGAGTAGAAACCCTGGATGTAAGCATAGCAACAAATATCATAGTTTATCATTTGTTAGGTGAACCTAAACTTTTGTTTAATAATTTTTAAGTTTAAAATGATCATGTTCATTGATAGTTAGACACTGAGGCCTCAGTTTCAGCTGTGGTTTAATCATTCAAATTTTCAACACAGATCAACAAAAGTATTGTATATTTATATTATATAGTATTTCAAGTAGTACAGATACCTAATATCACAGTGAGAAAATCCTTCGTGTCACCTTTTAAAATGAAAGTACATTTATATGACGACACCGAAAATATGTCTTATCAAGTAATTTTTGTCTGTTTTAAAACAAGTGAAAAAATATGACAGTGAAAATGTCACAATTTCATTTTTTACAGAAAACATGTCGAAATAACCAAATAGCTAAAAAAATTCACTTGTTTCACACGATTAAAACGTTCAGGACTCGATAACAGACAAAGATCACTTATTATAATATTTTTTGCAGTGTAAAAGCAAACGTTGATTCATGGCGAGCAGTGATGGCCCCTTGCACATTTACAAAAAACAGCGGCAGCAATACACAACGCTAATTCCACATTAATCATGGCCAAGTTCTTCAGTCACAGTGTGACTTCAGTGTTAATCGAGATCGATGCATCTCAGACTGTACGTCACCTCTTTATGAGAGGGCCACTCGAGTCACACACAACCACACCATTCAACGTTTTCTCCGCTGGACTTACTTTCTGCCTCTGGTCGAGTTATAACTCCCTCCATATTTCTTCCGATTAAGGATGAGAGCGGCAATTTCTGGCACGTAGCGAGCAAACATGGCCTACATGCATGAAAAAGAAAAAGAAAAGTGCATGCAGAGAAGGTTCTACTGCTGTGGAGGCAGTAGAGCCTCCTGGAATACTTACTTTCTCCCATTAACCGCACTATAGGAACCACCATATTTCTTTCGGTTTCCTATTAACTCTATGATTTCAGGGACGTAGCTCGCAAACATGGCCTAAGGAGAAGATAGGAGACAGAAGAGGAGACTAAAAAAAAAATAGGCAAAGAAGAGCAGGTCTTCTTATTTGTGCTTTAAAGAAATCTAAAGTGGAACACTAGTGTATGTGCTGGAGCAATATTTATATTCACATGTTAACAGGAAGATGGAGAAAGCTGCAGGTCATTCAGATTAGTCATTGACTTTGTGTAGCCGGAGGTTGTTTTACAGTTTACAGAAAAGGTGTGAAAATGAAAAAAAAAGGAAATTATAAAGCCAATATTTACGGATATTGGAAGAATAAAGGAAAAAATGACGGCTGATGAGTGGTGTGTTGATCTGTGGCAGAAAAGAAATGATAGAAAATCAAAGAGAAGCCTTATGTGCCATGTTTCGCCCAACAAACACAAGTGAGGTGGATTCAAAAAGCACAGCTGAGCGGACGGACAACATTAAAACTGAAACTCACAATCGAATACTTTGTGTAAAATAAAAGCACCTCAAAATGTTGATATTTCACTATTTCCAGACTAACTTTAGTATTGCTTTAGTTCATTTACAGCCTGTTACATTATACTGCAGATGCCCATGATGAAAATAAACTACAAGAAAAAGATATAAGGTGTTTATAGCAAACATTTATCTACCACTTTAATATCTTTCTTGTTTGCCACTTCCACACAGCTGGACTTTGTAGTATGACTTGAATTGTGTCCTTGATATTTTCAATCATCTAAGATTGTGAATAACACTGTAGCTTTTCAAAGAGAAATACAATTATATCACTTTTACACTCTTTGTATAATATGTCACCATGCTGTTCTATTTAATAGTGCGAATAATTCTTGATTATCTAGTTCACGGCGACCTCTCGATGACCTTTATCAATCAGGTGACCTCAGATCTGTGGTAAATCCCACAAACATGTTTTTCTGTTGGATTAATTTATCACGTTATCCTGCAGAGATGTCTCTAGATATTTGAGGGTTAGATTCAGTCATGTTGTTCCGTCCTTAAAGCCGCGCTGTGATAAATCCTCCTTGTTTCATTGTGTTTGTTGGAAAAGAGGGAGGGGGGTGGGGGGGGGTGCAGGAGGGTGGAGCCACCTGAAACCGCAGTACCTCATAGTTAATCACAGAAATGAATGTGCGACAAAAAGAAACTTCAGCATTATATACCTGAGTAAATGCTGCGATAATTTACATAACTCACAAAATAATGACATGCAACATACTGTGGTGAGGTGGTGCGCCACAAAAACACCTAAACAACCGGTGGAGAGCGTCCCGGCCCCCTAATCGTCCCAAAGAGAGTCAACACCCGGCGGAGGGCGGTGATTGGTTGGAGGACTTTAAGCAGCAATAGGTAATGAGAGTTTTTTTTACCAATCCACCGAGGATGAAGAAGACCATGAACAGGCGGCCGAGGGTGGTCTTTGCATAAACATCTCCGTATCCCACAGTGGACATTGTGACCATGAGCAAGTAGACACATTCCCAGTAGGAGAGAGCCTGGGAATTTTGGAAATTTTCCCAAGGATCCCCTGAGTTTTCCACCTGGAACAGAAGTTTGAGATTTACACAACTGCAAAACTGATTGACTTTTTCCCAACGATGCACGCTAGGTAATAGATTCATTAACTCACCAAGTGAATGAAGCCGGCCGCGGTCAGCCATGTGCTTATGAAGATTGAACACAGGTTCACCAGCTTTATTGAGTTGCTATTTAAATAAAGAAGCCGGACAACAGGGTTTGAGGTTTTAGTTATAAACCTGATATTCACATATCGTTCAAAGATGTCAAAACAAGTCATTCAACTGAATTATAGAGAATCTTAGATTCATCAGAACAGATCATATGCGTTTTACAGAAATCATTAAGGGCCAAAATAACATGCAACATAAAACAATCTTTTAAAACAAGCACATCTACTTCACTTACATAATTTCCTCCTAATTGACACATATGGGATTATCGTGCAATGCTTTTATTGTTGTACTTAGTAAGGTCACACGCGGCTCTATTTACGCTTCAGCTCTGTCAATTGTATTTGTATTATTTTACTCCTTTAATTAAAGATTTTATAAAGATCCTTTTCACTTATTTAACCTCTTTCACTCTCTTCACCACTTTATTCTTCTCATTCACTTTGCTTGAAAAAGGTTTTAAACTCTGCTTTCTGATTTTAAAAGGATGTATTTTCATTTTGTCTCTGTGTTGTTATTAATGTCCCTGAACAGCCTCTTGAATCTACCTGCGTCATACTCACGTTTCCATTTACTTTTCACGAAACATATTGAAACTAAAACATCACACATTCATTTTCTCGCTGTGTATTCAGTCTAGATATGTGCACGGTCCTTTGTAGTAATTACCACAGAACACTACGTTCCTGTGTGACCTCTGTCCTCCTCTACTTTGTGCCTTTCACCTCCATCCGAGGGAACGAGCGCAGAGATTATTCTAAAGCATTTTGTTGCACTATAAGCTCTTTCTGACATCTGTGCAAAAAATAAAAAAGATTTAATTCTAAGCAGTGAGGAGACAAACCGGAGAGCTGTTTTTGTTCATGCACATAACAGAGCCGGCTGCAGTAGGACGAGGAGTAAACTTTAAACTTGCAAAAGCTCTCAAATATATTTACCTCATCATAGTAAAGCGCTCTTACTGTGATAAATGGAGCCTCAAGCGAAACATTGCAAATGAAGATTAATCTTAATCTGTAACGTGTTTATGTTTATGTCAACTGCACATGCACCGCATGTCACAAACAGACACACACGCATACACCAGAGTGAAAAAGTGAGATTAAATATACACACACTTACCTCGTTTTGAGTATATTCAAAAACTGTAAAATCTCTGAGAACTGTATCAACCTTAAGGCCCTTAAAAATCTCAAGCCTGCGAGAGGGGGAAAAAAAGACCATAAATAAATTAGCATATATGATTAATAAGAAAAAACTGATAATCATCAACAGCGAGGAGCATCGTACCTGTCATACTTTCTTCTATGTTTATCAGCTTAATATTGATTAATAAACTAAACTCTGACTGATCATAAGTTACTGTATCATAAAAGAAACAATAAATAAAAACAAGCTCTGCATCCTGGATCTCTCTTCCTCTAATCTCTCTCTGTTTTAATCTCAGGAGCCTCCGGCGTCTACCTGCATCTTTCCTGCCGGATTGAAAACTCTGAACGTGGACGAGATGAAAACCTGGATTAAAGTGAAGACAGGTGGAAGCTGTCACGGGCAAATTGAACGAGTAAACAGTTTTTTGATCCTAAATCCTAAATTTGAGAGGGAGAGGGGGGGAAATGGAGCCAGTTGCCAAAACTTCAAGGACGAAATAACAGCGATAAAACCAGCAGCCACAACACGAGCCCGAGGGTCTGTATCGACCAACGTTAAAGCAACTCATACTTTTAATTTATAACCACGTCACTGCCACTGTCGTCCAATTCAACATCTACAAAAGTAGCCCCGTCAAGCAGAATAACACACATTCTCTGTTGTGTTTCAGTATTTGGGTGCAGTGCAGTAAAGCACCTGGTAAAAGAAAGTTCCCACTGTAGTTTAAAAGCCACTTGATTCATGGTTGAATATAAAAAGCTGTATCCACTGCAGAGTCGCTGCTGCATCAACAATTAAAAGCCTCCTCGGCCAAGAGTGAGCCATCAAGTCAAATCCATCCCCACATGCATTAATCGTGCAGATGAATTTCCCTGCTCGGGAACACTGGTGCCAAGAGACACAAATCAAAGATGTTACGGGCAGGCATTCAGATAAAGTATATTTATATATATATAAATAATCTTTTTAGGGAATGCTTTGCTTCGCCAAATCGTTTAGATTTTTTCATTTCGAGTGAGCGCTTGCCAGCTGGGGATCATAATACGGATCAAATCCTGAACCTGAACCTGCTCCAGCTGACACACAGCGTCCAAAGAGTTCTGGACGTGCCAGCGCTCAGCTTTGGGGGAGATTTCCCCCCCGATGGTTCCCACGTCCTGCAGGTCTTACCCCAGTAGGAGATTACACGGAAGCATGCACACAAGCTGTGGCAGATGCCGCCCTGGTCCTCTTTGTCGCTGGCCTGCCCGTGGGCCATCCTGACCCGGTAGCCCTTCTGGAAGAGCTCCCCGGTCGACTTCTTCCGCCTCCTCGGGTTGATCACAGTCTGAGTGTGTGTGCCTCCGTCGGGCGCCCTGTACACCAACATCTTGGTGGGAATCATGGCTAGAAATTTCTCGCCAAATTTTCCAAAGTAAAGTCCAGAATCTGCTTCACATCCCACTCTCTACGCGTCTGCAACCACTTTGACACATGCAACAGAAAACAAATGTGATCCTCCTCCACAGAGAAAAAACGATTCTCCTCAGACCTTGATGGCGATCCACTGCGTTCAGTGAGCTTATAGCAAACCCTTTTCCCATCAGGATATTAGAGCGTAAGCTCCTTTAGGATTCATCCAGAGAAAAGAAGAGGCCAGACCACGAGTCTGTCCATCAGCTGGCTTCTCAGTGTAACCTACATCTCATCCCTGCAACCATGCAACTGCTCCTGTCCAACCAAATTCCATTCTGTCATCTTAGACAAGAACAGCGCATGTGTCTGTGATCTCGTGTTTACAGCAGGAGACAAAGTGATGTGAAAGGCCGGCAAAGCCCTGTGCGGAAAAATGAGGAGCTTTGGCAACTGTTGGGTTTTTCTGTGGATTTAGTGATTCTGCAATAATCCTTCAATTAATCACAGCTGATGTAACAACTGCTATTGTATCGGACATGAAAACCAAATGTGCAGCACTAAACACGTAGAAGCCGATATTTATTTATAGAAAAAGCATGTATGTGATATTATTATATATTCCAGTAATAATCTTGAAATCCTTTTTTTTAAACTAGTGATACTAAAGTTTGCTTTTGATGACATGCTTCTTGAAGTTAGAAATGCATCTCTGTGATGAGTTTGACCCCAAACAACAGAAAACAAAGGCAATGAACGTGGTAAAGTGACAGTGATGCAGATTCTCCACACAGCTGAACGTCTCCTCTACATGAACAATAATACCGTGAGACAAGCAATCTCCTTTATGTCCACTAGGTGACACTAGCAGCCACCACTTCTTCCGAGTCATGTTGTGACAGCAGGAGTCACGGAGCATCAGCTCAGGGAACAAACACATTATGTAACTGTTCTTATCAAGATGTCCCGGTGTCACAGTCAGACTGTAGAGCCGAGTGTGATCAGCCCTGTCAGAGGAGCTGGTGGTTCCTCAGCTGAAGAGAGAGGAGAACGCAGCAAGAACACCAGACCAAAACAAAGATCCTGATAAATCCTCTGATTCCTCTCAGACCTCTTCGAGAGATGAGCTTCACACTTTCAGCAGATTGATTCTTTTCACTTCTAGTCTATCTCCCAACAAAGCCTGTTTCCTTCTTTTTTCAATCAGAGCAGGATTTCATTTGAGCTGGAAAGACCTGCAGCACAAAACTCACAGACGTCCACACATGATGAAAAATACAGTTCCATTCAAACCCACTACCGCATGTGCCTGTTTAGATGACACCACTGAACAGCCATGTCATATTCAATCATGCTGGAAATTTAAAGGAGTGTGTGTGCCCATGTTAGTGCCCACAACAAGTTCCCTCTTTGCATCTTTAGTGACTGGGGTCATCTTCAAGTGTGAGACCACGGCTGTCACACACAGTGATTCCACCAGGTGGCACCACAGCCTGCTGGGAAATTTGAAGCTCAAGCTCAGAAGATCCACTGAACAGTTGTTGGGTGAGTGAAGGGGGAGCTGCCTTACCAAGCCAGCTCCTGTTCAGGTACACCGACACGAACACCGGAGGAACCGTGAAGAAGTCCACCACCGAGTTCACCTCCAGCCAGAACCACAGCTTGTCGTTGGCAGCGATGAACTGTGGAGACAAGGATGAGGTTATGAACAACGAACTCCATTCATATAAAACAATGGTTCACAGTGCTTTAAGAGGAAGATAAGGAAAAGTCATAAACGGGTGAATAATCAGTAAAGTTAAGCTTTTGCAAAGATACATGTTTGATTAAGTGATTTAAAGTTTAATGTTCAAAGTTCAATGGCAGTAAATTCCATCATGTGGAGGCTCTGAGGGAAAGGGCTCGGCCGGCCTTTGTTACGAGGTGAAGCCTGGGAGTAACCAGCAGGGCTCCAGTGGTAAAGAGGTACCAGTGAAATCTGAACTTTCTATCGCCACTGATGCTCAAACTGTACAAGCATTGAAATTGTACAAACTCAGGTTCATACATATCTTTTTCTAGTGTTTACTATAAACATACTGTTCCCTTTTTTGGTGGGGGCCATAACCCCCCGATTTTGATTCTGATAATCCTGAAAGATATTTGGGTGCAAGGTCGTTTAAGGCCTTATAGGTGAGATATGACATTTTAAAATTAAATTAACAGGAAGTAAGTGTAGGGAGGAAAGCTCAGATGTCATCTGGGTATTCCTCTTTTTCCCCAGTGACAAAATATGAGAAGCAGCATTTTGTACATTGAAAAGACAATGGAGCAAGATCTGGCTGATGAAGATGCATGCATGGAAGGTGAGATTCAAGAGATAAGAGCAGGAATCAGAGGCTTCGGTTGGACTTACTCGGAGGCCGAAGTAGAGCAGGAAGAACACGTTGAACGCCATGTCGATCTGCAGCGTGAAGTCCTTGTAGAAGTTGTGACAGGACTCGATGGGACTGTTGGAGACAGAGACACAGCGAGTTCATGTCTAAAGAAAGAAGTGACAAGTCAAGTGAGCAAAGTGTTGGTAACATCTCCACTCCGGGAAATAAGTGAATATGGTTTTAGAGTTTTTTTCAAGACAAATAAAGTATAAAAAGATGCATTGTTCTTTTCCCTGAAAGTGCATTTTGTAAGATTCCCAAAAAGAGGAGAATCTGACGTGTTCAAAAGTGCAATATTTTTCCAATGTTGTTCTGTTGAGGAAGGACATGCATTCATTGCCACACAAGCATTAAGTCGTGGAGACGCTTGATTAACCCTTAAATAACTGCAAAACAACATGTGATGTATTGCATCATGAAATCTGCTCTGTTTTCCTCTCAGGCCGGAGTTTCTCATCTCATCCACACTTCAGTTCAATGTGAAGCGGGATCGAGCGGCAGAGTGGCACACGCAGTGGTTTAAGGGTTAAGTGCATGCAGGGTTCATGTCTTCAGGCAGCCAAAGCAAATGCAGTGAAGTCTCACCCTCAAAATGCTCGTATCTGGCACCAAGAATTCAGATAAAGAGAAATGATTAACCATGTGGATGTGAGTGTAATAAGTTAGAATGATTGTTTAGTAAAAATTCACATCCTGGAGGCTGCCGGAGACAAACAGTTAGTTGGTTAGTGTCCAGCCCTCAGCTGTTTGCGTTAATAGAGATTTTTTTCTGCAGTAGATATGAAACGGAGTTATTATTTTAACAGCCCTGTGATACAACGGAGACCTGTAGCTGTACGCCGCCCATCGCCCCCAGTCGAGATTAGCTCCAGCTGCCCCCCCTTAACTATTAAAGGATAAATGGTTTAGATAATAGATGGATCATATCCACAATCTTAACATGAACTCATTCTGGAAATATTCCTAGAGGCAGGTTAGAGGGAAATAAATTATTTCTGCAACAGGAATAGTTTTAATGCTTTCGTGTTGCAGAACTCTATTCTACAATCTTTGCTTTTATTCTCATCAATAAGTGGATAGTTTGACTCTATTTGTTTTTCCAAATACAATAATCTGAAAAGACAAAATGACTCTGCAGTTCACAGACGTGTGATTTCTGGTGATACGATGATATGAACACATATTGTTTCCTTTTGAGAGGTCACGTGATCAAAAACCTTTGGATCCACGGCCCTAAGGTCACTGTGGATGGATTTCTTTCTGATGTCCACTTCCTGTTTCTCTGCAGCGTGTTAGTGTTGCAGGTCACTCTCCACTTGTTTGTTTCCCCTCTGCAGTGTTAGTTTTATTCCACCTGTACGATCCCTTCAACAGCTTCACTGATGCACACAACAACACTCAGCAGCTACAATCTCCCCTGTGCTGTTTAATACCACTCGGATTAAAGCATTTGCTTTTGTTATGTAAAAAAAATTAAAAAAATAACTCCCTCTGATAAAATTCTGTCCTGGTGAAGTTCACGATGGGGGGGGGGGGGATTATTCTGAATGTGATGCACAGCAGCGGTGTCGGATCACGACTCCATGTTTTAAAATCCTCCTTTATTATATCATATAAATATGTGAAGATTTGACACATCTCAGTTTCTTAAAGGGAACCTTAAAAGGTGGATAATCAATATTTTGGGGGAATTTACTGAGTTACGTGGACAATTACAAAGGAACAAGAATAGATTGAATAGATGTTTGTAGAAAGATTGTATTTTATCTTACTATAGTTTTATTTCTTACACTATTCTGCTCTATTTGTAAGTATAAATAGTAAATAAAATATGTTTCGACTTTGAACTAAACTGAAAGATTAGTACATTATTAAAGGCTCCTTGTGTTTTTCTTGGATTTGGCTTCTTGGTAGCTTTATATACTGCATATAAAAGAAAAAGAAAAAGAAATGTTCGATTTATAGATAAGATAATATCATAGATAAGATTGTGCTGGAAATTACGTGTGTTAGATAAGGATGGTTTGGAAAGTGCTAAACAAAGATCAAAACATAAAAACTAAAAAGAACCTGGACTTTTTGGATCCTGCTCATGGGAAGAAGGAAACTATTATTCACCAAGAGGACGGTGTCTTGTTTTGGAAAAAGCGTTTTCAAACCACAGCGGCTGATTTGTTTGGTTTTGGTCGGCTTCCTTTCTCTAAATTGACCGTGTGAGTGGTCACATCAGATTTGTTTGTTTTACATCCACACACTTTTCATTAAATTATCACATTCATCTTTCTTTAATCTGCTTAATAACAACCGAAAATCCTAACCAGTCTTCTGTGTGTCTCCTCTAAAAATAGTCGTGGTGCGTTGGTTAGTTCTGCCCTCATTCACCGTGATGAGACCTCAGCTCTGTAAATCCCTGTCACAGCAGGGTGACCGAGCGGAGTCAGACCTGCAGAGCCTCATAATGAAGTTCCAGTGGGTCTGGTTTGGAAGAGCTAAGCCTGTTATGGATCACAGACCCGCTCTGGTCCACAGTAGCACCGCTGTCTCTCCTCCTCATTAGTTTCAGAGTCACATCAAACAGGATCGACCAGCTCCTTTACAACGTCAGGTTTCTTATTCTCAATCATTCTCAAAGTTTTATGTTTGAAGACCAGCAAGAGTTGTGCACAAATTTTTCTAATACAGAAGTGGCCAATCATCTTAAAGGTTTGCTATAATTACATCGACAAATAATCAAATGACTGTGAGTTATTTTAAATGGGTTGTTCCAGTTAAAACACAAATTAAAATATATATATGTATATTATCAACTGAAGAGATGGTGATATGTCAATGTTTTGTTTATAAACGTCAGTTATAGGCTTAACATGATTATATGACACAATGTAAGTTTGTTGTTGTTAGCTTGTTGTGTTGATTTCTGCCCCCTAGTGGAAAAAATAACAACATATTTGTGGAATAAAGTTTAAAATCGGCTTTAAATATTTTGTGCGACCGACACAACTCATGAATCCTGACTCTCAGCTCTGCTTTAACACTGATGAAGCAAAGAGGAGTGTGGAAGGCTCCGTGTTCATCCCTCACTTACAAATAACAGCACACAACAGAAGTCCCCGAGGACGTTTCATCATGACTGGACAGCTCGTAGATCAGTGAATGTGTTGATGTCTCTCTCTCTCGGTCTCTCTGTTGCTTTGAACCGGGTCGGCCTGCCCGTCACAGAACTGCCTCGGCAGCCCCACGAGACTAATTACAGGAAGGGCTGGATGTCTTACAGTCGGCTGCCACTTACAGGGACACCAGAGAGCCGCTAACTGGCTGCTCTTTGGCTTTAAGTACTGAGCTTGTTGGGCCGACAGGTAGTGAGAAAATCCTGTTCGAATAACAGAAAGGCCTTGATGAGACGGATTAATAACAGAGTGTCGTGGGATGAAAGTGAAGATCATGGTGAACGGCAGCTGTGGAATCCTCCACGGAAGCATAACGATTCCCCGTCTTGTGCATGAAAAGGTTAAAGAGAGGGGTCAAAGGTCATCCTTCATCAGGTGACAGGGAATCGGGCGCTGTGATGAGCATGTTTTGAGAACAGGAGGCCACAGATGGCAGCGGCGGGGCTGTAACTCTACCTGAGCTTGTCCAGATAATGAAATGAGATCATGCTCGCAAACCACATCAGAGCGTGCCGAGCCCTCAGCTGGATGCGGTCTTATGAAATAACCTGAGCGCTTACCGCCAGGACCACGAGGCCAGATTACACCAGTTTATGGCCCATTTTCCCATCTCTTGACTCCCTTTGGGCTTTGATAAAAGCTTTTATCCCGGCGGTGTTTTTTGTCTTTAATGGCACATCCTGTCCAAACACCAGCAGGCCGCATTTACAGCCCACTGTGGCACACGGAGCTAAAGGGTCTTCCGCTTCCTCTAATTTGATGAGCGATGGTGATTGTGCTGGACAGGAACTTTGGTCTTTCCTGCCTGTGTGAGCCTTATCCCTCATTACACAGAATAAGCACGTTTCATCAGTGGCTATAAGGAAAGAGCCGTTCACCTGGAAGGAAACATCCAACGTATATGAGGATTTATACAGGAACCAGTTAGCAGCTGAAGTTTTTGAGGCCTAAATGTCTGAAACACATTTAATCTTTAATTCAAATTTTTACCAAGAAGCAAGAATTGGAAAAAATAACCTATATTTATACATTCATTGATTATAATACCTTATGCTTTTTAATAAAAGTACCATAAACTTTAAGCTAAACGACTCAGAGGACTCGGACAGAACATTTTGAATCCTCACTTTCATCCATCTTCAGACCTGTTGTTACCTTTGCCAAGAAAGTAAGTCCACCGCAGAAACAGGTGCTAGTTTGGAAACTAGGAGTCATAATAGCATCACAATGATTTCACTAATAAGTTATTGAAAATGTTACTTACTCAGAGGAATCTATGAAGTATATTACAAGCGCTCCAATGCTGAGAGCAAATACGAGGACCACCTGTGAAAGAGGAAAAACAAAGAAAGAAGAATTTTAATATAAAAATGTTCTGCAGTTCATTCCAACAGTAAATGTTTCTACTGGGATTTAAAGCAGTTAACAAAAATGTATTTAAAAATTCAAGTTACAGAGTGAACATTATATGAGAAAAACAAGCGCATGAAGGGGGAATAATAACATATTAAGCTTATAGAAAAATGAAAATCGATAAATGTACAGAGAAACATAGGATGATGATTTTATTAAATTAAACAGCAACAATTCATATTTTTAAGCAGACATCACGCTATTTGTAGACTTAATTCATTAATTGATTTGACAAATGAATCTAAACATAAATTGATGAAACACGGCTCTAAATCTTTTGTTCTGCAGCTGATGAACGTCTGAATTGTGTTTCATGGCATGTGGCCAATGTTTAATGTCTATTAATGAGCAATTATAGACCTGGGCACGTCCTGTCAGTCTGTTCTCACTGTGGAGCAGCAGTGTCACAGTTACTGTAAATCTACACCTAAACAAACACACTCAGCTCAGCTCCGCGTGTAAATTGGCAGGGGGGGGGGGGGGGAGGGGGGAGTGGGCGAGGTGACAGGAGGCTTTCATAGACACAAACAAGGAGGCTGAGGCTGAGGCGGCCTGATAATAAAAACCTGCGCATCGCTTTCGACTCCGAGACCTGGGGTAAGCTGAGAGACGTTCAGAGCAGACCGGGGGGGGGGGCAATAAAACATGAGATCCAGGCGTGTTGGTGCACAAAGCAAAGAGTCGTCGGGTGACAGCTCTGACACAGAGAGAGCTGGGGTGAAACTTAATCAATGCCGCTAATGCCACAGCAAATCAGACTGAAGTGTAAATACAAACAGAGGAATCAGCCTGTGGAGCATTTCACTTTGAGATCGACACAGCAGAGATGGAGCTGGAAGGTTTTGCAGAAACAGACGACAGAGGATGCAAATCTCTGTTCCCTAACTAGAGCACACTTCTCTTGACAAAGTAGGTTAAACTAAGCCACATGAGTTTATATTTCACATTTTGCAGGGCAGCTGTTAAAAAACACACTTTCTGCCATTTGGGTGAGAAAAGACCTAGATCTCTTTTTTTTATTCAAACAACTTAATAGTAATTGTACATTATCGTCCAGTGATGGTTAGGAGTCCAAAAGCACAGCGGCTCATTAATGCCATTGTGAAATGAGCGCCCTAATTTTGTCTTTTAAAAGCCGCAGCTAATGGAGACGAGAGCTCGAGGAGAGAGTCACAGAAATAATATGAAGAGAAAAGGTTTAAGCTAGACGATGTTTTACATTGTGATACACACCAGCTGGTTTCCTGCGACCCTACCTGGCTTGTCTGCTCACAATGGCTGCCCTGAACAAGAAACCAAAGGCCATCCATAATGAATGAGCTCAACCCAATTCATTTCCATGATGTGAAATTGTATTGTCAACCTGCAACCACTGATGGCTCCGTAATGACACAAAGCACTCGCATGCATTTTTAATCGAGGGATCCTCTTTGAAAGGCAGGAAATCTCCTAATGCCTCTGACCAAACTGGGTTAGACACTGGGACCAATGTTGGTGCAACACTGGAAAATGCAAATGTCGCCTTCAGAGGAAGATTCAGCGATGGCTGGAACACAGAGGGGGCGCTCATGACTCTGTTTGTCGATGAGCAGACGCCAGCGCTCATCATTCATCTCCGTCACAGGAGAACAATTCATCACATCCGTACCTTAGATCACATTCAGTCAGCCGCTGCTCATGGCTCCGCCCACACAGAGACACGGCTCGCTCAAAGTCACGGAGACGAGCGAACACGACACGAGTCGCTCACGAGAGATCTGTGAGACGTTCATTAATTGTCACGAGGATTTACCCTTCACTTCAGGTTGATTCAGAGGGACTGATGAAATGACTGTGTTTAAGAGAAACGTATAAAGCTGTCTGAGATGAAAGTTCCTGGGTCGTCAGAGCAAGTCTCAAATGATTTTAAACCATGTCCTTCTCAAGAAGTCTAAACCTATTTAAGACCAAGTGCAAGTCGTGTTGAGACAAGTCAGAATGAAGTCTTGAGTCATTTGAGGTAATTTCAGGTATTAATATCAAGTCTTTAAAACTAAGTCTCGGTTCAAGTCCAAAGTTTCCTGAAATAAGTTGTGTTTCAAGCCAGACTGAGCAAGTTTTAAGTCATTTAAAACATTTCCAAGTCCAGTCTCAAGTCAGTCAGAGCAAGTCTCAACTTCATTCTAAGATAACTCCAAGTCAGTTGTCGAGTCTGTCAGGTCAAATCAGGATAGGTCCAGACCATGTGTTAACAGTACGACATAGTTTGCCATTTTGTTTTTATTGCTACAGAAATTTTTCAGGTCAAAACTTGAGGCTCTATTGATCACTTAAGCACTAAATCATATAGGGTGTCATATGTAGAACATATTGGCTTTTAATTCATGAAATCAATCTTAAGGAGTCAAGTTATAGTCACATGATCGGAAGTCACTTTTTTCAAAAAAATCACTAAACCCGAGGCCACAGTTTCCTCAGACTTCCTCTAGGTCCACTTTCACAAGAGCTGATAACATCCCTGATGACCCCGTACAGCATGAGACTTCAGCCTTCACCGACAGGTCTGAAGCTTTCATGAGTCGACCAGCGGACATCAGAAAACCCACTCATGCTCCTCCACTCTTCCTGAAGAGTGACTCACCGTCCATCAGCGTGCAAAAACTGACAAAGAAACAGCAAATTCACCTGGGCTCAAAAAGCACTTCTACTCAAACTCTCTGATATATCAGATAAGAATTATTCAGTTTTTGTGGATTATTCTATGTGAAAATAACCTGAGGGAACGAAGGTTTTCTCGTAGCGATGAAGAACAGTTCTTGATATTCTACAAAATAATTATACGGGTAAAAGACGATCAACATTAGTAGTTTAGTGAGATTGCAGTGAGCTTAATGTGCCGATGCTGCAGCGTCTCAGCTAAATAAAATCAGGCTCATTGATATTCAGTTAAGGTAGAAACATGTTTTTCGAGATTCTGCAGTGGGTGGTTGTTTTGCTCCGTGAGCTGTGAGCATCTAAAAACAGGATTCAGAAGAAGCAGGGGTCAGTTTGTTCCATATTCCCTGAAAGCCTGCGCTCACTGTGGGATCAGAGCTGTCAGCGGTGGGATGCCAGGGATTCGTGTGTGCAGTGGCCTGACCGTCTTTGTCCGGTGCCCAGTCTGAGCTCTGTTATCCCCTGTGTCACATCCAGATCGTGCATCTCTCAATTGAACTTAACTCTCTGACCCGCAGCAGATTCCCCGAGGAACAGGGTGCTGCTTTCCAAAATAAAATGACCCTGAGGTCTGTCCTGGTGAATTCCAGCCAGCCCATCTGTCCGTCCTCAAAGGCCACATTGATTAACAAGTCATCTTAATGTGCACAACGGAGGAGCAGAGATATATTCTGCAGTTGTGTAGAGGAGTTCACCATTTATTACATCGATTACAAGTGAATGTAAAATGTCATTGTTTAGCTTTTTTTTGTAAATCAGGTCAATTTGAATCAAATGATTTTTTCCAAAATGCAAATTGCTCTTTTTGTCAGCTGATGAATTCAATCCACCAAATAAAACGTCGCCCTCCACAAATCCCAATATGAAATACTGTAATCATTAATTACATCCGCCAAGTACGTTATGTTTCCACCCATATTTGTTTGTTTCAGTCTGGGCCATGGCTCGAAATGACATCCCCCACAAAGTTTAGCCAAAGTGTGTTGATCGCCCCCTGGTGGCTGGCTGCAGTATAAGTCAAGAACCCTTCCTCCTCCACGTTCATGGGAGGGAAATAGACCAAATTGGTCAAAGTAAACAACCACGATCGTTCCTGTCATTTAAGGTCATCTTTATCATGGATGTACGTTTGGACACATCGTCCATCTTTATATACAATCTATGGATTTTTTGTTTATTTGTGAGTAAAATTATTCAAAAACTAACACATTTTGTTAATAGACAAAGTCTGGTGGAAGGATCGGGCTTTTGCCTGAGAATAACCAAATACATTTTAATGAAAATTAAGGGGTGGAACCATTTTTCTTTAACTAGAAATCATTGAGATTATCTGACCTCATCCTTTTTTGCTTTAATATTTCTGCAACAAGAGAATCCTGTGAAGGGTTGCTCAGCGTTAGCAGAGGCATGCGCTCTGAGTGACAGCTCTTTGTATTTTAATCTAGTTCCTCTTTTGACAGGCTGTTACACCCTGCAATCACCCCATCCATAAACATCACCATACAATCATTTAATGAGGTGCATTTTGATTTGATGTTTGCTTGTCTGGAATGATTAGGTAGGGCAGTAAAAACACTTTGGTAATAACCTTTGATCGTAAGCGACACTGTCTAAATTGTCACTGTCCAACTCGACTCTGTGTTCAGGGCTCTTGCACAGTTTATCCTTTGCTCGGGGTGATAGAAGCAAATTAGCATGTTCACTACCTCAGACAAAACACGCAGACGCCGAATTAACACCCGAGACATCTACGGTGTCGTTGGAGTGGAACTGCAGGTGCTGCACAACTTCAGCTCCGCCCACCCCGAGCTACTGTCCACGTAGTTCGACAGATGACGGGCACCGACTGTCAAAGCAACGTGGCGGATGATGAATCCCACTGACCTTATTCTGACCTTAAGTAAATAAATAACCTGGGAAGGAAGGAAGGAAGTAGGGAGACATATAAGGACTTCAGGACGCACCCAAAAACATCTAGGTACTGACTTCCAGCTTCTTATCTATAATATGTACTTATATGTCTTAGACTGTTAATTATTCTGTGACGGAGACAAAGAGAGTATCTCAGGGGCAAAATCTGCTCCTATACATCAGGGCCGTCCATCACCAAAAACCCAAAAGCTATATATTCTGTTAGGGATGGGAGACTGATTGACGTGTCTTTTAATAATTTCAGGTATTTTAATAAATGATGAACAGAGACCAGAGGGCATCTCAATCCAAGTAGGATTGAATGACGCTGTTTAAAGGTAAATTCACAGCATCAACATGTAACCACAACCTCCTCATAAATGACTCAAATTGTATAATTACACCTGCAAATCTGGGCTCAACCTGTAAAATGTAATGATTTGCTCAGAAAAGAGACAGATTGATCTTTCACGACACAGCTGCTTCCCCGTTCGGCTCAGACCGGCGTTCACTGGCTGTGGCTGCGTGTGAACCGTGCTCCTGGCGACAGGCGAAAACACAACATGCATACTAATGGTGTCTGGGATGGTTCTCCTAAAGCCTGGCACCCTCCTCAAGCATGATCTTAATATAACCTCTGCAGCATGTGTTTCGTAAACAGTCCACAGCCTCATCTGAGAAGTTGGGATTTAACCAGTTCCCATCACAGCCTCACTGTTTTCTGTGTCGTGTCCTTCAAGGTCACAGAAAGACCGGCGCACATTTACAGTTTAAAGGTCAAAACGAGGTCATCTCAGAAACAGCATCAGTAGTTTAACACCACTTTTTATAATATATATTTAAAATATTCCTAAATATATGTTACTAATTGTTTAATTATCTTTTTATTAGGATGTAATTTCAAGAAAATCCCAGGTTTAAAGATTGACTTGATTTCAGCTTTCATTTATTCTTTCGCGGAAAAAAAAGGGAGCTCTTGGAGTTTAAAGTGGCAGGAACCAATGAGCGCATGTATGATGAACTATAATTACATTGTTAAATTTGAGTTAATGACTGTCATTCAGAATTATTGTTGTTGGCTCATCATGAAAGTTGTAGAACTGTCTCCTTCATAAGATGCGTGTGCAGCTTCATTCACAGAACTGTATTGAGATACACTACATGAACGCAATGAATTGAAGTCTCCGCTCAGCAGAAAGTGGGACATTACTCATCATCCGACGAGACAACAATGAGTGTTCATAAAGGGGCGGCAGTCACTGAACACAGCAGCAGAAGGATGATAAATAGTATAAACTCCCCACACGTGTGTGCTCATTGTGTGTCACTCCCAACACACCCGAGCTGCTTTGACAATCTGGGGGTGATTCGCGACCGAGGCCAAGCTGAAGGACACCGAGCTGAGTCGGTGTCAGGCTGCTCGCTGCCGGATCACTGATCCTGTCGGGGTCCTTCCTCCAGTTTATGAAGGACATCAGACTGATCAGCAGCAGCAGAGGAGCAGCTGAACGATGTTTAACTTTCCTTTCAAGCATCATGAACCAAAAACTGCTTAATGTCTTTTTTAAGTACAAAAAAGGGAAGAGAATATTCTGTAAGGGTTAAGGTGAGGCTTGTTATTAAAACTACAGAAAAGGAATTGTAATCTGATTCATATTTGTATCATGCCTGTGTGTTACAATTCAAAGAAGCAACGATTTCTGATGAGAAATACAGCAATGACACACTAAAGGATTTGAATGTTTTTTATTATCTGCTGACCCTGTTGAAAAGTGGCCAAACGGGACAATAACCCACTTCCTGTGGTTTCTTCACCAACGCATGTCAGACTGTTTTCAGTCTAAAGGCACGAGCTCATTAATATTCTCATATCGCAACTCCGCATTTCAGATGAGCAGCCCAGAGAGCCATATATATAATAAATCAGGATTCGTTATATATTGGTTACAATGAGATTCCGGTGTACAGTGTGAACAGAACAGTAACCCTCCACTCTTTCTGCTGGGAATCCCTGGAAATGCTTACAGACCCACTGGGTGTCTGGAACGGCTGAATATAAGATTCACTGTTGTACTGCATCCTTCAGAATGTTTCCAGGGGATGAGGCTTCTCTCCTGTGCCTGCGACTCTCACACGCGACAGTCAAACCGGTGGGTTTAAGGGATTTCTCTCTCATCTTTTCCATAAAGCAGATTACTGCTTTGTCTTGCCGGCTTCCCGTGCAGCCACGTGCAGCTGCTTCCACATCATCAGGGATCACCGCCCGGCATTACAGCGTTTCCAGAGGGATAGACCCGCTCTTCAATGGGAACGTCATAATTCCCAAACAGGGAGGAGACGGCAGAATTCACAGGAGTCACTAGAGCAATGAAAATGTGCTGTATGTTTACATAGTATATAATCAGTTGCGTGCAGACACACACGTTTTTGGTTGTAGTTCTTGTATCGTCTGACATTTAAGAGACTTTAACCTCTGCCAAGGCTGATTGATATTGGTATTACACATGCTATACTATATTACTGATATTGTATATACATATATTGAGATCAGATACATTTGCCTTGTTTAAAGAATTATCTGCAAACTGCTCACACTGAAACAAGGCAAAATATTCTCTGATATAGCTGAAAGAAACATTTGTGACCATAAAGGGAAGTTAATCAAGATCAGGCTATTGAATAAGTTTATTTAGATTAAGAAAAATCCAGATAATTATCTAGATCTACATCAAATTCCACCTGTTCATAGACATCAGCACTCTTTCACTCCTTCCTCAGCCTGTACACAGACGTTCTGGTTTCTGTGGTGTGTACTGGACGGAGTCTGACGGGTAAAGTCACACAGTGTACCAACTATGTGAAAGTTTGAAGGAGTGGATCAACCGCTGACGTTATCACTTCACTTCCAGCTAAGAAGAAAGGGCAAATTACATATTTGCCATTCCATTAGGTGGAGCTACCGGGCGCAAACCAAAAGATAATTAACATTGTCAAAATCAAAAACCTCAAAGAATAACAAACAATCTAATAAAATGATTCAATGAAGTTGTCAATTTGTACCCAAGATTGTTGACATACACACAATACAGCTTGTGGAACAGCGGTGCTTATAAAACCTAACACCTGTAAAACAGGAAGGACTGATGTTTGGTTAAGGTTTGCAAAGTAGCTCCTTCGTGATTTACAGAAACCTTTTACCTGAGCAAATATTACAAGATTGAATGAGTTAAGTGCCTTAAAAGACATATAATCATCCATTAGCTGGGGTTGTGAGCACCATCACACTCTGTTCCACACGTCATCAGAGATAACTTATGTTGATGTCGATGAGGAGAGCAGGTCGAAAATAACCAGTGAGCTTCCACAACAGCTGCTGCTCCACATTTAAAAAAAAGAGACGGCCCGATGCACTTCGATTTATGATTCAGCTTCTCTGAATCTGTCGTGCAATTTTATGGGAATCTGCAAAGTAGCAATCGTAAATCTTCTTTTTTAAATGTTAAAACAACAACATAAGAATGTGTTCCTTTCCCTGCCAGTGCAGTGAAGGGAACCGAGTGGCTGTTGCTGTCAGAGTGATGAAGTATGACTCCAGAGAATTGGGGTTTGCCCGGGGTTACAGCCTGGGGGGCGTCCACGGCGACTCACACTTCCTGATTCACTCCGTAACCCGACATCAAATCACTGAGCTCTGATCTGGGCCGCTCCGTGAACCCCAGTAGAAACACAGCGTGGAGAAGACTGCAGGTAAAGAAAATCCAGTTTGAGCAGGAAGAAGAAGAGGAGTGGGCTCAGAGGTTTTTTGAGTCATAAAATAAATGTGTATCGTTTAGACAGCGATGTTCATCAGCCAGGTGATGAGTAAAGAACACAGCTGCTGCACCGATGGAGCATGACGAGAAAGGAAAGCAATAAAGCAGAAAGAGGTGAGTCATAGATTGTGCTTTACGGCCACAATCTATGGTCAAAGTATCAGTGGAGAGGAAATGGAGCGAGTCAGCACCAGAGTGAGATCAAACCTTAAACAGTTTATACAAACTGAAATCTGTGGTGAGCAACTGTTTGAAGAAGGATGAAGAATTTCCTGAGTCAGTCGCTGTATAAATAAAGGCTCGTTCGGTCGATATCGAAATGCAAAAAGCATAAAAGGGGACTCAAAGGAATATTTGGCTTTTACGAATACGACCAAAAACTATAAGGAACTCAAGCAAATGACTTCCAGCAGCTCGTGATCCTTTACTTTCTGTAAGAAAACAAAGTGTTTGCTCCTGCTCAACTTGAAATACTGGTTGAATTAAGACTTTGTGTATTTGTTCCCACAGAGGATGTTTATCTATGAGGAAATACTGTAACTGCGTGGATGTTATCAGCTCAGAAGATCAGTCATTAACAAAGAGATGAAAAGCAACGTGACTCTATCTGAGGTGTCTGCATTTTTTCTCATGTTAGTCGAGAAGGAGCGTGCTTTTTGTACAGGTTCAGCCCAGTGGGGCAAAGTGGGATTTGCCAATATGGGCTGTAGCAGTACAATTTGATTGACGATGTTTTTTTAAGAAACTTCCCTTTGACGATACTTTTGTTGTAAAAAAATCCACCAGATATTTATGGTAGTGCAAACATAAGATAATATATAATGGGCCTTCTACATATTGACTAGTGTAGTCATTCATCAAGTTGCTGTGGCTCTGCTGTGTATAGAGGTCGGGAAAATACATATTCATGCACAAGGCCACTGTCGCAGTGAGCAGGAAATTAAAGCGATGTGGAAAATGACATGTTGCTGCACTGACTCTCTCCTTGTGTTGTCCTGACATAACGCGCTTCTCTCTTATTATTCACCGTTTCAACCGAGCAGTAGATTTTATTAAATTTTTCTCTTGTGTAAAATATCTGTACAAGTTCTAACCCCAGTTGCAGCAACTTTTCAGAACATAAATTATTTTTGATACCTTGTTTACATAGTTTGCATAAAGCTAAAAGATTTCAGTGGTGCAAAATTATTTGACAACTAAACACCCAAGAAAGAGGCAGCAAATCCTTACTTTAGTTCCAACGCTATGTTAAAACTGGCCAGTCGTTCAGATTTCTACAGTTTTACCTCGAGTCACTCAGCTGAGCATTAAACTTTCATTCTACATGAGGAAATAAAGAAAAAGGAACTTAGATAATTCCCCATATCTCACTTTCTCCTGCAGGAAAACGAAAAAAACGTATTGTTAAACCTTCATGTTAAGGTTAGATTTTCACCTCCATTAGTTTGTGTCACTGTTATTTAGCTGGATTACACAGAAACTACAAGACAGATTACCATGAAACTTGGTGGAAGAGTGCAGAATAAAAATAAACATTAAAGGCGTTGATCTTTTTAATTAAATTAGGCACATTTAGGGGACTGATATTTATGAGTGAGTGGAATTTGGTGTAGGTATCTGCTCTCTGAGTGGCTTTCCGGTATTTGATTTATATTTAAAAATTAAAAAACATGTGTTTTAATCTGGGCTTTAATGTTATCCACCGATTTCAATCCCTCTGTGTTCATTCTTTGAAATGAAGGTTTACTTTTATCTCTATCAACAATTCATTTATCATTATTATTTAGTTTTTGCTCATTCCCCATCCTTTCTTATGTAATTTTAATTATTTGAAGTACATCTGCGGTATAATCAGAGTTATATAACCACCATATTAGTAGTGGTAGTAGTTCATGTGTTTTATAACTAAAGATCCAAACAGTGGTCGCGTGCTTTAAAGCAGTAAGTAAGTGGCTTGGCTTCAGTCCATTACCCATATTGCAGAGAGATATTAAAAGAATAATGGAAATTAAAGCACTTAGAAACTGGATCCTGCTTTAAACCACTTGGCTCAGTGCTCAGTTTGTGTTTCACGCTGTACAGGTTGCACTGTAACTACCCAGAGCCTGAAAACTGACACTGGTCCCTGTATATAGTGAGTGACCTGATCTGATGACTTTGTCTCTGAGTTGTGAAAACAACGCTGCCGCCGCTGAATATCATGGGTCCAGCTCTGTGGATCGTCCCTCTCTTTGTCATGCTGCTTAAACAGCTTGAAGCTCCAGTGGGATCGACTTTGCTTTTTATAAACTCTTTCAAGATTGAGCCCAAAACAGCATGTTCTGCTGCGTTATGAATAAAAGACTTAAACTTATTCTACCACAGCTTGAGCCATTATTCAGACATTAAAATACCCATAATCAAAACAGGCAGCGTCCAACCCCAAATCCCACAGTGGCTTAGCCATGATTTAAGCCTTCCTGGAAGCAGCCCAACCACTCTCACAGTGAGGCGTAAAGAGCTTAGGATGGGAGGGGATGGAAGGGTCCACCCCAGGCCTGTCCCCGGGTCCGTCTCAGCTGAAATATGAGTTTGTAATTCACTTGCCTCTGTGCTAGTGTTGGAAATAAGAGAAAGCAGCTAATGAATGGAAAGCGGCAACAGATATATATCTTGGTCAAACGGACAAAACCTCTGATGTCTAATGATGCGTGAGAAGAAATCTCATTGAAAGAGTTCGATTGGAGTTAAAAGCAGGGAGTCACCCCGCTGGCAGCGCTTCACAGACGAGCTGCAGCCGCCTCTGCCCTGCGCTAACAATGGAGATGGAAATTCATGGCGTGTGTTAAAATGCAAATCACGCTTTCTATCATGGAAGTTGGACACACTGCAACTGTGGCAGCCGCGTGTATTTTTAAAGTTCGAGGGGATGCAGGATGCATGAGGTGAGAGAGCAGCGGTGGCTCCAAGACATTAATGCAAATGTCTGGATTCATGTTCTGCAGGTGGGGACAGTCCGATTGCGATTCAGCGCACAGAGCCAGGGATGAACTTCCCACCAGAAGTTATAGCCCCTGTGATCATTATGCAGCAATGTCCATTAACCTCCAAACATTCATTTTCTCTAAGTGGCCGTGGGAAATTATTAAGAAACTGAACTTGCCAAGGGAAACGCCTGTTTGGTGCAAAAGTGCCGGTTGCAGAAATGGAAGAGTTGCCAAAATATCTGCCTTTTCCTGTGAGAGGGAAGGTTTGTTGAAATCTGCCGAGTCAAACTAGTGGTTGGGAGTCTCTTATCACAAAGTGGCTCGTGTATGAGTCTTTGAGGAATGGGCAGAATGTGCAGCCCTCCTCTTTCCCCTGCTCTCTCACTACGTTGCTGCTCCACCAAACTAATTATAAAACACTGGGCACTTGTGCCAAGGAAGCACCGAATTAGAAACGCCTCCTGCCCCCCGCCCCCTGGGGACACAGTAATTATCGAACCTAATACTCGCTGGTCTCCCAAAACTAACAGTAAGACCACTGCAAGAGTTTGGCCCCAGTAGCAGAGGATCAAGCAGCTCTCAGTCTGTGGAATCTGCAGACACAGACAGCCTCAAGTCAGGACAACCTCAATTAAACGTGTCGAGGCGGCGAGCGGATGTGTCTGTGTGCTGCACTGAGGGGCAAACTTTAATCATGTTATGTGTCTATAAGACCCCAGACATCATGCAAAGCAAACCAGTGAACCAGACAACTTCATCCTTTGCATTACAATTAAGACTTGGTATGAATCCTGCTGGAAGACAGCAATTTTATAAATGTACTCTGTATATAAGGTTATTATTTAAAAACTTTTGTCACAACTTTGAGTTATTGAAAAGTCATTAGACAACAAGTAGATTGGTGAACTTTGATATGAACATAAATAATAATAAACATATGTTTATAAAAATGGAGGTAAGTGAAGCCAAAGTGTCTGGAGCGCCACCTAGACGCTGGCTGTAGTATAGGTCATAAATCACACAGTCATTCCAGTTAGTTCTTATCACACTGTTGTTTGTGTTCATTTTCCAGTTTATGTTTGGTTTTAAATATTTGATGCTAGAAAAAACAGGATGAAACATCATGATTGACAACTGAGACGAACTCTGGCTCCAAATTATGTCAGAGGCGCAAGACGGCAGCGTTCATGTCCGGGATACTTTGGCTTCATTTCTGGATAATGGGAGGAGGTGGAAATGTGTTTCCATCTTTATATATAATCTATGATCTGCGTAGAAAAAAAGACGAAAATGTATGAATACCCAAATATACGAATCTTGAGGAATTGAGATGATTTCTGAACGTGACGGGGAAGGCCAAAACGTAAATGAAAAAGATCGCTGATGAATTTTATGTCACATTTCTTGAAAAGGTTACTGCCATGTCACGGGTGCTTTGTGACATTTCCAGCTCTGAAAATTATTATTTTCATTTATATTGAAGAGCCAAACTGAAAGAAACTCGAAGGGCACTCAGTTGAGCACATACATCCACCAAGGCCAAACAGTCTCCTGATGAAACAACATCTGAATTCACTAGATTCAGATGTTTAGTTGGATCTGCGGCGCAGTTCACACAATAATAAATATCATATATTTGTGTTTTTCCAATCAAGATCCATGAATTCTTGAAAAAGTCAAATCTCTGTCAAATCCAATGTCTTTTCTTTGGTCTCTCTTTGAACCCGTTTCACGACCAGTGCAGTAAGATCATTTCCCTTGGGTGTAACTCACCTTGTTATTAGTCCTACTATGAGTACTTATCGTTTGGTTAACTTTAGTCTCACATTGTTTTCTTCTGGAGGGCCCTGTCAAAACAGGCCTGGCAGCTGCCGTCGCCCGAAAATAACGACAAGCTTAGGCGGCCAGAGAGCCAAGTGACAAGGCCACATTGTTCCCTGTCCTGCACTGGGTGCGGTGAAAGTCACACACAATTGTGCTGGCACCAGAAACCACAGGTGGCAAACACCCTGCCCAGCGTTGCCACAAGGCCTCGGGGCATATCCGTAGAATATCGGTTACATTTAAAGATGCTGACTTCCTGATCTGAAGTCAAAAGTCAACTGGAAATGTCAGGGAAAGGGCGCTCGCAGTAAAGGCCTTTTGAATCCTTTCAGGCCCGAGTTGAATACTGGGGGAAATGTGACCATTAAGCACTGAGCTGAATTCCCAGTCATGTAAAGAATGAGAGTTGCATCAGAGAGAAGAGAGCCAGTCCCCACAAAGGTGTTCGCTCTCTCCCTCTCTCCTCTCCTCTGCTTTTCTCACTCTCATCAGACAAAAAGCTTTTCCATGTAGTGGTACAATTGCCGCTGCTCACCCAGCCTCTCTCAGAGGAGGAGGGGGAGGAAGAGGAGGAGGAGGAGGAGGAGGTGAGTTAGTCTGCCTGATGAAATTGCCCTTTCTGGCCCAGCTATAATTTTGTCCTGAGCTCTGTTTTCCCCCCGCAGCTGCTCCCAGGTGACATCAAATCCAGACGACCGCAGTAAAGAGAGAAGACAACTCCTTCACCCGGGCGTCTAATAGGACTTCCTGGACTTGTTGACCTGGTAATCCTAGATGACGGCTTTTTTTGTCCGACAGCTACTGATGGACTCAAAGTGAATTCTCCTAACCCTGTAAATGTACGGGTTAAATGTACCTGCCGTCACAGCCTCCTCCTCAACCACTGCTTCCCTCAGAGCTTTACAATGTACTGTCTCATGTGGTCGTTAATGGAGTCGCTATAAAACCATGGTGACACACCTATTCACACAGGCAAGTGGCACTAATGTACACAAAAGGTAGAGCGGGTGATAATGTCACACCTTTGTCAATCGCTGTATAAAGTGTGTGTGTGTGCATGATGTTTCAGTAAATATATAAAAGCTGAAATATCCTAGTTTTCCATTTAAAAATATAAAAAAGTACACAAACATGTGTGACACCATCCACTTGCAACCGGTAGTATTTCTAAGTAGCCTAACTTTTCCTAGAACAGTATCAGTACATGCTCCGCAACACATGCAATTACTATTAATCCTATTTATAGGGGCAATTACCAGCAAACACAGCCTGTTCACCAGCAATGTTAAACAACAGGAACCAATTCATCCCAGTCTGATTGTAATTCCACTGAGTGTGCTCCACCTGAGACTGCAACTGGAGTTAGCAATTCAAACTGATTCGTGCCAGAGGGCAGCTCTGTGCTTCCAATAATAGAAAACCTTTCTGTGGCTAGAATAATAGCTCTCCCCACCAGCACCCACTCACCTCCAGACACACACACACACACACACACAGACTTCTAGAAACTGGCTAAATGTCACTCAGCAGGGTCCCATCATTTAGGAGCCATCATCCCCCCCCCCCAACCCCCCGAATACACCAACCTCGGATGCTCACTCTGTCACGTGTTTCCATATCGTACAGGATGAGATTCTCAGGGGAAAGTGGAAATAGATGCCTGACATTACAGGAGACCCGCTGGGGGGGGTGTTGGCACAGGTACGAGCTGCCGCCACCTGTTCAGCCCCTGAAGAGAGTTGTGTTTGTTTGGAGCGACGCACACAAACACGTGATGACATTTGTGATCATTGGTTGCAAAAATCGACTGGAGGGGAAATACAACAATTCATTAACTGACAGATGGGATCCTTCCACCGTTGATCTGGAGCAGATAAACCTTTACAGACGACTGAAAGGTCATCAGGAAGTGTCCTCCCCTCTAATCAAATAGCCCCGAAGGCGCGGTTTGATCTTTTTACAATCTGCCAAGAGGTGAGGCCAGTCGGGCAGAGGGAGATCCGGCCTCCGGGGCTTCCACAGGGCAGCCTGCACCTGTTTATCACTCAACATCCACCATGAGAAGCAAACACTGGGCACAGACTGCAGACGGGATCAGCGTGCAGCTCGTCGCACTGGGGTCCAAATGTGTCACGCAGCATCTAATGTGTGTTTAACAACCATCACAGGAGGCAATAACCAGGAAATATTAACACTTGTTAAACTCAGAACTATGTTCTTAACATTTGATTTCCTCATCTCACAATTTCAAAGTTTTGTATCTATTCTTTCCGGTACCTAGTTTTCTTATTCATTCTCTCTTTCCCTTTTGCTCCCCTCTGTAAGCCAATGTTTTGAGCAGAAGACAAACTATACAAGTAATTGACTCCGTGGAGAGATCAACAAATGTTCTTTGGACCAAGATCCATAAACCGATATCAAAATTGCAAACGTCTTCAGGCATTCTGCAGCCGAGCCTCTGTCTCCGTTGTGTTTAGGTTTTAAGATTCATTCTTTCCTCGACTGCATCCAGATCTCTACTTAATTATTTAAGCGGAAATAATTTGGTTAAATCAATTACAGGACAAGTACTACACTAAGATTTGCATGCACCAGTAAGTGTATCAGGGAGCAGAGCTGTAATTTCTACCAATTGGTAAAGAACAGTTGAAGACAGTCGATTCACCCCCAGCGGCTTTCATTAGAGAATGTTGCAAATATGAGGAGGAACATCCAGAGTAAGAATCTGCTTCAGGATATTTTAAGAGAACTGAGCAATACAAAGAATATCAATATAATTCCAATGTATAGTGATAATGAAGGTTTAGCACATATTTTATCATAAATAAGATTTTAAAACAACAAACTAAATAAAAGAAATGATAATGTGACATTTATTGTGATAAGACTGATATGAATATTGTTATATCTCTATATCATGTTTAGGCCCCATCGGTCAGCAGCCCTGCAGGAGAAAACAGGCTGCTTGCAAAATCAGGTTTTTTAAATAAAATTAAAAAATGACATGGGTGAAGATGTGGCAATAAGAGCTCACTCCTCACTTCAACAAAGACAGATACATGAATAAAACAAACACACCCCAGCCCCCCCTCTCATTTAAGCCATCACAAGCCTCTCAGCTGGCCTGGAAACAGGCTTTAATGTGCCCCCCCCCCCCCCCGAACAGGCCGACACAGAAAAACGCACACATCTGCTGTGTCTAGGTAAGCTGCAGTTGCCACGGTTACAGACGAGCGCTCGCTCAACAGTTGTGTGTGTCAAGCCATCATTGAGACAGAGCGCTTGAGCTGCGCGCGCACACACACACACACACACACACACACACACACACACACACACACACACACACACACACACACACACACACACACACACACACACACACACAAATGAGTTCAGAGTGAAAAACAGGGAAACACAGAATGGCAGTGGAGCCCATGTCACGCTCCGTTTACAGATATGCTGCTGCCACCGCTCGCCGTCACTTCAGCCTCTGCACTCAGGATGATTTGATAGACGGAGCCTTGGGGACAACTTCAGCTCAGCCTGAGGCATCAGGGGTTCATTTGACATTTGGAGGAAGATGGAGAACATGAACCGTTTTTAGCCCAAACTGGGAAAAAAAGAAAAAGTGTTTTGCTCCTGGTATTAATCACCGGCTTGCAGCCGCGCACAGCTCCGCACATCTTCTCAAAACAACAACAAATGCTTCACTTCACAAGATTTTAAATGACGGGATTCAACCAAACAGGGGAACGATACACATGTTCCGACCCTGACACGAGGCCTTAAATCATTACAGCTACAGATTTATTAAAGAAGCGCTCAAAATGGTCAGGAGTTATTTTCCTCCGCAAACATGAATTGGCTAATATCCCCCGTCAAACCATAATGCTTGAGTGTGGCCGCCCAACCCAGTATTCTTGATTAACAACCTCCACACGCTGAGCCAGCTGGAAATGCTGCACCACATTTAGGGGGCTGAGTGAAAGTGGGATCAAGCTCCGAGCACTGCGGCAAGCCTTGGCATGGCACCCCCCCCCCCCCCCCCCTCCCCGCACCCCCCCCACACACACTCATGCCATTTCACTCCACCCCTCCTCGGCCCTGTCAAAAGATCTCGTAAAATAAAAATCTCCACCGTACATAAATCGTCTTTGACTCGATGACCTCTCACAGCAATCTCTCAAGCCCTCTTCTGATCCTGACGTACGATATAGAGATGGTCACATGTGATCAGTGTGGTTTATGTGATCGCCACGCGACAATGTCAACAGATACACAAAGTTCAGGTTCAGATGCGATTGGTTGTGTAGGTCCCTCCCTCCCTTCTGGATCCGTGTCTCTCTGCTAGGGCATTATGGGACGTCTGACCTTAATACACTATTTAAATCTCTCCTTTTCATTGCACTGATCGACTTTGTTTTGATGCATCAGCCCCCCCCCCCTTACCCTCAAAACTGTGTATTTATGCTTCAGACATACAAAAATAAATCCAAGGAGCATTCAAGCGTTCCCCATTCGTGTGTTTTCAGATACAAGACCCTCCTGAACATCGTTTCTGGCTTGTTCTATAATAGTAGATGTTTTTCATGACGGCGCCCCCGTGAGGGAGCTCAAGCCGAATGCCGAGCTGTCACGAAGATCATCAGGGATGATCGTGATCAGCTGTCACGCTTCATCTCCCTGATGTCTCCACCAGCAGCCTGCTCCACGTAGGCTAAAGTAGCTCCGGATGTCAATCAAAGATGAAACCAGGGGAGGATGAATGTGTGTGAACTCACCAGGACTCTTCCCGTCAGTGTCTGAGCGGATATCATGACTCCGGCCCAGTCTTTGACGGAGGTCATCCAGCCCACCTCGCTGGCAGCCACGTCGTCCTTCAGTTTGACGCCATCGACCGTGATGATCCGATGGACCTCCTGAAAGATGCAGAAAGAAATAGTGAACAAACGCTCGACCTGTGCACAGTAAACGATACGTTCAGGATTCACATCCACATTCAAGGACCACAAACACTTGTTTTCAGTAAAGTTAGCACTGGGACATATTTTGCGGTTGCATTATTTACAATCATCCTTTTGTCACGACACGAGGGAGCCAACAAAGAGAGCTACATAGTGGTGTTAGTGACAATGTAATGTTTTGTTTACAGCAACAGAACATTTGACTGTGACGGTATTGCTTTGAAAGTCTAATCTTGTGTTGTAGCCTATGTGTAAATTCATTATTGACATTTTACATAAAATTTGTAAATTTGTAAATAACTGTAATATGTATCGGCTTGCTGCCAACACACGCTAAGAATAACCTCATAGGCAAAGTGGTCACGGAGCCTCGTGAGAACAATGTGTTGCTGCTAAATGATCAACATGTTTATCAGCTATAGTCTCTGGACTGATCGGTTTGTTCGTTGTTCCTGGGAAAGGATTTTTCTGAGCTTTTGAAAGATGTTGAAACACTGAGGGGAACTGTCCAGTGATATTGGGTTTGTCTCTTCTCACTTGTCCTTAATAAGAGATAAAGTATTGATTGGTAAACATGAGCGAGCACCACCTGCAGAAAGCCGAAGGTTTTATATACAGGTGTCACTTTGGTTCTGGGATTGACGGCCGTGCAAAAACACACAAAAACACATCCTCCACTCCAAGAGCTCAAAAGCTTCCTTCTTAATATAGTGACCAGGCTCAAGGCTTTCAAAACAAACCCACGCACATGCATACAGTAAACATACAGAGTGAGAGAGGCACAGACTCCAGGACTGTATCCATGGCAGCCGCTGAGCTCCTGGTGTTTCTGCTCCACTGAGTGAGTGGGCTGCCTGTCTATCTGCCTGTCTATCTGCCTGTCTATCTGCCTGTCTGTCTATCTGCCTGCCTGTCTATCTGCCTGTCTGTCTATCTGCCTGTCTATCTGCCTGTCTGTCTATCTGCCTGTCTATCTGCCTGTCTGTCTATCTGTCTGTCTATCCGCCTGTCTGTCCATCTGCCTGTCTGTCCATCTGCCTGTCTGTCTCTGTCTGTCTGTCTATCTGCCTGTCTATCTGCCTGTGTGTCTATCTGCCTGTCTATCTGCCTGTCTGTCTATCTGCCTGTCTGTCTATCTGCATGTCTATCTGCCTGTCTGTCTATCTGCCTGTCTGTCTATCTGCCTGTCTGTCTATCTGCCTGTCTATCTGCCTGTCTATCTGTCTGTCTATCTGCCTGTCTGTCTATCTGTCTGTCTATCTGCCTGTCTGTCTATCTGCCTGTCTATCTGTCTGTCTATCTGCCTGTCTGTCTATCTGCCTGTCTGTCTATCTGCCTGTCTGTCTATCTGCCTGTCTGTCTATCTGCCTGTCTATCTGCCTGTCTGTCTATCTGCCTGTCTGTCTATCTGCCTTCCTGTCTCTGTCTCTCTCTCTGTCTGTCTGTCTGAAATCATGACAGGATGCAGGTTAAGTTCCCCTCCAGGCTAACACGACCAGGACTCTTTACCCTGTGACATCCTTCTCCCCCTCCACCTTAATGGTGTCAAGCATCACTCTCTCTGTAGCCTCTCTCCCTCCGCTCTACTCCTCTTGCAGAATTAGTTGATGCATTGTGTGTGCATAGTTCCAGGGGGGGGGATAACTCATCGCTGTTTACACTGGTTCCTTTTGTTCTGGTGCTTATGCCCATGGATGCGACACATGCCACATTCTCCAGATGCAGGATGGACTGTGTGGTGTGTCCATGTGATCGCAATGCCAGCTTCAAAGAACTCCTGGTATGCAACTATGCAACATGTGCTGTGCTTCCACTCCACCATAAATCTCTGCAGAGCTGGAGGAGGGAGCAGCACTTCTGAAATACTGAATGAATGAATGATATTTAAAGGAGAAGCCTGGTAATATATTTTTAAAAATAATGTTTCGACACTGAACACCTTCCCCGCCTCTCAGGACCTTACCACTATGAAAACAACCCATAAATACAGAATCGCTTCATTGTGTAAAAATGATTGTTAACCAGCATCTTTTCCGTTGAACGTGTTACTCAAAAGTCTACGTGATATTGACTATTTTCAGATTCTGTGTACAAGTCGGTATTTAAGGCATCAAGCCAGTTAATATGGGATTGACTCAAAAGTAAACAGTGTCCATGTTCAGTGGAGGCGAACATGCAGGACAACGCAGAGGCCTCGCATGTGTGTGGAGGCTAAACCTGATAACTTAAATGGCTTTTTGACAGCAGCTGACTGATATGACCGAGAGAAAGAAGTTACTGTAAACCAGGCTTTGATGTTCCAGGAAATTATTTTAGAACTTATCAGAAGTTATTATTTTCCAGATTTATTCTTTTAAGTATCGAGAAAAGTGAAAGTCAAACAGAAACGTGCAGGAATGCAAGGCCGCGTTTTCAAAGAGGAGACCTGGCAAGCGGAGAACTTTTAATTAACTGACAAGCTTCAATGGATGTCCGCTGAAGTGTTGAAGATAACACCGACATTGTCTGTGGACAATGCAGCAATATATTCATTCAAATCTCTGAGGGATTTGTTGAGCTCTAGACATGTTTTTCAATTAAAATAAAAAAAATTTGCATTTAACAACTTTCAGTTAAATATGGTGATATTTAAGGTTCAACAGTTTCTAAGGAATTGGTACAATCACTTTATCACCTTGTTATTTAACAAAAAATTGCTCTTGACAACCCATTCGCCCTGGATTTCAACCATCATCATCATTATTATTATTGTTATTATTATTAATAAATAGCTGTCTGCACAAAGAAATTCAATCACGTTCAGGTCCATTAGTCAGAGACAAGCAGACCGTGTTACACTTCCACCAGCGTCTCCAGAGCCCCGCAGCACTAATCTGATAACACTATAATAACGTGTCTAGTTCACTTTGGAGCGAACGCAGCCAAGGACATACAGGAGGGGACATTTCTTTGAAACAGCGATGTACAAATAAGAGATTAAGTGTTTTCAAGCGGCAGGGCTTTCCATTATTAAGCTGTGAACTGCCCTCAGTGTAGTTCTAATTCATGAAGTGCGTTGCGATTAAATAGGTGGAGTCTCCTTTACAGCATTTATCTATCGTACATCGTGAACCAAGCCACTAGGGCTCTCCGAGGTTACATCATCATTTCTTTTCTTTCTTTTGGAAAAAATCTTATCAGGCTGGCCCTGAAACTGAGCCTGAAGGCAAACCTCACATCTGAATCCCTTTGTGGGGATCAGGGTGAGGGGATCAGACTGTGGGTTGGAGAGTGAAACTGCAAAGAAGGTGCCATGTGCAGCCTGTTGAATAAAGTGTTAATCTGTTAAGGAACATGAAGCTAAAGGCTTCAGGTTTCATGGGGATCAACGTGGTGTAAGAGACGACAATGCTGTGACTTTCACACGTTCCTCATCGGATTAAATCACTATCCCTATATTGTATGTATACATAATAACTTTGTATGACGAGGTTCTGAAGAATTAAGCATCGTCATGTGAGAGAACTGTTTGTGATTTTTTGTTTTCTCTCTAAAACACTTGGCCTGATATATCTCTGTGCGACTGTGCACAACCGGGGGGGGGGGACACAGGCTGTATCGAGTGAAGCGACGGCCGTTAAGCAGACCTAATTGGCGTCACGCTGGCATCCCTCAGCACATCAATGACCAAATCTAAAATGATGATATTTTTAACACCCGTAATGGCAGAGTTTAAAGATGAATCATTTGTGACTCATGACATGCCTCTGTCCAATTATTTCCTGAAAGGCTCAGACATTTTATTTCATCTTAAGGTCACACTCGGGAAGACACCTTCAATTGAAAAAAAACACAAAAAGGGAAAGCTACTTTTTTGACATTTAAATCTCTAATATCTCCCCACATGAAAAAGATAGAGTCCTTTGTAGCCTAATCACGAAGCTCTAATGTCCTTACACCCTCTTGGTGGCACCACTTTTCATTTTCTTATGTCGACTGAGAGGATGCTGCAGCTACCTTCAAACAGAACGTGAGCTTGTGGTCACGATGTGAGAAGCCATGTTCGTGGTTTGCTTGGTGTTCCAGTGGTTAAGTCATGAGATCACAACTGCTAGGCAACGGCAACATGGACGCTAATATTAAGGGTATTGTCCTCGATTAGGAGCCTAAATAATTCCCTAAATTATTGAGAATACTGGAAAGGATCAATTTTCAATATGTTTCATCTAACGAAGAAAAAACTCCTTCGGCCTGCACCATTTCTCAAGTTCTCATAAACGTAATGTTCCTGTTAACTTTGTTGGTTAGCAGTGCTAACTTCAGTGGAAGGAAAGAAGTGGTAGAAATACAAGCAAAACAATGGATTTGAGAGACTGATAAGTAATCAGCTGTGTAGCAAAAGGAAAAACTTACATATAGCAGCTTTAACGAAATAAAAATAGATGAGATACATGTTTAATGGCAGCAGACACCAGATATCCGTACATGTGGTCATTAAAGCCTCTAAGGCAGCACATCTCCTCTCTGTCACTTTGATCGATTGCCTCCAAATTTAGGTTTCACTCTCTCTCTCTCTCCGGAGTCTAGTTCCCCAGACAGTGCGGGTCATTGATCAACACTCTAAGCCCATTCTCATGATCCCCGACGACCATTTGTCAAAGGCCGAGTACATTAAACCAGAATAGAACACGTGGCCCGTGACACAATTTCTTCAAAAGCGAATAAATAATTGAAAAATACATTAATATAAATCACGTTAATAATGAATCGAGACATTCTCCGGGGAGGAGAGAAACTTCCTGAAATATCCGAGTCACATAACTGATCTATTGCCCCTAAGCTGTGTTAAGAGAGACTTTCACATACGGCACTTGGTCTCATGTTCTTCCAATTAATGGATCACTGAATTTGGTACATATTATTTGATTGATGTCTGCATAAATGTATAGAAAACTAATGTTGTAAAGAGGCTAAAGGCATCTCAGTGTGAGGACATGAATCAGACATGAATATTATGTGGGATCAGATGATACAATTTGAAACTAGTAGCATGAGTTACTAATGTTTACTATCCAAAACTACTTAAACTAGCTGAAAAGTTTATGTATGGGTAAAAACTTAGTGAAAAACACAAATTAAAGACTATTTACCTAAATCAGGAGATTGTTTCATCATTTAATTGAATATTTTGTCTTCCTGACAGAGGAGAACCAAAAGGCTCTGGCACGGCAGAGATGTTTAACATTTGTGTTAATCAGAGACCTGTTTGATCTCAGATGGTGCAACGACAGCCAACCAGCAACAGGCTGTTTACATTGTGCAATGTGAGCAGCCAACACTTGCCTGACTAATCCCACGGCCAATTAAACTGATATCACCAGGAATATATATACGCTTTCTTTCAGATGAAGACTGACGACCACAGCAGTGAAAGGACCTCGGGGGTGAGAGGCTGAGGAGACGACGCTGCCTTCACATGCTGCAACGTGTGATGCAATACAGCACTACAGGTTACGGGTAAAAATCGAATGGACACTAACTAAATCAGGTTCTGCAGTAGATGGCAAGATTGTGTTTTAAAATCTGCGAATGTTGTTAATTTTCAATAATATTCCATGCTTTCCATTCAACACTGATGTAATTGATGCTTAGTTATCATTCTCTCTGCTTGACTTGTTGACATTTTGTGTGTCTGTGTGTGTGTGTGTCGCCGGGATCACTCGGGTGCTCCGACTTTCACAGCACGAGCCCTCGTCTCATTCTAACAATATTTCAAAAGGCACTTAAAAGCATCACAAGAGCAGCTCTCCATCTGAATCCTCAAATTACATCCCCCCCCCCTCACTCTCTCTCCACCAGCCCCCACCCACGCCGTGCACCTGACACATCGGAGGCCTCTGAGTCACGGCCAGAAGATGCACACGCCACCCTGGCTGCACAGAACCGGCCTTTTTTAGACACGCTTCAAATAATCAAAATCATCTTAACGTTATTAAACTGCCCACACTCTACCTCAAGGGCCACACTTATATAAATATGTATTTAAAGGTATTAAATATACAGTTCTATAATATGTAAGATACTGGTGTTTATTAATGTATTTTTAACAACTAAAGCTTCTCCTGCCGACGCTTGTAAGTGACAGCTGATATGTAAACTACAAAATGGTCAAACACGGTTGTTATAACATCAATTATGTCTTTATAGGATAAATGAATAAACATATATGTCCTTATTTTTATTATTTAAAGTGTATTATTACATATATTTTGTACAATACAAACAATATAAAGGAAAGGAAACAAAATGTATATATATAAATATATAGGAAGCTGGTTAAGTATAAGATAATTTTCAATAAATGACTTAAATAGAGATTAAATACGTTTGTACCTCTCACTCCTTTTGATGGTGGCAGCTTTGAGGCTTTGTTTAAAGCTAACATTATACACTTTGGTGCTAATCTTTACCAGGTGTAATGTCAACATGTCTGCCACGGTAGCTTAGCGTGTTATGCTACAATTTGCGAACTGGGTCAAAACGCAAAACAGCTGAGCTTGATAGGAAAGTTACATAGTTTTGTTGATATTTGGTCACAGACTGTCAACCTGATGGTGGCGCTAGAGGAGAAGTCAGGACATTGTGCCCCGTTCCATTTCACCTTGGAGCTCGGCCCTCAGAATGACCTCAATGTTTACGTTAGCCAGCTAGCCGTTGTTAGCTAAAACAGTTCATAAAACATTTCACTGCATTTCATGTACACTAACACTGTAGAAAAACATCCACAGACAGTAATTGAACTACAACTTTCCCTACTGTTGATATACGCAGGGGCCATCTTGGATTTCGAAGTCTGGGTTGATGAGGTACCTCCGAACTTCTGACTCGAAATTCCAACTTCAATCCATTTTCAGCTTTTTCATTAGCATCAGAAATTCTGACATCAGACTTTTAAACGGAATGTGACATTAACATCCTGTCGGAATAATGGACGTTTGCACCAAAGTTCAAGGCGAATGGTTGTTTGGTCTAAATCACTCGACTGACATTTAATTATACATTCATTACTTTATATTGTCCATTCATTAGATTATATGTCCATTCATTGCCACTGGGTAGAGCCTGCTGTCAGTATCTGGAACCGCCCAATGACACATGTCCTTTTGAATGTCAGTCCACTGTTGGACGTGTGGCTTCTTCCTACCAGACAGATCATATCTACCATTCATCAGGACCTCACACACACAGAGTTTCACTGATCATGAGCCTGGGAAGACAGAGGCTCAGTTTCAGAGCTGTCAGAACCGAGCAGGGCAGCGAAAGCCCCTCAGAGGGAGAAACACAAACTGGAAACCAGGAGGAGGAGGAAACAGATCATAATCTCCCTCCGTGAACAATGCTCCGAGAGCTCCACGTTTGAGCTGCTAATGACATGCACAGACTGGGAGGGGGTGGGGAGGTGTTCCTCCAACAACCTGACACATCTCACAGCCCAGACAACTGCACAACACCGAGATTTACCCTTATAATGAAATCCTTTGCCTGCTAGTTGCTTAGCGACAAAAACACTGATTCATATGGCACATAGCGCCTGACACTGCATTTCTGATACTGTGAGGAGGCCTGATTCTGGGATGAGAGAGAGAGAGAGAGAGAGGGAGGTGCGAGGAGAGAAAACAGGGCAGGAGTTATGAAATCGATGTGAGGAGAGCGAAAAGGCAGGGAGGCGAAGATTGGAAGTGAAAGGCTGACCCGTCCCCGGCTGACTCCCACAGAGCACAACAGGTTGGTGGAGCTCACCAGCCTCACTTGGCAAAATGTGAGCAACAAAAGAAACACACAGGCTGCTCGCTTGTATCCACACAGGAGCAGCGTTTGACTGTGGGCTGATCTCATTCTAACAGATTATTTTCTATTCCTACAAATCTATATATCTTTTAATATCCTGTCTTTCATTTAAGCCATTTAAGAGGAAAACATTCCATTTACCCTTCCGCACTGTGCAGATTTCTACATTTAACGTGACTATATGCTGGTTCACACCATTTAAAGACATCATCTTGGGCTCTGGGAGCGATGCGATTAATTAAATAACCCAACACATATCCGCAGATTAAGAGCTGATGAAAGTGCTCATTAGCCGCAGCCCTAATTGCAACCGCCGACCACCAAAGCATGGAAACGTTACAGATGTCTCCCTCGGAAAGGTCAACACCGCCCTGCGTGCAGCCTTTGCCATTTCTCCCCTTCCACGCTGCCTATCTGGGAGATGAATGCACACATTAGGTGGAGAGACAAACTGCTCCACCCCGGGCACCTGCATCACCTGTAGTCCATCTGTGTCCTTCATCATATAAGGAAGGATGCAAACTTAATCTTTAAACAAACAGAAAAACTGCACCTTGTTTTTGTGCAGATGGTGTCGTAACAATTTGTGGAGCAGGACAACTCGTCGCAGTCTCCATGACATGTCGGGGAAATCATTTCTGGGGATGACACAGAGTTAACCTCCACCCCGACGCTCAGATACACCAGTGAGAGGAGTGGATATCCCAACAGTGTCTGATCCTGTGTAACAGCAGCTGACGGGCTGTGTGTGTGTGTGTGTGTGTGTGTGTGTGTGTGTGTGTGTGTGTGTGTGTGTGTGTGTGTGTGTGTGTGTGCGTATGACAGCCATTCCTGACGTTTGAACTCAAAACAAATGCCGGAGGCTTTCAAGCAGTAAATAATAATGACCTCAGACTACGTTGATGGGAACATAAATTACGAAAGACTCCACTGAGGGGGACGTTTTTAGGCGACTCCAGGGAAACCACTTCCTGTAATTACATTTGACAATATGCTTTAATCAAGAATCTGATTGTTCAGCTTTTTTTTTTTAAACTGTTGTTTTGCTTTTGTGAATGTCTGCTTCTTTCCGTGCGTTAACATTTTTGTATTTGGTGTCACAGAATTCCTCCTTTCTAATCAAATGGTGGCAAAGTGAATTGTGTTAGTGACGCTCACCTGTTGGGCTATGAAATAAAATAACACCACTATAGCAACATAAAGGTTCAATATATATATATATTGATATGATTCTTATGCAAGCACAGGGAGGAGGTAATGACACAGTTTGTTTAGAGTTTATTAATAATGTTTATACTACCTCCCTGTGTTTCTCTGATTACTCCACAGAACTGTTTTCATACGGACTTATTCCCCCAACAGAAAGTAGTTCCACGTGAACACAGGGAGTTCTGTGGATTATGCTGAACATCTTTTCTGGAGGGACCTTCTCCATTGTTTTCAGCAGGAAATAATGAAGGCAGAAATCTTATTATGTGAATAAAAGAATCTGAAGGCACAGTAACCTGACACACCTTCACCTCAACCTGTGTTTGGTCCGTGAGTGATATCGTTTTAAGACAATGGATGTCATTGGGTGTATCGAAAGAGAAACACAAACAATGCTTCTCTTGGCTTGCTCTCTAGTGAGGATGGAGCCTTGAACAAATATTTAATACGATTTTTTTTTTTTAATTAAACAGGCTGGACGAGTTGCTGTCACGCACTGGGTGTCACACAGATTACACAGGAGTCATTTTTTTCTCCGAGTGGTGGTGGTTTATGCGTAACGACCTCACGTACCTTCTTCTTCTTCTTGGCGTTACAGTGGCAGCACACGGTCCACAGGTACTTGAGGGTCCTCCACAGCAGGATGATGAAGAGACCCCCGAAGAAGGTGACCATGGAGGAGGCGAGGAAAGCCCACCACATCCGCTGCCCGTGGCTGTCACAGGGCACATCTGGAGAGAAGGGGATGATCACGCTCATCTTGGACATGTGGATGGACGGGTCCGGCGTGAATCGCTCCCGGTTCTTCGGCATTGTCGCCCGGTAGTCGCCTGCCAGCTCCAACCCAACAACCCACCCACTATACCCCCCAAAACACGAAACCAGCAACTCAAGTGGGCTTCAGGCGCCCTGGGGAGCTCCAGCCAGCGCCCCCTGATGCCCCCGAGGCTCAGCCATGTCGAGTCAAAGCGCCGCCCGCCCCTCGGCCCCTCGCATCTGGCTTCACTGGGAGCGACTGGGACGAGCAAGTTGAGTCGATGGTGCACGAACTAACAGTCATACAAAAATAATAAACTTCCTCTGAAATGGAGACTCAGTGGTGCGCCTCAGCGATGCGCGGCCATGGCTGCGTCTGTCTGATTCTGTGCGTAAAAATAAAAAAATACAAATCTGTCGCGAAACTTCCCCTACACATAAAGTCACGATCCCGCCGAGGAGAGAGTGGAAGGTGCTGTCGTGGAAGGAGAGGAGAGGAGGCGGTGCACGGATGGACGGATGGATGCTTCACTCCTCCACCTTGTTCCACAGCTTCTCGGATGCTCCGCGCACTGTTGAATGCGCCGCTCGCCTCGGAGGCTCGTGCGTCATATCGATCCTCTCTCTTCCCGGGAGACGTCGCGTTAAAAACGGGGTGGGAAATCGACGGTGTGTCGGGGCGAGCCCTGGTTTCATTCGGAGGGATCCTCGCTCCTGGAGCCGCCTGTCACATCCATCTGTCGGGAAGATGGCCCCGCAGATTTACAGGTAGCGGGTGGGGGGGCGGGGAGGAGCCATCGATGGCATACGTCGATGTTTATCTGAATGTTTGGTTATTTATAGTGACCGCTTCATTAATTCTTGACGATGGTAACTTTGTGGTTCAAGCCCTGGTTGTACACTGAAACTGAAGTAGATTTGATAAACTAATGACTTCCACACTCTGATACCAAATTCTAAATGTATTTCTAATAAGATAAGTGTTTATTATGGATATGATAAGGCTTAATTGTTCGTTTCATCTGCTCTAAATGATTTATGATCTCAATGAGCAACTGATTTGAACTTGGTCATTGACATTTCTTCAAGTTTGAAGGGTTTATAAATTCAAATGCTCCTCAAAAGTATGAACTGAAGCATCAACACATTTCACTCCGTCCATGTATTAAAGAGAACAGAGCTGCTCATCCAAACCTCTAAATGCGGATTGATATGAACATTAATATTTCTTATAAATTTAACAAGCAGCTGTGAGAATGTGAATCCATGAAGTGGAGAAATGAGACAGCAGACCATCCCTCACCTCCAGTGGTGGTTTACTCCACCTAGTGGACACAAACTACATTGATCGTTGAGGTCCAACTTGTGGCATTAGTACAGAATGTGCCTGTGAGGATATTCAATCCAAATTTCTAAAGAAAAAAACCAACACATGAATTCCATCAACTGTAACTGGTGTTTTTTTTAATATTTTGTAGAAATATGAACCTTCATTGCGGGACGTGGGAAGATGAAATGTTGACACCGTGAGTCGAGTAAAAATCCAAGAGGTGCGCGTAAATGTGTAGCCATGCCAACCACGACCCAGACATAAAATATCCCTTCTTTAAAAACGCATTTGACAAGAGAATAAAAAAATAAAAGAAATAGCATTGACAAAAAAAAAACAGAAGAACAGACGATCTGGACCAACTGGTTTCAACAGACATGCCTGTGCTATGCATCATCCTCGAAAGTGTTAATTAATTCAAGAATGGAGTGATTAACAAATGTTTTTAGCTTGGCACAGTTATTAGGTTTAGTACTGACATGATGTCAACAGAGAGATAAAAAGTGGTGGCATCAGATAATAAAATAGACAATGTGAAGGAAGCAAAATTTGCCCCAATTTTCTCCTCTATAAATAAGGGCGTTACCCGGAAAATAACCTCCTTCCTATTGACTAGACAGCTACATTTGTATAACAAAAAGTTCATAAGCAACATCTTTGATTTGATTAGATAAATTAAATGGCAGGAGAATACATATAAATATAGACAAGGGAACACAGTAATCCGTTCCATCTTCATATCAAGAATAAAGTCTTCAGTTTGCATCTGCGCAGACTTCCTGTGGTCCGACATGTTCATGGGACAAAGTGGGATTAAAGGAGTGCTACTAGATATAAAGGGACAATAAAACATTCAAGTATTAAATACTAGTGTAAACAAATCTAGCTGTAGTACAGTACATCACTATTGTAGTGGGAATATTACATGATCATCATCATCATCATTGGTGGATTGTGGCGTTAACCGTGGCGTCTGTCCGATTTGTACCGATTCGCTGCGTGTCCCATGATAATAATAAAAAAAAAGAATCCTCTAATGTTTCTGAGGGACGTGAGGTGAGGGGCGACGGGTCTACGGAGGTCCGTCTGGAATCCACAGCACTTTACTCTGTTCCTGCTCCACGATGGTGATGATCTGAGTGCAAATGAAGGAGACGCTGCCTCCCTGGACAACGCCTGCAACACAGTGGGGGGTGGGGTTGAAGTTACTTACAGGTACTTAAAAACAACTAGATTAGACTGGATATTCAAATCTCAACAATGTTAAACAAAAAAAGCATTAAAATCTCATTGAGCACCTTTTTAGTTTATCTTCTAGTCTCATCAGTTTAATAAACATCCTCAGATTCTCCTGAACAATCAGGACTGTGCAGCCAGTTTATTTGCAGACACACACACACACACACACAAACACACACTCTTCTGCAGGGATGTGATCAGCCTCACTTCACCACGTCTGCCTCCCAACACTCAGATTTATAACTTATTTATAAATACGGTTCCCATCGTCGCTGCCTGTGTGCAGGAGCTGGCCAGACACGTCTCCCTGTTAGAGAGGGATCTACTGTGGTGTTCATTTCCAAAGCCCTCCCTCATAAATGGCCTCCTTTTATAGAGTCATTCATCAGCTGGACAGTCGGGAGTCTCAGACAGGCCGCTGCTCCAGATACAGAAACAGGGGCTTGACTAAGATCTGCTAGAGACCAGAGAGACGCTGCGATCCAAAAACCTCGGATAACCTCCTGTGCTGTTATAGACGGATTTTTTTAATACGAGTTCAATACAACAAAACTAACACAGGATATCAGTTTGATAACAGATTCACAACATTCATATCCTCCAATATTTGTCATGTTTAAAGCATCTAGCAACAAGATCTCATGTCCTGCAGCCTGTCGCAGTTTAGGATGACAGATTCTGTGTGTAGGACTTAAAAAGGTCTCAACAGAAAGTCGAGCATGTTAAAGAGTTGTTTTTGCGCGTCACGTTGGTCCCAACAGACCGTATTACTCACTGCTGAATGCGTAATACCTCCATTATGCAACAGCAGGATTTGTAAGTATAACAACAATACAATCTAACTGCTGGTTGGTTTTTCTCAATGCCAAAGCGACAAAGACACTAAACTAAATAAAAGAGTCTGCATGAGGAGATATAACTAGAGGGGTCTTTAGAAATGTTACTTAGTGTTGAACCGAGGTAACATTAATCCAAAAGATAAACCGGTGATCAGTTCTGCAACAATACTTAAATTATTCAATATAGACACACGTTAAGTATCTCTGTTGGTATATTTAGTATGAATCTGTGCACTGATCCGTCTCTCAACTAAAAATAATTGTTGCCATTATGTAATCACTGTATCAACGCCAGCTTTTGTACATAAGAGATAAATCGAGTGACTTCCACCAACCTGTGAAGAAGCGGCTGTACTCCTGCTCTATTTTCTGAGCCGCCTCAAACTGCTCCTTGGAATGTTTCTGTGAGAGTTTATCCCGCAGGTACAGAGGGTCCTTCTGCTCCCTGATGAGACAACACGGACATCAGTCAACAGCGTCTTCACAACATCTCATTGCACAGTTTGCTTTCAGAGTCACAACATGGAACAATAAGCCAATACGGCAAGAGGTGGTTTGAGATCTCTACACAGGTTTAAGATTTGATTCTTGGGATCATATTTTTGTTTACTGCAACAAAAGGTTAGTGAAATGAATAAAACCTGTTGTCGTGACATTAAATCGGAAAAAAAAAAACAACAAGAAATACTGTTTTAAACAAGGAAAATGTGCACACAAATCTATCAGGTACTACATCACTGACTGTATATATAGAGATGAACGACACATCTTCCCATCCTTCCACTAACTAGAAATGAAAAGTCAGAATATCCCAGATATGAACACTGCCATGTTGCCCACTTTGAGCTAATGTCCGTGTGGTAGCGATTGCGGATGGAGCCACGGATCCAAAGTCACACCCATAAACCAATTAGACCAATCGTGAGTCTGTCTCAGCTGTCAATCATGAAGTTTAACCCTGTTGTACAACATCTAATCAAAGGCTAATTTGAAATGTTTGACTTTTTAATTTGCTGCATGTGCCATCCAATATCCACTGAGATGGAGGAGGCAAGGTTTATGACCTGTACTGCAGCCTGCCAACAGGCGAGGATCAAGACACCAAGGCTTCACTTTAGAGGGAGCAGTCATGTCGTCCATCTTTATACACAGTCTATGGATACTAACCTACAGCAGGAGTTTAAAATAGAAAAAACTTTTCCCAGCTCAGAGGTTCACTCCATATCTTTACAAAGGCTTGAGAAGAAGTTGTGAGTCCTCAGTCTTCCTCCACTGGGAGCCTTTGACCCAACTACAAGCACTCTCCCTTCTCTCCATGGCACTCAGCACATTGGTCTGCTGATGCCTCCCAGAGGATAAAAACAATCCATGACAAAGCTCAAGCTTCTGTCGCTGCAGCAGGCAGGCAGTGGGAGGTGTGTTCGTGGCGGCCACTGCTGATGGGGGCACGGAGTGTTTTAGCCACCCACGCCATGAAGCAGAGCCACAGGCCCTGCGAGCTCTCCCTGGACAGCTGGCACTCAGCTGATGACAGCGACAGCTTAGCAAGAATCAATCTCCATCATGTTTGCCTGCTGCACCACTTCATAGATTTGTAGGCGTTGGGTTTGGACATGTGAGGCAGAGAAAGCCGGTTTCTGCCAGACCCGAGTGTGTCTTTGGGTTTGTGTGCATAAAGTACAAAGCTTGAGGTTTGAGCAGATTTAATCTTCCCGTGCGACTACAAATGAACCAGTAGAGGGATCTTTGACATATCACCATCATCCTATCAGAACCCAGCCGGTGATGAGGCAGGGGAGGGCTGTGGTTCCTGAACTAATGACACTGATCAAATCAGTATGATTAATTAGCTTTAGCCGTGGCTGCAGGATGAACGTGATTATAAAGTCAGCAGCAAATCTGAAATGTCAATTTCCTGGGTAGCCCCGCCAACAAACAGATAATTAAGAGTAATTAAGAATTATATTTCCTGGAAAGAGGTCATGCATCAACATGGATGGGGGTGTTGTTTTCCAGCCGAGTCATTCTAATGGTCATTTTTCGACCAAAAATTGGCCTTACAAGTAAAAGCTTGTGAAGATACCATGTATGTTTAAAGATGTTGTACAGTTGCGTGTAACAGGTTTTGGATTAATAAGAAAACGATGTCCAATTCCCTGACTACAAAATAAAGACAGGTGATAAAGTAGATGCTACAGACACAGTGTATGATGATGACTTGTGTTTCATATACTGACATCACCAAGTCTGTAAAACTGAATTTTCTGATCATTACATTCTCATAAACCGCTTCCAGAGCCAAAAGTCTTGGATGAGTGATTTTCTCAGTGTGACCTTGAAGTGAAATTGGATAAACAGCAGCGGCACCAAAACACACAGGAAGTAGGAAATGTCATCAAGCTAGAAATCAAAATGAATAAGTGAAACAAATTCTTTTTTTTTCTTTGAAAGATTACTCACTTTATCTGCTTGGCATTTTTGTAGCGAGTGAATATGACGATTGGGTAGATGTGAACGCTGTGAAGACGTTCGATGGCGTGAGGGGCAATGTCAAGTAAACAGTGACAGTCCTATGAGAGAAAATGGCAAAAGTTGCATGACAAATAGAGGATGGTTCAAAGCAGAATGTTGCAAAAAACATTTAGTTTGTTTTCCATGTTTTGCAATGAGTGTGGATACACATCGAAATATGCAAGTTGATTAAACCCAATAACCAAACACCAATTTTACAACCTTTTACAGACAAACATGATATCTTACTGACATCTGATGTTTAATACAGGGACTTCTACAACGAGATAGACTCACCTCCTAGTTTCAATCTAAAGTGACAAAGATGCCAGGAAACAAACTTGGCAGCTATAAAAAAAACAACATCAAAGAAGACCATCGATGAGATGACCTTACCTTCTCTGTGATTTCCTTTATTGAGGCAACAGTTGTCACATCAAAATGGCCGCTCCTCCGTTTGTAGTCAATGAACACACAGTCCTTCACCCCTCGTTCTATCGCCTGCTGAGAAGCCTTCATAATCTCTGCAAGCAAAATGAATTCCCCTTTTAATTACCTCTCAGTAAAACTTCTCTCTACAGTATGACATCAATGATACAAACCCGTCCACTTGAATTTATAGACTTGTAAATGTATATAAATGAGCTCACCAGGCAGACAGCGACAGAACGTTGTAGGAGCCTCCTTCTCCAGCATGTCCTTACAGGCTTCCACTAAAGGCCCCATGACCAGCACTGGTCTGGGGAACGAGTACTCGACCTTCTGAACCCGCTGGTACATCAGGTTCCCTCCATCTGAGCAGAAAACACAGGCGTACAATTGATTCCAGCATTCAGCAGGACAACAGAGATATGAAGGCTGTTTAATAACCACAGCTATGAATGGGAGTATCCCTTCTGGTATCCCTTCCTTCTTTAGACCCACTGAATATCCGAAACCCGTACACGAAGGTTAATATCTGAACCATCTTTTGGACTCTTCCAAAACATTCTAATTTCTTACCCTCTGGGAAGGGGAAAGAATCTGTGCTTATGGCGTCCAGAGCCGTCAGATCCTTTCCGTCCTTGGATCCGCTGCGTTTGTGCTTCAGCTTCCGACGGAAAAAGGACCTGCGTGCAGCAGCAGACAGGGTCTTGTTGTTGTCGTCCTTCATGTCGGCCATGCTGTGTCTCCTGCAGAACTCCTGGTCCATCCTGCGTGATCACATGAACACAATTAGAACCAGACTCCTTTCTTAAAACACATTAAATTTAGGAAGATGATAAGAATGGACTAGATGATTACAAATGCAGTAATCATATTTACTCTAATGTGAAAACACACACTATATGCTGGACTTACATGTATTTACTTGGAATCTGGCCTTTCTCCAGCTTCTGTGCATTCTCATCAAGTTTCCAGGCCATCCAGTAGCCAAAATTGCCATTTGGCAGCGTATCTTCCACAAACAGGATGTCATCCTTCTTAAAGCTTAGTTCCTGCTCCACCTCGGCCACCCTCTCATAAAGTGCTCTGACAAGAGAGGAACAATAAAGGAGTTGTTATAGAAGGATCATAACAGAGGAATGAGAGAATATTCTAAAAGATATTAACCAACATCCAGTTTGGATGGTTTGATATGGTAAATATTTTGGGTACCTAATGAAAAATCCATCTCCGGGGGATTCTTTGATCGCAGCGAGGTTGTCAACACAGTTCTGGACCTTGAACGTGATTGTTTCAGCTGGTTTCAACATTTCCAAGTAAGCTTCTTCTTTAGTTTTATTCTTCATGCTGATGCCATTGTACTGTTTGAAAACATGAATTACACAGTTTAAAAAAAAAAAAAGAGAGACACTTTAGCCTGCCATCCAACACAGAGTGTTGTTTTATCTAGTGGATAAAACTGATTAAACACTGCAGGTACCTCCAGTAGCAAGTCTCCAGGCAGCAGGCCATCGGGAGTCTTAGCTGGGCTGTCTTCATCCAGACTCTCTACAAAGACGCCATAAATGTTTCCTCCACAGACCTGAACGCCCAGCTCCACCTGGATCCTCTTCAGCCGCACCAGCCGAGGCTCCGCAGCCCTGCGTGAACCTGAGCCAGGAATACTGAAGAAATACCCCACAGTCACGTTTGTTTGTTTTAATAAAACTAAATGGTCACCAGCCATCATTGCCCACAAAATAATAGCCCCAAGACAGATAATAAGCAAGGACATTGGAAAATAAGAGTAATGGTTTACAATCGTACCGGAAGGAGTTGTGTGGACTGGTGGCAGGAGTCGTCTGTTTGGACGGCGGCGTCATGGTGCCCTCGTCCTGCTCACTCAGGGTGTCGACGGCGGAGGGATTGTCCGGGGTGGTGGCTCCGCTGCCTCGAGGTGTCGGTTGGTTGCTGATGGACTCCATTCGAGAACTGAAGAGATCAGACGCAGATTAAAAAAATATTTATATTTAAATCACTCACCGGAGTACTTAAAATAAAAGTAACATATACTCTTAGTTCATGTTTCAGATTTTTGTATTCCGTATAATCCTGGCATTCGTCAGTTCTACAACCCATACATTTTTATCCATTGTTGTTTTGGCACTGTGGTTCCATTAGAAAACACCACCTTACAAGTACACAACCTACATGCACAGAATTCCTGCAGTAACTGAATGCATCAGAACGAACATTATATTGAAAAAAACTCTTTCCCCTGATTTGTTTTTCAGACTGGTTTATTAATTCATCCAAAAGTTATTATCCCAATCTGTGCAAGTCCCCGTTGTGGTCCTATTTCCTCCCTCCCTTCCTCCCTCCCTCCCTCCTCCTCCTCCTCCTCCTCATCATCATCTTACCCTGAGCGAGAGTGGTTGCCCAGCTGAAACATGTGAGGATTGTACTGAGCCAGAATGGTCACAGTGTCACACTGCTGTCCGATTACCAGCCGAGCCTGCTGCTCGTTGGCATTGCGAAGGTTGATTCCATTGAACTGGAAAAAAGCAGTGATTCATTAGAAAACAGAAATGATTAACCACATCCTGAAGATACTTGAGGTTGAATGTTGCGGCCAACTGTACCTCAAGGAGCTGGTCCCCGTACGCTAAGCGAGCTTGGTGTGCGATGCTGCCTCCTGTCACTTTGGACACAAATACTCCACCGTTGTCACCGCTTACGATGGAGATCCCCAGAGGTTCAGCTCCTTTCTGTACCGTTACATTGCGCGGCTCCTCCAAGTATGGCCTTCAGGGGAGAGAAGGAAAATATTTTGTACGACTGTGATGCACTGAAGTGCGAGAGAAACGATGAAGACTCTTAGCAGGATGCAACATGCAGTTTTAAAGGATTATAAGCTTCGATTAAAACAAGATTTCGATTTAATGTTTTAACATTATCCTCCACAGTGATGTGTCCAACTATTACTTTAAATTAAATTTGCACTAGACTTTGAAGGGTTTAAATGAGAAAAGAATCCGTGTCGCATGCCGGGTGCTTCTCGGATTCCAACTCAAGGTCATGCAATCATACAAAATTCATCAGCCTTCTGAATAAATAACAAGCGGACAAAAGACGATTACTCAAAAGGATACACATCCATTAGTTTTCATTAAACTATTCAACAGTCACATAAATCCACTGCTGCTCAGCAGAGCCAGTCGGAAAAAGTATAAATGAATTTTGTACAAAAATAAAAAAGTGCTCTTAAAGTCTTAGTGCATTAACTGTGTTAAATACAAGCAGCACAAGACAAACCTCAAGCATCTTAAAGAGAAGAACTTGTGCTTTACTGCCAGTGGAAGTCTGACAGAGGAAGTGTTTAAAGAGACAAATCTGAGAAGGAGATGAAGAGAGGAAAGAGCTCAGGTGATCACACAAACCAGCAGAGAAAGATTTCAGGTTATGCTGAAGAGCGACAGACAGGAAAGAGATGAGGGTAAGATGATAGATGGTGAGTCAGCATTTTAACAGTGTGAGATGGAATCTCACGGCTTTGTTAACTGCTTTACAAGCATTTAATCACAATGACCCTGACAGGGGCACAGACAAATGGTGGAAACACGTCGTGTTCTGCTGAAAGATGGCAGTGCCACAACCCGGACAAAGGGCTGGCCTACCCATCCTTCCTCCTGTCACCGACAGAAGCGGGGCTGACTGATATCCTGGGCTGGATGGAGATGGAGCTCTGTGATTGGCTACTGGTGAAAGACGTTGTATCCAGATTGACAGGGGACATCGGAGGTGTCGGGCTGCTGCACTCTGAATGTGTTAGAGAACCTGGAGAGGCAAAAGAGAAAGCTCTGAATTCAGACTCATCGATTTAACGTTAAGTATCAGACAATGGAGCAGCTATATTCCACTGTACCTCTGTCAGATCCAGTGGAGCGAGGATAACGAGTGGGTGGGATCTTAAGTCGCTCTGCTCGGAACTGTAGAGTACTCAGGGAACCTAAAGAAAACAAAAAGAGAAAATAATCATTAAAAAGGTCAGTTCACCCAAATTATACCAGAACAAACATTCTCGTGCTTTCCAAGTTGTTAAGCTGTGCAAACACAGGACTTCCCCTTCCAAGGAGGTTGCTTAGCAAGAGTGTTAAGCTGTTCCTTTCCTGATTGGGCGATTTGGTACTCTGAATAATTACCACAACGCGAATGTTAGTCACCGTCATCACCTGAGCTGAGTCAGAGAGATCCTGTTGCATCTTGTCGCTCGATCAGTTTAGTTGTTGGATGGCGGCACAAACGCTCATTAAATACATGGCCTGTGCTAAACGATATGCAGCCGGGCTGCTTCCCCCTTTTGTCCACTAATGGTTGACGTTTTATTTTACAAAAAGAGAAAGAACAGTGAAAATTTATCAGTTAGTGAGGACGGTCCGCACCAATTTTCAAACTCAAAATCAGCAAATAAATAAAATTTATGTCTCAGTATGAAAGATATCATTTCTTTCTAAGTTATCTCACTTGTCAAATCTTGGTCACCACATTTTTCCATAAGCCTACTTGTAGTGTTGATTATTATATTGAATACAAAAACAATGTCTCAGTTATTTGATACTGTAAAAAATGAAATAACCCCTGATAAAACTGCTCAATCAAGTCACCAGGATTTAGTTTCTGATATTTCAAAACAAAGAAATCAAACCAAAGCTACACACATGGCTAATAACCTCTTAGAGAAAAGGGTTTGTAATTTAGGTTAATACAACAGCTCATTTACAAGATGTGTTATTAATCATTATTCGTCTGAGTCTAGGACTCCATACGTACCGAGTCTGGCGCTGGAGGGCAGGGAGTTGGTGCTGTGCGGTGGCTGGCTACACTTCATGTCGGTCGATTCTCCGGGTCGCTTGTGGCTGAGGTCCAGGCTGAGGCGACCTTGATGCTGGGGGCTAGAAGTGGATGAAAACGCCTCAATAAGTCTCTGAGTGGTCAATTATTTAACTCAGAGAAAGATGTTATTAGCTACATGCCATCTGCCATCATGAGAACTAGGGCAGGGTAAACACAGTTCAAATCCCAAATTAACAACAATTTGATAAGCCACAATGGAAAAGCATAGTTTTATATAAAATATGGTAAATAATTAAAGATGGCTGAGTTGTGTACTGGGAGTGCTGACTCGTTGTTACACTGGCTTAACTTACTCAGACACGTGAATAGAAAAAAGACACAAATTAAAAGTCCATAAGATTAGTAGTCTGGCTCGTGTTAACACCTTGTGTGTGAATGTGAGTGAACTCCTGAGGCGGGAGCTGGAGGACAGTTGTTGCTCTGGATCTCCTGGCTCCAGGCAGTGTAGACCGGGTTCCTCATCACAGCCGTCACAGCAGGACATGGGGCTAAACCTCGCTGTGCTGCATCTGGGAAAAATAAAATGTTTAACAATGACATGCAGATTAATTGTGAAGATCAAACATCTTGGTTAACTAGTGACTTGTTCAGATGTCTTACGTGCTGCAATGCTGCTGTAGCTGGGCGGGGCGAAGGGCATGCTGTACCGATTCGTTCTCATAGGAGAGAAGCGTAACAAGTCCACCGGCTCTGGGGAGTGCTCATCATTAGAGAAACTCTGTACCTGCAAAAGACAATCAGCCTATAAGTCGAGGGACTGAACTGAAGATTGGTCCTCATTAATCAATGAGAAACTTTCAATCACAAACTCTAATGGGTTTTAGTCTCAGTTACCTGCATGGGAACAGGGATGTGTAATGGAGTCACATTCCTCCTCAGTGCCGGTGCTGATTTGGGCCGGTATCTCCTCTTTTCCTGCCCCACCGCTCTGTGTCGAGTCTTCTCTTCCTCTGCAGGTTTCTTGACGGCACTCTTAGTCTCTCCTGGGGAAGCATCGTAATAGAACTGGTTTCCTGTCTCCCCCTTATCCTGTGTGCTTGTAGCTTGAGCCGGGGAAGCAGGGGGAGTCCCGGTGGTGATGGTCGAGTCCGACGCAGAGCTGTTCTGCTGCCGATGTTTGAACCTGAACGAGTCGCTTCTGGCGGGTGGTGTGGGAGGGGTCTGTGCGGACTCGGATATTGAGCTCTGTGGTGAGTGGTTGGGCAACTGGGTAACCGACATGTAGTCCAGTTTTGTGGGCGCCTCGGGTCTCCTGAAAGCATTCACGTCAAAGATGGATTTCCTCTGTTTGGGTTTTTTGTAGATGGACAGCTGGGCGTACTCTGGAATCGAAGCTCCCACCAACACTTTAGGCCAAGTGCCTCCACTCGGCTTGGCTGCAGAGTTCTTCACTCGGTCCACAGGTGTCTGCGGCGAGCTGCAGTCGGAGAGCACGGGGGTGAAGGTGAACGGATGATGGTGGATCTCCTGCCTCCTGTAAACAAAGTCTGGGTGGGGATCTGAGGGAGTGTGCGAGGTGGAGAGTGAGCGGGAGTGCACGGAGCTGTTGGAATAGGGCTTGTGGTGGGAATGAGTGCTACTGCCGCTGCTGTCCAGAGAGTCCCCTGTGTCCTTACACATGTCCCCTCTGCCGCCCGAGTCACAGCTGCAAATGTCTGTCTGTGTGGAGCAGTTGTGCTTAGAGCAGTTGTGCTTGGAGTGTCTGCAGCTCCTGGTGTGGACGTCACACGACTGCAGCCGGGAGACCTTTTCTGAGTCTTTTGAACTTTCATATAAACTCTGACCAGAACAGCTCTGTGGGAGGAACTGAAGAGGAGGGGGGGGGGGCAAATTAATACATTTTTACTACACTCGTTACACTATTACACCCAAATCATCGTTGCAAAGAGAACCAGTGACTCACAGTGGGATGCGAGAGTGAAGTTTCAAATTTACCACCCAAAAGCTTCAGATAATCCTTTTACAAAATGTTTTCCACAGACTATTCACCAATCACCCTGTTTTTAAACATAATGTGTTTATTTTATGAAACAGAACTATTTAAGCATTAAATATTGTCCATTTATAAAAGGATACAGTGACTCAATCTCCTTGTTCGTTCCAAAAGAGAAATATAACTTGCTTATACATTTTCAACAGAGAGAACTTCAAATCTTCTCCATGTACTTTCATGGGGCTTTACCACAGTACCTTGAATGAAATCAGTGGCTGTGTGTGTGTGTATGTGTGTGTGTGTGTGTGTATCATATGTCTGAGAGGTTCACCTTCATGAGGGAGATGTTGAGAGAATCGCGGCAGTTTCTCAGCAGAGACTCGCATTCGGAGAGCGACTTGTTATCGAGAGCAATTCCATTGATCTGTGGAGCAAATGTAATAAGATGCCAAAAAATTACAACACAAACAATATGAAAAATAATCCGCCCTCACAAGGCCTGTGAATAAGAATCCCTAAAATTCACAAATTTATTATGGACAGTCAGTTAGAACATTGTGATCTAAAAAACACATTTGCATTTGAAGGCGGAAATAGCTGTCTCCCATTTTCATAATGCATACTAATGTTTTAAGTTTCAAGGACAGCAAAAGATCAAAGATAAAGTTGCTTGATGTTTAAGTGTAGTTTCCATGGTTACAACCGTCCTGCTGAGGTGGGGGAGCAGAGGCGCACACTAATATAAACCATTGAAACTTATTATGGATGTAATGTGGTGAAAGAGCTTTAACAACAGCTCAGAAACCCCAAAATAATAAATTATTAATTAATCTCAAATCAGAGTTTGACAGCCAATCTTTGACAAATGCCTTGTCATTTACTATAAGCATAAATAATGATATAATACATAGTTTACCCGAATTCTAACTAAAACAATATTCTTTGACGATAAGTACATAGTGTCTGTGTGTAGTTAAGATTTGGCAAACAGTTCAAATGGATGTCTTGAGTTAAAAAGATCACTAGAGGGCACTAGAGGCCAGAGCCAAAGCCCTGAAGGTGTCCCATGGTTTCAAATGATAATAAATCATTTCTATATAACAAACAAGTTTTTCATCAGCATACTCACGGCTAAAAGTCTGTCACCAATAGTGAGCGCACAGTCTCTCGCTGCTGGACTTCCTGGAGCCAGAGTGGCAACAAACACTCCACTCTCCAGACCAATGCCGCTGTCTGAGAGGGAAGACAGAGACAGTGAGGAATCATATTTATGATAATCATCATTAAATAACAAGCAAATATAGAGAAATTACTATCGATTTCAGCTTGATGATGACCTTTGTGCCCAGTGAGGTTTATCTGGATCGGAGTCACAATCCGTCCTCCGAGCGACTTCCTTCTGCGGACCACCATATTGATCACCCCCTCTCCGCTCAGCACTGCTTTGATCACCTGCTTCCTGTCCTTATTAGTCAGGTCCACATCATTAATTTTCAACAACCAGTCGTTAACCCTGCACAGAGAGAAAAGAAGGAAGATTTGATTTATCAAGCTCTCAAAGAAAATAAGGAATGGATATGAAGGTAAGGATATTTTAAAATGTTAACTTTGATACAGAAGTATTATAACATTTAGTAATTAGCAAACCAATGTTGTTTTGGTATCCGAATAAAATATCAGGTGTTCTATTGGCACAAATATATCAAAAGTCAGATGATACCCATTGATAACAAAGTGATTTGCTTTATTAATAGGGTCAGCAAAACAGATATTTACCTTAATCTTCCTTCAGCGATACTTCCTTTATCCACCTTACTGACAAATATGCCACAGTCTCCAGGTAAATAAGGATCATTTACCCCTTCAGCAATATCAAACCCAAGTGCTTTCAAATCCATGTCCTAAAAAAAAAGATGGTTTAATTGTACATTCATTGATTTTAAGGTAATTTTCTAAAGATACAGAGGAATTGTTGATTGTAGTGGATCTTACTCTGTGCTTCTCGATTTCAACAACCTCCGTCTCCCACTCCATGGAGTCCGTGTCGATGGCTGAATCATGTGAACTGTGAGCCATTAACTGACGAAACCTCGCTTCCTCTTCCATCTGGTCCTCCACCTTTTCTCTGCAGGAAACATACAATCTGAGGCTCTTAAATAAATTCAATCACCTTGAGGAATTATCTGAACTCTGCTCAGTGAGTGACATGATTTCTCCACTGGGTGTCACCAAAGATCAGGTTAGAAATCTACATCCTGGATCCACAAACAAAGGGGTCACACAGATTCATTCACATGAGAAACTTAAAGAATTGAATCCTAGCTTTAAACCCATGTACAGTGCAAATGCCATAAGCCTGACAGAAAATAAAAATATGCAAGACTCACTTTAGTTCTTTGAGTTCCCGCGCAGCATCATTCTTCTGTTTCCTCATGTCATCCAGATTCCTCAGAGCATCTGCCAGATCGCTCACAGCTCGGTCCCTCTCTCGCCTCAGGTTGTCACAAAGTGTGCTGACAGATGAACAGATTTTCAAACAAAATGTAAACAGATCTATTTTAGTCCGAGACTCACTTAGCACTCTGCATTAAAACATATCCAGACAAACTTGATGCCTTCGAAACCAGCTCCTCACCGAATGCTCTCCCTCTCAGCCACTATCTTGTCCCTCTCCTGAAAGGCCCAGTCGCGTCGGCACTTGGCGACCTCGGCCTCCTGCAGCGCCTCCTTCAGCTCCTGAGAGATGGCCTCGTACTGCTTCCTCAGCATTTCGATCTCCTTGTTGGCTCGTTCCATGTCCATAGTGGCAGAGTCTTGTTTCTGGAGGAGATGAAGAACATGTAAGATAATGCACACCAGTGTTAGATTGTGCAGGCAGATACAGGCTTTGAATCTAATATTTTCCTTAATTCTATAATCCCTAACACATTGTGAAGGATTTTGATTAACTTGATTATTTAGAATCTATAAGATGAGAAATTAGTTTGGTCATCAGGTTCTGATACACAAGCTCCAGCGAAAAAACAAAACACACACACAGTTGTCAGGCAAGAAGTTTAACACCACTCAACTTTTTCATCCACACATGGTTACATCATCAGGCGGACCAAGTTTGCTAATCAAATATATGCAAACAAATATATTACTCATAGATTATTTATGGCCTGAGTGATAACCTTGTGATCACTGTGCATGGGAATTTACAGAAGTACACATGGGTAGTTTAGAGAACGAGATTTCTCCCAAATGAGACTAAAGTAATTTCAAGATGACATTTTTTCATCATCCATCCATCCAATATCTATATTGCTTATCCTTTGGAAGGTCATGGGGGGCTGGAGCCAATCCCTCCTGACATTGGGCAAGAGGCAAGGTTCATCCTGGACAAGTCATACATACAGAGATGAACAACCATTCAAGCTCACACTCACGGACCATTTAGAGACAGTTAATCTAACCCCAATCAGCATCATCTCACAGCAAGATCAGTTTCTGATTATACTATGTGCCAACTTTTTTAATATTTTGACATTTTTTACTTGCTTATGTCGACATTCCACCATAGAAATCTATTTTAGTAAGGCTCTAGTGTGAAGTGTGTATTATGAATAAATATCTAATGTAGTCTGTATATGTGTAGCACATTGTCGCTCCCTTTAAATATCTACACAGCGAGGAGACTGTCAAGTGTAACGACAGCATTAATCAAGTCCATGGCTTAATTAAATCCATTAGAATTGAGTGCACTGTTGTTACGGTTAATTATCCATTTTTGATGCAGCACAGTTTCATTGTGCTCTTCAAAGTCAGAGAGAAGCTTTTCTCTGTAATTACTGGTAATTTTCTAATGCAGGAATATCAGGACTTTCATCGCAATTAGTCTGATAACACGTCTCATCAAAATCAATGTGTGGAAAACTGCCAGCAGCAATAAAAAAAAAAATTAAAAAAAAGCATTTACTACTGTATGAGATGGGATGAAGGGATTATTGTCGGAGGAATAAATCAATCCCTCCATTTGTAATGATGAGTCTCCCGTCTGTCTGACTACCTGTCTGGCCTGGTAATACTCTCGCAGCAGCTGGTCCCTCTGGATGATGGCCTCCGTCCTCTCCTTGCGGGCCACGTCCCGCTCCTCGCGCACCGTCTCAATGTCCTTGCTGGCCTGGCTGAGCTCTTTCTGGGCCTCGGCCTTGTCCTTCACCTCGTGGCAGTATTTCTCCAGCAGCTCGTTCTTTTCACAGATGGCCCGGTCCCTGTCCACCAGCGCTGATGCCAACTCCTTCATGTCACAAAAAACAAATTAACAGTGAGTGAGAGATTAAAGATGAATACTCATAACAGTCTGAATTTCATTCTAAAAGCCATTCATTTGTAATGAGGATTTTCATGACAAGGGCATTTCTATTTTGTACCGTCTCTTCTGCTTGTTAGTATCTACTTCCTTGTTTACTGTGCAGGAGCGATGCTGGAATTTCTCCCTCTGGGATCAATACAATCTTATCTCATTGAACAAAAGGCGACACTAAAAACACACTTCATATTAGGGGAAGAGCTACACAACACAGACTCCCTTAAAGCACCTCTTTTTTAAATAGCCATTATGGGTTTTCTTTGTTACCGGACAATTCACCCTGAACTGTATCCTAATAAAACCAATAATGACATATGATTACTTTTTGGCACACCTTATGAAACTCTGAGTGTTGCCATAACAAACAATGCCAGCAGTAACTCTAACCAGTATAACTGCAGTAAAGCATTTTAAAATTTGAAGCAATGGTAATACATTTTTTTTTTTTTCGAAATATGATTTAGTAAAGCCAGAGTTCTCAGTGTAAAATGCAGGACCTGATTTAACTTACAATAAATATTGTGGAGCACCTACCTCCACACAAGTCATTTAACAGTTCCATTAAATAAAGCAGCACCAAATTTCACACACACATAGAAATCAGTTCCCTAAATGCGTATTTTTCCCCATCAAGATCCAAGAATAATTTCCTTGGAAAGCAAAGAAATGATTAAAAAAAAATTAAAAAGTGAAAAACAATTCCTGGATCCGCACCAAATCGTATGGGTTCTGCCATGACCCGTACCACATCCTTCACAGAGTATTTTTGCATTATCTTGCTTACCTACAAACAAACAGAAAAGATATGCTTGATGGAGGTAGCTATAGGAGCTCTTGTTCTAGCTGTTACCTGTCGTAATGCCTCCAGCTCCTCACTGGCCACCCGTCTCTCAGAGGAAGTGTTCTTCAGCTTGGCCTCGGCCATCTCCAGCCCAGTCTGAAGCCGATCCACCTCCTTGATCACTTGGTCTCGCTCGCTCATGATCAAACGATACTCGCTGATCACGGAGTCGCGCTCATCCTTGTACTTCTCACTGTCCTTCGATGCCTTGAGTTGCTGGGTCTTGAGCCGGGTTGTTTCTGACTGCAGCCGCTCCATCTCTCGCTGCAGCTCCTTGTTCTGAGATGCGGCCTTGGACAGTTCCTGCTGTGTGCTGTCAAACCTGCAGCAAATAGGAAATGTATCGGCTATGATTTTTGGTGCAGAAACAAAAGAATTTGTAAAAACAGGGACACGCAGAAACCAAGCTTGAAGTCTTATAGTCATAGAGGAAAAGTTAAAATCGGAAAGCGTCTGTCCAACTGCACAGCCTCATCTGGATTAAGAATGTTTTAAGTTCTGTGCGGCTCTAAATCATTAGACTTTTTAAAGTTCCTGAGTGTGCAAATAATAGTGCTGCTGGTTTTCTGTGTCCATGATATTTCCAGCTTTACCTTCTTATAGACGAGGAGTACTGTTGCTGGTAGTGGATGGCAGCGTCCCTCTGCTTCAGCAGCATGTCCAGCTGTTTCTGCAACCGGTGGTTCTCCTCCTCCGCCTGCTCCAGACGACTCAGGTCTACGTTGTGACTAGCAGTGTTCTCGTTGTAGCGCTTCCTCAGACCCTCGTAGTCGCCCTTCATGGCCTCTAGCTTGTCCAAGGCTGTGTCGTACAGCTTGTTGAGGACATCAGGCGAGCCCTCCCTCATCACCTGGAAATGACATCAGGCATCATGACTTCAACAGAGCAGAATGCAGATGCTTTCAAACAATATGTTACACAGTTGTTTCAGTATTATTGTATAATAATATCATTGGATCATTTAGCTGTGCCTTATTCAACATTACTTACATCTGCAATTCAGGTAAGTTTAATGTAAAATATCCAGTCCTGTCTTGGCAAGGAAAAGTAACTTCAGCTCTTATGTAATCAATTACATTTTAATAGGTGATTCACTGCAGACTGATGTAGCAGACCAGAGCAAGACTTGAACAGTTTCTGTGTGCTGCAGCTTCACTGTTATCGATCACAACAGCCCTTTCAAGACGACTGATTTTCAAGTTCTAGGTGCTGTGTCCAGAGTGAAGTTTGAATAAAGCAGTGAACCGCTTGCTTTGCAGCTTCAGGGTTCTGCAGACTGAGACCCACAGCATGTCTTAACCTGTATTGGCTTGATTACTGAAGTAGTTGTTCCCCTAATAATGACAAACTCTGCCGACAGTGAAGCATGCTACCAAAGAGCCAATGAAATACATTCCCCATGGTTATGTAAGGTATTGCTAAAATGTTATGATCTGACATTCTGGCTGCAGAGAGGCTGAATATACAGTGTCAGACAGTGCAACAGTAAAGACCTAAGGTTAAGTCATTTGTCTGATCTGAAAGTATGTTTTGATTGATAAAGACACTGGAGGACCGACTGTCTGTTTCTCTGGAGGATATTGTCCTCTTGGAAGGAATGGTCACTGACAGAGAAATAAATTGATTTCAGTCTCAAATCAAGATCCAAAGGAGTGAATTTCAACGTTTTTAAGTTTGAATCCAGTACATATATCTGTATTTGCATCTGTATGTGTACAATCTGTAATGCAGATGGGACAGTTGCAAGGTACCTGTTGGTGCAGCATCCTCATGTCAGCAACCTCTCGCTGGTCGTCATCATGCAGTCTCCTCAGCTCCTCGCAGGCCTGCTTTACGTGGTTGTGCTCCCTGACCAGCTGGATGTTGTCCTGTCTCACCGCCTCCTGCTCGTCCTTCAGCTGGGCGTGCTCGCTCGCCAGACGGCTGTGCAGCGTACTGAGGAGAAAACACAGCAAGTACCGTCAAACTGTAAGCACTGCCAGCCGAGCTTAAAATTAGCATTATAGCCAAAGTAAAGGCATAACTCCTGAGCCACAACACAACAGATGCTCAACTGATGATCTTTTGAAAAGTTGTAATTGTTTCTGCAACATGAACATATGCAAGCTTAAAGCTGTTTTTTTCCAAATTTCTTAACTGTCTGATCAAAATATTTAATTTACGAAGAAATAAAAAAGTAGATAACAAACCACAGAATATTTTGGATTCTGCTTGATAAACTACTTCAGTTTTTTTAATTGCTTTTGATTACAGAAATTTCTGTAATATAACCTGCATCCATTTACAAGATTATTTTATACCTTAAATCAAAATCATGGGAAACACTAGAAGAAAAAAAACTCTTGGTTATTAGGTACTATAGAATAATTAGTATTATAGTTATATTACTTAAAGCCCATTCAGGCCATCATGCAACGTATGAGTTACTTGTATACAGTGAAACAGCCTCTTATGTAATAATGCTTCTCTGGTAACTGTACATACATGAATCACCAAGAGGCCAAATAAAAACCTCCCATGACTGCTTAGAGCGATGTGTAATGCATGGGCCAAGTGACGTATTGATTTAACTAGAAATCACCAGGCAGGCATGAATGTGATTTCTCATTCACAGAGGACAGCGTTTAGTGTCAATGGATAAGAGCAGAGGCAGACAGGACAATAACAAGTAAAGACTTTCTCCGATGTGCAAACAGGACTGAGAAGGAGAGGCTTAAACATGGCAATAATCCTTCATCTGTCTGGTTGCGTTTGGGCCAGATGTCAGTTCCCTTCACTTTGGAGACAGTATGGCATCATTAAATCACACAAATGGACCAGCCTCCCCTTTACGTCAACTCGGCACAGCTTATTGCACGGGACAACAAATGCTCTGTTCACATCATTATCCTCATGGCACAGATGTCGTGGCATGCTATAGGGTGCGGATGATGATTACAGAGCATGCTTTGGCATGAACTCTTCAAGAGGGGGCATTACTTATAGAAGTAATACAGTTTGCAGTCGATATCATTGGTCTGAAAACAGGACTGGATTTATGCTGCTATGAACATGATAAAAACACTTCTTTTTTTTGTAAGAATCTCAAAGATGAAATGAAATTGATGAAGGGATTCAAGGCTAAGTCATCTGCTTTTGGACTCCATCCATATTGCTCTAAATAAAATAAAAATCTGTTCGATGCAATCTGCTGTGAATATGTCAGAGGAGGAACTGAACATCAGCTAAAACCCTGCAGGCTGTGCGTGAACGAATACAGCACAGATGCAGCGGCTGTTGAAACATTTACAAAGGGCCCTGTAGTAAGCTTTCAACTCACTAGTAGAAGTCTGCTTTCTTCACAGCCTCCTCACACCTCTTCAGGGTGGTGCTGTGCTGGTTCTGCAGGGATTGCAGGTCTGCCATCGCCTTCATGCACTGCAGCTTCAGACGCTCATAGTCATGACCTGCTTTTGAGTTTGGTCTATTTCACCGAGAACAAAGGAGGGAGACAAAAAAATGCATTAGAGTTAAGTTTTAAGATGCCATACGGGAGGGTGACAGAAGAATAACTGAGAAAACCATCAAACAAACTTTGCGCTTAAGAGAGCCAACAGATGACAGGCGCGTTTAAAATTGTATGCTCACCAGTTGTCGAGCATATTTAAAAAACAATGTTGTGTTTTCGTTGCTCTCAAAAGCAGAGCATGGCAAAATGCCTTGATTCACAGAGTGCAGGTACACAAGGTACACAGCTCCTTTTTGTAAATGTTTGTTCTGGAAAACAAGTGTGCGAGATTAGAACAGTACCTGCAGTCATCGAAGGTGGTTCCAGGAGAGGAGAGTGCCAGACGTTTGCGTAGTTCGTCCCTCTCGCGGGTCACGTGTCGCAGCTGGAAAAGAACCGTTTCCATCTTCTCGTTGACCGGGTGGCCGTCCATGTGGGCGGGCGGTGGGGAGGAGGCTTGAGCGGGCGTACCTGGGAGAGTCAGCATGTCACTGGAGGCATGTGCCATTCACAGAACTCAAGTGATGGGGGATTTTAGAGCAACAGCATCATTTGTTTAAAATGCTTATTCAGCCGATAATGTCAAATGGGTTTAACTGATGTATTTCACAAATACTTTTTTTATTTAATGTGTTTTACTTAAACCTTGGAGGATATTGAGAAAATGAAAAGGATATCAGTGCTTGCTTTTTTTAAAAGCTAAAATCTGTTTAATATTCTACCTACCACTTTTTTAACCATTAACCTCACTGCTTGTAAATATATCACACAGAAAATCCCCCTCTGATATAATTCAAAGTTTCCCTTTCAGTGACATGAACCAGTGAAATCCTCTCTCGCACAGAGAATGACTAAATGAAACAGGTCTGTGTGTGTGTGTGTGTGGGGGGGGGGGTCTAAATCCTTCTCACATCTGTGTAATCACTTGCATGTGCTCAGAGTCTAAACAGCCAGTGACCAAATGACTGACAACCAACAGATTGTTTATAAAACGGGTTGGTTCTTTAGAGCATGCTCATTGTCGTTATCTTAAACCAGGGAGAAAATATGTTCTTATGATACGTTTGCACCAAAAAGCTGAATGTCGCCATGAGCACCACACTCACCTAAGCTGCTGAGAGAGCTGCTGCTTTCCGAGTCCGACGGCATGGTGGACAAGACGCTGTAAGTGGACCCTGCAGAGGCGAACAAAAACATTAAAGTCAGCTCCGAGTGTACTCGAGCATGTCTGCATTATAGCTGGATGATTATCTCCAGCATTGTATGGTACATCAAGGCTCTGCAGCTTGGGTTACATTCAGGGGCCTTCACTGAAAAAAGGCCAGCTGGAGGCATAATAAGGTGGGACTTTCCCCAACTTGGGATGACGGGCCTGTGGGCTGACAGCAGAGTGTGGCTAATTATCAGTTGGTCAGGGAGCTTGAATACTGACGAGGCAGGGCCCCAAAGAGGCTGCAGCCTCCGAGCTGCTTCTTTTATCTCCTCTGACAACATCTCACACAGTCCCCCCTGTGAAAGCCCCGTCTTTTATAGCCTACAGTGATCCATAATTAACTGTACAGAAAGGAAGCCTCAGTACAACACTAAGTATTATGGAGGAGATGGTGTTATTTGAAAAACCACAAGAATTGTGGTTTTTAAAGAGGATCAGAGAGGCTGCGACTAAAAACAGTTTATCCCCTAAAAACTTTATTATCTGGGAAGAAACTGTGTAGACAGTGTTACAGCCTTGTTATTTTTGATTGCATACGTTTCTGTAGAAACATGTTTTTAAAATGTAACACTGGGACGTGTTGAGCTCGGACAAAACATAGCAAAACGTTTATTTGAACGCAAACATGGTGGGTTGAACACCCGGGTTGAGAGGGCCGTTGACGTTCTTGTGGGAGAAATCTCAGAGCTAGATGATATGGGTTTAAAATCTGTGCTTAGAGTATTAAATATCTTAATTATAGCAGCATGCCCCGTAACAAGAAGGTTCCCGGTTGTTACTCAGCGAATTAACGTGTTGTATCAGAAAGTTGCACAAATGTTGAGATTAAAACATGCCACTGGTGTCACTGGTGTCGAGTTAAGGCAGAATAACAAAGAGTTGGTAATTGTTGAGGTGTCAATGTCGGGTTGTTTCTTTTAAATAACAACAGACATTGCCAGTCTTTGTTTCTGAAGCTATACAACTCTCCGTCTAGCTCTTCAGATGGAGAACCCTGATGCCTTAAGGACTTTAATGAGCAGTTATCTCTGCCACTGGGTTTATGATACTGCTGAGAGCCAAAGTCAAAGATATACACATCCTTCACCAAAATGCTGCGTCTTGCAGATATATCCCCATGTACAGTATCTCCGCCAATAAGTAACCCGAAACTGTGGCTCAGAAATTCCACAGATCTTTAAGTCATTTAGAAACAGTGTCTACATTACCAGAGCACTAACTTTTTTTTCAACTAGAAAAATATCCCACTCCGGACATATCAATATCATAATTCTTCTTTTAAAAACATTAAAGGGCATTTGTTACAATGTATCCACGAAATGATGACTTACTGATACACCATTAAACATAAAACGCCCCATCCAATTGTTTTTTTTGTCCAATCAACAGTAAAAATCTAATATATTTAACTAACAATCATAAAACTGAAAAACAGCAAATACTTACATTTGAGCTCATAAAACCCACCAATGTCTGACATCGGATCTTGACTTAATGACGATTATTAAGTCATATTTTGTCAACAGAATTGTTTCAAAATCAATCACAACATTAACCGTAAAATGTGATGTTTCCACACAGTTCTACCTTGAAGCGTTTCAGACACTAATGAATTGTAATCATGCTTGAGATGTCCAACAAGCTGCACAAATCTAGATCAAGAAGCCAGAGGTGCACATTGTACTGAGATCCAAATTGGCCGGAGGATGAGAAGCTTATAGTTCAGTTAAATCAGCCACTTCCACCCCTGATGTAAACTAGCAGGAGCATGACAAACGATTCTATTTACCCACGTCCTAGTCCTCTAAATCAATCCCTGGTTGGCCGAGTTCCCACTAGCTAAAGGAGACCGTGAGTTTGATTAAGACTGGAAGGAGCCCAGCGAACATGGCTCACCCCTCTTTTTTCCCAGCAAAGGACTGAAAGAGAGAAAAAAAAAAAAGAAAAAAAAAAAGACTGATGTGCCTCAGGAACCGTGGCATCCCATGGATCAAGCTCTCTTTGTTCTCGCTCTAGCTTAAGTTTCCCATGACTCTGTTTGAGCAAAGAGTGTCTCAATGGGCAAGGTTCACTGTGTCATAGCTCACTCACTTTTCTGCTCCGTGAAAGTCATGTGACCTGGACCTTGCTGTGGTCTGACCCTCAGCGCTCAAGTGTCTCATTTAGGCTGATTTCTTAGCTACTCAATGCCCTTTGGAGGTTTTCTAATCTACCTAAAACATTCATGAGAACAAGATGGAAAGGGGGGGGGGGGGGGGGTGAAACAGTTGGAGAGCTTCGTCTTTTTCAGAGCTGAAAACAGAAGCACAAACACTGAGTGCTGATATGTTCTAAAATCACATCTGATACTCTATCAGTGGAGTGGGGTCAGACACACTGAGCGCTTTATAAGGACAGTCACATGGTTTGACTCAGATCTGACAGCTTTGCAAGAAGTTAAATGTAATCTCTCATCTCATGGTAAACTGACAAGTTAAAAATAAGACCTTGCATTTTCTCAGAATTCAAATTCAGCAAACTCTCTTAGCTCTGTTGCCTGTGAAAAGCATCCATCAATCTTTGTAAACGTGAGGCTTAATTCATATTTTGACCAGTCAACTACAACTAATGTTATGTACACAGTGAGTTTTACTCAGCAAAACTTATCGTATGTATCCTTAAAGTCTAACAAACATGTTTACAGCATTTCCTTCCCAATGAAACTTGCCCACTGGAAATAGCAGTAGATAAGCCAAACCAGTGAAATCCAGCTTTTTACTCCCCTACCAAAGATCAGTCTTATTTAGCAGTGGCACAGGTGATCCAAGTGAACACGTCAGCCACGGTACACGCCCTTGTGATACGCTGCCATCATGTCATTGTCCCTTAAGACGAGAACAATGTGTAAACAGAAAGGTCTCTCCTGTCATAGCCCTGAAGATATGGTTATGGAACAACTAGAGAATATCTTTAATCATTAAAAAAATGAAAAGCGACTAAAACCCTCGGGACGCACACCTTTTTAAGCACTATGCACTATCCATGTATCAACATGCATCTTATGCAGCTCGGATCATCTTAATAAGCTACACATATCAGCCCTACTGGCAATTGATTTCAGAGCATTTGCTGGGGTTATCTGAGGAAGCGTTCACATTGTTTTGATTTCAAAAGGTGATCTGGGTCCATCTCCCAGTGGGATTCTAGGTGACTGGGGAGTAACAAGATCAGGCCGCTGACAGTGCATATTATTTAAGAAACAGACTGTAACAAGCCACTGTTTTCCTGGGGAAAGGCCCTTCTTTTGGCTGTGCAGTGGAGGAACCTGTCCGCCCAGTAGCAGACAGCGGCTCAGCCCATTTGTGTCCCGTGTGACTGCAAGCAAGAAGCTGCACACTACAACAAACTGCAGCGACCGGCCTAGAGCGTTTGAGAAAATAAAAGAGTAGAAAAATGAACTCACTCTGCAGCTTCACTCCTCTTATAAATAATTAGGACAGAATAAATGCATACTTAATTAATAATACCTCGCATCCAGCTGAGCGAGTATGATACAATAGCTGAGAGTCAGAGAATTAACTACAAATGCAAATACTGTTTTTGAAGTGCAAACATGCAGTAGAAGTGCTGAGCAAGCATTATTATAGTCGAGTATATCTGTAGCTTCAGAGTAGGGGGTGTGATGAAGTGGGAAATGGAGTATTTTTGTGAGTGCACAGGATAAAATGAACCTCATGACACTGAGTGCACTACAGAGAAGAGTAAAAACATCCCAAAACGATTAGAGAGGAGGCTGAGATCTGTGCCATCTTATCACTGCATCATCTGCAAGCAACAATATGTAAAGAAACAAAGTTGTTATCAGGTAGATCATACGAGGCTGAAACAAAAAGGGGCATGAAGGTCAAATTAAGTTTAAATAACTGAAAATGGTGCACAATGTATGGTAAACTCACTGAATCAATACTGCACTGTGTGCATTAACAGATTTGATTCTTACCTCGTTTATTTGACTTTGACAGTGGGGTATTGATTCTCACCCACACTCACAAAGACACACTCACACAACTGGTCACTACATTGATTGTTTAAGTATTTTTGGGTCCATTAAGTACTTTCACAAAGGGCTGGGAGGCTGTGCTTTCAGTGACAGGGTAAGGGAAACAAGCACAGTAGTGTGTGTGTGTGTGTAAATAAGCATCAGGTCCCATGATTGTGCAGCCCTCTCTCACACACACTCTTTATACTTGCCCAGGGGAAGAGTCGTGCCCTTCATCAACTTGTCATATGGTCAATACTCCCTAATGTTGGTCGGATCCACATTCAGACCGGGCTGGATCACAACAACCCATCAGTGTGATAAAGCTGCACAAACCTCCACACTAACCTACTTGTATGCATGGTTTAAAACAAAATCACCAGTCAATCTACATGAGGTATCGAACCCTGCGGCGGCTGCTCACCGGTCGTGTGATCCACTGGTCCGGTGCCGTTGAGCAGCACCGAGTGCAGGTGAGGGTGCGTCTTCTCCAGAGCCGAGCAGAACTCGGAGAAATGGTCTCGGTCCTTGCTCATCAGGATCTTCAGGAGAAGCTCCACTTTCTCCGGGTTGGAGGGGCAGCTGTGCCCCAGCTCGAAGCGCTCCGCCGGGCTGAGGCTCCCGCAGTGAGCCAGCACCTCCACGACCCGGTCCGCGTCCGTTATGGACTCCACCAAGTTCTGGTAGCACGTCTCCAGTAACTCTTTATTCCTGGGGTCCATCTCTACTTCTTCCTCCTCCTCTCTTTCTTCTTCTGTTTCTTCTTCTTCAGTTTCGCTCCCCTCCTCCCTCCCTCCAACTCCTTCGCTTCAACCAAACCAGCTCCGGGGACAAATCCAGCGTCTTAATCTGTTCTGGTAGTCAACTTCCAACCCCCCGGACTAGAAGTAACCCCTGACCCCCCTGGAGGAACTACCCGGCTCGGCCCGGCTGGGGACGGTTATCGACCCGAACTGAGGGATACACCAGAAGTAGCCATATTTGTTGCCCAAGGCTGTTGACTGCGCGGAGATGACAACACATTTTCCCCCGACCGCGGCCGCTCCTGCCGCCGCCGCTGCTCCCTCCGTCCTTCCCCGGGAAGAAAAACAAGCGCAAAAGACGTCGGTGCCTCGTCCACCCCCGCTCCACACGCGCTACGCGGACATTAGGGTGCCGAGCTGAAGTCGTGCGGACATGTTGAAAAGTGTAGAAACTCCTGAGCGGCGCTTCTCTGGGAAACTACAAACTCCGCCATGTCTCCCTGCGTCCGGGCTGCAGCAGCTGTAGCGATCTGCCAATCATCGACCCCGCCGTGGACTTTTAAGGTAAAAGAGGGCGGGGCTTCGCTTTCACCTGGTTCCACCGCTTCCCTCGTCCGTTGTGAAGAAGTGATCACGTGACACTGTTGTTATAAATGATGCAAAAGTCAACTTCGGTGACATCGTGTCGTTCGTGGAGGATTTGTTGTGTTCGGTCGGTGGTGGAGCGTGAGAAGTACGAAGGGCTGCAGCTGAAAATGGACGTTTTACCAACTTGTGAATGTGTCCTGCTATTACATCAAGTGTGGAATTGTGGTTGTAACAATATAATATAACTTTTCCCTTGTTGTGTTCCCTCGTTAAAGGTCCAGTGCTAAAGGGATCTATTGACAGAAATTGAATACAAAATAAACCTTATATGTTTTCACCAATGGTTGTTTTCTTTTATTCTAAAACGGGGCCTTTATATTTAAATATTTAATTTACATCAGAATCAGGGATCCTCTCTAAGGAGGCCGCCATGTTTTTTACAGGAGCCCAAACTGGACAAACTAAACATCTTTTGTGTTTTTATGACAACTGAAGTCTACCACAGGTTCTCCCCCATGTTTGGAAGTAGGGGGTGAGATGAGGGGTATTCAGCTGCAACATGCAACTTCACAACTAGAGCTCACTAAATTCTACACATTGAACCTTTAAAGGGACAGTTCAACCAAAATGAAAACTTCACTCATTATCTACTCACCACTTTGCCAGTAGAGGCATGGGTGAAGTGTTAGAGTCCACAAAACACTTTCAGGAGTTTCATGGGTAAACTGTGTTGCAGCCAAATCCAATACAATTTAAGTAGATGGTCAGTGATTCTTCAAATGTAAAAAACAGAACTAAAATGCCTTCATACTGCTTTTATTGTGTCATCCAAGTGTCCATAAGCGCTGACATCCAAATTCAATTTGAAAACGGCGTCCACTTTGATCCACGCCTGTGATTCATTTACTTCAATTGTACATTTTTGAGTGAACTATCCCTTTAACAGACCCTGTTCAAAAACATTTTCCATATTTATTTTGAGTTGAGTTGGTCCCCCCCCTTGCAGCTATAAAAGCTCCCACTCCTCTGGGAAGGCTTTCTACAAGGTTTTGGAGTGTGTCTGTGTGGAGTTTTCGCCACTTCATCCAAAAGAGCATTTGTGAGGTCAGATGCTGATGCTGGACGAGAGGGCCGGGCTCGAAAATGTTCGTTCTAGGTCATCCCAGAGGTGATGGATGGGGTTGAGGTCCGGGCTCTGTGCGGCCCAGTCAGGTTCTTCCACACCAAACTCACCCAGCCGTGCCTTTATGGACCTTGCTTTGTGCACTGGAGCAGAGTCGTGCTGGAACAGAAAAGGGGCTTCCCCAAACGGTTCCCACAAAGTTGGAAGCATGGAATTGACCAAAATGTCTCTGTAAGCTAAAACATTAAGTGTTCCTTCACTGGAACCAAGGGGCCTTATCCAACCGATGGCAATGGGACTGAATGAAACAGCGATATTCAATAAATAAGAGCTGTGTCCCACTACTTACCATATAGCTTATAAATATATATTATAGTTTATGAATAATATACTCAACTGCATAAACTGGATGACAAACCCTTTACATATTTCCTTGAGGATGTGGGCCCAAGAGATATTTCTACTGACATATTTATATAGTACAATATAGAACAAAGAATATGCTATATTGAGAGACTTTTAATTGTAACTCCATGTGCAGCTGTAATCCTGTGGTTCCCAATACAACACACCCACACCCACCCACACACACACACACTGACATATACAAAATGTTGGTCAAATACTGCCCTAAAATCACAAAATAATCTTCTTTGTCATTTCTGTCTTTTTGTTGTACAGAAGCTTAATGACATCGTAATCTCCCCAAATCTCCTATCGCTCTACGGGGACTTACTTATGTTGTGGTGGGGAAACTAAATGTCTCAATCTGTGGTTGTTGGTTGTTGTTATACAGTGTGTTTAAGGAGCATTGTATTAAGCAGGCAAGTGGTACCGTACAATATAGTTTTTGTTTGTTTTTGTAAAAAAAAATATCTGGTAATCTGGCATAAATCTTTTACGGTATTCAGTTGTGTAAATATTACAGCATTGAATATCATGGGTTTATTGATTTGTGCTTTGCTTTCCAAAGCTTGACCTGTTTTGTGTATCCAGTTATTGATGCTGCATATGCATTGTGAATATTTGAATCGTGTGTAATTTCATTTTGAAGAAACTGTAACAGCTGTCATGTCTGACTTGATCTCTTTTCAGGGCAGATTGTATATGTACCTCCGGATCATGTAGAGTTGCCTGTTACTCATCTGGATTGTCCCCTGACACATCTGCCCCGCTCTGTGAGCTTTCTTCTGCTCCACATAATCCATCAGATCTCGAAGGAGGCAGTCGTCTCAGAACACTGAAATCCTCAAGAAACAAATGATGTAAACGAAGGGATGAAATCATCTGTAAGGAAATCCATACATTCTTGTCTGTAGCCTCACATGCATGACCTAACAAAATGCTCACTGGGGAAATCTACCAAATATTTACCTTCATTTCTGACACTGCTCTATATAATTAAGGGATTTCAGTGTATTGGCTTTATGAGGACTGTGACTCTCCTCTGGAGCGAGGCAGAGCTTGGCTTTAGGGCTTAATACGGTACACACTGTGCCTATACATTTCTTCACTTGAGTTTAAAACAGCTTTAACAATCTAAGTGGTTATATAACAAACTCCACTAATTTATTTTCCCTGCAGGGAAAAATCCATCTGGAACTCACCAAGAAAACGAGCTGAGATGCGTAGGAACTATGTAAATTCTAGATTGTAATGGGACACCCTTAAATCTTCAAACTGTGGCTGGGTTCTGTGGTGGTTTGCTGACCTCTGGCAGCGTGCCGCTCTTCTCCAAAGCCTCTTTAGATGGACATATATAGACGAGTGAAAGGAGTAGGTTGAACACGTTTTATTCTCTTATTTTACACAATATCAGGGGATGAGCCTTAAACTGTGCAGGTTGCAGCTCTGTAGACGGGGGGGCTATAGTGATATCTGCCGCAACATCTCATTATGTGTTGTTGATCTAATCCTCGGGTTTGTAATTTGCTCATATGCACTCATGAAGTTTAAAGCAGGATTATGTCCCTGGCAACCAAATGTCCCTCAACCACACATTCCTTATTGGACGGCTGCACAAAATCCACTGCAAATCAACTATTAGGTCAATACTTACTTGCACTGATTGTCCATCAGACAGTATTAATATTAGATGATTGTGATGGGGATGTGAATTAAGGTAAAAGCGGTGACTAGACTCGGTTGATTCACTGAAATGGATTTATTTTCCAAATTATCTTTAATAAGCCTGTGACCCAAACGTACAATTAGATTACATTTTTCAACAATTTTTCATTTTATTTCGGTATTTTCCTCTTTTCCCTTTGTCTGTGGGAATTTTCCATGTGTGGAGTACCATATCAAATATGAATTATTTAGCATTCAAAGATTTAAAAAGATAAAATAAAATGGCAGAGCCGAGGCCCAACAGTCCCCTTATGAAACCACATTTACATTCTAAATGTGTATTTGGATCTGCATTTAATTGGCAGATTTTTTCTTTCTTTCTTTAGAGAGGTATTAAATTCTAAACTGAAATCATTATTTGATTTCCTTTCTGAGTGACAAGTTTTCAGCAAAGCATGGATGGATCACCCCAAATTCAAATCAGAAATCGTTTAAATTGTCACTTAAGAAGAAAGTAAGCTCTGGAGGTGAGATGGGAAACACGAAGGTCACGACCTCATCACTGACCCCGCTGTCTGACTGGGACTGATGACGTGCACGGATACTTAACTGACACGACTCCCATCTGCACTGTCCAGTAAAGCAGTGTAACCCTGTGTGCGTGTTTTAAAGTGTAACTGAGTCCCAGAAGTAAGTGCAGCATCCTGAAGTCCATGTGTTAATAATTAAAGCACTTTGTCTGGAAATCTGGGAAGTATTCTGTTTGGTCTCTAAAGTAAAAGCGAGGAAAATGGAAAGGTCCCCCCCCCCCTTAAGATTTGCTTTTGACCTATATATTTTAGGGGGTATCGTGGCAAACTGGCTCCACTGGAGAGAAAATACACAAGTACCGATATCAAATATTCATCCCACTTTGTCTTCCAGCTGGTGGGAGCTTTTCACTCTGAGTGTGTATGAGAAGTAAGGAAGGGTTAGAAGAGGCGAGGCTCAGTGAAGCCATTTGTCTCCCCATCACAGTTCCTCTGAGGCGGCACTTTGAGGCGAGCGAGCACAACAGAAAGACGACTTTAGGACAACCATGTCTCCAATATGGACACTATTTATAGACTCGAAAAAAGGGCTCTCTGTGCCATATCACTCGAGCTGCAGAGCCAACCTGAGCATTCGCTCCCCCTCTCCGATTATACAGCACACGCACACAGACACGACTTATGTAAGCCACATTACTTGCACCTTTTAACACAACACACAGCTCCTGATGCTCTTAGGATGGAGAAGGGGGGGGGGGGGGGGGGAATTGTAATACAGACCGAGGTGCTGAAAATGAGAGCATCTTTGAAATGCAAATTACTCATTGTGTGCCGGCTCAGAGAAAATCCACGAGCCACGTTTCATGCAAAACACGCAGACTCAGTTCACAAATACAATCCAGATATGCCAAACATTTTTTTATTGAAATGACAAGTGGCTGCTTGCAATGTTGGAACTATCAAATGGCAAAATGTTAGAACAATAGAAGGCATTCAGTTCCAATCATTATCATGTTATAAGGATGTTTTAAAAGTAGAGTTAGTGCATTAGATATTCAGCTCCATGCCAAACTCACAGTCAGGAAGCAACAGAACCACAGACATAAGCGGCTCTTCGTGTGAGCCAGGAGCCCTCTACTGGCAGAATAAACCAGTACAGGACACTATGACAGAATGTGTAAGCAAAGTATTAAAAACCAAACAATATAAAGTTTACATTTCTGGAACAGCACTGGTAATGTATGGTTTGCACAGTGAAACATCAAATATCTCTGCACTTGGCAGACCTGACAAAAGGCACAAAAATGATATGTCTTCATGCTTTGGCTTTTCAATGTTCAGAGAAAGGCAACTCTGTCTGTAAATGCTGAGCAATGATGGGAAAGTTTTACATTTAAGGAGCTAAACATTTGAGTTATTTTTAGAGCTGATATAAATAAAAATATATAGCAAAAAACTAACTTTCATAGACTTTAAAGCAGAAATAGAATTCGAGTTAGTTAGCACAAACATGCACTTTGCAGATCTTTATTTATTACATTCAACAATAACCTGGATTTAGCTGTCACTTGTTAAAGAAGCAACAGAGGATTCTTTATAAGATTCATTTTTAGAAAACTGGTTTAACAGTCTCATATAGCTTTTTATTTTATAACTTTGCACATATTAAATGATTGGCAGTGCAGTCTATTTTGCCCCAATAATGCTGAAATGATATACTGTGAAAAATATATCTGAGCCGCTTGCCTTCATATTTTTTTCTTACTTCATTAAACTCTCTTCATCCAGTTTGTGATCATAAAATGTTTTCTTTTAAAACGTTTAATGATCACAAACTGAGTTGGGCAGCAGATTGTTGGACTACTATATAACATTGTTAGTAGAATAATAAGTTTCATTTTTGTTGATTGAGTTTGACATTTTCTGGTTCCCATCCACCTCTCATCAAATAAAGATGAATCTATCTACTGTGTCGATATAACTCTTCATTTTAATATATATTTACTATTTGGCAATCATAAAGTGGTATCTATGTCATTGAAGAGAATACAAAACTAATATTAATTTACTATCGTTTCAGGAAATCTGATATTAACTGCATGCATCAGAGGTGATATTGAGTCCTATAACATTGTTTCAGTCGGACGTACATATACTGTCCATTCGAGGGTTTAGCTTCTTTTCTTTTTAGTCGCTCCCCCCGCACAGCTTCAGTAGAAGCTTCTTGTAATCTCCAGAGGTGTCACCCTGAGAAACAAAGAAATATGCATCACGTAAAGATGGCTGAAAAAGATCAGGAAATCTGTTTGTCAAAGTAACACGACAGGCGGCACTTACTGAGATATGAGTGTAGAGGGATTTTCCATAGGCCTTCATATAGTCCTTTCTGATGTCCAGCATGTCAACCTCAGAGCGGGACACCATGATCCGAATGAGGGTGGTGTCCTTGGTCCCTGCACCCTGCAAATGCATCACAATATTCATTGACTGCAGCAGTGAAATCTTATCCTCTGTCCCAACACGATCACTTCAAAGCAGGTAACCTTCTTGGTTTGTGATTAAGACGAGTAAATGAGAAAAAACTAAGTACCTGCATGGCCTTGTGGAGCCTCTCTGCAAAGTAGGCAGAGGTGTTCTTGATGCACTTCACTAGAAAACAGGAGCAGATATTGAATGTTAAGTCAAATAAATGAACGCGTCTTTATCTGCGTGATCAGGCCAACGCTCCACAAAGACAAGATGGAGAGAACAAGTCAAACAGCTGATTGGTTAAAGATGAAATTATGGACTAAAAGTAAATGTATTGTATGTTTTATAATATATGACTGTCGGAGGGAAGGCCGTAAACAATTCAGCCAGCCGCTTGCACTTCTTCACAGTCCGTCATTTGCTTTAGACCGATCCCCAGTCAAGATTTTTAAAAGGTAGGTCAAAGCCTGAAAGATATTTTTGGCCTTACAGGAAAGCTTCGGAGAACAACATCTTGACAGAGGACTTAAATGTATACTTAGAGCCCTAAAATGTTGTTGGGATGGCTCTTCACTTTGGTTGAGGTTTGAAGAAAAAAAAAGAAGACGTTAAGCCCAAAACCTACCCACAGCCACCATGCCATCCTCCACATTGCCAGACATTTCCCTGCAGATACTCTTCTCGAGCTCTCTCCCACACATCTGCTGGTACTCCTGGAAAACTATCAAAGACAAGAGACACATGCAAGAAAGTTACAAACCTAAATATTTGCAAACATATGAATGAAAATGTCTGTGTGTGCAGCTGCTATGACACTGGAAAAACCCAGAAGCATGGTTTATATTCGTGAGCTTGAAGAGGGGAAGAAAAAGGATGTTGCAATAACACACCTGCTCTGAGGTGAGGCTTGCTGCGAGCACACAGGATGGCATTAAACTGAGACTCATCCGTTCCCACTTTGTTCTCTCCAGCAGCATAAAGTTTCTGTGACACACGTACACATACATTAAAAAAGAGGAACATGATAAGACTTGCTAATTACTAACAAGAATGTTACAACCCTGAGTCACATACAAACCAGTACCTGAGCATCCTGTTTAGCCAGAGAGATGTCGACAGTCTCCCTTTCGTCACGGTTGCCCTAGATGGAGTAAGACAAAGACGTATTGACTAAACATGTTATCAATACTTGAATATTTTGTGTCTCTTCATTAAAAAGCAGCAGCTACCTGACTGAGAGAGACCAGGAGCCTGCGGAAGTGACCAGAGGTGTCGCTGCTGATGGCGTCTTCCAGGGTCTTCCCGAACTCTAGGAGGAGAGTGTGGCCTTTTCAGTAAAATGATTACATTTGCCTAATATTTGCATTTTCTGGCCGCTCCTTCAAAAATCCATTATCAAAGGTTAAAACAAAGTCGATTTAATTTATAATATTTATTTTGTATAAATAAATCAAATAAAATCCAGCCTGAATGTGAGAACTCAAATTACAAGATTATTTTGAAACATTCAAACTTTAAGATCAAATTCAAACTGCCATACGTTTTTATCAAAAGTATAAAGTTCAACATCAGAACTCACCAGATTTGTAGATAGTGGTGATTTGACGAATCTCTGCATTGGAGCGTGATGACAGAATCTCAATCAGACAAGCTTCATCAGTTCCTGCGCCCTGAAAAAGATATACAAAAACATGCTCACAAACAAACAGGAATCAAAAAATAAAAATAGACTTGGAACACTGGTCTGACATTGCATTGTACAAAAGGGATTTTTGTCTTCTTCTTATTTTCCTATTGCACAATGAGTCACACACTGTGGTTCTAACTACAAAACCACAAATGAAGCATCTGCTGAGAAAATAACTGAGGCCTCCAACCTTTATAGCCTCTCTGAGTTCATACGCGTCAAAGTGCGAGGGACTCATCATCATGGCAACAACCAGTTTCTCAAAGTTTCCAGTGAGCTCAGACTTCAGATCGTGGATTAAATCCTGGGAGGGGAAAAATAGACACAAGAGCAAGGTCACATGGGGAGGCAGGAAAATAAAAAATACAAAAGAAAGTTAAACAAAATAAATAGTAAAACCTACTTTTCCATAAGTCGTTTTGTAGGCGGCCACCATTGGAACTCGCTGCTTGCTGGTGCGACTTCCCAGAAGTTCAAGAATGGCGTTTTCATCAGTGCCTATTCATAACCCATGTTTTTCCAATCAATGTAAAAAAAGGGAATTGGCCCATAAAGTGCTCATTCATTTTTAATGAGGATACATTAGATGAGCTTACCAAAACCCTTCATGGCCTTGCGAAGAACTTCAACGTCCCTCAGTGGATCAGCTCCTGGACAGTCTTTAATAGAACCCCTGTAGCCTTTCTGTGAATTCAAATTAAACAAGAGAAAACAAATATTAGAAGATAAAATAGCTGCGTGTTTTTTGTGGCATTGGAACATAGATCAGACATCAGAGTAGAGAGATACTAAAATGAAGATGCATCGTACAGGAATGGCCGGGCCTTTAGGATTCGATGGAACTCCACTTCCATATCCAGGCATTGAGGGGTTTGTGGCTGGGGCCCCGGGGTAGTTTGGCATTTGTTGGCCTGGGGCAGGGCCTCCTTGGTATCCCTGCTGAGCTCCTCCTGGCTGCAAACAAAGGACAGCTGTGAGTGCTAGGAATGTGGTGACAAACTTCATGTACAACAAATACGGTTTAGTAATGCTGGTGAAGATAAGGTGATTTAAGCAAACAAGAGCTTTAGCTTAAGTCAGTCCATATGCTATTCCAGATAATGTTCTGCAGACGTAAGGAGTGACATAAGAAGTTATGTACCGCGCCATAACCGCCTGGTGCCGCACCCCAGCCTCCACCTGTAAAGAAAACATTGACAGAAAAATCACAATGCCATTCATTTGTTAGACATAATGTTCTTTATGTATGTTTTTGGTGGAGTTGCCTGTAAATCGTCAGGATTCCAATAATAGCGTGCAACCTCACCTGCTGGAGGCATGGAAGGATAGCCTCCTGCCCCAGGCTGCTGTGGGTATCCTCCGGCCTGAGGAGGGAAGCCTCCAGCTGCGGCAGGGTAGCCGCCTGCCTGGGGATGGTAGCCCCCCGCTGCTTGAGGGTAACCTCCCGCTGCGGGTGGGTAACCGCCCGCTTGGGATGGGTATCCGCCAGCTTGGGGTGGGTATCCGCCTGCCTGTGGGGGGTAGCCTCCTGCTGCCGGAGGGTAACCTCCTGCTGCTGGTGGGTATCCCCCTGCTGCAGGAGGGTAGCCGCCTGCTGCAGGAGGGTAGACGCCAGCCTGGGGTGGATATGCTCCTTGTTGAGGTGGGTAGCCTCCTGTCTGTGGTGGGTAACCACCGGGCTGTTGAGGGTATCCTGGGTAACTCATTTTTCACAACCTGGAGGTGACATGAAGTCATTGCTTGTTACTAATAATGATACTTGACATTCTGCTGGGGAAATTCAGGTCTGCATGTATTTCATGGGACTCCCTGTCGCTTAAAATGCTCCTGGGGTTCTTTTTAGCTGCTCAAGTGCAATCTGCTGATATAGATTCATTCAAACAGCAAAAATATAATGACTGTCGTTGTCTCACATTGAGGTTTTCAGTGCTCTAAAAATAATGCAAACAGGTGCCAAGCCCCTCACCCTGTACCCATTTGGTTTCCTCCTAATTAAATGACCAACTCAGCAGCAGCAAAAACCAAAACCTAACATTTCCTTCTCCCGGCTAGAAACTATATTAAATTGTTCAATAACATTATGATGTCACAAACTCACAACTGCCTTTAACATGTGTTTATGATGTCATATCAATCGGCTTTTTCTTTGTTTTAAAGTGAACTCAGCTGATGTTCCTTCCCTCTTCTTAGAACCATCGGAGAGAACGCTGCGGGTTGCAATGTCCCCAAATCCTTTCAGTTACACATCAGACCACCCAAAAAACATCTCGTAAAGATCCTTCTGATGAGAACCCACTTATGTGAGGAGTTGTTTTGGGAATTAAACGGCTGTATGCTTCCACAGCTAAGCATAATACTCACTAGAGCTCCAGGCCGGTCAGTAGTGGTGAGTGATTATCAAGCCAACTTCACTTTGTTTACATGTAAACAAAGAACCAGGCACTGGGGGATTTCAGCAATATTGAATATCAACCATGCTCACAGTTTTCACTCCCAATGAAAACAGAAGTAAACTTCACAGATAGCTTAATGCCTAATATGAAGACTTTATCATAGAGTTACAGTCAATCGGAGGCAGTTCGGCTGTAAAAACCCTTACTAACGGAGTCTGGACTTCAGTGTGCTGACTTCAGAGATGCACCATTGTCATCAGCTCTAAACACAGTGGGATAAAGGTGACTTCCTGGTGGGTGACACCCCTGCTGCTTTCCAGCTTCTCCTTTGGACCCTTTTAAAAACTGGTGAGGCGTTTACGGGCTATCGGGAAATCCTAATATTTACATACGACCGTATATTTACAACCTGAAGATGTGATTAACCCCACTAAAAAAAGTCAAATTTATTTTTAACATTAAAACACTGCGAAAAAATTATAAATATTACGGCGTCACTGTCTATTTTATAACAATATACCGATTAAATTGCCGCAATGGGCTTTGCAATTATTGGTAGCCTCAGATGTGTTGATTTCTAACCCAGATTACACACCAAAACAGCCTGCTAATGTAACCTATCATTCTTTTTACACTTTTATGACAACACTACGAGAGTGTGTTTATTTACACCACCGGTTGTGACTTTTACAATTCTGAAATCAGCACGAGAACGCATCAGCGAAGAATCTTAGAGCATCGCTAGGCCTGAAAACGCTCAAATAGCCAACTAGCTAACAAGCTAATATATATAAAAAAAACTTCCATTTGTAACAGGTCTAGGGTAACGAGGTGTAACACTCTCGAGTTTAAAGTTTCGCCTCTCCTCGACTCCTCGTTAAATGTCCCGGAGCGTCACTGCTCCTGTCCTCCGTTAATGTTGACTAATACTTAAAGACGAAGTTTAGCTTATAGCATGGCAGCATCAACACGCAGCACGAGAGACGATGGGTGTGTTTGACAGATGGAGATGAAACTATTAGTATGTCTAAAATGGAGGAAGTCCGGCTCTGAAGTACCGTTAAAAAAGCCCCCAGGCGGCCGAGTCCGTTCAATCGGACGATGCTAACTTCCTATCCGGTGTAAAACACACCGATCGGCTGCGTGGTCTCATTTAACGCAGCGTGGGGTGGATGTTTTTGAATAGAAGACACGAGAGAAAAAGGTTAAATCGACTTACTTTGCGGACTCGGTGGTTGATCCAGGAAGAGACGGTGCGGGCTGGAGGTGGGTGGGTCCTCCGGCTGGTTTCCGCCCTGCTGCTCGGCTATTGTCCAGGGGAGAGAGAGAGAGTGGGGGGGCTGGTGTTGTTGACTCAATGTTCCCACAGACACTGGAAACCTAGTCTGCAAGTCATTACTTCAGTTTAGATGGTAACTAGAGGACACATGCAGGGTTTGTTTACTTCCTTCACACATGTCCCAGCCCTGGACGCTCCCTAAAACACACATGTTCACAAAAGAAGACTTTATATTAAATTAAAAGAAATTAAAAGAAATTAAATTAAATTAAACAAATTTAAATCGAATTTATTTTAAATAGAATTGTTTTAATTAAATTCAATTAAACAAAATGAAATCGGATTAAATAATTTTTTTTTAAATTAAATTAATTTCTGCGCAGGATGGTGCGCAGTGGGCTTCTGCGCAGAAAGTGCGCAGTGGTTTTTTTTTAATTTAATTTAATTTTAATTAAATTTGTTATATTTAATTCATTTTAAGTTACATAGTGTAAGATATTGTGCAATAAATAGATGGTCGAAGTTTAACCAGATATAAGGTTGGGGTGAGCGGGATTCGAACCAGCAACATTCTTGTTGGAGAACTATAACTTTACCAACTAGGCCACACAGTTTACTCGTTAAACAGGAGAAACTAAGCAACAGATCAAGCTTACTCTGTAAAGCAGACCTGGGTATCACCCTTCTCAGACTTTCCTCCTATCTTTGATCATTTTTTATCACAATAATGAATGATGAGGGACAGAAATCTTGTTCTCAAATGGGGACGATCTCTTCCAAACTGTGGTGAAGAGGGAACTCTTCGTCACTGAATCTGTGAAGCGCCAAACATTGTTGCTTTGCTTTCTAAGGTTTTAAAACTCTACTCCGCTCTTCCATTCTTGTCAATACTGTGGGTCCTTAAATTCTCTCTACGAGTTAATGATGAGGCCGGAACACAAGCTTCATAATTATTATTATATTATTATTATTATTATGATTATTGTTATCTATGGAATTTAAACACGATCCTGAACTCAAAGCATGTGTACAACTGAAATACTATCTTCAGTATCAGTTTACATCACTAGATGGCAGCAGTCTATTTGTTGTAAAGACATGAATTCGAGACTTTATTCAATCTGAGGCCTTTAAGTCAAATCAATTTAAAGTGAGTAAGCACTGGGTGGTTAGTTGTTGGTATACCTGAGTACAGTGAAGTGAATCTTAAAATGCTTTTATTATGTGATGAACGCTTAGTCTCAAACTTCGAACTTTGCCTCTAATGTGTGAAAACAATAAAAACCAAACTTTGATCGATTGGCCTAAAACAACAAATAAACAGACAGTTATTATATAAACAGTCAGTGCCTATAACAATTACATTCGACATTATGCAACATTAATGTTTTCCAAAAATAACATAGTTATAAGACTGGATCACTGACGTCTAATTAGGAATTTAAACTGTTAAGTTTGTATGTATTTTTATGCATATTTAAAAAGAAACGAATGGGCCTCATTCCAAACAAAACCACACAGGAACCTATAATAACGTTAACCCTTTCTCCTTCATTATAACTCTTGCTTTTAGTTTTCCATGTTGCTGAACATTTAGAAAAGTTGAGCAGAGAGATGCACGCTGATTGGACCTCCTGTCCTCTGTGACGCACCCCACCGTCCTGCTGCTCCGAGCTCCAAACCGCTGCTCTGCCCTGTTTGCGCTTAATGCTTCCACTGCGCCCTCCCCGAGACACCGCTGTCCTGTGACCGGGGTCCTCCAGGGCTACCCCAGGTGAACCAGAGGTCCACACCCACCCGGCCGGAGCAGGGGGATGACTCAGAGAAGTTGGGTGATCCAGAAAACCCGGCGGTTCTGACGGTGCTTTCACTCCGAGAGGCGCAGCGGTGCCCCCCCTCCAGCCAACGACAGAATGATGTCCGCTATAGAGACTGGTGCCGCCGTGTACCAACCTGCACAGCTGCTCAACTGGGTCTACATGTCCCTGCAGGACTCCCAGAGCAGCCCGTTCGATGCCTTCAAAGCCGAGGCGGACTCTTCCCTCCAGGACATGAACAACTCCAAGCGCAGCGCAGCGGATCTGAGCTCCAACTATCTCAACAACTTCTTCCATCTGAGGAGTGAGGTACAACTGCTGCTGTGATGTGACTAACTCCTTGCATGGCCACTGTGACTCTGTTGAAAACTTGCATCCTCTGCTGCATATCATAAATCTCTCTCATATAGTGTGTCCCTGAAAATCATCCCCTCATATTTCACCTTGAGTTATTTTTGTAAACCTCACCTGCATGCCTTCGTTGGGTCGCACTGTGGCGAGTGGGTAGCATATGAATATGTGTTTTGTACCCAGGTATAGTGCCTGAGTGTGTTCAGGCTGTTTTCTGGTGTCAGTGTGCAGCTGCTGGAGGAATGGCAGGTTGAGGAAAGAAAAAACAACAACCTCTCACAGGCCTTTTTAAAAGTGTGAGGGTTCACCCTTGCCGGCCTCTGGCTTGGTCAGAGATGTGTGCAGCCTTGACTCAGTGGAACTTGGTGATGCTTGACTCAACACTGACCCGTTCAAGAAAAGTAGAAAAAATTATAATTACTGTGTTTTCTGTTTACATGTTGGCTTCAAAAGTCACCAGAACTAAAACCTAAATATACCGGTTCACATTAAAACTGGAAGAACTCAAACCAGAGGAGTATAAGGTCATTGCCCAACAGTTTCCTGATGAAACCACAATTGAATTCTCTTGATCCAGATTTTTATTTGGATATGCACCAAATTGCAAACACTCAGGTTCTTTCCTGACCCACACTGCACCCCTCCACCAAGTTTGGTCATAATCTGTCCAGTAGTTTTTGCTTGCTAACAAACAACTTAACCTTCTTGGCGGATGGAATGATGCACTGTAGCTGCACACATGCCACAGACATGCAGTGGGTTGATATATCATGCAGAACATGTACTCTGGATTGTACATGTGCATCTGATTACAATTCTTTGTCTGTGATGCCTTCAGAGTAAACAGCCAGTGTCTTCAGGCTGTTCTTCATGTTTGCCCTGCGGTGCCATAGCACCCGTCTCCTCCAGAGACACAATGATGCTGATTGTGTGGTGCCAATATAGGACCGGTCGGAATAATACACGACAAAGACATTTTGTTCCGGCGAGGAAACGGACACCATTGGCGCCCAGAGTAAATGCGGTAAAGGCAGCGCATCTGCAGAAATGAAATAAAGTCGGCTTCTGTCAGAGAGACAAACAGGAGCCTCCATCAGGGTGATGGACTGACATGCTGGCTGAAGTGCTCTTTCATCGTCCAGTCACAACAATGTTCCTCTGTGTCCTGGTTTGAAATGAGGGATACTTTTGTGCAGCGCTACAAAGATTAGTCCATTAATCCATTAGTAGATCAATGGAAAAATTTATCAACCACAATTCTTAATATGGTTAAAGTAATTTATCAATCTCCATGTGAGAATATGCTGTGTTTTGTTTGATTTCATTCTATACAGGGCATCTCTGGGTTTGAAATTGTTGGTTGAACAAAATAACTTATTTTTAATACAAATCTTTGGTCTTTGGGAAAATCGTGAAGAGCTTTAGAAGTCTCTGAAAAGTTTTCAGGCTACATAAAGAGTTACGTGATTCATCAACAGGTTAGAAGAATGAATGAACTATACCTCAGCTCCACCAAGGCCCAGCTGTCCAATTCTGAAACTTCATTTGAATTGACGAGATCTAGATTTTTATTTGGATCTGACCCAAATTGAACATACTCCAAAATATCAGTCCCCTAAACTTGCCTGATTTTTATCGTCAAGATCCATATATCATTCTCTGAGAAATCATTGAGAATGTGGAAAACTGTGTATCTCACAATTTCAAAGAAATCCTGAGTCTGCCCCTTTATCCAGATCCACACCAACATAAAAAAACTGCTCTAATTGTTCTTGTGTAATTTTGTTCACAAACATACAAATCAACTACAAAAACAGGGCAGTCAAAACTACTAGGTAGATGTTATACGATTAATAGTCAGCTGCAGCCCTGCCCTGTGTATCAAAGCATCTTCTGTATATTTGTATATTTTAACCTCCCACCCACATGATTCCAATGCCACCGATTTCTCACCTTGCTCCTTTTTTTTCACCGACAGGCCTTGAACAACAATTTCTACAAGAGCTCCTCGCCCTACGGGTCCCTCAACAATATCGTGGACGGCCTGAGCTCTCTCGCGGACCATTTCTCCGACCTCTCCCTGTCCCCCGAGACGCGCAAACACAGCAAACGGCCGCCGCCCAACTACCTGTGCCACCTCTGCTTCAACAAAGGGCACTACATCAAAGACTGCCCTCAGGTGAGCCAGTCAGGGATGCTGCACCTCAGTCAGGTGCATGTCCTCAATGCCGGGGGAAACAGCTGTGCAGTGTGTGAGCCATCTGCCAGATGATTCTACTTGTTGTGGATATCAACATACGAAGTGCCGTCTGAAATAGAGAATTCATAACATGACATATTGGATCTGATTTGTTCTGAATCTTGGCTCAAATCCACCTGCTTCACCACAGTTTCAGGCACACTGCTCTTTTTGTTTAAAGATATTAAAACCCAAGTTAGAATATTATCTTTGTTTTCCTTATTTTCAGTGTGAGATAGATTCCTCAGCACGTTTTTGAGTTAGATGAACAACTGCAGGTTGGTAATGAGCAGCAGATGCCCGATTGGATCTCGGGGCTGGTCTTAATGAAAGATGATAGGTTTTCCTGTGGAAAGAGGCACGACCTCTACTCCAAACACGAAAGAAGTATTACCACTGGCTCGTGTGCAGCTGCGGTTCCCCATTGATCATGTTCAGAGGGAAATGCCTGACATTTGTTAGGTGTAATGGAAATAATCAAATTACTAATTGACAGGGTGAGTCCGAGAAGCAAGGTAGCAAAAAAGGGAAAAGCTGGTTTACTTTTACAGGTCGATTATATCAAGAAGCTTATGAAGTTGAATCACTTCATTTTGTCAGGGAGAAAGAAGATTCTGTGAAAGCTGCAACATGATAGTTCCACAGATCATAAAACTAACTTTTATCTGTGGCAATTTAACACTTTCTACAAGAACCTTTGATAAACGTTTAACGGAATAAGAGGCTACTCATATAAAGTTTTTTAAGAGATGGGAAAATCTTTAACTGAAGTTGGTGCAAGAGATTTAATAGTTATCATGTCATTTACTGGCGTGTGTTGGCATCCTGCTGTGTGTGGGCCTAAAGCCAAAGCTGCACATTTTGGGAGTTACATTTATGTCTTGCTGAAAGTGCAGCTGTTTTCTGACATGAGCTGGTTCCAGAAAATTGGGTCTTGACAACTGACTTTGACATTCTCACATCTAGCCCCTCTGGAAAATATCCAGACTTCAGTGCATGTCTGAAGGCCACTCTAGATTACTTTCTGTACGGTAAACATGTGGCTGGAATAAGCAGCTAGTTAGCCTAGCTTAGCAGGAAGACAGGAAAACTGGAGAACAGCTAGCTTGTTTCTGTCCAACTGTCCAAACTCCATGTGAAACATTTGAAAGTTGGGTTTACACTTTTGTCCAGATTCAACAAACTGCTGGCTCCAGCTAGCCTGCAGACGTTGGACCGTTATCTTCTCATCTAACTCAAAGCTAGAGAGAAAATAACCATGTCTCCCCAAAATACCTCTTCCCCGAGAGCTCACCTCCATCACAGCCGACTCAGAGGAGACCGGTGCAGCTCAGCCATGAACAGAATTAGTGGAGCAAAGTGAGGAATGCAGAGAAAATGAAATGCAGTGAGTTTATTGCTCTCAACATTTTCACCTAACTGCAAGAGGCAGATACGACCGTCTGTTCATCGGTCGCAAAAATATACATCTCTATCCGAATGAAAGATGTTTCCCAGCACTGATCCACACGGGTTAATGTGAGAGGCATTAATCAAAGCAATGTAAAATTACTTTTATGGATTATTAACAGTACTGACTCTCTGGTTGCATGTTTCCATAGCTGAAGGGAGCTGTATGGTCAGGAATCAAAGAATGTCACGGCTCAGTAAGATGAGAGAAGAAGTGCACAGGAAGTGGGTGTGTGGGGCCTTTAACAGCCTCTCTCCTGGTGGAATGGGGCCCATGTCAACTCTCAAAGTCTGCTCCTTTGATAAAGAAACACATGGCTCTTCAAGCCGAATCCTTAGGTGATGAAAAACAATGAAAAAAGAGACGTGTCAGACCATAAAGTTTTGTTTGCTGCCCTGCTCATCGGGACGAGATATCCTATCCATGCTGTGCACGGCATGTCAGCGGTAAGCATCCCGTTGACAGCAGAGGAGAGGGTTGGGTTACTTGCCTCACCAGGAGGTTAAGACGTCATAGGATTACCCCGAGCTGAGATATTTTATAATTCTCCAGAGTGGCCACACCCCTTTATAGTGTTAAAAAATCTGGAAACCATTGCTGCTGGCTGGCGCTCTGCTGCTCTGCTTCAGAAAGCGATGATGTCAGATTCTATCATGTGCTGCTAATATTTCAGGGTTGAGGTTATGATTACGTAAACCGTCGTCATGACTAAAGGTCTCTTGAGCAGAACTGCATTTTGTTTTTGTGTGCTGGAATCTGTTGTATTTTTAGCTATAGATAAATGAAATAAACACCTTCGGTACACCGAGGATGTTTTGGTTTGCAGACAATTAACCTGATATTAAATCAATGTGTTAAGACTAAAAAACTCTGACCCTTTCTGCCACGTTGTTGGAAAAACTGCTTCAAATTTCAGCCAATTACCTACAAATATGCTTTCTTCACACCTTTCATCCCTGAACCCCCGGGTCACAACATTTCAACGACCTTTGCCAATTAAGTAGCTGAACCAGGTTACTGTAAAGAGAACACACAAGTGACAGTGTGCTGACAGTAAATGGGTGTATGGTGGGAAGGGCCTGGGTTAAATAAGGAGAGCATTGTTTCTGCAGAGGGCCTGTGGAACCAAAGGTCAAGAAGTCAGGCCGTATTGTTCGCTCAGCTCTGCTTGGCTTGGCTGCGTCAACTCCATCTCTCTCCATCCGACTGCCCGTCTGCGAAGAAGCGGCGATTGGATGGACAAAGGGCCAGTGAGCAGTGAGCTGCCCAGAGATGTCCAAATCAAAACCATGGCTTTGGAAACAGTGGGTAGCACAGGAAGTGGGTGTATCGGTCTTTACAGCTGCAGTTGAATCATGTTTGAGTGGAGGGACAAGATCTGCTTTGATAATTAGTCTGGATCCATGGTCTGGAAAGTGAAAGTTTTGATAGTTGCAATGCTTTCAGAGGGAATTATTTTATTATATTTGGCCTTAGATTGATGAAAGTGATATTTTTAGTTCTTTGAGTTTTATCTAGTATTTAATATAAGCATTCATTGTCTTTAACTGAATTATTGCCTCTCTAACATTTTAGACTTTTCAAAGAACAAAGTCTGACAAGCTTCACCATGTCAATCAGTGAGTTTAGAACTGGTAGAACGATTTAGTTTGGTCCAGACAGAGCCAGGCTATATGTTTTCCCATTTTGAGCCTTTGTGCTAAGCTAAATTAGCTGGCTTCATATTTACTCCACAGACAGAAGGTGAATAAGTACATTTCCCACAATATCAAAAGTTTGTTTGAACAGAAAGTAAAACTAACCTCGATTAAATTGAATAGACTATTCCTGAATGTACTAGATAGTGAAGCGGGCCTCATTTTCCGGTTCTATCTCGGTTATGGTATTCACACTTTAGGAGGTATAACGCATTGCAAAAAAAAACATTACTGACCCACTGACAATATAACATGCAGCAAATTTCCTGTGGGGGGGTTTTCATACTCAAAGCAGCCATAGCCATGGAGGAAATGTCTCTGTATCATATAACAGGTGAGCAGAATTTGTTTATACTGATATCTCATCCCAAATACTGATAATGTTATCTGTGTTGATGTAGGACCAGACACTGTACTTCCGTCCAGGTGCAGCGATACGGCTCACGGCCCAATGTGTAACTGGTGAATCTCAGGCAGAGTTGTCCGGTTATACTGCTGCTTTCATCCTCGTGTTTTCACTGCTGCTAAATGTCTTATCTGTCCTCAGTTTGCTGTCTGTTGTTTTTGGCCGGATCATCTGCTGAGGAGGATGAGCAAGATAGAGGAAACCCTGGAATCTGGGGGTAGATAGAGGAGTTGAGGAGGGTGGGGGGGGGATGGTGGTATGAAGTGTCGTAAGGACTTCCTCTGCCCTTCTATGCAATTTGATCGGCTTTGCACCTCAGCCACTTCTCGCTTGGTAAACAGAGACTCTGGAGTATAGGCATTTATAGGGTATAGGGATAAGGATAGGTTCGGTATGCACTTTAAAGACTAAACCAGACTTCACTCCCCCCAGAACCTGTAATCTAAAGCTAACCACTCTCACTGCATTCTTCTGCCATCGTCCATTCATCCATCTGACTCCCACACTCACCTGCTCATCTGCTCCACTTTACCCAGTCACCTCTGTTTTCTGCCTCATTATTTATGTATCTAGTAGTCCAGCTTGTATCCTCTTCTTATTTTTGTTCTTGCTTCATCTACATAGTCATATAAACCTGTCCATGAACACACGTGCTCCAAGGAAAGCCCCAACTTCCCTCGTTGTTCCTCCTTCTGCGTATTCAGGTACTTTGAAGTTGCGATTTGGAAAAAAACATGTTGCTCTCAACCATGAAATGAAGTGTGTAAAAGTTGAGGCACATTAACAGATGCTGTGGATTGTTGTCACAGCGACTGTAAATCGATTTCTCTGGACTGCTTCTTCAAAATGTGAGGCTCTGTTTCTGTGAGATTATTCCAGCAGTGTAAAACTGAGTATAACTGCAGCCATCACTGCACATTAGGTATGAGATTACATTTACCTCTGGCTTGGTCCTGGCCTCCTGGGAGCCTGAATCTGGCTCAGTTGTGTCTCTCTGTTGCATTTTGTGTTTGCCCCCCCCCCCCTGCCCCTGTCATTCCCCACGCTGTGAAATGTAAAGCCAGTTTACAGCTGCTTATGTCATCAACTTGTCCACAGCCAACTGGAACTCAGTGTGTTCACCCCTATATGAAAGCAGCACTCTGTGTTAAATGGATAGTGAAAGGCTATAATGTCTGTGAATTTGTGTGCGAGTATAATTCTGCTGAGTTTAAAGGTCCTTTATGCTCTTAACAACGGGGCTGGATGGAAGAGTGAAAATCCAGAGAGCCACGTAGGAAAACAGAAAACCAATCATCTGCTCTTCGGCCTGCAGTTGTTTACACCTAATCACGTTTATTTTTTGGAGGACGGGGAGGTTAATCCCTTCTGTGTGTCAGATGAGCTTTGCAGAAAGGTCGTACGGAAGGATTACAGCCTCACGCTGCTGAAGGAATCATTTGATATCTGCATGTTTCTACAAGGGGAACATTTGCCCCTGATAAATCCTGGATGAAAAAAGGAAGCACCATTGTGTAAAACAGGACATAGGTTTTGCTGCCACTGGCCAGGGAGCGTCTTGTATCTTGTTTCCTTGAATCACAGCTCTGGGGTTCGTGCTTATCACTGTGCTGAGGCCTGTGGAGAAGCTTAGTGCACATTTAAACATGTGTTTAAATGTGGAGGAATGTTGAGTTCAGCACCAATGACACAGTAAGAGCAGCTTGGTATAGTGACACACATCCGCCTCATACACAGTAAGTATCATTGTATTTCTTTCAAAGTGTATTAAAAGATACATAAGATAATGACAAGGAAGCTATTAAGTCAACTATTCATAAAGAGGAAATGGTTTTATATATGAACACCAGCGTGTCAGTTAAAGAAGATGACTTATTCATGACCAATTACACTTTCTATTTATTTCTCTTCATTACAAAACACATTTAAGAGATTATATTATATAATTTTTAGTACGAAGATAGTCTTCTTTAGTAGTAGTCATTTTTGAACACTTAAAAAATCCACAGATTTTAAATAATATTAGGAAGTTGGACAAAAACTATTATTTTTCATGGTGTTACCTTAAAATATCTTTCTCCAAAACCCAAAGACAATAACTTAACAATGAAATGAAACAGAAAAAAACTAGTTGCTTTTAAGTGAGAAGACAGAACAAGCAGCGCGCAAATAATTTATTATTGTACCCGGTTATATTTCACCTGTCTCAGGATATAATTATTTTGTTTTTTAAAATGATTATCGTCCTAAAATACGTCTAACCATCTACTAATTTAATATTTTTATGGGAAATGAAATGTCACGCTCTGCTTGTTGGATTTAATGCTGCTGCGATAATTGATTTCACAAGATATTTCAAAGTATCACTTAAGTCTTTAAGACTTAGGAGACCTGTTGCAGTGAGTAATATGTTGTTTTGCTCTGGTAACAGATGGGCTTCTCCCCGATGCTCCGGGGGTCTGAGACAAATTAAACCCAGCGAAAGGGATGAGAGCGCCCTGGGTTTGTTAGTGTGGAGTAATTGACCACATGGTTTCCAACAGGCCTGGTGTTGCTGCGTTCTCCAGGATGTCTCATGGGGGTATGGACGTGGGGGGAGAGAGTGAATGCGGGGGAGAGCAAGGAGAAGGGGGGGGGGGGGGGGGGGGGGGTTGAGGATTTTGGAGAAGTCCATTGTTTATCCTGATGGATTCCAGATGATGGCAGAAGGAGGCAGCCAACCTTCTGGGCCTCTCTCACCAGGCTGCAAGGATCGGCCTTATCTGCTGCAGCCTCCGAATCTGGCTTCACATCGCTCCATGGACTCCGGCTCTGATTTGAGTTGCACAACTTGAAGTACATGGCTTTTGGTGAGTCTGTGTTGTAATGCACAGAATAAATCAAGGGGGGAAAAAAACTATTTGTCTTGAAAGCTAAACCACTTCTCACACATGGTTTGAGGCTGCAGAGATCTTCAATCAAACCCAAATTTGTTTTGGAAGAACACGGGCCAAAAAGGAAGAAATTCAGGGAACACACCTCAATCATACGGAAGCGTGTTGCATTCACAACATCTGCTGTTCCTCTGAATTAACGAGGTTACGTATTGTTTTCCTGAGAAAAAAAAATGAACAAAACAGCCTATTAGTTTTAAATCCAAGGAGAAGCTAACTTGTCACGCCTGTGTTGTTTAATCCAGTTTTATTTGGGTTTGAGACATTTGGAGTTACTTGTGTTTTTAAATTATATAAACGGTCTTGTTATTGGATTAGCATGCTAAGACGCTAAACCATAGTGAACATGGTACATTTCCTCATTTTCAATATAGAAGTGTTGTTGCTAATCAATATCAATAAACCTTCAGTGGCAGAAATTCATGCTATAACGTGAATTGATCTTGAATTTATTTTTTCATTCCTACTTTAACAAATTAGAGCATTTTCATCGTGAGCACAGACACAAATAACAGGTTCAAATATGATTTATTACAAATAAAAATCAAGTTGAAACCAAGTTTATCTCTTAGTAAAAGAGTGGAAACCCTTCTTAGTGTGTTGACTTGTGTCGTGCATGCAGGAGGATTGATGACAGACAGATTTTTCTGCCTTTGCTCAAACTTTCCTGCCGTCCACTCGACGTCAGGTCAAAAGTGTGATTTTCACTGGTCCTGTTTATCGGTGTCACATCTTTGATGGGACCAGTGGAAACAGTGGAGTGCACCGTGCCCTTTGCTGCCCTGTGGGCTCCATACTTCAGGCAGAGTTTGTTTTGCTTGCTCTGCGGAGTGAAAGCTGCTTCCTCCCTCAGGAAGATGATGCTCTGTCCGCTCTCCCTGTAGGAGCTGCCATCAGTAGTGACCTCCCACAGTGCCTCACGGTGGCTGAGTGATGCAAACACAGGCCTCGAAACGCTTCACAGTGGTCTGAACAGTCAGGGACTTGGCTGCTGTTGTTGTTTTTTAACAGATGTAGTCCTGGAAATGAAGAGAATGATCTGCTGGAGCTTTTGAACCTGACATGTGTTTCTGCTGCGAAATCAAAACAAGATTTGATGTGAACTCCTCCGGTGGGTTGGACTCCGTCTTAATTTGGACTTGCCCTACTTTTTCAGACGAGGCGCTTTTAATTCAAACCAGTCTTGTCGAGACGATTTCTTTGTGATGGGTTTTGGATTTTGTCATGTTATACAAGTGCAGAGTTCATCTGGGTTTTATTTCCTCCGCGCTAAGATCTTTGTGTCCTGGTTGGTGGGTTGGGAGCAGCTGGGTGGGATGACTGAGAGCCTGAGGTATTTGTCCTATAGCGGGGAGGCCTCTCCCATTGGTCCCCACACAGGCCGGGGCCTCCTTTATGGTCCCCTGGGAACACAGCTGGAGGGAGTGAGTTCATTTTTAATGGGAAAGCTGAGACTCCTTCTTTTCTTGCCAACAAATAAATTACACAAAAAATTACAATATAAGGCATCTTTCTTGGAATAAACCATTAAAAGTATTAAAACGTTTTAGTTTCTTCAATAGTCCAAAGATTCTCTGTAGTTCCTACTCCATCATTTACGATGTAGTTTAAATGAGTTTTGTTCTTTCAAATGATCTGTCTTCTAACTCAGATAGAGGCACACATGGTGAGAGTTTGACTTTTGTGAATTTAAGAATAAAAAGATGCTAAAAAGCAGCATGTTGGTCTCTGGCTGTGTGTGGCAGACCCCGGTTGCATGGTTGTCTGCCACAGTGGGACCCAACGTGAGGCCCCACGCAGCCAGAGACGAGGACCTGCAGGCGGAGGAGTTCATGGCCACGTCCAGGGAGCAGGCAGTGAACAGACGGCGGCTGGAGGCTCTCCAGAGGCAGGCCGCAGCAGGTCAGGCCAGATGGCTACCCGGCCTGAATTTGACGATGGGGTCTCCCACACACAAAGCCAGAGACGATCATGTTGCTTTTCAGCAACTTCTTATTCTTCAACATAAACTCACAAAAGTCAAACTTAACTTTCCAGCACTTTCTGCTCGGTGTCTTTCCCATGTGCTCCCCCTGTGTCAGCTCACACTCTGCCGACCAGAGAAACCGTTAATCAAAGGTGTTGAGAGGCAAAAAAACAAAATCCTTGCAAAGCTGCTGAGGTCCACACATTTGGAAACGTGTAATTTAAAGGAATGAAGTGAGCTCAAAGTGTGTTTATGATGTAGAATCTATTTCTGACTCTGTGCTCAGGCTCGACCCAAAGGTGAAGGCCTGACCCCGTATCAGGGAAAGAAGAGGTGCTTCGGGGAATACAAATGCCCTAAATGCAAGAGGAAGTGGATGAGCGGGAACTCCTGGGCCAACATGGGGCAAGAGTGCATCAAGTGCCACATCAACGTCTACCCTCATAAACAGGTAACAGCACATCCAAATGACAGACTGGTGAATGGTACCGTTCAGTCGTGTTTTTGTTATCTGGTACTAATAATGTGATTTTCCTTTTGCTTGTCTTTTTAATTAATTTTAAATAACAGCATATCTTAGAAGCATCCTGATCTCAGTTAAGTTTCAGTGGCTCAGGAAAAAGTGAGATGCACTGGCCAAGGTTTTCCAATGAATTTCAACCAGTTATTATCGAATGCATCAGTGATCATCAAACTCTCATAGGAACTTGTCATTTGCAGCCAAATGTACTGGAGATGATAAATATCAGCTCCTTTAATTAGATCCAGCAAACTTTTAACCTCTTAAACTTTGGATGTAGCTCTGTAGATATTTCAATGCAATTAAAACAAAAGATTATTGTAAACGATTCCAACATAATTAAATTAATAACCACATTAATTTAAGTGTGGTAGAAATTGGAATTTAGAGAATGGTGCCGCTATGAGGTTCTTGTGTTTTCTAGATCGTGTCTGTTGTATCTACTGCAACCATCAGACATATCGACTCCCCCAGTGAAAGAGCAGCTATAAAAACACACTTTTTTGCTTTTCAAATCTATTTTTTTTTTTACAGATTTTTAATATACTGAATTAAAAAAAACAATAAGATAACAGATAAATGTTTTCCCCAGCGACCTCTGGAGAAACCGGACGGGCTGGACGTGTCGGACCAGAGCAAAGAGCATCCCCAGCACCTGTGTGAAAAATGCAAAGTCCTTGGCTACTACTGCCGCCGTGTGCAATAACTCTCTCTGCTCGACTTCCCTGGTTTGGTCCACAAAGGGACGATTCTACTTTAAATTACTAAAACCACAAGGTAATATACTTTATCGTACTTCAGCTCTAACGGTTTATTCTCTGACACTGGGACTCTCGCTGTGAGAGGCTCGTCGCGATGGAAGCCTTCTGCAGTATCTCTCAGCGGAGACGAGTACAATATGTGAATATTCATTTGAAGTCGGAACTATGAAGCCAGAATCTTACCTTAACTGTGAATTCAGAAACTTTAGCTCAGCGTCTGACTTCACTCGTGTTGGAGCTAAAGTCCGGAGTGAAGTTTCCAAGTGAAGACTCTTTTCCAAATGTTTGTATATTCCAGCAATAACTTAAAATGATGTTTTCTGTATAAAATATGCAACAAGTCTTTACTCAGAGGGATATGCAGTATTAATGTGTGTCTGTATTTTCAGTACTGGAGGGTACATAATTATTGGGAGATATTTTAAGCCATTATTTTTGTTTCTTATTACACTTAAAGAAGGAATATATCAGCCAACTAACATTTATTCTTTATATACTATGTGACTACAGTTAAAACTCCTTTTGGGTCATTTTATTCCAAAGTTGTTAACAAATGCAATATTTCAGGAACAACGTATTTCCTGACAAAAAGAATAAATTACAGCACATTTATATTTTGGCACCCGGTGCTAACAGTGACTCAGCAAAGTTTTAAAAAGGTCATAGTTTGTAATGTCTCGTATGTAACACGAGACGAAAAAGAGGAATAAAATCTGTATGTGCCAAAGATCATGAGGGATTAAGTGGAAGGTTCCGTGTGCATGTTGCTTCAGAGGGTTTTTATATTTCAAATTAACGATAATTAAATGGAAAAGAACCATCAGTTGATTATAACTGTTTTGGGATGTGACACGCCGTTTAATGTGCCTTGATGTGAGTAACCCATGAGATGGAGCTCTTCAAATGTTTTTGTATTAAAATGCATTTAAACATGTCGACGTTGTGTTTTTGTTTTCCTGCTGTTCTGCTAAATGATCAGTTCTGTCTCCTTGAACGAGAAAAGATCCCAAGTCAGAATTTAAACCATCCATGTTGTTTGGGAGCTGAGAGATTATGTGAATAACATTAACAACAAATCGAGATGGAACATGCTCTGATCTTCTTATAACATATTTAAAATAATATACATACACACCCACGTTCTCATGACTAACAGAACGTAGTGTGCTTTCCTGTGTTCTTAAGTCTATATATGCTTATGTATACATAGAAGTATACACATATAATACATATTGACACACACTTACACATACACATAAATATAAATATCTATATTTAACGAGTAACAGAACACTTTCCTGTGCGGTTGCAATCTGACCCCTCAAGACCTTCATTTTCAGGACAGACCTCAGCAGATTCAAACTTAGTGGAATAAGATCACGAGTCGACTGAAGCTGATGAGAAACGCAGGAGGAAGAAGAAAAAATAAAAAGACTAAACACTGATCTCATTCTACAGCTGCTGATATAAAACATTCGCCCTTCACCCAATAAACGGGCACAGCTTTCATTCATAAACTCAGCCAAGTGTCAAGTTTTTCCTGTGGGTGTTTTTCTGATGTTAAAACATCTGGTTCACGCTGTGTCCAAACAGATGCAGAGAACAAGCTCACACATTAAGAAATAATTTGTTCTTTTATTTTTTTTGTTGCAAACAAATGGCTTTTTTCCGATAGTTAATTAATGAAAAGCTTCCTCTCGATAAACAGCAGATCCGTGCATTCTTTAATACAAGTTCACATTTCATAGCGAGACGCAGTTTAGTGCATCCGTTGTTACAGAGTTAAATCTAAACTCTGAGATCATCTGGTATCGGCAAAGAGGAGCAGCACCATGAGCCACGACTGGGCCCGTTTCACTCGGACACTCACATTGAAATGACAGGAGATGAGACTGGGGCTTGGGGGGGGGGGGGGGGCATGTCCGCCGCTCACCCGTCGTCTACTTGAGCTCCCCGCAGTCTGTGATAGTGATCTTCTTGGAGGTTCGCCCATTCCGTGAACCGAGAGACTCCATTTTCCTGACCACGTCCAGTCCCTCCTTCACGCTGCCAAACACAACATGCATGCCGTCCAGCCTGAATGAAGAAACAGCGAAGTTTATTATCACGGCCCCGTGCAGCGAGACCATCCGCCATGCACCCAGCCGGGTTGGAGCTCCGGCCGGTGAGTCCACGATTTCTGCGACTGTGGTGCTATTTTTAGGTGTTATTAAAAATCTGCTCTTTTTTCTGCTCTCATATTAAAAACAGGAGAATTCACTGGAGCCACCAAGAAAGCGAGAAAACCTCAAAAACAGCATTTTACCAATAAGTGGACTCTATTATAAAAAACATTAAAATAACAAGCATTCTAAAAGTAGCAGATGTTGAAGTCCTGTTGGGAATAGAGCTCTGGGACCCTTTAATACTTTTACTCTATCACTTATCATTCTCTTCATAAGCATGTGAGTGTTAGTGTGGAGCCTCTGACATGAACCACGGTTACTTGCTGATACATGTAAAAGCCTCTGGCAGCGGATTGAAGTGCTTTTCTTTTCAGATCCCTGTTACTCAACCTTAAATATATGAAAAGTGCATCAGGGTAGCTATTATCTTTTTCCATGTGGTCTGAGACTCAGTCTGCGAGCGGCACGCTGCCACCACCAAGAAAATCACAGGAATTCCTCCTTGTTCACTCAAATCCTTGAGCTTCCTCAGTATTGTGGTTCTGTTCGTGATGTTTTGTGTTTCTGTGTAAATCCTACAAGTGATTTAATGTGTGAATCTGCCAGAAGCAACAATGTAGGTTGTGATTTTAATCTGCCTAGGCCTCCACATGTGTTGTGCACGTTTTGGAGGAACAGACCCTCAGAAATGTGAGAAAATTGTCATTTGATAAAAGTGGCACAGAGTTAAAAAGTAGAATTATAATTTAACAACAATGTTGTGTATTTTAAGTTGAGTATTATTGTCACTGACACAGTTTTGTGAAGACAGTGACACACAGATGAATTTAAACACTGTATGAGGACAAGAAGAAAAGTGATTCTCAACTCTAGATGAACCATTTCCCTTTGTCAGTGATGAGAGCTGCTTCAAAATGGATGTTATTGAGTGAGAGAAAGTCTTATTTAGAGAAATTGGCTTCATGCTTCACGTGCTGCAGCTCAGTGGAAGTGAAATAACAGAGAAAACATTCTTCATGTTCCTTGCGAGTCATTTGCAGTTAAAGTGAGAAAGCACGTAAAAAAATAATCATATGGTGAGAGATGTGGCACCAACCTGATGATACTGGTGGCTGGGGACTTGAAGAGTCTGAGAGCCAGTGAACTATAATACACTTCATCCCACTCTATAATCTTTGAGTATTTGTCGGTACGCACCATTCGGTCTTAGCGGTGCAGATGAAGAACTGGGATCCGTTGGTGTTGGGTCCAGCGTTGGCCATGGACAAGATCCCTGCAAGGCCACAGATTCACAAGAGAAGTGATTTTTAACTTTTAGTAAATTGCAAGGATCAACTTTGGGAAACATCTGTTATCATTTTAACCACATTGTTCACTATTGAGGTGTTACTTTTACTCTATTTACACAATGCTGCCACCTGCTGGTAGGAGTGAGTAGGAGGCAACATGGGGAAAGTACAACGGATCATTCATGCAATACGATAAAGTGCTGTAAATACTTACATGATGCTTTAATACTTCTAGTACAACAACATATCCAAAGAATGAAGTTTTCTATTAGCTGCCATGTTTTTATCCATGGTTCAAATGTTCACCAGACTGGTTTTAAACCCTGCACAGTGAAGGAAGGAATCACACTGTGCTGTGCCCTGCCCTGTCCCCAGGGCCCTGACAACCTTTAATTTATACCTGTCTGAAGCTGCCTCGGCTTGAATGTAAGGTTCACGTTTGGAAAATACATTGTGTGATAATAACCTCCCAGTTTGGTTCTGTTAAATTCTCCAGACCCTGTAGGACAAATGATCCAATTCCCAGACTGTCCGCATCTGGAAAACACCTCTTTCAAATAATCATCTTCTCCTGAAAAATCCACAAGTAGCGGAAATGCTGGAATAAACCGACCAGGCTGCTTCTCCTTCTCCCAGTCAGAGAGTACACAGAAAGAATCAGTGGGATGTAGATTTATCACCTGCTTCAGTGTGCTTCAGTTTGAAGTTCTCATCGGGAAACTTCCGCCCGTAGATAGATTTCCCTCCAGTTCCATTGTGGTTTGTGAAGTCGCCGCCCTGGAAACACACAACTGGAATTAAAGGCTGGACAATTTAAAAAGGACACACAGGAAAGAGAGAGAGAGAGAGAGAGAGAAGCCTACCTGGCACATGAACTGAGGAATCACCCTGTGGAAGATCGACCCCTTGTAACCGAACCCCTGCTCCCCCGTGCACAGCGCCCGGAAGTTCTCTACGACAGGAGAGTGTGTGTCAGATTGAATCCACACAGGTGAGTGAACACACAACACCACTGGCCCGTTTGCTTTGCAATCTGAAGATAGTTTAATGGAGTTTGGTTTTGGCTGCCACACGATAAATCTGAGAAACAGCTGGTAAAGGTTACACACGTGGTCATGTACCCACACTTCTGCACAAGTTTAGTTAATAATCATAACTAACAGTACATTAACATCTGAGCATGAGCTGCAGGGACAGTATTGACATGAGCACTAACAATCATCTTAGATAGATAAATAGATATATGCACAGTTAGATTAATGCACAGAAAGATATCATTGCATACTATTACTATTGAAGTACTGTATACTACTACATTTAAAATAGGACTTAAAAATATAAACTGTCTCGTGCAGATAAGAAATCAAACTGTTTCCGTTAGATTTACTCACCTGCGGTTTTGGGCACAACATCGGCCTTGAGCTGCAGAGTGAAATGAATAAACGGTGAATGAATGATGAATGAGTGGAGACACAGAGAGAAGGAGAAGTCACAAACAGACCAGAGGTCACCAGTAGCTCTGCGGGTGTTTAACTGGTCCACTCACCTCCATGGTGACTCTGCCCAGCGGCTCGTTGTCCGCGGAGATGTCGAAGTACACCGTGGGGTTGGCGTTGGCGGCCGCGGGCCCGCTGCTGCACAGGCGGGCGGCGGTGAAGGCCAGAGAACAGAACTTGACTCTGCGGGACAGAAGCATCGTGATGGCGAGCGGATCACCGGTCAGCTGCTGCGGCAAGGACGAGGCTCACATGCAGGGAACCAGGAAGTGTTTCCTTACACAACCGGAACAACGTCTTCTCCACATCTCGCGAGAGTTCACACAAAGTAGCTCAAGAATAGCATATTTGCGTTTATGTGTGTGTATATCATAGGTGTATATACATAGATATATGAGTAAATATTTAAAAATAAAATAAAAAAATACCGTTATAAATTAGAATATCAACTACATCCGGTTTCCGGGACAAACAAACCTCCATTAATCCGCGTAGAAGTCAGAGGAATAAATCGCTTCAGAACTTCCTTGAGAATCTGCACATTTTTGTCGTTTTCTTCCGTATTTATGCAATTTGCAGATATTTACCAGTACATTTAATAGTTAAACACAAAGCGGAAGTAACAATAAAGACTTTGGCTTTCTTATTTTGCTTTCACAAATAACTCTGGGCTAGAGTAACGGGATTCAAATTGTAGTCATGTATTAGTCACAAAGCGCAGATCACTTCCTGTATTCCTTATCTAGTCAGCCAATCAAGTGAGAACATTGTAATACATCAAATCAGAATCAGGTTTTATTGACCAAGTAAGTTTGCACAAACAAGGTATTTGACTTGGTAAAGTGGCTCTCAGTGTGCTTACACAGAATACACATCACAACACAAAACAACACAAACAGTGCAACGATGCAACGGTCTAAGAAAATAAAGTATATACAAGGAGGAATGACTATCTACAGGAGCTGTGAATTGTAACACAACAATAGTACAAAGAAGTGGAGAGTCCAAGAAGTTTAGGGATAAATATTAAACGGTATGAGTATGTTATAAATCCTGCTGAAACACGCCGGGAACATGTTGTACATAACATTGTGAACTTAATTTACACTAAAAGGACATTATAATAAATAAGGGGACATATATAACAGTGGCAACAATTCATATAATTTGAATATAGATGTAGAACTACACAAAATGTAAACAGTAAAAAGTATTATCAGCATATGATTTAACTGAGAAGTGGTTTGATAATAATTATCATCAGTGTCTTTTAAAAGCGTAAAATTCATAATTTTTAATATTCAAAGACAATATTTATATCATTGACCAACAACCTCCATCACCGGAGCTTTAAATTGTGATTGTGAATAAAAACAAAAATTAAATTAAAAAAATATATATAAATAAAGGAACATTTTAAAATTTACAAATAACAGAAAATAAATGAAAAGTAAATTTTCACCACTTTCTAATTTTGGTTAGAATTTAAGCATGTTAAAGCCCTCAAAAAGCCAATTCATTTGCCAGAAAAATTATAATAATATCCTTACAGTTTTTTACTGTCTGTCAGTGCCTGTCAGAGCTCGGGCCCTAATAAAATAATTTGGGGGTAACTTTGACCATGGTTTGATCTTTATACGATTCATAGGAGTTGAATTCAGAAAGGATGTGATTACTCAAATAACCAGTCGTTACATCTGTGCTGAGCAGAAAAGCATCAGGACATATTGAACTCTGAGGCAGATGAACAGCAGCTGAGGAACATGTCAGGTTTCAGTCCGGCTGCCAGACGACAGCAGAAATCTGAGGCTGCAGAGGTCACTGGAGAGTGGAGCTCTGAAACACACAGGCTGCTCTGGTGAATCTGGAGTTTTCGCTGAGGCTCACAGATGGCCTGGGTCAGGATCTGGCATCGACAGGATGAATCCACGGACCCGGCCTCCCTTGTGTCAGCAGTCCAGGCTGTCGGTGGCAGTGTAAAGGGTGGGGATTGTTTTCTTGGCTCACTTTGGGCCCTTTGATTCAAATCTGTTGTCGTCTAAACGCCACAGTTTTGGCCACGTGCATCCTTCCATGGCCACAGTTTACCATCTTCTAATGGCTACTTCCAGTGTACTAACGCACCATGTCACAGAATCAGGAACATGACAATGACCTCAGGGACCTCGAAATGGGGCAAAATCCCAAAGGAACGATTCCAGCATTATGGAATCCACAGAGAAAGGAGCCTCTATCCAGTGTGAGTGTGGTGCTAAATTAAATAAATAAAATAAAAAGTGCTGGATGAGTGACCATTATTGATACAGTCTTTCCCCAGGACCTTAATCCAAACGTACATTTTTCTGGACCGTGGGAGGAGGCTGGAGTATACAGAGAAAAATCAAGAAAATCACTTTACCACTGTGTCACCCCTCAACTATTTCATTTAACCTACATTTACCAAGGAAGATCCTGTTGAGATGGAGAATCTCTTTTTCAAGTAAAGGTAAATATATAAAGTTGAAGACAACATTTTAGATTGAAAGTTAAATGTTTAACAATGATGATATTTTCCCAGGAGGATGCTGGGATCACTAAACCAAGTCCCATTGCAGTCTGGAACAAAACACAAGACGATTCTTCTGATTTCCTTTCCACTCATCTAATTTCTCATTTCCTCTGACAGATCTCATCCCGACTGCTCAACCTAATTCCTAAGAGCAGGTCTACAACCCTCATCTCCCTTATTCTGTTGTTAATGAACGTCCCCACATAAGGCCGAGCTGCCTTTAAGCTCTGTTAATCAAAATGTGAATGAAATTTGACGACGGTAATTTACACCTTCTGCTCGGAGTTAGAGGCAATTCACACGCTGCCTGTGGGGAGCTGTGGACGGGCCCAGTGCAAGGAGCACAAAAGAAAAAGACCACAGTGACGTTCAGGTATCATCTGAATACATATTTATTAGATAAATATTAGGTTGTCACATCATCTAACTACATACAGTTCTGCAAGACTAAAAATCACAATTAGTTCCTTTATTTTCTGACCAGTTTAGAATATGAAATGATTGTACATACAATGTACAAACAGAGACAATGGCCACGTGGCATGAATCACCTTCAGTTGGATCATTTCTCCAGCTGTTCATGATATCAAAAAATTGTACAAACTATGGATTTGGTTACAATCTTCTGGACCCCCCTCCCCCACACACCACCTCTCCTCCCCCACTGAGCGTTTTGTCTTTGTAACAGCGTTTTTTTTCGTAGTTTTTTTCAGCTTTAGTACTCAGAGTACGCAGGTGATAAGACTAGAACACGTAGGCTAAAGATAAAAACAAAAACAAACATAGCTGTCGCGGTTCCCCGAACAAAAAAAAGGGTGAAAGTATATTACAGAGAGGGAACGAAATGTTGAGATAACCCACAGACACTAGCTAGCACGTTTTTCATATTCAGCCACTTCCAGTAGAGGGGGTTGCAAGCTTTTTATTATTCTGAAGAAACAATGCACATTCCCAGGGAAAATGAATACATTTCTGTTCACATGTCTCTATAGTCATTTACATATATACAGGCATTCTCGGGACGTTTGACTCAGCCTCGGCCTCAACATCCCTCCTCTCTGTAATTTTTTGTGTTTTCTTCTGTTTTCGAAACAACGTCCCCCAGAAAATGGCCCTTTATTGTGATTGTGCAACTACAGACTCGGGCTGCTGCCTAATACACCGAACTGGCTCGCTCGAGACAAAACCATGGCTTCCGTGGGATGGATGGAGAGTTTCAATTCAGAAAAAAATTTAAACGCAGCAATGAATTGTTACAAGACTTTTGATTTGACGTCTGCTTGCGACTCAACAAACAAACAATATTCTCTTAAAATGACATTTAAAACCATGTTTAGACAAAAACCAGGGCAGTTGAATCAGCGCGATGCTACAGTTGAAAGAAATTGGATTTCTAGCCTTACAGATTAATATGAAAACCAGTACAAAATAATTTACCCAAAAAAATGTATATGGTCTCATGCTTTTTAAAAAGCCACATTTTTCTATAACAAAAATATAAACAATATGATGAATTTCTTTAAAATATGGTTGTGATATATCTTTAAAATACCACTGTGTATCGACAATTAGCAACAATTATCATATTCACATAGCTCACTAATTACACTGAAAGCCAGATGACACCACGTCCTCTGAAACCACTGCTGCGCCGTATCACTGATGTCAACATCAAAGTTCATGAGGATTTTTTCAAATTAAAACACATCAGAGCGTGGAAGAACAATATTGCTTCAAAACAGAGGTTGAGGTGTGAGAACTGAAAGTGACGCGACACGATGACCCTGGGCTGACGCCGGGGGGGGGGGGGGGGGGAGTGGGAGGGAAAGTGACAAGAAAGCACAACGACCCGCAGGATATAGCTTATGAGACGTTTGGACTAGCCTCCCCCCCGACGGCGAGGAGGCGAGACAGCTGACGTATGCTGGTTACAAACAAAAGTCAGTGGTCCGGTGGGAGTCTGGGGAGCACTATGTGGTTACGTTGGACGACTAATGATCAAAAGGACAAATATTATCGAGATGATACAAAAATATTCACAATGATATTTACAGTACAATAGCATTTCTTAAAAAATAATACATTTGCATACTGGACAGCACTCTTCTCAGAAAGTGAAAATGAAAACAAACGTGGCGAAAAGGTCTGCGCCAATACTGCCTCTAAAAAACACTTCTTCAACAGCAGTGATGGATAAAACTGTATTTGTCCTCTCCTATATCTTTGAAATCAACATTACCTCCCATCACACACACACACACACACACTCTCTCTCTCTCTCTCACACACACATACAGACACACACACACATCGCAGACCTGCACAGGACCGAGCAAACACAAACGTCTCCATTCTCATCCCTCCAACTTTGGTGATGTTGAAGCAGTTTCCCAAAAGATTTGTGGATAGTTTTAATTATGCAGCAACAAAAAACAAGGAAAAAACAAACAAAAAAAATACATATAATACAGAATATCCGGCAAATACATGATAAATGTATCGCTGACATCAGCATTATCCCTTCAGTGTTAGTGTTAAATAAATCATACTAAATCTGACAGAAATCAAAAAACAAACGTACAAACAAAAGAGTTGTGGAAACAGCAACTGATAAAAACCACACTATCTTTTTTTCTTTTTTTTTTAAAAACCACTTGGAACAGCACTAGACAAGGGCTTGGCACACATGCACTTTTGTAGAATACTTAAACAGCACATCATTTAACAGGGAAAGAGATGCAACTTTGCAAAAAACGCTGACCCGAGCAACACTGGGGCTCATGCAGAGCAAAGGGCATGGAAGGAGATAGAACAGGAAGCAGTAGACGCAGCAGGATCGTCACAGGAACCCCAACCTCTCACGTTGTACCTTTCATTTCCATTAAAAATCACTTCCCCGCACAGGAGGATGATGACTATACAACATGTAGAAGGATGTGTATGCTGATATAAACTTTGATTCTCTTCTTGTCATTGAGGCCAAACTCTTCTCCGTTCCAGTTGTTAACCCTCAAAGTGTGGATATATCTCTTTTTGACAAAAATATGTATGTATTACAATTTGTAGACAAAGTGGAAGCCGATCGTTCTTAAAATCTTTTTTTAAATGTTGACAGAAGAGCAAAATGTTTATTTTTAGAAAAACAGACAAATTTACACAGATCCAACTGATCTTTTTTTCTTCTTTTTGTACAGACTGATAATTGTGTTTCTTTTTTTGCATTGCCAAAATCTCTTGTGCTTTTAAATGATGTGTGGCGGACGAACCAGTGCGACTAAGGAGACCAGTCGGGGGGGAATGGAGCTGTGACACCAGGAAGCTGTGGCCTCTCCCATTGGAATAACAACATGGACAGAACGCACACTGGCCAGATAGGGCAGGTTTTTTTTCTTCTGTTCTTTTTCCGGGTTTTTTCCTTTCAGTTAATTCGTTTTTCTTCTCAAAAGGAAACAAAACATGGATAAAAAAATGCTACAGCACGTTTCTAATGTGCACACATACAACCTGTGTGTGGCGTTAAAAAAATCAACTTGAGTAGAGCTGCACAGTTCAGGAGGTGTCGCCGCGGGGTGAGCATCCCGCTGAGTCTTTGAGCTCGAGCCTCTTTCAGTCAAATCTGCGCTGGCGAATGAAAACTGTACAAGAGGAAGAAGAGAAAGGGAGTGCATCTTTGTGTTTATCAAGTACTGAGCGACCGGCCCCGGGCTCCCAGGGAAACTGCAGGACGGTCAGAAGAGTTTCTGTGTGTCTGAATCGCCTCAGTTGTTCTCGAAGAGCGACAGAAGGTCGTCGTTGCTATTGCTGGGCAGATCCGGGGGATCCAGGTACGACAACAGCTCGTCTGGGTTCGCGAGTTCTGGGAGGAGCTGTGGAGAAGAAGAGCAAAACTTTTGAGTTTCAAGAGAACAAAGGTTAATGAAGATTTTGGCTTTTAAAATATCTGCAGTTCGTCAGGACTCACGTCTAAAGATGGCTCGGGCATGTCCGACCCAGACTGGCTGTCCAAACTGCTGGAGGGGTTGAAGGTCAGGTCGGGGTGGGGATGGTTGTTGGGGCCGGGCTGCTGCTGCTGCTGCTGCTGTTGTTGTTGTTGTTGCTGTTGTTGCTGTTGCTGTTGTTGCTGCTGTTGCTGCTGTTGCTGCTGTTGTTGTTGCTGTTGTTGTTGCTGTTGTTGTTGTTGGTGTTGGTGTTGCTGCTGCTGCTGAGAAGGCGGACCTAGTCGCGAGGGCAGGGGAGGACCGCTGTGGTGTAGGTGCTGCCCTGATTGGCTGCCAGGGTGTGGAGACGAATGTAAGCTCTGCTGCAGTGGACCATGCGATTGGTCATTGCCGGCAGAGTGAGGTAACTGCAGAGAGAGGGGGGGGGGAAATATTCAGACCAGGGTTCTTTTGATTGTTGATTAATCTATCAGCCATTTTTAAAATGAATCATTATGTCTAATAACTATGAAAATAAGTGAGAAAATCCCCATCGCAACATTCAAAACAGATTCCAAACTGTTTGACAACGAGAATATTACAACTTTATTCTTACAAAATTGGTCCTAATACTTAGTTTTTAAGAAATACTTCAATATGTTAGGCTAGCACTCTGTTACCTCTGCAAAAACAGCTAAGGGAAATATGAATAAGGCAGAACTGACCGAGTCTGGCATGTTGTGGGAGAGTGGCTTGTCCTGGGTCATCATGCTGTTGGGCATGTCAGGCGGGTGAGACAGCTGCGGACCGTGCATGAAGTCATTCATCGACGAACCACCGGGGGCGCCGTGAGGGAAGTCAAAGCTCCCGTGGTAACTGTTACCTAGCATATCAAAATAAAGAACATTTAAAACCTGTGTACACTTTGTATAGTTTTGAGTCTAGTCAAAGATGCGTTGTGTATTTGATCTGTTTAGTACCTTGGCCTCCATATTCGCTGTTGTTGCCCCCCTGCTGAGGGTACGGCGAGGGTCCGGGGCCGAGCTGCGCAATCATCTCCATCACATTGGGCATGATCATCTGACTGGGACTCATCATCTTGAACCTCTTGGCCAGTGGTCCGTCCGGATCCTCCTTGATGTGGATGTCAGATTTGATCGCCACCGGCCGCCAACTACACGTCGGGTCAATGGTCACCTCCTCAAACTCCGAGCTGGTGAAATACAGATGAAGACAAATGGTTAAGACACAAGAAGTATAATTCTAATAAAAAAAAGATTCTCGTCTTAACTTACTTTTGTATCGCATTCAAGATTCCCCACATGTACTGGTCCACTTCAAGTCCTTCTAGCAACGCCGTTTTACTGAGGAGAGAAGAGCGACAGGGCTTAAAATGCTACAAGAAATAGTTACGTGAGTTAGAATGAAAAACTATAAACAGCAAACACTGCCAGGAATATAAATTGGATAAACTTACTTGCATACAGGACATCGCCATGTCCCCCGCTCACAGTTTAGTTGTAAATATGATTCCAAATCAAAACACTGAAAGAACAGATAAGACAGAACAGTCATTTTTTTAATAATCCATATTAAAAATAGTGCTCCCTATAGGCATCGGCTTGTGTACGAGTGTGTTAGCTCACCTGAACGTGTTTGCAGTCGTGGCCTCTCGCTGGAAGTTGTATTCGCCGGAAGGTGATCGGACATTTGAGGGAAACCTTGATGGCCGTCTGCTCGACGCCGTCCTCCCCGTTGAGCGGGGCATTGCCCGATGATGCTGCTACACTACTGAAGTTCCTCTTAACTGAAAAGCAGGAGGAGAGAAATGTGTGTGAGCGGGAACTCTGAGAATGATCAGGACTTTAGGGAGTAACATGCCACTGCGTCCGGGTGTGAATACCTTTGGTGATGCAGTGCTCTGCAGGCAGGAGCCTCTTCTTCAGTAAGCCCTGGAGGACAGAGCGGACCGAGGGCCTGTGGACCAGCTGCAGCACAAACAAGTGCGACTGTGGAAGGAGACATCACTGTTACTATTACAAACAACAACTTGAGGCGTGTGAGTTGTGCATCAGAATTTGTAGAAACCTCTTCGTATTGGTTGATGTGTGTACTCACACAGCAGCAGGCGGTGACTGTGATCTGGATCGTGTTCCTCCCCGGATGGCATACGTGTTTCAAGTGCAGGGGTTTGTGGGAGGTCTTATTGTCGCCCCTCTCGATGGTGAGCGGTGTGGCGTTGACGCTGACCTGGACCGACGCCGGCCAGTTGGTGTTCATTTGACGGTCTTCGTGATGATAGCACTTGAACTGCAGCTCCAGGTCGGATCTGGAGAAAAGGATCAAATGAAAAATGTTAATCACTAAGTGGTGTCAGTGTAAGTCTGTGGCACATAAAGGAAAACAGCAGCAATCCTGTCAGGATTTTCTCCAAGTCTTGAATAGACAAATCTTCTGGCACTGTGGAAAAGTCCACTGCTATATGCTAATATACTAACATATTCCCAATATATTCATATGGTTGATTTTAACAATAACAGTATTATATGAAAACAGTATGGACCCTTCTATAGTGCCCTGTGAGATTACAGGGGATATTACTTATATGGCTTTTTGTACAAATGATTCCTAAATTTGACTGAAAACTAATGTTTGGATTCCAGGGAAAAGCTCCTACAATTTCTAGCTGAGCCACTTCTTTACAATGATAAACCTCAAAAGTAACAAGATAAATACAAAGGAGGCCACTGGAATAGGGACAAAGAAAATTACTGTTTTATGAAGCTCTCACAGGTGGTAGATTTTCAAAAAATAAACTTCATGTTGATTCAGTGGTTCTTGTTTTACCTCCACATGAGCGTCTGGGCTACGGAGGGCCGTAAGTGGAAGACGTGGTTGCTGACAGCCAGGTTGTGCTCTAGCCTGAAAGGCTCTAGGACGACACCATCTCGCACAGGGAACGTAAGGCGCAGCTCCTCATTGTGGTTGGCTGTTTGGGAGGAGAACATTTTTTTCAGTGAATACTCACAAATCAGTAAACAATGTTATTCTAGATTCTAGTTTTTTTAGTTACTGACCTGGGGGTGGAGGGAGAGCGGTGATATTTGGTTTGATGTCAGGAGGGAAGGGGGGCTTCACATCCTGGTTTGGCGACAGGTACGGAGGGATGTTACTTCCTGGGGTCATCGGAGGGGTGGGGTTGCCTGGCACTGGAGAGTGAGGGTAGTTACCCACCGGTCTGGGCGGCTATAGAGAACACAATCGATTAGTAAATCAAACTTTAACACAACCAAGAGTAGAATAATGTGATCAAACTAAACTGGTATAGAACTGGACTTACCCCGTTCACATTCCCCTGGCTGTACTGATAACCACTCCCAGAGAAGTTATTTGTTTGGCCATTAAACGGTGGCTCCTGCTGCAATTTCATAAAACAAAATCATCACATTATTTTCTTGCCCAAATCAACCATAATTATTATTACCATACTGCTGCTAAGACCATGCTAAACAACCACAGGTAAAAATCCTACTGCACCTTATAGTACTGGCCCATGGCACCGCTGGGTGGTGGGTATTGGCCCTGAAGTTGCTGCCCTGGCATCCTTTGGCCGGGGTAGTTGGGGGACGGCAGCGGCCTGGAGGCGTTGGGTGGGGGGTATTGCCCCTGCTGGCTAGGGAACTGGCCGTTTGGTCCATACTGCTGTCCTCCATAGCTTGGCTGTGCATGCAGAGGTGACAAACATATTCAACATGCAGCAAAGGAGCTAAATCTTATACGTGGAAATGTTGAATTCATGTCCACTCACCTCCCCTGGGTACGGTCTTTTCATGCCCTGCATACCCATGGTCTGAGGCCGAGGTCCTGCATAACCTTGCTGGGGCATCCTTTGGCCGTGGGCCACGAAAGGTCCCACGCCTTGAACCCTGGGCTGGTTCATTCCCATGGGGGGCCCACTCATGTTGGATCCACTCATGCCTGTGCCCATGTTCCCAGGGAGGGACGGAGGACCACGGGGTCCTGGCTGGTTCATGAACTGGCTGTTGTACGCCTGGTTTGGTCCCATCTGGAACGAGGAACTCATCTGGAAGACAAGATTGATTCAATTAACCATCACTGAGCCAAAAACAAAAAACACAAAACGAGCAAAGACAAACGTGTTCAAAACATTTGAGCTTGTTCGCTCTTGTTTTAGTTAAATATGTTATTTGGCTTCATTACTACTTGAGCGTATTATTCAGCCCTCACATTGATTTAACCTTGTTCAACAATGAGCCTGAATCCACTTCTCTCAGCTCCCTACTTTAGTGCTATTGCTATTATTGAAAGGATGGTTAATAAAATAGTAAAAAATCAATGTGTGAAAAACAGACTCCTTATTAACGTGTGACGTGCACACAGATGCAGTTAGATACAGACACTATCACACAGTTGTGTTGTCAGTTTTCTTACCGGCCCATATTGGTTCATGTCCTTGTTCTGGGTTTCCTGCATGGCAGCTACAGTAGCCGTTGCGGTGGCTGTTGCGGTGGCGGCGGCTGCAGCGACTGCAGCGGCGGCGGCTGCAGCGGCCGGCTGGGTGAAGTCTGATTGAGGACGGGAGTGTTGAGGCATGCCCATTCCACCAGGTCCAGCATTGGGCCCTCCAGGGTAACTATGTAAAGAGGCAACAATTGTAATTACCTCTTTGGAATGTATTTTATTCATAGAATTATCTAACTATAATCCAATGTCCACTTACTTTCCACTGAAGCCTCCTCCTCCCGGGTAGTTGGGTCGTCCATACATGCCCTGCTGCATGTAGCCCTGGTTGGAGTTGCCTTTGTTGGGGAACTGCTGCTGAGGACCAGGGAACTGAGGTGAGTTCATCCCCTGGTTGTTACCAGACATCCCCGAGCCCATAGGGTTGCCCCCAGGGTTCATTGGATTGTTGTTGCCGGCCATGGGATTCCCCAACACCTGTTGGACACAGAGACATGATGAGCAAGAGTCACCAGGAGATGATATATCCTCCTGGCAAATATAAAAACTCCTTTAATTCAGAATGAGTGGAAAATGGTTTACAGCAGCTAAAACCACAGAGTTGTGGAAATCAAATGACACCACTGATATTTTTGTGTATGCATTGGGTTATATCAGTTTTGAGTTATATTAACTTTCCATTACTTAATCAAATATCCTGGGGAAAAACTAAAATGTGACCCTTATTCTACTGCCTCTGGGTGATGTCACTCTTCTGCAGCAACACTTTAAAACTAAAGAAATACAATTCTGTGACACACAGTCCACTCAGATGCCCGTTGAGGCCCTCTTACAGGTGGTGGTGGGGGGGGGGTCTCACCTGGCTCTGCGAGGTGTTGGTCACGCCCCAGACGGTGGTCACCACAGACAGCGACCCTGGAGGCTGATTGGTGTTCTGCTGCCAGGGAACGGAGTCGTAGGGAAAAGACCCATCTCTGCAGGGGACAGAGAAGAAACGTGTCATGTAGGCAAAACAAAATGTGACCTGTGCCAGTGAACCAATATTTGTGCAGCACAGCGGTAGTAAGGACATGTGCATTTCCTGGATGATATGGAAAGACATAAGGATTATAAAATGAAAGCATGTGCTTCGTACACTGTGTTGTAATTATTGACAACACATACTCGGGGTCTGGGAGGATCTGTTTGTCCCCCACTGACTGAGCTACAAGCAGTTAGTCTGGCCACTGATCCATGAGGAACACTGAGCTTCATGTGGAGAGCGAGGGCTTTCCCCGAGGGCCCAGTCTGTCTGTTCACACACCCAACACGCACACAAACACACCTCGCACACATGCCAAAAAGTGCAGCAGTGTGAACACTGACCCGTGCGAGAGGCCGTGCTTCATGGAGCTCATGGGGGGCTGCATGGGCACTTTTCCCGGAGGCTCGTTCTGCCTGTTCTTCTGGTGACGGAGGAGGAGGAGGCGTCCGAGTTCCTCACACCACGAGGACAGGAGAGCTGGGGAGAGAGAAGAGGACGAGTCAATCAGTGCTGTCGGACTCCACAAGGATTGAGCTGCAGAGGAAACAACCCTCCTCTGCAAAGCACTGCACAAAGTGACAGTGTGAAAGCAGGAGGGAGGTGGAACTAAGGAACAGAAGCTTCTGAGGTAAACTGGAAATAAAATTCAAAAGCAAGGATTTGACTGACAAACTAGTGCATTAAAAAAAATAACTTTTCAAATGTAACAAGAGGTTTAACATATAACTTATACCCACACTATATGCATGTGTGGTTACTGTCAGTTTCATTATGAGTTAAGATAAGATAAAACATACTAATAGAAGTACTAGAATATAAGGTAATTCTATACATGTGTTATATAAAGCAATACAAATATTTATTGTTATGTTCATCACTGTTCAGTGACTGAATAAAGTCATGGTTATTAACTGGCAAATGATGGGATGATTCCCACTGGCAGAGTGAAATGAGAGACTGAGACAGTGACATGATACAATGAGGTAATGTCAAGTGCTAACAGCAGGAAAACATCCGTCAATGATTCAAACTGAAAAAAGAATGGAAAATGCACTTGATGCCTCTTTTATCTATTAAACAACAAATTCTTGCTCCATATGATTCTACTTATAAGAGTTAACTGATCAGAATATCGTATTTTGTGGTGTTTCCCTGTTGGATGCAATCGTTTTACTTTCACTCTCCAATTATTCTTCATAATATTAATCTGTCCAGTAATCGATCCATAAAAATTCTCTCCGCCCATTTTCGTCAGTGCACTTGGACGTATAGCAGCGACAACATTAACCGCTAAACAAGGAGTTTACTACAGTAAGCAGGAGTTTGCCCTGATAAACAACTTGTTCCCACCATGTAAAATAAAAAGTCGTCTATAACCTGTAAGATGCTTTGCCATAAAATTTAATTTATTTGCCAAGTGGAAAAACCTTTCGAGATTTCTATATGCAAACAAATCTTTATAGTATGGACAGTTTGGAAATAAAAAGCTGAATCCCCAAAGGAGGCCTCTTAATTCTGCAATATAAAAGATGAGCCTCAGACCAGCGTGCCACTGCAGCTGTCGGCCACTAGGGTTCACTCTGGGCCTGCAGATGAGCCCCAGCCCTTCCCTCCCTTCCACCCTCCCACCTCCCTCTCAGTCAGGTAGCTACCACAGACCAGCGTTTGATCGAATCAGATGCTTTTCATCTGCAGTGTATGTTTTTGTACTGTGCCAGCTACAAAAGACTCGGCTCTTCCTTTTCCTCTCCGCGTCCCCCCCCCTGCCTCCTTCCAGCCGCTCTCTGCGGCGTCAGAGGAGAAAGGGAATGTGGATTCAATCAAAGAGCAGGGGCAGCCACCTCCTCTTATGATTCACAGCACTTCTAGTCTGAGGGAGGGAGGGAGGGAGGGAGGGAGCGGGGTGAAACAGAGCGCCGGGTGATTTCAGCTGCAGTTTGTGCAAAAAAGCCACGTCAATATGACAGCAGACATTGCAGGCTGTCCTCGCAGGCAGATTCACCCACCCTGCTGCCACATGCAAGGACGGCCTGCCACCGCACATATTACACAGAGAGGGAGGGAGGGAGGGAGGGGGGGAGAGAGAGGGGGAGACAGGGAGTGAAAAAGGTTGAGTGAGTCAGTGAGAGAGGAGACATCAGGCTAATGGGGCTGATGGGAGGAAGGAACAAACAAAAGCTTCTGACTCCCATCACAAACATGGCAACCCAGAGATTTGACCACACATCACATAAGTGCCTGCAAACAGAGCAGGAGCCCACTGACACACACACACGCACACACTCACGTCAGGAAAAACACCACACTGGCTTACACAAACACAAACACACACACAGGCACACACACACAGTGGTAACATAAACAGGACGCGAGGTGTCCTCTGAGTGAGCCAAATTTCCGAGGACAAAACAGAAAATGTCTGCATGGGTACACAAACACACACCTTCCCCTCTCAGAGCATCGCACCCCAAAAGGCACCTCCTCTCTTTTCATTTGACTACTGAGCACACCAGCCTCGCTCTGTGTAAAGATGAGGGCTGGAATACAAAAGACATGTACAGATGGTGCCAGCAGTCTCCCTCTCCTCTCCCCTCTCCTCTCCCCTCTCCCTCCCACTCCTTTAAAAAGCAGCATGGGGCTCAGGCGCGGAGGCAGCTGGGTTTTTCCTCCTTCCCACCCGCTCATGCTCCCTCTCTTTTCCTCTCTTTTCTTTTTTTTCCTCTCCCCGCCGCCTCCTCTTCTTGGCAAGCAGGTGCCAGGAGACAGGCTGTGCTGCTGCTCCTTCGGAGGATTGATCTGACTTTACCACGGCTGTGCTTTTTGCTCGACAGAAGAGGCCTCTCAGGTGCTCCTCTCCTACAAAATCACACACATCCCCGTTGCCTACAGATGCCTACATTTGCGGGTTGGGGTTTTATCAAATACAACTGGGTCCGAGCGTGAATAATAGGTTTAAGAGTTTCACATTTATGTTGGAGCATCCTGCAGTGTTTTAGCAGCCCCCTCCCTCTCCCCAGACCCCCTTCTGATGGAGAGAGTTTTCTCCATTCGAGGGCCTGGCGACCAGCCAGCGCGTTACAGCTCAATTAGGTCCCATTATTCTCTTCAAACAAGGGGTAACTTGCACTTATTCTATGTTGATAAACATGTCGCCGCAATTTATCTCTAAACTGTGGCACCGCGAGGACGTCTGGCGAAGGGGGGGACGATGTGCTCGCTTCACGCTGAGGCCGACACCAACAGCCGCGGGACAGAAAACAACAACAGCGAGATATGAACTGTATATGTGAGAGAACGGGGGCAATAAAGGGAGGGAGGCCCCGGCGCTGCCACTTGAGGAGGAATTATTCTTCTCTGCTATTAGATAAAGGGCTTATCGCCGCACAAAATTACCACCTCCACTGAGTGCCGACCTGCTTAGAGGAGAGGCGCTCTGTCATTGACTCGGAGGATAAACTTCAGGTTTCATATGACAGGAGGAGGAAGAGCCAACACGTTACACCTCACAGTCTGTCCCTCCTCCTCCTCATCCAGACGTCTCCCAGGACAGTGTGGATGACGAACACAAAAGGATTACTGCTTCCCCTCTCCTGCTTTCCCCCTTCAGTAGACTTGTCTGTGTCTCCCCCCCCCCCCCCCGAGAAGAGCCAAAACCGGAGCTAACCGTCTGGGGTGTAGCTCCTCCAAATCACGACACCTACGACTCAGTAAGTGAATCAAAGTGCCGTTTGGTGCCGCGGAGCATCTTGCCGCCCTGTTTACACTGGTCTCCCTCGTGGCGATTGGTCTCTGTCTTCCATAAGGAGAGGAGCCCTCTCTGTTTGCCTTGTGGATGGTCCCAGGGGCCCGGCCGAGTCTGAGCCATATTGATATTCTGGTGCTCAGCTGCACAGCCTGATGGTCAGTCATGGCGAAGGGCGGTAAATGCATCTGCTGGGACTAGATGGGTGGCTCAGTTATGGCTGGGCCCTGCAGCTTCCAGCTTCACCCTCTGTCATAAAGCCCAGGGGGACATGACAAATGACATGGACTGCATCCCTGACAGTTGTTCAATGCGCTTTCCAATGATAATGCTCCCCCCACCTCACCTTTCACCACACACACAAACACACACACAAACACACACACAGAGATAAACTGTGCTGATTAAAAAGGTTGATTTCTTTCCCGCTCTCCCAAAATAGCAGGACCTCATGATTTAAGGGTCAGTTGATTCCAATTACACACAAAAAATACAATGGGGTAGATTTGTATTCGTGCCGGTCAAAATTTGATTTATTTAAAGCAACACTATGCAACCCTGAAAATAGCAGTTTTGATGGCCCACTGACTGAATAGGGAGAATGGTGCTGCTTTCATTCAGTTACAATCTCCTGTGAGAAGTGTGTAAATATCTGATAGTCGCATTTTAAATAATGCCGAACTGTAGATCAGTTAAAAAGACTTAGATGTATTAAAAAAAACTGTGTTCATCTCAGATATTCAGTGAGGAAACTGAAAATATCAAGAATTCTTAACAGAGTTTGGTGTATTTGGTACAGGAAGCCGGGGATTGTGGTTAATATCCAGCAGTCAGTTGTGTTGCAGTTCAATGAGTGGGACAACACAATCAGAGCTTTGTAGGATTTGGGTTTTGTCTACATGAAGAGAATATAATCGCTTAGATTCGGAGCCGGAATGGATAAATCACAACGTGGGCTGCAGAGGGCGCTGTTGCTCGGTGAAAGTTACATAGTGGTGCTTTAAAGGTGTTGAGTGTTGAGGGGGGGGTTCAGCACTCAGCACATCCTTCTGTAAGTGTTTTTCACCTCCTCAGTAATAAAACTACATGTCAGATCTATAGCTGTTGACCAGAAGAATTGTGATTGGTGAGTGAGGAGTAAAACAAGGCCCAGGAGTCTTCCCACATTCAGAAATACACATCGAGTATGAAATCATCTTCCGCTGAAACAAGGTGAACTTTCCGAACATTACTCCTGTAACAGCCCGAGTAAAATAATGTAAACTGCTACGAATATGAGGCAGTTAACGATATATCTGTCTGTTATTGAGATGGTGATATATCACAACAGGTGCGTCAAGTATCCACGCAGAGACTCCCATTATTCCCCCGTGTCAACCATAAATCCATCTCACCCCAGGAACGGGCCGAATAAAACCTGACAGCGAGTTGTGCGGCTGAGCCAAAGCAAGGGAGGCGCCGTTTCAAGATACATTTATCAATACTTTGACCACGACAAATAAAAGTCCTCCTTTCACCTCCATTACACTGCGGGGGAGGCAGAAATCAAATAAATGTTTTTCTGTAACGTGGGCGAGCTGAGTCTTTAAAACCGATGTGCAGCGTATGAAGCCTCAGCCATGATGAATCGGTGCGTGTGAGAACAAACTGGGGGAAAGGATAATCTTAAAAACATGACATGAATGGCCTTTCTCTCCGTTTACTGGCAGCAGGTAAGCCAGATGCCAAGAGCTCCTCTGCTCCCCCTCTATGTCCACCTCCCTCTCTCCCTCCCTGGCTGCTCTTTATATAATAGACACCTGCTCCCTTGTCAACTGGACTCCCACCTGGCATCGTCCCACATGGCTCGGCCTCTAACGCTCACGCAAACACACAGTGCACACGCCGTCACCACACCACACCGACGTTATCGGGCGGCGCTCCCTCGACTATTCCCGCTCAGACCGAACCACAACAACAAAATATTTTGCCGTTAACCTGTCGAAAAGAATCACGACCCCCCCGAGCTGCTTGTTTGAAGACATTTAGCCAGAAGCAGCTGAAAGCAGAACAAAAGGAGCAAGAGCAAACTAACAAGAACGTCTCCAGTGGGCCGCACTCCTTAGTTACTGAGGGAGCGCTATTCACTTTCCAACCCTCCCCCCCCCCCCCCTTCTCTCTCTCTGTGGCCAGAAAGGTTTGAATGGACACAAGCCTCCTGCAGGCCAAAGTCAATTAAAATAAGAGCGGGTGTAGGGAGCCCGAGTATCCCTGGTTACCCGAATGCTCCGGAGAGGCCATGCAAAGCAGCCACATTTAGCTTTAGCCAAAGAATTCCTCACTTGTGTGGGCCTCCCGGAACTGAAAAGAAAAATAGGATTTACCTCATAATATAAAATAATATATGAACTAAAAAAGCAACTCCACCGAGGCCCAATAGTCACCAGATAATTGTTTTATCTTGATCCGCACATTCAAACTGTTCCCTTAACATGACGGGTTTTTTCCACATCCATGACTTGTTCTTTGAGAAGGCAACTGAAATTTTGAGAAAATGCTCCATCTCGTAAAATTAAAGAATTCCTCAGGTCACACCAAATTTGAATGGCTTCTTCCTTGGGTCATGCCCCTACTCTCTACAATATTTCATTGAAATCGGTTGAGAAGTTTTTGCGTAATCCTGCAAACAAACAAACCAACAAACAAACCAACAAACAAACAAACAGAGAGGGGTGAAAACACAACTTAGTGTGTGGAGGTAATAACCGGCTGCTATGACATTTCTTATACAGGCCCGGCTGATGCCAAACTCTCCCGTGCACGAGTAAACTATCGGCTGGATTGTAAATCATCTCCCACTCTGCCTCGCGGCTCTCAGCCACACTCTCCACATGGGTGCCCACCTGGCAGCCATCAAACCGCTCTTTGTCTTCGCACAGATGCAACAAATTATTCATCGACGCCAATTTGATAATGGAATGAAAAGAGACTCGTCCATCACGCGGTGATTCGAGGTTATAACAGGTTCTGGACCTGCCAGTCCGCGACAGATCCTCCAGAGCCGGGACGATTAGGTCGAAGCTCGCAGGTGGACGGCCTCAAAACACATGGAGCACATTTTACCACGCCGGCAACCCCCCCTCAACTCTGCGTCACCTCGGCCTGGAAGCAGGTGCCAACTGGGTGTAGTAAAAGTGAGTGTGTAAACTGACTTCATTAGCTCGGTTACTGAGATTTTAATGTGAGGTGAGTCATTTCGTGCCATATTTCAGGGTGAGTGATGTTTCCAAAGAAGCTGATGAAGTGAGAAGGACGTGTGAAGTGGCCACATGCGAGTGTCGCTTCAAAATCTGACATATTTTCCCAGTTGACCATTAACTATGAAATCAAGCTGCGATACTATTGAGATAAATTAACGTTTAGCGGAAAGAAACGTAAAACAAACTAGTGCAGTGCTCCTTTACTTTTTTAATTACAGCCAGACTTCTCAGTTATATCAGAGGTGACCGGGCCTTTTCTTCAAGGACAGAATTATTATTTTCTTACCGTTTGCCTGAGTGAAGTTAGAAAACTTTGAGTTCATCCTACCTGGTTTATCTGCAATAAAGATTTTATATTTTATAATGAAACCGAATGTGCTTTATTAGTGTCGAGATGTGGGGTACTTCAGAGGTCCCTAGATATGCGCTCAGCAGAGAGACAGACAGGGAGGCGTTTTAGGAATTTGGATTGGCAGATGAAAATAAGTATTTAGCAGCTACATAGTCTGGACTGAAAGCATTAGCACTAACAGTTATGAAACACAGGGTCTATCTGGGCCAGACAGCAGCCTCCTGTCTGCACCTCATCTTTGTCTGCTGCTTCTGTTTTTTCTTTTCTTGCATTATTTCCTCTGCCGCTCTCTCTCTCTCTCTCTGGGAAGTCGGTGATGTTGGAGTCTTGTCAATGAGTACTTAGGCCCATTGCCTCATGGGGAGCCAGACTTGCTGGCTAGGTTTTATGGCCCATTTCAGAGCTGCCCCGGCTTAAATACAGCCTCCTGCTGGCCACATGGCCACAATGTCGTGCCATGTCCATCCAGCGAGGAGCAATGGGAGGGGGGAGGCGGTTGGACTCGTGCCAGAAAGGTTTTACGGAGACCACAAGCCCATGTGGCCATGTGGAGGCACAAGGAGAAAAAGAAATCGCTACGGGTTTTAGTGTTTCTTGGTTTCTCTTTTGACGTCCTGCGTTCTTTGTTGCAAAACCAAAAACCTCTAAACGCTGTGCGGCTGAAAGATATGAAAGCCGTCCCTTATTCCTCTCAACTTCCCACTTCTGCCGTCATAATACCTCCAGTATTAAAACATCGAGCTCACCACTTTGTGATGCAGATTTCTACGTATACACACAAAGAAATTGCAGGATTTCTGAGTAAATAAAAAAACGTCAAAGATAAGACAGTTATCCTCAGATAAAATCTGTGTTCCCAGATTTCAAGTTGAAGATAAGCTCGTGTATCTTTGTGGAAATTCTCTTGGCACTAACTGAATACCAACTGGAACAAGATACACTTTATATATGCCACAGTCTCAAGACGATTTTGTCAGATCGCATCACTCAAGCTGTCATTTCTTGGTCATGGTTACACAGGAACCCGCCTTCGCCTCTAAGCAGGCCAGTGTTTTTAAAGATAATCTCTCCTGGCACGTGCAACAAATCTCTTCATTAAAAACAGAGCATGTCGTTCAGCGGCACAAAAGGTGGAAATCTATAGCATCTAGCCCCCTGCTGAGAATTAATTCCTTGTGTATTAAAGCCAAACATCTCCCCCAACCAACATTTAGTCTTCAATCTGTTACTGCACGTTGCTCCCCCTGCTACAGTAAGCGGATTGGGAACTCCACTCATTCCAAACCTACATCTTTATGTCTGAATCCCGGGAGCTGAAATCTGGCACCATTTTGTCAAAGTGTCTGAGGTCAAGTTTAACAACATAAACAGTCATAGTTTCTGCTTGTTTAATGCCACAGCTAACCGTTTAAACCATGCCACCGTGATTTAGATTTTTTATACATTTTTCTTACGCAGCAACAGTTCATTTCAAATACATTTTTGTGTTTGACAAAAATTTGGATCAGAGGGCAAGTATCCTTCTGCAGAAAGGAAGATAATTTCTTTACAGGACATTTTTTTAGATTTCCCTCGTTTTTGCTACATTGAAAGATTTAATATGTAACAATTCTCCATTAAACTGTCTCAAAACGACAAGACCTACATGTTGCTGTGCACATTATCCAAAATGTTTCCAACCCGGAGAAATTCCTAATTGTATTCAAGGTTTCTGTGTTTGTGCTAGTAACTCGTAATGGATCTCCATTATTATTGAGAGTGCCCTAGTGGCCAAAGTTTCATTCTGTACGTTTAAATACAATAATAATAACCAGTGCCATAAAAACTACATATATTTTCTATAGTTATCATTATATGAGCCATTACATAATATGGATATGTTATAGATTTCTCAACTTCATCTCTTATTTTCATACTGTATGGACACGAGTGCAAACCCAATGACACAAGAGAGGGATCTCAAACTGTACGACCTGCATTTGAAACCCGTCGGCTAAAATGTAAAGTATACGTGATTTGTAAAGAGAAGAGAGAGACTATAGGAGAGAGAGAGACTAGGATGGTCCTTACAGGCAGGGGAATCGCTTTAATTGCTCGCTACGAAGTAAAGTCTTTTACCTCTGACAAGATAAATCGGTGTGTAAACTGTGACTTCAGAGTGTCTGACTCATGACCCCATCACCTGACCACACTGAGCTTCCTGACACTCTGCCAACCGCTCCGTGAAGCCGGCCACACCGGCTCCACTCCTGCAACCAGATTATCAGATGAGCAGAAGAAGAAGCGGCTTATGGGAGCCAGACTGTTTCCTCGAGCAACAGGCTGCTATTAAAGAAGGCCCGGCCTTAAGCCCTCGCCTACGATGATACTAATTAGCCACAGAGCAGATGTGCCCACGCCAGTGCCCACCTCAGGGTGCTGGGCAGGGCCGGGGAAGTGTCACGACGGCAGACGCTGGCGGCTGATTCACCTGTGACCTTCTCACAGTGGGCCTGGCGTCAAAGCCTCCCTTTAGAAGTACAGTAGAAAGAGACACTGGAGGAGCCCGGTCCGGGTCCCAGCAGCCCTCCAGCCTCATTAGACTCATCCATATGTGCAACAGATCAGGAACTGAATAAAAATACTCCACAGGATAGAAACTCGGAATCGAGACAATGACACTTTATTGACTTCTTCAAGCAGAGATCATCCTTATGCGGAGTATTTCTGTGCATACCTCATAAAACACCCTATAGGTTTGCAGATGTGTATATTTAAATGTTCGTGTTATCAGCTTGTTGCCTTCAATAGGATTTCTGCTAATGTTTTCATATTTTTAAAGTCTCTTTTATCCTGCATCACTGGAAAAAGTATTTTGAAGTGTTCTTTTGTTTTTATTTTATATATCCTTATCATCTCTACTAATTTGCTGGTGTTTTGTCTATAAAATCTATGTTTTTTGATGAAAAACATCCCTCAACACATATCTTACATTCCATACTTTTTTTCCTTTCCAATAAAAATCGCCAAGTACTAAAACTTAAACCGATACTTGCACTTAGTAACTGTAAATAACTACCAATCTGCAACAATCTCAATTAAGCTGGTTGTCCCACTATCCTTCCAGCGATCATCTAAACTTTCAACTTTATCCTGATGACGATGTAAGCTACGTCCACATCTCCTACTATTAACTGCTGGTTTACAGAAATGAAAGATGGTGGTGGTGGTGGGGGTGGGGGTGGTGAGTAGTTACCATGCATATCGACAGGGGGAGCGAGGTATAAACTTGAGACTTAAAAATGCCTCCGATGAACAGCTGAGAACATCGGCGTGAAGTATGACCGCAGGCAAGACAATGAGACGACACGTGTGACACACGACACGTGTGACATGCTTCACACGGCAAAACTCAAACAGACGACACAACAGCAGCAGCCATGTAAGCTTGGTTCTTTTTTTTGGTTGTTGTTTTTCTTTCTAAATGACCAACCGAGAAGCACATCTGATGTCATTCCACGCACAGTACATGTCGACACGGGTTCGGTGTGAGGACAGAACGTGATGGAGGATGGTTGGGTTGGATTCAGCCAGTGTTCATGAGTTTCCTGTGCAGCACTTGGACACACAACGAGTACCTGAGTCAGACTGACACCTCCTGCAGCAGCTGGTTTCTGTAGGGTTCAAATTTTACATTTTACTGCACTTTACAGACATTTCTAAGACACTGAGTGAGTGACAACAGACAATTGATGGGGAGTTGCTCCCGTGTTTATGAGGCGACTGGATGGGTGAGAACTACAAATCAATCACACACTCCAAAATTAAAAACTACCAAGAAAAGGTGAGAATGAACTTTACTACACTCAAATGAACTAAAAGTCATGGATGTAATGGGATCGAAACAAAAAACTTTTTATAGTTTGGGTGCAAAATGACGACAAATTAATGATTGTTCATCGCTGCTAATGACATGCAGTCTTCTCTGGCACAAGGTAACGTTCCTATGAAGAATGTTTACAAAAACGACAGTATTATTATCATTTATTGATTTGTGTGGGGCCTGCTGATTATTAAATAGAAATAAAATGTTGTGTAAGTAGGTTGTAGCCGTGGACTGGAAGTCGCGTTTCCAACTATCCAGAATAGAAGACAAAATATGAAGGATACCAACTTTGCCATCTTGCACTGAGGTATCAAGGTCCCCGATACACTCACTCGACCAATCACGAGTCATCATCACAACGTTTCACCCTATCACGATTGACTTACTGGACGAATCAACACATACAGAAATCATCTTTGAGAAAAGTTTAGTGGATGTGTATTTTGTCTCCTTAGTTTGGTGCATGTCCCACCCTCTACCATGAATGAGGCGGAGAATAAACCTATACTGCAGCCAGCCACCTAAAGTAAAAACAAACATTTGGCTCCACTTTTTGGGAGGCGTGATGTCATCATCTTTATATACAGATCTCTACAATCCTCTTTTCACTGTTTTCACACTGAACAACACAAGTACAAAAGATCCTGTAAAGACCTTTACTCCCTTTCTGCAGAAGGTAATTAGCTCTCAGATCAAATGAGGCGTTTTCCATTGCTCTACACTACAGCTGAGGAGAAAACTCAACTTTACACCGACGGTATTGATCTTAAATGAAGATCAGACAACAGAGCTGACGTCTCCTTTTGATTCCTGTTGTTTGTTCTTGTTGTTCATTCAGAAAAGCAAGTAGGTGGAGGCGTGTGCGTCCCTTGATGTGAGGAGAAATCACATCCAACTCTGTATGATCTGCTTATTGTTAAATCTAATGTAACTGCTGTGAATGAGAGAGCAGGCATTCAGACAGATAGACTCTGAACAGGTGCTTGTGAGCAGCCACAGTTAAATATCCATCAACCGGTTAAAACTCAGATTATTGAAATGCTCATAGATCATATTGCATTACTTGATACAAACTGGTTCAAGCACTACATGGACGTGATGCAAGTTTTATTTATTCTTTCACTACAATTTCTAATCTACATTTTCATACCAACTTCCGCTGAAGCAGCTCATTCAGTTTCTGAATATCCATCAAGTGGCCATAATACTCCTTCAGCTTTTACACTATGTGAACAGAGACTTCTCAAAACTACAATCAAAATTTGAAAAAATTTAGTTTTTTATGTCATCTTTTGGATTTAATTGGATGATAATGTCCATATCACAAGAGGTGCATAAAAGAGGAGTGTGTTGTAATTAATAGATGAGTGGATAGAGGCTGCATGTTCTGCAAGTACACAGATGGCAGCAACTGTTCCATTATTCTGATTTGGGACTTATTCAAAAAGGAATTAAGAAAAAAGGTCAAAGCATTTTCACAAAAAAAAAAAAAAAACTCCATTAAAGATGTCAAGCAATTAAGTGAACACGACAAACTGGCAGCAATGAATTGTTGTATCTGTGGAAACACTGACTGTGGCAGACAAAAGAGCAGTTCCAAATAACAAGAGAAAGAAAAGTGAATAATAAAGGAAGCAAACATGCCAGAATATGATTCTCTATGAGGTCAGTGGGAGTCTTCTGCTGGAAGCTGGGTCTGAAGAGGTTGTAGCTTTTGCTCCTTTTGCTGTAGGAAGCTTGGGATCAATGGTGGATCGCAGCCACAGAAAAAGCATAATGCACTTCTCCATTGTTGGCCTGTATTGTTACAATGGTCTGACAATGGGTGCTTGAATGGGGGGAGTGCTGAAGAGTTAATTTACTAAGCTATGAAGTGCAGAAGGATTGAGAACAGGGTTGTGCTGCAGTTTGTTTTATGGATGTATCCAACTCTGTATGATCTGCTTATTGTTAAATCTAATGTAACTGCTGTGAATGAGAGAGCAGGCATTCAGACAGATAGACTCTGAACAGGTGCTTGTGAGCAGCCACAGTTAAATCTGTAGCTCAGATTTAAAATAAACCTCAGGAGAAGACATAATGTTCATGAGAAACACAGGATCACGGAACTGAAAGTGGTGAGTTCTTGTACATGGGGGAAGTCTGTGCGTGTCTCTGCAGTGAGCCTGGCTGGTTGCATGCACTGTGTGGCACTAAAGGGGGAGTGGGTGCGATAAACTGCCAAGAGTCTCACGGAAAATGCCGCCTCAAGTAGGTCAGCACGACTCGCAGAGATAATCAAGGCCATTTTGACCCCTTCTGTGTGAGCTGTAAGTGGGTCAAATGCAGCAGTCAGCTGTTGCGGCTCTATCGCGCCGGGGTACTGCGAGGCACTCGTCATACTGTCAGACCCCATTCCGTTAGTTTAAGACGTGGCAGGGTGCCCGCCTGCACCTACCACTGCAGGAGTCAGCCCCCTGTCTGCCCTCCCCACCCCCCAGGGAGGAAATGATATGAAGTTCCCCTCAGCAGCAGCAGCAGCAGAGCCACCTTCCCTCTTGTCACTGAATCCACCCCCTGCAAACACAATCCACTTTAACTCTTGTCTCTTCCTTCTGACAGCCAACAGCAGCTCCATCCTATTCGCTGTGGCACACACTCCCCCCTCCATGTCTGAAATGCCACCCGCGTTTCAACCAGACTAACTCCGGCACTGTTCTTGCACGTTGCTCACTCTTCACAGAAGAAAAAAGGAAAAGAGGGGGGGGGGGGGGGGGACTTGTGTCGAGAAACACTTTTGTGCATGAATCTGCAACAGCAGAACAAAGGCGATACAGGGCAGCCTTAATCTCTGCACGACCGGAGCCAGCAGCTATTTTAAAGCTCTTTCTCTGTGTGTCTCTCTCCCTCTCTCTCTCTCTCCCTCCCACCTTCCTCTCCTCTCTCTAACATTCTTCCTCTCTCCCCCCACCTCCCTCGTATCCCCTCGGTGTCTCAGGGCAGCAGCTCCTCTCGCCGTTTTCCTCTGCTCTCTCTCTCTCCCTGCGTGTCCAGTGACTGACTGCACAATACGCATCAATTATTCATGACTGCTCTCTCTGTTTTGCAGGCAAAAACCAATCACAGATGGAGTCATTGCTAATGGGCTCCTGCTGTACTTGCCACCGGCTTCTTTGCACTCAAGCAACAAATACCCCAGAGACAATGAGAGGGAAAACAGGGATAAGCTGTTAAAAAAAAGAGAAAGAAACTTCATACAGCACCAGGAGCAAGAGGAGGGTTAAAAAGAGGAGGAAGGACACACGGTTGTGGTCAAAGAGGGAGAGGAAGGAAGGTACGTTTCTAAGTCACAAATAATTCAGCAAATGTTGGGGAGCCGGCTTGTGCAGCAGCAAAGGGTTAAAAGACGGAGAGAGGGGTGGGTTGGGGGGTGAGGGGTAGGGGGGAGTAGAGGGAGAGAGTGGGTGAGAGGAAAGGCATAGAGAGAGAGAGCAGAGAGAGGGAGCGAGAGAACCAAATGCTTATCTCCTCACCTCGGATGTATGCAGCTGTTATTGATGTATCTTCTTTTTCTGTCTAGTGATCCATTGCTTGCTCTCCCAATACACACATCACACAGAAGCAGCCACAGCCACTTCGCCAGAAGGGAGAGAGAGAGAGAGAGGGGAGGGGAGAGGAGGGGAGGGGAGGGACGGGTGTGAGGGAGAAGGGAGGAGAGGAGGAGGAGAGGAGGGGAGAAAAAGCAGGCAGCTCACATTTCAAACTTGCAGGGGGGGGGGGCTAATGTGCTAGACAGCCTGTATCTTGGCCTGGGTCCAGAGCGGTGAGTAAAAACGGAAGCCTTCAAATCAATTCATTCATTCATTCAAAATAAAAAGAAGAAGCTACATTTGTTCTCAGACATGTACGGTGAGCGAGTCCTGCAGGAGCGTGACGCCGCTCAGGTGGGAGCATCAAATGGCCATTTCAGCCCTCGAACCTTGTCTTTGCATACAGTCGACTTAATCCATCAAACTACTCATTGTAATTAAGGGGCATGGAGGACGGGGGAGGGGAGGGAGGGGGGGTATTGTGGCTCCTCGATGCATGGCGGAGGGTTGGGATTGGGAGAGGGAGGGGCCAATTAGACCACGTTTGTCTATCGGCACACAGGAGGCCGAGCAAAGCTTTTGGATAAATAATTACACACCTATAAAACATGTAAACTGTGGGTATACACACACCACCTGAGGCAATCTGGAGCATCTATTGTCATCTGCAAATAAACACACTCACCCGCAGCCGCAGCCGCAGCCGCAACCGTGAGTCAATTCAGGTGTTAAATTAGTGCAACTCATCTGTGGCTAAAATACAACAATAGGCATTTAATTAGAGGCATAAGGTGGAATGGGAATTGATTTTTAATATGCAAACATCAGATTGTGTTGCGCAGTAAATCACAGAGCCACATGTGGTGAGTGAAGATGCCACCAATCACCTCCCGCTGCCACAGACTTAATAACCAGAGGAGGAAGGACAGATGAGCTCTTATCTCTGGACTTTCCTGTCTGTATTTGCTTTCCTGGTATTTACTATCAGCTGAGTGCGGGGGGGGGGGTTACAGCTCTGCAACCAGACTGCAAGTCAACCCATCCATCATGGCGGGCTTTAAGACTTCACATGCAGTGATTACATGGTGTAGAGCAGAGAGATCGTCCAAAGTGGACACGGTGCTGCTCCTGTCTTTCTAGGAATCAGGAGCACCGACGTGGTGAGGCTTTAAACTCCTAAAGCTGTGGTCAGAACCTCAGCCAAGATTCATTCAGATCCATGGAACTATAAATATAACTGCATATAAAAACATGGCAGCCTGAATTTGAATAATGTGATGTTTAAGTTTTACGTTGCCATACTGTGAGAAAACCTTCTTTTCTAATTTAAAAAAACAGGAATCAACATTGATACTTTTTATTGGTGTTGAAGTTCCAAGCAACATTTTGCACATGAATGCAGATAAATTAAAAAGCAGAGAGCCGACGGGTTCAGAATCTGCACATTCACATGCAGATTGTGTTTATAGAGATTTAAGAGGTTTAAAATGCTTTTGAATAAAAAAACATATCCAGGAAGTTGATATCAATCACAAATATCAACTAATTTGTATCTTTAAATCCATTTTTGAGGTTGACAATGATTCTTTTGTATCCAACAATAAAGATTAAGACTCAAGACTCAATGTTCATGCAGGAGATGGATCTACTTTCTATGGTTGGACTGAAATAATAACCAAAACCGTTCTGTTCTAAATCTCTACTGAAATCTGATTGAATCTAATTCTTTTTCATTTCTTAAATACAGTCTATAAATTGAATCCAACTACTGCTGACGCACACACACACTCAAATACACACACAAGGTCCAGGCCACCAACAATGTTTTTCGAGTCTGTGTTATTCTCTATTTAGGAAAAGCCACAGCTAAACTATATGTTCAAGAGAGGAGACAAAACATTTTGGTGTGGAAAGCTCTGGGAAGAGAAATTACAGCCCTGCAGGTCTGTGTGTGTGTGCGTGTGTGTGTGTGTATTGTGAAACAGAATCTGAGACCTCTCCACAGCTCAGTGGCAACATATCTGACCTCTGCGTCATCGGCACCACTTCAGTGGAAGGACTCAGTAAAAGCTGCTGTGTATGACCGGCACTTCAGGCAACAGTTTATAGAGGAAATGTGTATTATATCTGCACTTTAGCTTCGTAAAGAGTTTAACCAGTTCACTACAAAAGTATTTAAAGTTACAGCAAACTAGAATATATAATTTTTTATAATAATCGCCATCTTTGAGATCACGAGGAAGGTTATTAAGAGAAAGAAATGGCTTCTTCCTCTTTGCCGCTTCAAAAACAGCAGTTGCAACTTACTGCCTGTGGCAGTAAGGGCAGTACTGGTTTTAGAGTGAAGAAGAAGAAGAAGAAGTGGTTTCTGGTCGAGTAGTATGAGCCAGAGTTTGCTCAAATGTGAGCAGATTGCTAACAATCATGCTTGAAAGTCCCACAAGTAAAACAGTGACATGTATATGCAAGACTTCAGTTTGGAAGGGTAAGTAGCAAACAGCTGTGAAAGATTCAGAAAGTCCAGGTATCTGAATCGGTATCACAAAGGGAGAAATGTTATCGAATATCTAAATACATCCTCATAAGTGAACTAATCAGAAAATAGAGAAACCAACAAAAAAAAGTAAAACTACCGTTATCAAAACAACTAAACACAATGAAACGTAGCACAACAAACTGATTAAATCTGACAATAGTTTCACACATGTAAAACAAGTGTAGACAACTCCGGGCTGACAGAGCGGAAGCCCAAGCCCCACTCATTATCTGTTGAATAGTTAGTTTACCAGGCGTCTGTTCCACGAGAGACTGAACGACTGGAGGAGCTGAAAAACTGTGACTGGTAACCCCCCCACCCCAGCCCAGCCCACCCCACCCCAGCCCTTCTCTTTATCAGTCAGTGCTTCCTTTCACTCTTTGGAGCTGAGGAATTCCAAGAGCTTGCTGAAGCGCAAACAATTAGGAATGTGCTCCTCTGACCCTCTTGGAGTAAAAGAATCATGATCAAGCATTTTGTCGATTCTCTAGAACAAGACTGAACCACTGCTGGAGCAGGAGGGGTGCAACACTGATGGAAACAGGCCTTACAGGGTGATCTACCCTGTGATGGACAGAGAGAGGTGTTGGTGGAAGAGCGCCGGGCTGAGTTTATCCACACCGGGCGTGTGATCCCTGTGCTTTGATGCTCTGCACGTGCGTGGCTCTGCCCTGCGGTAAGACAGTCCCAAGTAATCTCAGATTAATAGAGCAGGCTAATCTCATTCACAAAGAGGTCACTACTGGCAGACAGATGCCCCACCCCCCCTCAGGTCTGGCTGAGCAGCGAGGGCCGCTTAGAGAAAGAAGCCAAGAGGACTACAACTGGCCAAACCCCTGAGAAAATCAATTAAAGAGAGATCAGTAGTACAACTCACTGACTCACAATGTGTGTGTAGAGTTTTCCGTTTCAGCATTAACTGCAACACCATTAACGCACAACAAACCCCTAAACTGCTAAACTGCTCACTTTGCAGAAATACAGATACATACGTTTGCTGACTGATAAAGTCCATAGGTGGTAATAATGATAAAAATACACATTAGTGGTTTCATTAAGATCAGGGTCTGGTTCTTTTGCCGTTCTAAGCCTTTTTTCTATGACCAAACTAACACCTTAAACGGTTGCAGGCATTTCACGATGAATCAATTTGTCAAAGCTACAACCTGTTTCAGCCGTAAGTTGACTGTGAACATTGATTTCCTCCTGCTCAAATCAGCGACCCCCCCCCTGCAATTTTCCTACCGTGTTCCACTGAGGAATTCAGATGACATAACAGAAATGTAATAGTTCCGCCGCGCCGTGCGTCAGCGCCAAGACAAGTTAAGGCCTGGTTAAAATGGGACACCAAATCTGATTTACTTATTAGCGCTCATCTATTGACCTCATGTCCTCTGTGTGGCATGCAGCGCCGCTCACAAACCACCAGGGCTCTCCCTCCGCCCCTTTGTGAGCAAGGAGGAGGAGCAAATATAAGGTTCAGCATTATCTTTCCACAACAATAAAGAAGCCTTTCACACAAAAAAGAGAATTTGATTGAATACTTTCTTCTCTGAGTAGAAAAATCTGTTTGAATCATGTTCAGGAAAACTGTGATATTAACCAATTTAATTGTCATTATGCAAATTCACTTCTAGCATCTCAGATTTGTTTGGGGATCTTTCCTCAGTGAGCGGCAGACACAGAGCTTCTCTCCCTGGTGTTAGATGGCTGACTTGCTGCCGCCATTCTGGCCCCCATCATGTGACCTGCTCCCTTCCCCCGTCGCTCGGCAACAGCCCCGCTGGATGCCGGGGAGCAGGTCGTGCCCCTGGGGCCCGGTGGGAGTGTCGCTTAAGAGCCATCTCCCTCGGCCTCCAGAGAAGGGCTTTCTCCCAGTCTTAACAACCTCCTCAACTCTGGAGAGCTTCTGGGAGTTTCACAGGAGAATGCCCCTGCAGTGGTTTCCACTGAGCCTCTCTCTCTCTCTCTCTCTCTCTCTCTCTAGGCCTCGCCTCTCATAACATTTATGCATATGCAGGTACATAATTGTCCATGAAATGCACTTTGGGATGCTGCCTAGACTCGAGTACTTGCCGCTTTTCCAAATGACTACTGTTACAAGAAAATTATTCAGACATGGAATCAATTGGCAATCTTATCTAAGCCCATAAATAGGGCCTGAGATTTGATTTAGGATTAAGTAGAATTAGAACATTTGGCGGTGTAAGTTAATTGCAGGCAAGAGAACGATTCCCCTCCCATGGCTGACACAAGACTGACACGGCATGATTTGAAGGCTAATATAACCTCACAGAAACCCATGAACTCCATAAATCAGAAAAAGCACACACGCGAGTGCAAATTCAAACAATATGTGTCTCGGACTTTCGTGTCCTCGTCCACTGAAGACTGCTCGGCGGAGAGGGGCCGAGCAAACAGAAGCAATTGCGCCAACCCCCACGTTTTGGTCGTAACCAAGGCAGGTGGAGACCGACCGATCAAAAACTGGAGAAGAGCACAAAATATTCCTCTTATCTTCCGAGCTGCTGACAGGCTATACGTCTTCATTCTCACCGCGCCGCAGCAGGCTTTTTCCCGCTAGCTCGATAACAACATTACTCGTCCACATCTGTCCCAATAATCTAGCAGTGCACAGAGATGACGGAGACGTATGAAAACAGGAACCCGTCATCCCTGATGCAGTAGATGTGGTCGGGTGTGACAAATGGAATATTCTGCTGTATAGACTTCCCTTTGTCTAAATCTCTGGAGAAAGAAATTATAGATGTAATTCTCACATTGAACAAGTTTGGACGTGAGATGTGACATGAAGAAGTGAAAGTTTATGCAGATTTCAGAGGGTGATGCTTAATGTCCGGTGATGTTGAGAAAGGAGAAGGTATTTTTTTTGCATTGTTATTTTTTTGCTGAAAACCAAGAAAGAATAGAGATAGAATAGAGTTGGACTGTTTAGAGAGCAATCAAAGAAAGTTCAAATACAAGACATGAATTCAAACATGCCAGTGACCATTTGACATGCTAGGTAGGTAGGTATCGTGAAAAGCTGCCAAAAAATTAAGACAGGAACTTTGAGCCTGGACGGGCCAGCACGGCCAGATGGCCTGAGGTGGCGGTGGAGAAAACTCAGGGTCTTACCTGCTGATTTTGGAGTGAACTTGTCCCTGTTGGCAGCGCACACAGCCAGGAGCCGGTAGCCCAGGTCCAAGTCGTAGCCCTGCTGCGCTGCTACGCGGCTGACCACCTGAGCACAAGGACAACGAGGACAGCGTCAGACTCCACTGAAATCACTACTACACAAAATCTTTGTACCTGACATCACATATATTTTATGAAAACTGGGCAAGACTTCATAGATTAAAGGAAAATAATAAGGACAAGAGTTCAATTACATTTAGTGTTGAATGAGGATATTATTACAGGAAATTATGCTTTAAGGATTTGTGGCTAATTTTATTGTAAACTAGAATAGAATATAGCTAAAACCAGGTGTTTCAGAGGCTGAAAAGAGGAGCTCCAGCAACAGAGTATGAGGGAAGTGATGTGTTTAATAAACATTAGAGCAACTAAACCTCTAAAATATGGGGCTAAAATATCTTTCAGACCTCCTTGAAGAACAGACAAACCCTTTAGATCTTTAGGACTCGGTCAGTTGGGTGAAGACAATTTGGACGCTGAATTCATCACTTTTTTTTTTTCAATTTCTGACTGTAACATTAAAGTAAAGTTTGGCAGCGGCCAACATCCATTTCAAATTTAGAACAAAGTCGCTACAAGTTGATCACTTCCATATGAGCCTGGGACAGAAAGATGAGAAGAAAAGCGTGGCCTCCAGCGCATTGATGCCCACTGAGAGGAAACATTAAGAGAAACATCCACATGCCATACGAGGCGATGTAAATCACCCTTATGTGGCGCACGCTGCTTTGATTTACCATCGCCATTATCTGCTCAAAGAGAACCCCCCCCCCTCAAATCGTTTTGACCTTCAGGACATGCTGAGGTCTGGGAGGACTAACCGGCCACGCTACACACAGATTCTTCTGCCTGCCTGGCTTTTCATAGCCGCGATCCTGCTGTCACACTCCGAAGTTCAAGACAAGCCCTGAGGTGGTACGGCCGAACACGGCTGCCTGCACCATATCATTATCTTCTGTAAGTATAGTCTTGACGTGACACCAAAACAGAGTGTGTATATAGCTGGCCTTTATTTATAGGAATTCCCCATTAAGGGAAGATATACGAGTACAGGCTGCCTAATTAGAATCTAAACTTGTGAGGCATATTTTGCTAAATGGTCATTCCAGTCTAAGGACAACACGAAGTTCTAATTTCAGGACTTAAATTGTGCACAGCCAGTGGAGTCCAACATGTGTCTTTACATTCAACGTCTCATTCATTTGACAAATACGATCGTCTGAATGTGCACAGCAACGTTTTGAAACTGGGACTGTTCATTTTTCAGCAAAAAAAAAGGAAAACTTTGACAATTTAAAAGAATTATGAATAAAATTTATATTTATCTCTATAACGACTCTATCAGAGGCTGAACCTGGGCCTAATATTAGCACACGACCAAACTCAGAATGCTAGTATAGCCAAAGCTGATATTGTTACCCGTGCAGTTAGCATGTTAGAAATGTTATTCGACAACTTATTAAGCTTTATTTGGCTTAATTTAGGAGATAATGTGCTGATACACTTGTGTAAATATTTGGTAAATAGAGACTTCTTCATGTGACTTCATATAAATCTATATTTAATCAGTTATTAGCCATAGCTTAGCATACAAATAGAATGAACACCTAATTAGGAAAAGTCAAGACAAGTAACTTTGAAAGAAGTATAATTCAAATTATTATTATTATAGTGAATCAACATTCAAAATAATTATTATGTCCTGATTTGCCATTTTTGCAGCTCTATTGGGTATCACAGAAAATATCTCTCGATGGAAAAATACCTGGTTGTTTATATATTATTTATCTGCAGTGTAACCTCTCTGATACCATTAATGCTTCAGCACTGAGATAGAAACATGCAGGCAACAGGTTGAAATGTTAAAGTCTGGGACCAGATCATTTCACAAACACACACAGCTGCTCTGACCTCCCTGTTGGGGCAGTTCAGGCTCACGTCTACACGAAAAAGGGAAAAGCCTCGAGATTTTCACAGTGGGAAACAAATTGAATTGGCAGAATGGAGGAGAAGTCACCTGCTGCTGCACATTAAAGAAGTAACACAAACAATCACTGGAGGGACGCGTCGCTGTGGTTTCAACGAGGTGCCCGAGCACAAATCTCTCGGGTCCCGGCGCCTGGTGTAGCCACGCTTGCTCCGCGGGGGCAACGAATCCCCCCCCGGCAGCAGCTGTATGTGTCTCTTATCTACTGCTGGAGGCAATATGACAATGGACATGTTAAGTTTGGCCCATGCAGGGTGACAGGTGAGTGACACATCCATTCACTGTGCTGCTGGCTGACTGCTCTGTCTTTTGGCCCAAAATCAGAATGGAGAGAAATTCCTCCAGTTACTACCCCCACCCCGCCCCCCCCAAAGAAAATCTTTGCTTTGTTTACAGTACACATCTGAAAACAGTCACTTTTTTCTTGAATGTCATGGGATACTACTTATTCAATTAATCAAAGGGCCCCAGACATTTCAGTTGGGGAATTAAAGGCTTTGAAAGTCATGAGCACTGATTGCTTTGTGGTTTGAGGACGTTATTGCACTTGTCCTTTTTTTCGAGTTCCAGCCGGTTTCATGAGCCGCAGCACAAGCTGTAACCGAAGTCTCTAAGAAGGTGACTAAACCGCAGCCGTTTCTGCCGACTGGAATACTTTTTGTTTTCTAGTGACCTCAGTGAAGATCAGGCTGCTAAACTTCACTTCTCTTGTATCCCTGAGGGAGTTACGGAAAGAGCCGCGGCAGCAGTTGTTTTAGCGGCCGTCTCCTTGTCCTTGAACCTGTGAGTATGATGCTGCGGAGAGGGAGAGGGCGGGAGGGATGGTCGTGAATGGCAACTTACCGTTAGGCATCCCATCAGGCTTTGCTCAAAGGGTCGCTGGAAGGCTCGGGGGTCGCCGCACCAGTCCAGCAGCTCGGTGGCTGCTGTTTGGAAATTTGCTGGATTTTGTAAGTGCTGGAGGAAAAGAAAAGGGAACAGATTAAGAGTCAGGAAACTTTCAAAGGTCACGAAGAAACAGAACAGAGATATTCTGAGATGTATATTTTTCACCTATTTATTCATTTATATATTTTTGGATAATGGATTATTAACAACATTATACATTTTTGTCATATGTAAGCATAAATGCACGATAATTAATAAACACATCTTTCAATAAATAAAGTAATAAGCAGTGTTGAAACAATTCTATTTATAAAATTGAGGCTTTACTGTTTGAACGACAGTTTAGAGATAATCATTTCATCACTACAGCGATTATAAACTTAACAGTAATAATAATATATATTTGCTCCTCACTTTTAATTTCCTTTTAGGTGAAAGTTTTACACCTGCTTAAAAGAAATGTTTTAGAGCCTTTCATAGTTTATGGAGGATACGGTTGGACTGCCTGCTCAGTTTCGCTGTAATCTGGATAAGTAGTATAAAATAGACGAATGGAAAGTGATAGGAAACATTAGTTTTCCCCAATAGAAAGGCCACAGCAACAACATGATGAATAATTAAAACCACTCAGAGTGTCTTGAAAGAAAACAGCATTTTTACGACCAACATTTCAAAAATCTTACTTATCACAATTCGGATTTCTTTTGCTGGAGTTTTAAAGTATTAATGCTCTGGGCTGAGGGGTGATGTCCCCCATTGGTCTCCTGCCTCCCCCCCCCCCCAGGTTTGTGTAGCACTGCCTTGCCACTGAGTGCAATAAATCTCCTTGTGTGGTGGCATGGACAGCAGAGGAAGCCCTTATTTCAGCAGCCGGCCCTGAGCTGTGCTGTGACTTTATCTGACAACAGCCTCCTTGACCTACAGGCACCCGTTTATGGCGTTCATTCCCCGGCTGGAGCCAGCAGCCCACTCACTAACCCGGTTGTCTACCTTCGCTGTCGAGCAGCACAGGAGCAAGCAGAAAATAGAGCTCTGCGGCTCGCCACGTCGGGCTCGCTGCCGGTCACTGATCTTCTCTCAGAGCTTTCAGACCTGAGTCATTTCTGCAGAGCTCCATTTCTGCACCTCCACTCTGCAGTAATCTGTTGCCTTCGGAGAGATTATGCACACGAGCCTTTGTAGTGCACTTGTGTAAACCAGGCACAAATGGCCTCCCGCTCAACGGCATCAAAGGTAAACAGAGAGGTTTGTCAGCTGAAAGTGAACGGCTGCCTTCTTAACACATCTGTGTGCTTTGATTTCACTGTCAGAGATTAAAAGAGAAGAGGAAGTGACAGCTGTACAGTCGCTGCCTCGCGCTGCTTTATTCCTGTTCGCTCTTTAGGGGGCAGCAGAGGTCAGGATTTGTGCGAGGCAGCTTTCATATTAATTTACAAAGCCAGTGTTTGACAGGGGCCGGATGAAACCAGTCTTGTTTATTTCATGCTCTGTCCAAGGCTGTTCCCCACTCGCCCGCCCGACGTGTCTTTGTTAGGGGAGACTCGGGTTGAGACGTGGTGGCGCTGCTGAGCGTTTTTAAATTCTACTGGTGGATAAAGTCTCCTGGAGAAGCACAGACATCCACAGATGCTAAATTTAGACGAGTCTGGAAGCGAGACAACACATGAAATCAGTGCACCGAGGATGCAAAGGAGGGGAGGAAAAAGGGAGCGTATAAAGAGGGGAGATAAAAAAGAAAATACACCACCACCATTTGCGCTTGAAGTGATTACTGTTCTTTGCACTCGGAAAACAATTGGTCCCACCAGTGTGGCTGTCACAGGGAGAGCTTGGCACTGTCATGCCACAGATGTTCACCCTTCTCTGGCCAAAACCCACCAATCAAACCTAAACTAGTGGCCAAGAGAGCCCTCACTCCCCCCCACCCCCTGTCATCATCCCCCGGGTGAGAGCGATCCTCCAACATTTACACTCCAGTTAAAGCTCGGCCCAGTTTGAGGGAAACAAAGGCGGACGGGACTTTCGGCGTCCTGAGAATACAGCTTTCTTCAGATACAATCATCCAGTGTAGTCACGTCTGGAAACAACTTGATCTGCACATCTGCAGCGAAACTGAATGTGACAGCGCACGCGATCTGGCAGAGACTCCCTCTCCTACAGCTTTTTGGGTTCTCTGCCGCTGTTGTTCTACATTCACCGAACGCCCCAGAGCACTGAAAACACATTAATGGAGACAATTAACCCAGAAGAGGAGCAGTGGTAGACAGAGACAGCTGCATATCCAGTGCGGGAGCAGAGACATTGCAGTTGTCTTCCAGTTTATTTTGAAATAGTGACACTTTTGTCAGTTTGAGGAAGTGCTCCCGCAGCGAAAGGAGAGTTTGCGGCTTCCGGCAGAGCCCCTGTACGTACCAGTGCAAGCTGAGGGTCTGACAGCGAACTGGCTTCCCCGCACTCGGAGGAAAAATACTACCTCTGAAATAGATACCAGCGGTATCACAGAACCCATCTTCCCCAAAGTGTTCACGACGGTGCAATTCTAGGACACGAGCGGAAAACAAACTGCCACTGAGGAGCTGTGTGCTGGGGGTGAAATCAGATAACAGTTTTTTTATGTATCACTTTTTGAAAATCTTTGTTTGTAGGTGAAACAAGTATCTATTTTGCTGTATGACTTTCTTTTTTTATTTTAAGTACAGATACTAAGTCTTTCCTTGAGGTATTTAGCAGCAGCTCCACAGGGCATATAGGAACAGCAGCTATTTGAATTGTTTACCTTTTCCAAATATTGGTGTA